>NW_027362966.1:0-1200000 GCF_046119375.1 Phyllobates terribilis | reverse complement strand
TGAAATATGATGGAAAAATGACTAAGTCCAAAAATAAATTTTTTAAAACTTTTTTCAATTTTACCCCCGTGGGATATATATTCTACCCACACACATTTGGAACTCTCCTGGGGTACCCTCACACATATTATTCCCTCATTTAATGGATATTTTCACCAAAAAGTGAAGTTTTCAAAAAGTCTAAATTGGCTATAAACGACTTAATATCAAGGACTCATCGGGCGAATCGCTCTGGAACTGAAATCGGAATGCTCACTGACATTTTCCCCTCTCCGAAAGTCTGAAAAATGATGGAAAAATGACTAAGTCCAAATAAAATTTTTTTCAACTTTTTTCAATTTTACCCCTATGGGATATATATTCTACCCACACACATTTGGAACTCTCCTGGGGCACCCTCACACATATTATTCCCTCATTTAATGTATATTTTCACCAAAAAGTGAACTTTTCAAAAAGTCAGAAAATTTGCTGAAAACGACTTAATATCAAGGACTCATCAGGCGAATCACTCTGGAACTGAAATCGGAATGCTCACTGATATTTTCCCCTCTCCGAAAGTCTGAAAAATGATGGAAAAATGACTAAGTCTAAAAAAAATTTTTTTCAACTTTTTTCAATTTTACCCCTGTGGGATATATATTCTACCCACACACATTAGGAACTCTCCTGGGGTACCCTCACACATATTATTCCCTCATTTAATGTATATTTTCACCAACATTGAAGTTTTCAAAAAGTCAGAAAATTGGCTGAAAGCGACTTAACATCAAGGACTCATGGGGTAAATCGCTCTGGAACTGAAATCGGAATGCTCACTGACATTTTCCCCCCTTCGAAAGTCTGAAAAATGATGGAAACATGACTAAGTCCAAAAAAATTTTTTTTCAACTTTTTTCAATTTTACCCTCGTGGGATATATGTTCTACCCACACACATTTGGAACTCTCCTGTGGTACCCACGCACATATTATTCCCTCATTTAATGGATATTTTCACCAAGAAGTGAAGTTTTCAAAAAGTCAGAAAATTGGCTGAAAGCGACTTAATATCAAGGACTCATCGGGCGAAACACTCTGGAACTGAAATCGGAATGGTCACTGACATTTTCCCCCCTTCGAAAGTCTGAAAAATGATGGAAAAATGACTAAGTCCAAAAAAATTTTTTTTCAACTTTTTTCAATTTTACCCTCGTGGGATATATGTTCTACCCACACACATTTGGAACTCTCCTGAGGTACCCACGCACATATTATTCCCTCATTTAATGGATATTTTCACCAAGAAGTGAAGTTTTCAAAAAGTCAGAAAATTGGCTGAAAACGACTTAATATCAAGGACTCATCGGACGAATCACTCTGGAACTGAAATCGGAATACTCACTGACATTTTCCCCCCTTCGAAAGTCTGAAAAATGATGGAAAAATGACTAAGTCCAAAAAAAATTTTTTTAAACTTTTTTCAATTTTACCCCCATGGGATATATATTCTACCCAAACACATTTGAAACTCTCCTGGGGTACCCTCACACATATTATTCCCTCATTTAATGGATATTTTCACCAAAAAGTGAAGTTTTCAAAAAGTCAAAATTGGCTATAAACGACTTAATATCAAGGACTCATCAGGCGAATCGCTCTGGTACTGAAATCGGAATGCTCACTGACATTTTTCCCTCTCTGAAAGTCTGAAAAATGATGGAAAAATGACTAAGTCCAAAAAAATTTTTTTTTAAACTTTTTTCAATTTTACCCCTGTGGGATATATATTCTACCCACACACATTTGGAACTCTCCTGGGGTACCCACGCACATATTATTCCCTCATTTAATGGATATTTTCTCCAAAAAGTGAAGTTTTCAAAAAGTCAGAAAATTGGCTGAAAACGACTTAATATCAAGGACTCATCGGTCGAATCACTCTGGAACTGAAATCGGAATACTCACTGACATTTTCCCCTCTCCGAAAGTCTGAAAAATGATGGAAAAATGACTAAGTCCAAAAAACATTTTTTTCAACTTTTTTCAATTTTACCCCCGTGGGATATAAGTTCTACCCACACACATTTGGAACTCTCCTGTGGTACCCACGCACATATTATTCCCTCATTTAATGGATATTTTCACCAAAAATTGAAGTTTTCAAAAAGTCAGAAAATTGGCTGAAAACGACTTAATATCAAGGACTCATCGGGTGAATCGCTCTGGAACTGAAATCGGAATGCTCACTGACATTTTCTACCCTTCGAAAGTCTGAAAAATGATGGAAAAATGACTAAGTCCAAAAAAAAATTTTTTAAACTTTTTTCAATTTTACCCCCATGGGATATATATTCTACACACACACATTTGGAACTCTCCTGGGGTACCCTCACACATATTATTCCCTCATTTAATGGATATTTTCACCAAAAAGTGAAGTTTTCAAAAAGTCAGAAAATTGGCTGAAAACGACTTAATATCAAGGACTCATCGGTAGAATTGCTCTGGAACTGAAATCGGAATGCTCACTGACATTTTCCCCTCTCCGAAAGTCTTAAAAATGATGGAAAAATGACTAAGTCCAAAAAACATTTTTTTCAACTTTTTTCAATTTTACCCCCGTGGGATATATATTCTACCCACACACATTTGGAACTCTCCTGGGGTACCCTCGCATATATTATTCCCTCATTTAATGGATATTTTCAACAAAAAGTGAAGTTTTCAAAAAGTCAGAAAATTGGCTGAAAACGACTTAATATCAAGGACTCATCGTGTGAATCACTCTGGAACTGAAATTGGAATGCTCACTGACATTTTTCCCTCTCCGAAAGTCTGAAAAATGATGGAAAAATGACTAAGTCCAAAAAAAATTTTTTTCAACTTTTTTCAATTTTACCCCCATGCGATATATATTCTACCTACACACATTTCGAACTCTCCTGGGGTACCCTCACACATATTATTCCCTCATTTAATGGATATTTTCACCAAAAAGTGAAGTTTTCAAAAAGTCAGAAAATTTGCTGAAAACGACTTAATATCAAGGACTCATCGTGCGAATCACTCTGGAACTGAAATCGGAATGCTCACTGACATTTTCCCCTCTCCGAAAGTCTGAAAAATGATGGAAAAATTACTAAGTCTAAAAAAATTTTTTTTCAACTTTTTTCAATTTTACCCCTGTGGGATATATATTCTACCCACACACATAAGGAACTCTCCTGGGGTACCCTCACACATATTATTCCCTCATTTAATGTATATTTTCACCAAAAGTGAAGTTTTCAAAAAGTCAGAAAATTGGCTGAAAGCGACTTAACATCAAGGACTCATCGGGTAAATCGCTCTGGAACTGAAATCGGAATGCTCACTGACATTTTCCCCCCTTCGAATGTCTGAAAAATGATGGAAACATGACTAAGTCCAAAAAAATTTTTTTTCAACTTTTTTCAATTTTACCCTCGTGGGATATATGTTCTACCCACACACATTTGGAACTCTCCTGTGGTACCCACGCACATATTATTCCCTTATTTAATGGATATTTTCACCAAGAAGTGAAGTTTTCAAAAAGTCAGAAAATTGGCTGAAAACGACTTAATATCAAGGACTCATCGGACGAATCACTCTGGAACTGAAATCGGAATACTCACTGACTTTTTCCCCTCTTCGAAAGTCTGAAAAATGATGGAAAAATGAGTAAGTCCAAAAAAAATTTTTTTCGACTTTTTTCAATTTTACCCCCGTGGGATATATATTCTACCCACACACATTTGGAACTCTCCTGGGGTACCCTCGCACATGTTATTCCCTCATTTAATGGATATTTTCACCAAAAAGTGAAGTTTTCAAAAAGTCAGAAAATTGGCTGAAAACGACTTAATATCAAGGACTCATCGGTAGAATTGCTCTGGAACTGAAATCGGAATGCTCACTGACATTTTCCCCTCTCCGAAAGTCTTAAAAATGATGGAAAAATGACTAAGTCCAAAAAACATTTTTTTCAACTTTTTTCAATTTTACCCCGTGGGATATATATTCTACCCACACACATTTGGAACTCTCCTGGGGTACCCTCGCATATATTATTCCCTCATTTAATGGATATTTTCAACAAAAAGTGAAGTTTTCAAAAAGTCAGAAAATTGGCTGAAAACGACTTAATATCAAGGACTCATCGTGTGAATCACTCTGGAACTGAAATTGGAATGCTCACTGACATGTTTCCCTCTCCGATAGTCTGAAAAATGATGGAAAAATGACTAAGTCCAAAAAAAATTTTTTTCAACTTTTTACAATTTTACCCCCATGGGATATATATTCTACCCACACACATTTGGAACTCTCCTGGGGTACCCTCACACATATTATTCCCTCATTTAATGGATATTTTCACCAAAAAGTGAAGTTTTCAAAAAGTCAAAATTGGCTATAAACGACTTAATATCAAGGACTCATCAGGCGAATCGCTCTGGTACTGAAATCGGAATGCTCACTGACATTTTTCCCTCTCTGAAAGTCTGAAAAATGATGGAAAAATGACTAAGTCCAAAAAAATTTTTTTTTAAACTTTTTTCAATTTTACCCCTGTGGGATATATATTCTACCCACACACATTTGGAACTCTCCTGGGGTACCCACGCACATATTATTCCCTCATTTAATGGATATTTTCTCCAAAAAGTGAAGTTTTCAAAAAGTCAGAAAATTGGCTGAAAACGACTTAATATCAAGGACTCATCGGTCGAATCACTCTGGAACTGAAATCGGAATACTCACTGACATTTTCCCCTCTCCGAAAGTCTGAAAAATGATGGAAAAATGACTAAGTCCAAAAAACATTTTTTTCAACTTTTTTCAATTTTACCCCCGTGGGATATAAGTTCTACCCACACACATTTGGAACTCTCCTGTGGTACCCACGCACATATTATTCCCTCATTTAATGGATATTTTCACCAAAAATTGAAGTTTTCAAAAAGTCAGAAAATTGGCTGAAAACGACTTAATATCAAGGACTCATCGGGTGAATCGCTCTGGAACTGAAATCGGAATGCTTACTGACATTTTCTACCCTTCGAAAGTCTGAAAAATGATGGAAAAATGACTAAGTCCAAAAAAAAATTTTTTAAACTTTTTTCAATTTTACCCCCATGGGATATATATTCTACACACACACATTTGGAACTCTCCTGGGGTACCCTCACACATATTATTCCCTCATTTAATGGATATTTTCACCAAAAAGTGAAGTTTTCAAAAAGTCAGAAAATTGGCTGAAAACGACTTAATATCAAGGACTCATCGGTAGAATTGCTCTGGAACTGAAATCGGAATGCTCACTGACATTTTCCCCTCTCCGAAAGTCTTAAAAATGATGGAAAAATGACTAAGTCCAAAAAACATTTTTTTCAACTTTTTTCAATTTTACCCCCATGGGATATATATTCTACCCACACACATTTGGAACTCTCCTGGGGTACCCTCGCATATATTATTCCCTCATTTAATGGATATTTTCAACAAAAAGTGAAGTTTTCAAAAAGTCAGAAAATTGGCTGAAAACGACTTAATATCAAGGACTCATCGTGTGAATCACTCTGGAACTGAAATTGGAATGCTCACTGACATTTTTCCCTCTCCGAAAGTCTGAAAAATGATGGAAAAATGACTAAGTCCAAAAAAAATTTTTTTCAACTTTTTTCAATTTTACCCCCATGGGATATATATTCTACCTACACACATTTCGAACTCTCCTGGGGTACCCTCACACATATTATTCCCTCATTTAATGGATATTTTCACCAAAAAGTGAAGTTTTCAAAAAGTCAGAAAATTTGCTGAAAACGACTTAATATCAAGGACTCATCGTGCGAATCACTCTGGAACTGAAATCGGAATGCTCACTGACATTTTCCCCTCTCCGAAAGTCTGAAAAATGATGGAAAAATTACTAAGTCTAAAAAAATTTTTTTTCAACTTTTTTCAATTTTACCCCTGTGGGATATATATTCTACCCACACACATAAGGAACTCTCCTGGGGTACCCTCACACATATTATTCCCTCATTTAATGTATATTTTCACCAAAAGTGAAGTTTTCAAAAAGTCAGAAAATTGGCTGAAAGCGACTTAACATCAAGGACTCATCGGGTAAATCGCTCTGGAACTGAAATCGGAATGCTCACTGACATTTTCCCCCCTTCGAATGTCTGAAAAATGATGGAAACATGACTAAGTCCAAAAAAATTTTTTTTCAACTTTTTTCAATTTTACCCTCGTGGGATATATGTTCTACCCACACACATTTGGAACTCTCCTGTGGTACCCACGCACATATTATTCCCTTATTTAATGGATATTTTCACCAAGAAGTGAAGTTTTCAAAAAGTCAGAAAATTGGCTGAAAACGACTTAATATCAAGGACTCATCGGACGAATCACTCTGGAACTGAAATCGGAATACTCACTGACTTTTTCCCCTCTTCGAAAGTCTGATAAATGATGGAAAAATGAGTAAGTCCAAAAAAAATTTTTTTCGACTTTTTTCAATTTTACCCCCGTGGGATATATATTCTACCCACACACATTTGGAACTCTCCTGGGGTACCCTCGCACATATTATTCCCTCATTTAATGGATATTTTCACCAAAAAGTGAAGTTTTCAAAAAGTCAGAAAATTGGCTGAAAACGACTTAATATCAAGGACTCATCGGTAGAATTGCTCTGGAACTGAAATCGGAATGCTCACTGACATTTTCCCCTCTCCGAAAGTCTTAAAAATGATGGAAAAATGACTAAGTCCAAAAAACATTTTTTTCAACTTTTTTCAATTTTACCCCCATGGGATATATATTCTACCCACACACATTTGGAACTCTCCTGGGGTACCCTCGCATATATTATTCCCTCATTTAATGGATATTTTCAACAAAAAGTGAAGTTTTCAAAAAGTCAGAAAATTGGCTGAAAACGACTTAATATCAAGGACTCATCGTGTGAATCACTCTGGAACTGAAATTGGAATGCTCACTGACATTTTTCCCTCTCCGAAAGTCTGAAAAATGATGGAAAAATGACTAAGTCCAAAAAAAATTTTTTTCAACTTTTTTCAATTTTACCCCCATGGGATATATATTCTACCTACACACATTTCGAACTCTCCTGGGGTACCCTCACACATATTATTCCCTCATTTAATGGATATTTTCACCAAAAAGTGAAGTTTTCAAAAAGTCAGAAAATTTGCTGAAAACGACTTAATATCAAGGACTCATCGTGCGAATCACTCTGGAACTGAAATCGGAATGCTCACTGACATTTTCCCCTCTCCGAAAGTCTGAAAAATGATGGAAAAATTACTAAGTCTAAAAAAATTTTTTTTCAACTTTTTTCAATTTTACCCCTGTGGGATATATATTCTACCCACACACATAAGGAACTCTCCTGGGGTACCCTCACACATATTATTCCCTCATTTAATGTATATTTTCACCAAAAGTGAAGTTTTCAAAAAGTCAGAAAATTGGCTGAAAGCGACTTAACATCAAGGACTCATCGGGTAAATCGCTCTGGAACTGAAATCGGAATGCTCACTGACATTTTCCCCCCTTCGAATGTCTGAAAAATGATGGAAACATGACTAAGTCCAAAAAAATTTTTTTTCAACTTTTTTCAATTTTACCCTCGTGGGATATATGTTCTACCCACACACATTTGGAACTCTCCTGTGGTACCCACGCACATATTATTCCCTTATTTAATGGATATTTTCACCAAGAAGTGAAGTTTTCAAAAAGTCAGAAAATTGGCTGAAAACGACTTAATATCAAGGACTCATCGGACGAATCACTCTGGAACTGAAATCGGAATACTCACTGACTTTTTCCCCTCTTCGAAAGTCTGATAAATGATGGAAAAATGAGTAAGTCCAAAAAAAATTTTTTTCGACTTTTTTCAATTTTACCCCCGTGGGATATATATTCTACCCACACACATTTGGAACTCTCCTGGGGTACCCTCGCACATATTATTCCCTCATTTAATGGATATTTTCACCAAAAAGTGAAGTTTTCAAAAAGTCAGAAAATTGGCTGAAAACGACTTAATATCAAGGACTCATCGGTAGAATTGCTCTGGAACTGAAATCGGAATGCTCACTGACATTTTCCCCTCTCCGAAAGTCTTAAAAATGATGGAAAAATGACTAAGTCCAAAAAACATTTTTTTCAACTTTTTTCAATTTTACCCCGTGGGATATATATTCTACCCACACACATTTGGAACTCTCCTGGGGTACCCTCGCATATATTATTCCCTCATTTAATGGATATTTTCAACAAAAAGTGAAGTTTTCAAAAAGTCAGAAAATTGGCTGAAAACGACTTAATATCAAGGACTCATCGGGCGAATCACTCTGGAACTGAAATCGGAATGATCACTTGCATTTTCCCCTCTCCGAAAGTCTGAAAAATGATGGAAAAATGAATAAGTCCAAAAAAATTTTTTTTCAACTTTTTTCAATTTTACCCCTGTGGGATATACATTCTACCCACACACATTAGGAACTCTCCTGGGGTACCCTCACACATATTATTCCCTCATTTAATGGATATTTTCACCAAAAGTGAAGTTTTCAAAAAGTCAGAAAATTGGCTGAAAGCGACTTAATATCAAGGACTCTTCGGGCGAATCTCTCTGGAACTGAAATCGGAATGCTCACTGACATTTTCCCCTCTCCAAAAGTCTGAAAAATGATGGAAAAATGACTAAGTCCAAAAAAAATTTTTTTAACTTTTTTCAATTTTACCCCCATGGGATATATATTCTACCCACACACATTTGGAACTCTCCTGTGGTACCCTCACACATATTATTCCCTCATTTAATGGATATTTTCACCAAAAAGTGAAGTTTTCAAAAAGTCAGAAAATTGGCTGAAAACGACTTAATATCAAGGACTGATCGGGCGAATCACTCTGGAACTGAAATCGGAATGCTCACTGACATTTTCCCCTCTCCGAAAGTCTGAAAAATGATGGAAAAATGACTAAGTCCAAAAAAAAATTTTTTCAACTTTTTTCAATTTTACCCCCGTGGGATATAAGTTCTACCCACACACATTTGGAACTCTCCTGTGGTACCCACGCACATATTATTCCCTCATTTAATGGATATTTTCACCAAAAAGTGAAGTTTTCAAAAAGTCAGAAAATTGGCTGAAAACGACTTAATATCAAGGACTCATCGGGTGAATTGCTCTGGAACTGAAATCGGAATGCTCACTGACATTTTCTACCCTTCAAAAGTCTGAAAAATGATGGAAAAATGACTAAGTCCAAAAAACATTTTTTTCAACTTTTTTCAATTTTACCCCCATGGGATATATATTCTACATACACACATTTGGAACTCTCCTGGGGTACCCTCACACATATTATTCCCTCATTTAATGGATATTTTCACCAAAAAGTGAAGTTTTCAAAAAGTCAGAAAATTGGCTGAAAACGACTTAATATGAAGGACTCATCGGTAGAATTGCTCTGGAACTGAAATCGGAATGCTCACTGACATTTTCCCCTCTCCGAAAGTCTTAAAAATGATGGAAAAATGACTAAGTCCAAAAAACATTTTTTTCAACTTTTTTCAATTTTACCCCCGTGGGATATATATTCTACCCACACACATTTGGAACTCTCCTGGGGTACCCTCGCATATATTATTCCCTCATTTAATGGATATTTTCAACAAAAAGTCAAATTTTCAAAAAGTCAGAAAATTGGCTGAAAACAACTTAATATCAAGGACTCATCGGGCGAATCACTCTGGAACTGAAATCGGAATGCTCACTTGCATTTTCCCCTCTCCAAAAGTCTGAAAAATGATGGAAAAATGAATAAGTCCAAAAAAATTTTTTTTCAACTTTTTTCAATTTTACCCCTGTGGGATATACATTCTACCCACACACATTAGGAACTCTCCTGGGGTACCCTCACACATATTATTCCCTCATTTAATGGATATTTTCACCAAAAGTGAAGTTTTCAAAAAGTCAGAAAATTGGCTGAAAGCGACTTAATATCAAGGACTCTTCGGGCGAATCTCTCTGGAACTGAAATCGGAATGCTCACTGACATTTTCCCCTCTCCAAAAGTCTGAAAAATGATGGAAAAATGACTAAGTCCAAAAAAAATTTTTTTAACTTTTTTCAATTTTACCCCCATGGGATATATATTCTACCCACACACATTTGGAACTCTCCTGTGGTACACTCACACATATTATTCCCTCATTTAATGGATATTTTCACCAAAAAGTGAAGTTTTCAAAAAGTCAGAAAATTGGCTGAAAACGACTTAATATCAAGGACTGATCGGGCGAATCACTCTGGAACTGAAATCGGAATGCTCACTGACATTTTCCCCTCTCCGAAAGTCTGAAAAATGATGGAAAAATGACTAAGTCCAAAAAAAATTTTTTTCGACTTTTTTCAATTTTACCCCCGTGGGATATATATTCTACCCACACACATTTGGAACTCTCCTGGGGTACACTCACACATATTATTCCCTCATTTAATGGATATTTTCACCAAAATGTGAAGTTTTCAAAAAGTCAAAATTGGCTATAAACGACTTAATATCAAGGACTCATCAGGCGAATCGCTCTGGTACTGAAATCGGAATGCTCACTGACATTTTTCCCTCTCTGAAAGTCTGAAAAATGATGGAAAAATGACTAAGTCCAAAAAAAATTTTTTTCAACTTTTTTCAATTTTACCCCCGTGGGATATAAGTTCTACCCACACACATTTGGAACTCTCCTGTGGTACCCACGCACATATTATTCCCTCATTTAATGGATATTTTCACCAAAAATTGAAGTTTTCAAAAAGTCAGAAAATTGGCTGAAAACGACTTAATATCAAGGACTCATCGGGTGAATTGCTCTGGAACTGAAATCGGAATGCTCACTGACATTTTCTACCCTTCGAAAGTCTGAAAAATGATGGAAAAATGACTAAGTCCAAAAAAAAATTTTTTAAACTTTTTTCAATTTTACCCCCATGGGATATATATTCTACACACACACATTTGGAACTCTCCTGGGGTACCCTCACACATATTATTCCCTCATTTAATGGATATTTTCACCAAAAAGTGAAGTTTTCAAAAAGTCAGAAAATTGGCTGAAAACGACTTAATATCAAGGACTCATCGGTAGAATTGCTCTGGAACTGAAATCGGAATGCTCACTGACATTTTCCCCTCTCCGAAAGTCTTAAAAATGATGGAAAAATGACTAAGTCCAAAAAACATTTTTTTCAACTTTTTTCAATTTTACCCCCGTGGGATATATATTCTACCCACACGCATTTGGAACTCTCCTGGGGTACCCTCGCATATATTATTCCCTCATTTAATGGATATTTTCAACAAAAAGTGAAGTTTTCAAAAAGTCAGAAAATTGGCTGAAAACGACTTAATATCAAGGACTCATCGTGTGAATCACTCTGGAACTGAAATTGGAATGCTCACTGACATTTTTCCCTCTCCGAAAGTCTGAAAAATGATGGAAAAATGACTAAGTCCAAATAAAATTTTTTTCAACTTTTTTCAATTTTACCCCCATGGGATATATATTCTACCTACAAACATTTCGAACTCTCCTGGGGTACCCTCACACATATTATTCCCTCATTTAATGGATATTTTCACCAAAAAGTGAAGTTTTCAAAAAGTCAGAAAATTTGCTGAAAACGACTTAATATCAAGGACTCATCGTGCGAATCACTCTGGAATTGAAAACGGAATGCTCACTCACATTTTCCCCTCTCCAAAAGTCTGAAAAATGATGGAAAAATGACTAAGTCCAAAAAAAAATTTTTTTTAACTTTTTTCAATTTTACCCCCATGAGATATATATTCTACCCACACACATTTGGAACTCTCCTGGGGTACCCTCACACATATTATTCCCTCATTTAATGGATATTTTCACCAAAAAGTGAAGTTTTCAAAAAGTCAGAAAATTGGCTGAAAACGACTTAATATCAAGGACTCATCGGGCGAATCACTCTGGAACTGAAATCGGAATGCTCACTGACATTTTCCCCTCTCCGAAAGTCTGAAAAATGATGGAAAAATGACTAAGTCTAAAAAAATTTTTTTTCAACTTTTTTCAATTTTACCCCTGTGGGATATATATTCTACCCACACACATTAGGAACTCTCCTGGGGTACCCTCACACATATTATTCCCTCATTTAATGTATATTTTCACCAAAAGTGAAGTTTTCAAAAAGTCAGAAAATTGGCTGAAAGCGACTTAACATCAAGGACTCATCGGGTAAATCGCTCTGGAACTGAAATCGGAATGCTCACTGACATTTTCCCCCCTTCGAATGTCTGAAAAATGATGGAAACATGACTAAGTCCAAAAAAATTTTTTTTCAACTTTTTTCAATTTTACCCTCGTGGGATATATGTTCTACCCACACACATTTGGAACTCTCCTGTGGTACCCACGCACATATTATTCCCTTATTTAATGGATATTTTCACCAAGAAGTGAAGTTTTCAAAAAGTCAGAAAATTGGCTGAAAACGACTTAATATCAAGGACTCATCGGACGAATCACTCTGGAACTGAAATCGGAATACTCACTGACTTTTTCCCCTCTTCGAAAGTCTGAAAAATGATGGAAAAATGATTAAGTCCAAAAAACATTTTTTTCAACTTTTTTCAATTTTAACCCCGTGGGATATATATTCTACCCACACACATTTGGAACTCTCCTGGGGTACCCTCGCATATATTATTCCCTCATTTAATGGATATTTTCACCAAAAGTGAAGTTTTCAAAAAGTCAGAAAATTGGCTGAAAGCGACTTAATATCAAGGACTCTTCGGGCGAATCTCTCTGGAACTGAAATCGGAATACTCACTGACATTTTCCCCTCTCCGAAAGTCTGAAAAATGATGGAAAAATGACTAAGTCCAAAAAAAAATTTTTTAAACTTTTCTCAATTTTACCCCCATGGGATATATATTCTACCCACACACATTTGAAACTCTCCTGGGGTACCCTCACACATATTATTCCCTCATTTAATGGATATTTTCACCAAAAAGTGAAGTTTTCAAAAAGTCAAAATTGGCTATAAACGCCTTAATATCAAGGACTCATCAGGCGAACCGCTCTGGTACTGAAATCGGAATGCTCACTGACATTTTTCCCTCTCTGAAAGTCTGAAAAATGATGGAAAAATGACTAAGTCCAAAAAAAATTTTTTTTAAACTTTTTTCAATTTTACCCCTGTGGGATATATATTCTACCCACACACATTTGGAACTCTCCTGGGGTAACCTCACACATATTATTCCCTCATTTAATGGATATTTTCACCAAAAAGTGAAGTTTTCAAAAAGTCAGAAAATTGGCTGAAAACGACTTAATATCAAGGACTGATCGGGCGAATCACTCTGTAACTGAAATCGGAATGCTCACTGACATTTTCCCCCATTCGAAAGTCTGAAAAATGATGGAAAAATGAGTCAGTCCAAAAAAAATTTTTTTCAAGTTTTTTCAATTTTACCCCCATGGGATATATATTCTACCCACACACATTTGGAACTCTCCTGGGGTACCCTCACACAAATTATTCCCTCATTTAATGGATATTTTCACCAAAAAGTGAAGTTTTCAAAAAGTCAGAAAATTCGCTGAAAGCGACTTAACATCAAGGACGCATCGGGTGAATCGCTCTGGAACTGAAATCGGAATGCTCACTGACATTTTCCCCCCTTCGAAAGTCTGAAAAATGATGGAAAAATGACTAAGTCCAAAAAAAATTTTTTAAAACTTTATTCAATTTTACCCCCGTGGGATATATATTCTACCCACACACATTTGGAACTCTCCTGGGGTACCCTCACACATATTATTCCCTCATTTAATGGATATTTTCACCAAAAAGTGAAGTTTTCAAAAAGTCTAAATTGGCTATAAACGACTTAATATCAAGGACTCATCGGGCGAATCGCTCTGGAACTGAAATCGGAATGCTCACTGACATTTTTCCCTCTCCGAAAGTCTGAAAAATGATGGAAAAATGACTAAGTCCAAAAAAATTTTTTTCAACTTTTTTCAATTTTACCCCCGTGGGATATATGTTCTACCCACACACATATGGAACTCTCCTGTGGTACCCACGCTCATATTATTCCCTCATTTAATGGATATTTTCACCAAAAAGTGAAGTTTTCAAAAAGTCAGAAAATTGGCTGAAAATGACTTAATATCAAGGACTCATCAGGCGAATCACTCTGGAACTGAAATCGGAATGCTCACTGACATTTCCCCTCTCCGAAAGTCTGAAAAATGATGGAAAAATGACTAAGTCCAAAAAAAATTTTTTTCAACTTTTTTCAATTTTTCCCCTGTGGGATACACATTCTACGCACACACATTTGGAACTCTCCTGGGGTACCCTCACACATATTATTCCCTCATTTAATGTATATTTTCACCAAAAGTGAAGTTTTCAAAAAGTCAGAAAATTGGCTGAAAGCGACTTAACATCAAGGACTCATCGGGTGAATCGCTCTGGAACTGAAATCGGAATGCTCACTGACATTTTCCCCCCTTCGAAAGTCTGAAAAATGATGGAAAAATGACTAAGTCCAAAAAAATTTTTTTTCAACTTTTTTCAATTTTACCCCTGTGGGATATACATTCTACCAACACACATTAGGAACTCTCCTGGGGTACCCTCACACATATTATTCCCTCATTTAATGTATATTTTCACCAAAAGTGAAGTTTTCAAAAAGTCAGAAAATAGGCTGTAAGCGACTTAACATCAAGGATTCATCGGGTGAATCGCTCTGGAACGGAAATCGAAATGCTCACTGACATTTTCTACCCTTCGAAAGTCTGAAAAATGATGGAAAAATGACTAAGTCCAAAAAAAATTTTTTTAAACTTTTTTCAATTTTACCCCCATGGGATATATATTCTACACACACACATTTGGAACTCTCCTGGGGTACCCTCACACATATTATTCCCTCATTTAATGGATATTTTCACCAAAAAGTGAAGTTTTCAAAAAGTCAGAAAATTGGCTAAAAACGACTTAATATCAAGGACTCATCGGGCGAATTGCTCTGGAACTGAAATCGGAATGCTCACTGACATTTTCCCCTCTCCGAAAGTCTTAAAAATGATGGAAAAATGACTAAGTCCAAAAAACATTTTTTTCAACTTTTTTTAATTTTACCCCCGTGGGATATATATTCTACCCACACACATTTCGAACTCTCCTGGGGTACCCTCGCATATATTATTCCCTCATTTAAAGGATATTTTCACCAAAAAGTAAAGTTTTCAAAAAGTCAGAAAATTGGTTGAAAACGACTTAATATCAAGGACTCATCGGGCGAATCACTCTCGAACTGAAATCGGAATGGTCACTGACATTTTGCCATCTCCGAAAGTCTGAAAAATAATGGAAAAATGACTGAGTCCAAAAATTTTTTTTTAAAACTTTTTTCAATTTTACCCCCGTGGGATATATATTCTACCCACACACATTTGGAACTCTACTGGGGTACCCTCACACATATTATTCCCTCATTTAATGTATATTTTCACCAAAAGTGAAGTTTTCAAAAAGTCAGAAAATTGGCTGAAAGCGACTTAACATCAAGGACTCATGGGGTGAATCGCTCTGTAACTGAAATCGGAATGCTCACTGACATTTTCTACCCTTCGAAAGTCTGAAAAATGATGGAAAAATGAGTCAGTCCAAAAAAAATTGTTTTCAAGTTTTTTCAATTTTACCCCCATGGGATATATATTCTACCCACACACATTTGGAACTCTCCTGGGGTACCCTCACACATATTATTCCCTCATTTAATGGATATTTTCACCAAAAAGTGAAGTTTTCAAAAAGTCAGAAAATTGGCTGAAAACGACTTAACATCAAGGACTCATCGGGTGAATCGCTCTGGAACTGAAATCGGAATGCTCACTGACATTTTTCCCTCTCCGAAAGTCTGAAAAATAATGGAAAAATGACTAAGTCCAAAAAAAATTTTTTTCAACTTTTTTCAATTTTACCCCCATGGGATATATATTATACCCACACACATTTGGAACTCTCCTGGGGTACCCTCACACATATTATTCCCTCATTTAATGGATATTTTCACCAAAAAGTGAATTTTTCAAAAAGTCTAAATTGGCTATAAACGACTTAATATCAAGGACTCATCGGGTTCGAATCGCTCTGGAACTGAAATCGGAATGCTCACTGACATTTTCCCCCCTTCGAAAGTCTGAAAAATGATGGAAAAATGACTAAGTCCAAAAAAAATTTTTTAAAACTTTATTCAATTTTACCCCCGTGGGATATATATTCTACCCACACACATTTGGAACTCTCCTGGGGTACCCTCACACATATTATTCCCTCATTTAATGGATATTTTCACCAAAAAGTGAAGTTTTCAAAAAGTCTAAATTGGCTATAAACGACTTAATATCAAGGACTCATCGGGCGAATCGCTCTGGAACTGAAATCGGAATGCTCACTGACATTTTTCCCTCTCCGAAAGTCTGAAAAATGATGGAAAAATGACTAAGTCCAAAAAAATTTTTTTCAACTTTTTTCAATTTTACCCCCGTGGGATATATGTTCTACCCACACACATATGGAACTCTCCTGTGGTACCCACGCTCATATTATTCCCTCATTTAATGGATATTTTCACCAAAAAGTGAAGTTTTCAAAAAGTCAGAAAATTGGCTGAAAATGACTTAATATCAAGGACTCATCGGGCGAATGACTCTGGAACTGAAATCGGAATGCTCACTGACATTTCCCCTCTCCGAAAGTCTGAAAAATGATGGAAAAATGACTAAGTCCAAAAAAAATTTTTTTCAACTTTTTTCAATTTTTCCCCTGTGGGATACACATTCTACGCACACACATTTGGAACTCTCCTGGGGTACCCTCACACATATTATTCCCTCATTTAATGTATATTTTCACCAAAAGTGAAGTTTTCAAAAAGTCAGAAAATTGGCTGAAAGCGACTTAACATCAAGGACTCATCGGGTGAATCGCTCTGGAACTGAAATCGGAATGCTCACTGACATTTTCCCCCCTTCGAAAGTCTGAAAAATGATGGAAAAATGACTAAGTCCAAAAAAATTTTTTTTCAACTTTTTTCAATTTTACCCCTGTGGGATATACATTCTACCAACACACATTAGGAACTCTCCTGGGGTACCCTCACACATATTATTCCCTCATTTAATGTATATTTTCACCAAAAGTGAAGTTTTCAAAAAGTCAGAAAATTGGCTGAAAGCGACTTAACATCAAGGACTCATCGGGTGAATCGCTCTGGAACTGAAATCGGAATGCTCACTGACATTTTCCCCCCTTCGAAAGTCTGAAAAATGATGGAAAAATGACTAAGTCCAAAAAAAATTTTTTTCAACTTTTTTCAATTTTACCCTCGTGGGATATAAGTTCAACCCACACACATTTGGAACTCTCCTGTGGTACCCACGCACATATTATTCCCTCATTTAATGGATATTTTCACCAAAAAGTGAAGTTTTCAAAAAGTCAAAATTGGCTATAAACGACCTAATATCAAGGACTCATCGGGCGAATCGCTCTGGAACTGAAATCGGAATGCTCACTGACATTTTTCCCTCTCCGAAAGTCTGAAAAATGATGGAAAAATGACTAAGTCCAAAAAAATTTTTTTTCAACTTTTTTCAATTTTACCCTCGTGGGATATATGTTCAACCCACACACATTTGGAACTCTCCTGGGGTACCCTCACACATATTATTCCCTCATTTAATGTATATTTTCACCAAAAGTGAAGTTTTCAAAAAGTCAGAAAATAGGCTGTAAGCGACTTAACATCAAGGATTCATCGGGTGAATCGCTCTGGAACGGAAATCGAAATGCTCACTGACATTTTCTACCCTTCGAAAGTCTGAAAAATGATGGAAAAATGACTAAGTCCAAAAAAAATTTTTTTAAACTTTTTTCAATTTTACCCCCATGGGATATATATTCTACACACACACATTTGGAACTCTCCTGGGGTACCCTCACACATATTATTCCCTCATTTAATGGATATTTTCACCAAAAAGTGAAGTTTTCAAAAAGTCAGAAAATTGGCTAAAAACGACTTAATATCAAGGACTCATCGGGCGAATTGCTCTGGAACTGAAATCGGAATGCTCACTGACATTTTCCCCTCTCCGAAAGTCTTAAAAATGATGGAAAAATGACTAAGTCCAAAAAACATTTTTTTCAACTTTTTTTAATTTTACCCCCGTGGGATATATATTCTACCCACACACATTTCGAACTCTCCTGGGGTACCCTCGCATATATTATTCCCTCATTTAAAGGATATTTTCACCAAAAAGTAAAGTTTTCAAAAAGTCAGAAAATTGGTTGAAAACGACTTAATATCAAGGACTCATCGGGCGAATCACTCTCGAACTGAAATCGGAATGGTCACTGACATTTTGCCATCTCCGAAAGTCTGAAAAATAATGGAAAAATGACTGAGTCCAAAAATTTTTTTTTAAAACTTTTTTCAATTTTACCCCCGTGGGATTTATATTCTACCCACACACATTTGGAACTCTACTGGGGTACCCTCACACATATTATTCCCTCATTTAATGTATATTTTCACCAAAAGTGAAGTTTTCAAAAAGTCAGAAAATTGGCTGAAAGCGACTTAACATCAAGGACTCATGGGGTGAATCGCTCTGTAACTGAAATCGGAATGCTCACTGACATTTTCCCCCCTTCGAAAGTCTGAAAAATGATGGAAAAATGAGTCAGTCCAAAAAAAATTGTTTTCAAGTTTTTTCAATTTTACCCCCATGGGATATATATTCTACCCACACACATTTGGAACTCTCCTGGGGTACCCTCACACATATTATTCCCTCATTTAATGGATATTTTCACCAAAAAGTGAAGTTTTCAAAAAGTCAGAAAATTGGCTGAAAACGACTTAACATCAAGGACTCATCGGGTGAATCGCTCTGGAACTGAAATCGGAATGCTCACTGACATTTTTCCCTCTCCGAAAGTCTGAAAAATAATGGAAAAATGAGTCAGTCCAAAAAAAATTTTTTTCAACTTTTTTCAATTTTACCCCCATGGGATATATATTATACCCACACACATTTGGAACTCTCCTGGGGTACCCTCACACATATTATTCCCTCATTTAATGGATATTTTCACCAAAAAGTGAAGTTTTCAAAAAGTCTAAATTGGCTATAAACGACTTAATATCAAGGACTCATCGGGTTCGAATCGCTCTGGAACTGAAATCGGAATGCTCACTGACATTTTTCCCTCTCCGAAAGTCTGAAAAATGATGGAAAAATGACTAAGTCCAAAAAAATTTTTTTCAACTTTTTTCAATTTTACCCCCGTGGGATATATGTTCTACCCACACACATATGGAACTCTCCTGTGGTACCCACGCACATATTATTCCCTCATTTAATGGATATTTTCACCAAAAAGTGAAGTTTTCAAAAAGTCAGAAAATTGGCTGAAAATGACTTAATATCAAGGACTCATCGGGCGAATCACTCTGGAACTGAAATCGGAATGCTCACTGACATTTTCCCCCCTTCGAAAGTCTGAAAAATGATGGAAAAATGACTAAGTCCAAAAAAAATTTTTTTCAACTTTTTTCAATTTTACCCTCGTGGGATATATGTTCAACCCACACACATTTGGAACTCTCCTGGGGTACCCTCACACATATTATTCCCTCATTTAATGTATATTTTCACCAAAAGTGAAGTTTTCAAAAAGTCAGAAAATAGGCTGTAAGCGACTTAACATCAAGGATTCATCGGGTGAATCGCTCTGGAACGGAAATCGAAATGCTCACTGACATTTTCTACCCTTCGAAAGTCTGAAAAATGATGGAAAAATGACTAAGTCCAAAAAAAATTTTTTTAAACTTTTTTCAATTTTACCCCCATGGGATATATATTCTACACACACACATTTGGAACTCTCCTGGGGTACCCTCACACATATTATTCCCTCATTTAATGGATATTTTCACCAAAAAGTGAAGTTTTCAACAAGTCAGAAAATTGGCTGAAACGACTTAATATCAAGGACTCATCGGGCGAATTGCTCTGGAACTGAAATCGGAATGCTCACTGACATTTTCCCCTCTCCGAAAGTCTTAAAAATGATGGAAAAATGACTAAGTCCAAAAAAAATTTTTTTCAACTTTTTTCAATTTTACCCCTGTGGGATATACATTCTACCCACACACATTAGGAACTCTCCTGGGGTACCCTCACACATATTATTCCCTCATTTAATGGATATTTTCACCAAAAAGTGAAGTTTTCAAAAAGTCTAAATTGGCTATAAACGACTTAATATCAAAGACTCATCGTGCGAAACACTCTGGAACTGAAATTGGAATGTTCACTGACATTTTCCCCTCTCCAAAAGTCTGAAAAATGATGGAAAAATGACTAAGTCCAAAAAAAAATTTTTTAAACTTTTTTCAATTTTACCCCCATGGGATATATATTCTACCAACACACATTTGGAACTCTCCTGGGGTACCCACGCACATATTATTCCCTCATTTAATGGATATTTTCACCAAAAAGTGAAGTTTTCAAAAAGTCAGAAAATTCGCTGAAAGCGACTTAACATCGAGGACTCATCGGGTGAATCGCTCTGGAACTGAAATCGGAATGCTCACTGACATTTTCCCCCCTTCAAAAGTCTGAAAAATGATGGAAAAATGACTAAGTCCAAAAAAAATTTTTTAAAACTTTTTTCAATTTTACCCCGTGGGATATACATTCTACCCACAAACATTTGGAACTCTCCTGGGGTACCCTCACACATATTATTCCCTCATTTAATGGATATTTTCACCAAAAAGTGAAGTTTTCAAAAAGTCTTAATTGGCTATAAACGACTTAATATCAAGGACTCATCGGGCGAATCGCTCTGGAACTGAAATCGGAATGCTCACTGACATTTTTCCCTCTCCGAAAGTCTGAAAAATGATGGAAAAATGACTAAGTCCAAAAAAAATTTTTTTCAACTTTTTTCAATTTTACCCTCGTGAGATATATGTTCTACCCACACACATTTGGAACTCTCCTGTGGTACCCACGCACATATTATTCCTTCATTTAATGGATATTTTCACCAAAAAGTGAAGTTTTCAAAAAGTCAGAAAATTGTCTGAAAACGACTTAATATCAAGGGCTCATCGGGCGAAACACTCTGGAACTTAAATCGGAATACTCTTTGACATTTTCCCCTCTTTGAAAGTCTGAAAAATGATGGAAAAATGACTAAGTCCCCAAAAAATTTTTTTCAACTTTTTTCAATTTTACCCCCGTGGGATATATATTCTACCCACACACATTTGGAACTCTCCTGGGGTACCCTCACACATATTATTCCCTCATTTAATGGACATTTTCACCAAAAAGTGAAGTTTTCAAAAAGTCAAAATTGGCTATAAACGACCTAATATCAAGGACTCATCGGGCAAATCGCTCTGGAACTGAAATCGGAAGGCTCACTGACATTTTTCCCTCTCCGAAAGTCTGAAAAATTATGGAAAAATGTCTAAGTCCAAAAAACATTTTTTTCAACTTTTTTCAATTTTACCCCAGTGGGATATATTTTCTACCCACACACATTTGGAACTCTCCTGGGGTACCCTCTCACATATTATTCCCTCATTTAATGTATATTTTCACCAAAAAGTGAAGTTTTCAAAAAGTCAGAAAATTGTCTGAAAACGACTTAATATCAAGGGCTCATCGGGCGAAACACTCTGGAACTGAAATCGGAATACTCACTGAAATTTTCCCCTCTCCTAAAGTCTGAAAAATGATGGAAAAATGAGTAAGTCCAAAAAAATTTTTTTTCAACTTTTTTCAATTTTACCCTCGTGGGATATATGTTCTACCCACACACATTTGGAACTCTCCTGGGGTAACCTCACACATATTATTCCCTCATTTAATGGATATTTTCACCAAAAAGTGAAGTTTTCAAAAAGTCAGAAAATTGGCTGAAAACGACGTAATATCAAGGACTCATCGGGCGAATCACTCTGGAACTGAAATCGGAATACTCACTGACATTTTCCCCTCTTTGAAAGTCTGAAAAATGATGGAAAAATGAGTAAGTCCCCAAAAAATTTTTTTCAACTTTTTTCAATCTTACCCCCGTGGGATATATATTCTACCCACACACATTTGGAACTCTCCTGGGGTACCCTCACACATATTATTCCCTCATTTAATGGATATTTTCACCAAAAAGTGAAGTTTTCAAAAAGTCAAAATTGGCTATAAACGACCTAATATTAAGGACTCATCGGGCGAATCGCTCTGGAACTGAAATCGGAATGCTCACTGACATTTTTCCCTCTCCGAAAGTCTGAAAAATGATGGAAAAATGACTAAGTCCAAAAAAAATTTTTTTCAACTTTTTTCAATTTTACCCCCATGGGATATATATTCTACCCACACACATTTGGAACTCTCCTGGGGTACCCTCACACATATTATTCCCTCATTTAATGGATATTTTCACCAAAAAGTGAAGTTTTCAAAAAGTCAGAAAATTGGCTGAAAACGACTTAATATCATGGACTCATCAGGGGAATCACTCTGGAACTGAAATCTGAATACTCACTGACATTTTCCCCTCTTTGAAAGTCTGAAAAATGATGGAAAAATGAGTAAGTCCCCAAAAAATTTTTTTCAACTTTTTTCAATTTTACCCCCGTAGGATATATATTCTACCCACACACATTTGGAACTCTCCTGGGGTACCCTCACACATATTATTCCCTCATTTAATGGACATTTTCACCAAAAAGTGAAGTTTTCAAAAAGTCAAAATTGGCTATAAACGACTTAATATCAAGGACTCATCGGGAGAATCGCTCTGGAACTGAAATCGGAATGCACACTGATATTTTTCCCTCTCCGAAAGTCTGAAAAATGATGGAAAAATGACTAAGTCCAAAAAAAAATTTTTTAAGCTTTTTTCAATTTTACCCCTGTGGGATGTACATTCTACCCACACACATTTGGAACTCTCCTGGGGTACCCTCGCATATATTATTCCCTCATTTAATGGATATTTTCACCAAGAGTGAAGTTTTCAAAAGGTCAGAAAATTGGCTGAAAATGACTTAATATCAAGGACTCATCGTGCGAATCACTCTGGAACTGAAATCGGAATGCTCACTGACATTTTCCCCTCTCCAAAAGTCTGAAAAATGATGGAAAAATGACTAAGTCCCAAAAAAAATTTTTTAACTTTTTTCAATTTTACCCCCATGGGATATATATTCTACCCACACACATTTGGAACTCTCCTGGGTTACCCTCACACATATTATTCCCTCATTTAATGTATATTTTCACCAAAAAGTGAAGTTTTCAAAAAGTCAGAAAATTGGCTGAAAATGACTTAATATCAAGGACTCATCGGGCGAATCACTCTGGAACTGAAATCGGAATGCTCACTGACATTTTCCCCTCTCCGAAAGTCTGAAAAATGATGGAAAAATGACTAAGTCCAAAAAAATTTTTTTTCAACTTTTTTCAATTTTACCCCTGTGGGATATACATTATACCCACACACATTTGGAACTCTCCTGGGGTACCCTCACACATATTATTCCCTCATTTAATGTATATTTTCACCAAAAGTGAAGTTTTCAAAAAGTCAGAAAATTGGCTGAAAGCGACTTAACATCGAGGACTCATCGGGTGAATCGCTCTGGAACTGAAATCGGAATGCTTACTGACATTTTCCCCCCTTCGAAAGTCTGAAAAATGATGGAAAAATGAGTCAGTCCGAAAAAATTTTTTTTCAAGTTTTTTCAATTTTACCCCCATGGGATATATATTCTACCCACACACATTTGGAACTCTCCTGGGGTACCCTCACACATATTATTCCCTCATTTAATGGATATTTTCACCAAAAAGTGAAGTTTTCAAAAGTCTAAATTGGCTATAAACGACTTAATATCAAGGACTCATCGGGCGAATCGCTCTGGAACTGAAATCGGAATGCTCACTGACATTTTTCCCTCTCCGAAAGTCTGAAAAATGATGGAAAAATGACTAAGTCCAAAAAAAAATTTTTTAAACTTTTTTCAATTTTACCCCCATGGGATATATATTCTACCCACACACATTTGGAACTCTCCTGGGGTACCCACGCACATATTATTCCCTCATTTAATGGATATTTTCACCAAAAAGTGAAGTTTTCAAAAAGTCAGAAAATTGGCAGAAAGCGACTTAACATCAAGGATTCATCGGGTGAATCGCTCCCGAACTGAAATCGGTATGCTCCCTGACATTTTCCCCCCTTCGAAAGTCTGAAACATGATGGAAAAATGACTAAGTCCAAAAAAAATTTTTTTAAACTTTTTTCAATTTTACCCCCATGGGATATATATTCTACCCACACACATTTGGAACTCTCCTGGGGTACCCTCACACATATTATTCCCTCATTTAATGGACATTTTCACCAAAAAGTGAAGTTTTCAAAAAGTTAAAATTGGCTATAAACGACCTAATATCAAGGACTCATCGGGCGAATCGCTCTGGAACTGAAATCGGAAGGCTCACTGACATTTTTCCCTCTCCGAAAGTCTGAAAAATTATGGAAAAATGACTAAGTCCAAAAAACATTTTTTCAACTTTTTTCAATTTTACCCCCGTGGGATATATTTTCTACCCACACACATTTGGAACTCTCCTGGGGTACCCTCACACATATTATTCCCTCATTTAATGGATATTTTCACCAAAAAGTGAAGTTTTCAAAAAGTCAAAATTGGCTATAAACGACCTAATATCAAGGACTCATCGGGCGAATCGCTCTGGAACTGAAATCGGAAGGCTCACTGACATTTTTCCCTCTCCGAAAGTCAGAAAAATTATGGAAAAATGACTAAGTCCAAAAAAAATTTTTTTCAACTTTTTTCAATTTTACACCCATGGGATATATATTCTACCCACACACATTTGGAACACGCCTGGGGTACCCTCACACATATTATTCCCTCATTTAATGGATATTTTCACCAAAAAGTGAAGTTTTCAAAAAGTCAGAAAATTGGCAGAAAGCGACTTAACATCAAGGATTCATCGGGTGAATCGCTCCCGAACTGAAATCGGTATGCTCCCTGACATTTTCCCCCCTTCGAAAGTCTGAAACATGATGGAAAAATGACTAAGTCCAAAAAAAATTTTTTTAAACTTTTTTCAATTTTACCCCCATGGGATATATATTCTACCCACACACATTTGGAACTCTCCTGGGGTACCCTCACACATATTATTCCCTCATTTAATGGACATTTTCACCAAAAAGTGAAGTTTTCAAAAAGTTAAAATTGGCTATAAACGACCTAATATCAAGGACTCATCGGGCGAATCGCTCTGGAACTGAAATCGGAAGGCTCACTGACATTTTTCCCTCTCCGAAAGTCTGAAAAATTATGGAAAAATGACTAAGTCCAAAAAACATTTTTTCAACTTTTTTCAATTTTACCCCCGTGGGATATATTTTCTACCCACACACATTTGGAACTCTCCTGGGGTACCCTCACACATATTATTCCCTCATTTAATGGATATTTTCACCAAAAAGTGAAGTTTTCAAAAAGTCAAAATTGGCTATAAACGACCTAATATCAAGGACTCATCGGGCGAATCGCTCTGGAACTGAAATCGGAAGGCTCACTGACATTTTTCCCTCTCCGAAAGTCAGAAAAATTATGGAAAAATGACTAAGTCCAAAAAAAATTTTTTTCAACTTTTTTCAATTTTACACCCATGGGATATATATTCTACCCACACACATTTGGAACACGCCTGGGGTACCCTCACACATATTATTCCCTCATTTAATGGATATTTTCACCAAGAGTGAAGTTTTCAAAAAGTCAGAAAATTGGCTGAAAGCGACTTAACATCAAGGACTCATCGGGTGAATCGCTCTGAAACTGAAATCGGAATGCTCACTGACATTTTCCCCCCTTCGAAAGTCTGAAAAATGATGGAAAAATGACTTAGTCCAAAAAAAATTTTTTTTTAATTTTTTCAATTTTACCCCCATGGGATATATATTCTACCCACACACATTTGGAACTCTCCTGGGGTACCCTCACACATATTATTCCCTCATTTAATGGATATTTTCACCAAAAAGTGAAGTTTTCAAAATGTCAAAATTGGCTATAAACGACCTAATATCAAGGACTCATCGGGCGAATCGCTCTGGAACTGAAATCGGAAGGCTCACTGACATTTTTCCCTCTCCGAAAGTCAGAAAAATTATGGAAAAATGACTAAGTCCAAAAAAAATTTTTTTCAACTTTTTTCAATTTTACACCCATGGGATATATATTCTACCCACACACATTTGGAACTCGCCTGGGGTACCCTCACACATATTATTCCCTCATTTAATGGATATTTTCACCAAAAAGTGAAGTTTTCAAAAAGTCAGAAAATTGGCTGATAACGACTTAATATCAAGGAAACATCGGGTGAATCGCTCTGAAACTGAAATCGGAAAGCTCACTGACATTTCCCCCCTTCGAAAGTCTGAAAAATGATGGAAAAATGACTAAGTCCAAAAAAAATTTTTTTTACATTTTTTCAATTTTACCCCCATGGGATATATATTCTACCCACACACATTTGGAACTCTCCTGGGGTACCCTCACACATATTATTCCCTCATTTAATGGATATTTTCACCAAAAAGTGAAGTTTTCAAAAAGTCAAAATTGGCTATAAACGACTTAATATCAAGGAGTCATCGGGCGAATCGCTCTGGAACTGAAATCGGAATGTTCACTGATATTTTTCCCTCTCCGAAAGTCTGAAAAATTATGGAAAAATGACTAAGTCCAAAAAAAATTTTTTTCAACATTTTTCAATTTTACACCCATGGGATATATATTCTACCCACACACATTTGGAACTCGCCTGGGGTACCCTCACACATATTATTCCCTCATTTAATGGATATTTTCACCAAAAAGTGAAGTTTTCAAAAAGTCAGAAAATTGGCTGAAAACGACTTAATATCAAGGACTCATCGTGCGAATCACTCTGGAACTGAAATCAGAATGCTCACTGACATTTTCCCCTCTCCGAAAGTCTGAAAAATGATGGAAAAATGACTAAGTCCAAAAAAAAATTTTTTTAACTTTTTTCAATTTTACCCCATGGGATATATATTCTACCCACACACATTTGGAACTCTCCTGGGGTACCCTCACACATATTATTCCCTCATTTAATGGATAATCTCACCAAAAAGTGAAGTTTTCAAAAAGACAAAATTGGCTATAAACGACCTAATATCAAGGACTCATCGGGCGAATCGCTCTGGAACTGAAATCGGAATGCTCACTGACATTTTCCCTCTCCGAAAGTCTGAAAAATGATGGAAAAATGACTAAGTCTAAAAAAAATTTTTTTCAACTTTTTTAAATTTTACCCCCGTGGGATATATGTTCTACCCACACACATTTGGAACTCTCCTGTGGTACCCACGCACATATTATTCCCTCATTTAATGGATATTTTCACCAAAAAGTGAAGTTTTCAAAAAGTCAGAAAATTGGTTGAAAACGACTTAATATCAAGGACTCATCGTGCGAATCACTCTGGAACTGAAATCGGAATGCTCACTGACATTTTCCCCTCTCCAAAAGTCTGAAAAATGATGGAAAAATGACTAAGTCCAAAAAACATTTTTTTCAACTTTTTTCAATTTTACCCCCGTGGGATATATATTCTACCCACACACATTTGGAACTGTCCTGGGGTACCCTCACACATATTATTCCCTCATTTAATGGATATTTTCACCAAAAAGTGAAGTTTTCAAAAAGTCAAAATTGGCTATAAACGACTTAATATCAAGGAGTCATCGGGCGAATCGCTCTGGAACTGAAATCGGAATGTTCACTGATATTTTTCCCTCTCCGAAAGTCTGAAAAATGATGGAAAAATGACTAAGTCCAAAAAAAAATTTTTTAAGCTTTTTTCAATTTTACCCACATGGGATATATATTCTACCCACACACATATGGAACTCTCCTGGGGTACCCTCACACATATTATTCCCTCATTTAATGGATATTTTCACCAAAAAGTGAAGTTTTCAAAAAGTCAAAATTGGCTATAAACGACCTAATATCAAGGACTCATCGGGCAAATCACTCTGGAACTGAAATCGGAATGCTCACTGACATTTTTCCCTCTCCGAAAGTCTGAAAAATTATGGAAAAATGACTAAGTACAAAAAAATTTTTTTTCAACTTTTTTCAATTTTACCCCCGTGGGATATATGTTCTACCCACACACATTTGGAACTCTCCTGTGGTACCCACGCACATATTATTCCCTCATTTAATGGATATTTTCACCAAAAAGTGAAGTTTTCAAAAAGTCAGAAAATTGGCTGAAAACGACTTAATATCAAGGACTCATCGTGCGAATCACTCTGGAACTGAAATCAGAATGCTCACTGACATTTTCCCCTCTCCAAAAGTCTGAAAAATGATGGAAAAATGACTAAGTACAAAAAAAAATTTTTTAAACTTTTTTCAATTTTACCCCCATGGGATATATATTCAACCCACACACATTTGGAACTCTCCTGGGGTACCCTCACACATATTATTCCCTCATTTAATGGATATTTTCACCAAAAAGTGAAGTTTTCAAAAAGTCAAAATTGGCTATAAACGACCTAATATCAAGGACTCATCGGGCGAATCGCTCTGGAACTGAAATCGGAAGGCTCACTGACATTTTTCCCTCTCCGAAAGTCAGAAAAATTATGGAAAAATGACTAAGTCCAAAAAAAATTTTTTTCAACTTTTTTCAATTTTACACCCATGGGATATATATTCTACCCACACACATTTAGAACACGCCTGGGGTACCCTCACACATATTATTCCCTCATTTAATGGATATTTTCACCAAGAGTGAAGTTTTCAAAAAGTCAGAAAATTGGCTGAAAGCGACTTAACATCAAGGACTCATCGGGTGAATCGCTCTGAAACTGAAATCGGAATGCTCACTGACATTTTCCCCCCTTCGAAAGTCTGAAAAATGATGGAAAAATGACTAAGTCCAAAAAAAATTTTTTTTTAATTTTTTCAATTTTACCCCCATGGGATATATATTCTACCCACACACATTTGGAACTCTCCTGGGGTACCCTCACACATATTATTCCCTCATTTAATGGATATTTTCACCAAAAAGTGAAGTTTTCAAAAAGTCAAAATTGGCTATAAACGACTTAATATCAAGGAGTCATCGGGCGAATCGCTCTGGAACTGAAATCGGAATGTTCACTGATATTTTTCCCTCTCCGAAAGTCTGAAAAATGATGGAAAAATGACTAAGTCCAAAAAAAAATTTTTTAAGCTTTTTTCAATTTTACCCCCATGGGATATATATTCTACCCACACACATATGGAACTCTCCTGGGGTACCCTCACACATATTATTCCCTCATTTAATGGATATTTTCACCAAAAAGTGAAGTTTTCAAAAAGTCAAAATTGGCTATAAACGACCTAATATCAAGGACTCATCGGGCGAATCGCTCTGGAACTGAAATCGGAATGCTCACTGACATTTTTCCCTCTCCGAAAGTCTGAAAAATTATGGAAAAATGACTAAGTACAAAAAAATTTTTTTTCAACTTTTTTCAATTTTACCCCCGTGGGATATATTTTCTACCCACACACATTTGGAACTCTCCTGGGGTACCCTCACACATATTATTCCCTCATTTAATGGACATTTCCACCAAAAAGTGAAGTTTTCAAAAAGTCAAAATTGGCTATAAACGACCTAATATTAAGGACTCATCGGGCGAATCGCTCTGGAACTGAAATCGGAATGCTCACTGACATTTTTCCCTCTCCGAAAGTCTGAAAAATGATGGAAAAATGACTAAGTCCAAAAAAAATTTTTTTCAACTTTTTTCAATTTTACCCCTGTGGGATATATGTTCTACCCACACACATTTGGAACTCTCCTGTGGTACCCACGCACATATTATTCCCTCATTTAATGGATATTTTCACCAAAAAGTGAAGTTTTCAAAAAGTCAGAAAATTGGCTATTAACGACCTAATATTAAGGACTCATCGGGCGAATCGCTCTGGAACTGAAATCGGAATGCTCACTGACATTTTTCCCTCTCCGAAAGTCTGAAAAATGATGGAAAAATGACTAAGTCCAAAAAAAATTTTTTTCAACTTTTTTCAATTTTACCCCCATGGGATATATATTCTACCCACACACATTTGGAACTCTCCTGGGGTACCCTCACACATATTATTCCCTCATTTAATGGATATTTTCACCAAAAAGTGAAGTTTTCAAAAATTCAGAAAATTGGCTGAAAACGACTTAATATCAAGGACTCATCGTGCGAATCACTCTGGAACTGAAATCGGAATGCTCACTGACATTTTCCCCTCTCTAAAAGTCTGAAAAATGATGGAAAAATGACTAAGTCCAAAAAAAAATTTTTTTAACTTTTTTCAATTTTACCCCCATGGGATATATATTCTACCCACACACATTTGGAACTCTCCTGGGGTACCCTCACACATATTATTCCCTCATTTAATGGATATTTTCACCAAAAAGTGAAGTTTTCAAAATGTCAAAATTGGCTATAAACGACCTAATATCAAGGACTCATCGGGCGAATCGCTCTGGAACTGAAATCGGAAGGCTCACTGACATTTTTCCCTCTCCGAAAGTCAGAAAAATTATGGAAAAATGACTAAGTCCAAAAAAAATTTTTTTCAACTTTTTTCAATTTTACACCCATGGGATATATATTCTACCCACACACATTTGGAACTCGCCTGGGGTACCCTCACACATATTATTCCCTCATTTAATGGATATTTTCACCAAAAAGTGAAGTTTTCAAAAAGTCAGAAAATTGGCTGATAACGACTTAATATCAAGGAAACATCGGGTGAATCGCTCTGAAACTGAAATCGGAAAGCTCACTGACATTTCCCCCCTTCGAAAGTCTGAAAAATGATGGAAAAATGACTAAGTCCAAAAAAAATTTTTTTTACATTTTTTCAATTTTACCCCCATGGGATATATATTCTACCCACACACATTTGGAACTCTCCTGGGGTACCCTCACACATATTATTCCCTCATTTAATGGATATTTTCACCAAAAAGTGAAGTTTTCAAAAAGTCAAAATTGGCTATAAACGACTTAATATCAAGGAGTCATCGGGCGAATCGCTCTGGAACTGAAATCGGAATGTTCACTGATATTTTTCCCTCTCCGAAAGTCTGAAAAATTATGGAAAAATGACTAAGTCCAAAAAAAATTTTTTTCAACATTTTTCAATTTTACACCCATGGGATATATATTCTACCCACACACATTTGGAACTCGCCTGGGGTACCCTCACACATATTATTCCCTCATTTAATGGATATTTTCACCAAAAAGTGAAGTTTTCAAAAAGTCAGAAAATTGGCTGAAAACGACTTAATATCAAGGACTCATCGTGCGAATCACTCTGGAACTGAAATCAGAATGCTCACTGACATTTTCCCCTCTCCGAAAGTCTGAAAAATGATGGAAAAATGACTAAGTCCAAAAAAAAATTTTTTTAACTTTTTTCAATTTTACCCCATGGGATATATATTCTACCCACACACATTTGGAACTCTCCTGGGGTACCCTCACACATATTATTCCCTCATTTAATGGATAATCTCACCAAAAAGTGAAGTTTTCAAAAAGACAAAATTGGCTATAAACGACCTAATATCAAGGACTCATCGGGCGAATCGCTCTGGAACTGAAATCGGAATGCTCACTGACATTTTCCCTCTCCGAAAGTCTGAAAAATGATGGAAAAATGACTAAGTCTAAAAAAAATTTTTTTCAACTTTTTTAAATTTTACCCCCGTGGGATATATGTTCTACCCACACACATTTGGAACTCTCCTGTGGTACCCACGCACATATTATTCCCTCATTTAATGGATATTTTCACCAAAAAGTGAAGTTTTCAAAAAGTCAGAAAATTGGTTGAAAACGACTTAATATCAAGGACTCATCGTGCGAATCACTCTGGAACTGAAATCGGAATGCTCACTGACATTTTCCCCTCTCCAAAAGTCTGAAAAATGATGGAAAAATGACTAAGTCCAAAAAACATTTTTTTCAACTTTTTTCAATTTTACCCCCGTGGGATATATATTCTACCCACACACATTTGGAACTGTCCTGGGGTACCCTCACACATATTATTCCCTCATTTAATGGATATTTTCACCAAAAAGTGAAGTTTTCAAAAAGTCAAAATTGGCTATAAACGACTTAATATCAAGGAGTCATCGGGCGAATCGCTCTGGAACTGAAATCGGAATGTTCACTGATATTTTTCCCTCTCCGAAAGTCTGAAAAATGATGGAAAAATGACTAAGTCCAAAAAAAAATTTTTTAAGCTTTTTTCAATTTTACCCACATGGGATATATATTCTACCCACACACATATGGAACTCTCCTGGGGTACCCTCACACATATTATTCCCTCATTTAATGGATATTTTCACCAAAAAGTGAAGTTTTCAAAAAGTCAAAATTGGCTATAAACGACCTAATATCAAGGACTCATCGGGCAAATCACTCTGGAACTGAAATCGGAATGCTCACTGACATTTTTCCCTCTCCGAAAGTCTGAAAAATTATGGAAAAATGACTAAGTACAAAAAAATTTTTTTTCAACTTTTTTCAATTTTACCCCCGTGGGATATATGTTCTACCCACACACATTTGGAACTCTCCTGTGGTACCCACGCACATATTATTCCCTCATTTAATGGATATTTTCACCAAAAAGTGAAGTTTTCAAAAAGTCAGAAAATTGGCTGAAAACGACTTAATATCAAGGACTCATCGTGCGAATCACTCTGGAACTGAAATCAGAATGCTCACTGACATTTTCCCCTCTCCAAAAGTCTGAAAAATGATGGAAAAATGACTAAGTACAAAAAAAAATTTTTTAAACTTTTTTCAATTTTACCCCCATGGGATATATATTCAACCCACACACATTTGGAACTCTCCTGGGGTACCCTCACACATATTATTCCCTCATTTAATGGATATTTTCACCAAAAAGTGAAGTTTTCAAAAAGTCAAAATTGGCTATAAACGACCTAATATCAAGGACTCATCGGGCGAATCGCTCTGGAACTGAAATCGGAAGGCTCACTGACATTTTTCCCTCTCCGAAAGTCAGAAAAATTATGGAAAAATGACTAAGTCCAAAAAAAATTTTTTTCAACTTTTTTCAATTTTACACCCATGGGATATATATTCTACCCACACACATTTGGAACACGCCTGGGGTACCCTCACACATATTATTCCCTCATTTAATGGATATTTTCACCAAGAGTGAAGTTTTCAAAAAGTCAGAAAATTGGCTGAAAGCGACTTAACATCAAGGACTCATCGGGTGAATCGCTCTGAAACTGAAATCGGAATGCTCACTGACATTTTCCCCCCTTCGAAAGTCTGAAAAATGATGGAAAAATGACTAAGTCCAAAAAAAATTTTTTTTTAATTTTTTCAATTTTACCCCCATGGGATATATATTCTACCCACACACATTTGGAACTCTCCTGGGGTACCCTCACACATATTATTCCCTCATTTAATGGATATTTTCACCAAAAAGTGAAGTTTTCAAAAAGTCAAAATTGGCTATAAACGACTTAATATCAAGGAGTCATCGGGCGAATCGCTCTGGAACTGAAATCGGAATGTTCACTGATATTTTTCCCTCTCCGAAAGTCTGAAAAATGATGGAAAAATGACTAAGTCCAAAAAAAAATTTTTTAAGCTTTTTTCAATTTTACCCCCATGGGATATATATTCTACCCACACACATATGGAACTCTCCTGGGGTACCCTCACACATATTATTCCCTCATTTAATGGATATTTTCACCAAAAAGTGAAGTTTTCAAAAAGTCAAAATTGGCTATAAACGACCTAATATCAAGGACTCATCGGGCGAATCGCTCTGGAACTGAAATCGGAATGCTCACTGACATTTTTCCCTCTCCGAAAGTCTGAAAAATTATGGAAAAATGACTAAGTACAAAAAAATTTTTTTTCAACTTTTTTCAATTTTACCCCCGTGGGATATATTTTCTACCCACACACATTTGGAACTCTCCTGGGGTACCCTCACACATATTATTCCCTCATTTAATGGACATTTCCACCAAAAAGTGAAGTTTTCAAAAAGTCAAAATTGGCTATAAACGACCTAATATTAAGGACTCATCGGGCGAATCGCTCTGGAACTGAAATCGGAATGCTCACTGACATTTTTCCCTCTCCGAAAGTCTGAAAAATGATGGAAAAATGACTAAGTCCAAAAAAAATTTTTTTCAACTTTTTTCAATTTTACCCCTGTGGGATATATGTTCTACCCACACACATTTGGAACTCTCCTGTGGTACCCACGCACATATTATTCCCTCATTTAATCGATATTTTCACCAAAAAGTGAAGTTTTCAAAAAGTCAGAAAATTGGCTATTAACGACCTAATATTAAGGACTCATCGGGCGAATCGCTCTGGAACTGAAATCGGAATGCTCACTGACATTTTTCCCTCTCCGAAAGTCTGAAAAATGATGGAAAAATGACTAAGTCCAAAAAAAATTTTTTTCAACTTTTTTCAATTTTACCCCCATGGGATATATATTCTACCCACACACATTTGGAACTCTCCTGGGGTACCCTCACACATATTATTCCCTCATTTAATGGATATTTTCACCAAAAAGTGAAGTTTTCAAAAATTCAGAAAATTGGCTGAAAACGACTTAATATCAAGGACTCATCGTGCGAATCACTCTGGAACTGAAATCGGAATGCTCACTGACATTTTCCCCTCTCTAAAAGTCTGAAAAATGATGGAAAAATGACTAAGTCCAAAAAAAATTTTTTTTAACTTTTTTCAATTTTACCCCCATGGGATATATATTCTACCCACACACATTTGGAACTCTCCTGGGGTACCCTCACACATATTATTCCCTCATTTAATGGATATTTTCACCAAAAAGTGAAGTTTTCAAAATGTCAAAATTGGCTATAAACGACCTAATATCAAGGACTCATCGGGCGAATCGCTCTGGAACTGAAATCGGAAGGCTCACTGACATTTTTCCCTCTCCGAAAGTCAGAAAAATTATGGAAAAATGACTAAGTCCAAAAAAAATTTTTTTCAACTTTTTTCAATTTTACACCCATGGGATATATATTCTACCCACACACATTTGGAACTCGCCTGGGGTACCCTCACACTTATTATTCCCTCATTTAATGGATATTTTCACCAAAAAGTGAAGTTTTCAAAAAGTCAGAAAATTGGCTGATAACGACTTAATATCAAGGAAACATCGGGTGAATCGCTCTGAAACTGAAATCGGAAAGCTCACTGACATTTCCCCCCTTCGAAAGTCTGAAAAATGATGGAAAAATGACTAAGTCCAAAAAAAATTTTTTTTACATTTTTTCAATTTTACCCCCATGGGATATATATTCTACCCACACACATTTGGAACTCTCCTGGGGTACCCTCACACATATTATTCCCTCATTTAATGGATATTTTCACCAAAAAGTGAAGTTTTCAAAAAGTCAAAATTGGCTATAAACGACTTAATATCAAGGAGTCATCGGGCGAATCGCTCTGGAACTGAAATCGGAATGTTCACTGATATTTTTCCCTCTCCGAAAGTCTGAAAAATGATGGAAAAATGACTAAGTCCAAAAAAAAATTTTTTAAGTTTTTTCAATTTTACCCCCATGGGATATATATTCTACCCACACACATTTGGAACTCTCCTGGGGTACCCTCACACATATTATTCCCTCATTTAATGGATATTTTCACCAAAAAGTGAAGTTTTCAAAAAGTCAGAAAATTGGCTGAAAACGACTTAATATCAAGGACTCATCGTGCGAATCACTCTGGAACTGAAATCGGAATGCTCACTGACATTTTCCCCTCTCCAAAAGTCTGAAAAATGATGGAAAAATGACTAAGTCTAAAAAAAATTTTTTTAAATTTTTTTCAATTTTATCCCCATGGGATATATATTCTACCCACACACATTTGGAACTCTCCTGGGGTACCCTCACACATATTATTCCCTCATTTAATGGATATTTTCACCAAAAAGTGAAGTTTTCAAAAAGTCAAAATTGGCTATAAACGACTTAATATCAAGGACTCATCGTGCGAATCACTCTGGAACTGAAATCGGAATGCTCACTGACATTTTCCCCTCTCCGAAAGTCTGAAAAATGATGGAAAAATGACTAAGTCCAAAAAAAAATTTTTTTAACTTTTTTCAATTTTACCCCATGGGATATATATTCTACCCACACACATTTGGAACTCTCCTGGGGTACCCTCACACATATTATTCCCTCATTTAATGGATAATCTCACCAAAAAGTGAAGTTTTCAAAAAGACAAAATTGGCTATAAACGACCTAATATCAAGGACTCATCGGGCGAATCGCTCTGGAACTGAAATCGGAATGCTCACTGACATTTTCCCTCTCCGAAAGTCTGAAAAATGATGGAAAAATGACTAAGTCTAAAAAAAATTTTTTTCAACTTTTTTAAATTTTACCCCCGTGGGATATATGTTCTACCCACACACATTTGGAACTCTCCTGTGGTACCCACGCACATATTATTCCCTCATTTAATGGATATTTTCACCAAAAAGTGAAGTTTTCAAAAAGTCAGAAAATTGGTTGAAAACGACTTAATATCAAGGACTCATCGTGCGAATCACTCTGGAACTGAAATCGGAATGCTCACTGACATTTTCCCCTCTCCAAAAGTCTGAAAAATGATGGAAAAATGACTAAGTCCAAAAAACATTTTTTTCAACTTTTTTCAATTTTACCCCCGTGGGATATATATTCTACCCACACACATTTGGAACTGTCCTGGGGTACCCTCACACATATTATTCCCTCATTTAATGGATATTTTCACCAAAAAGTGAAGTTTTCAAAAAGTCAAAATTGGCTATAAACGACTTAATATCAAGGAGTCATCGGGCGAATCGCTCTGGAACTGAAATCGGAATGTTCACTGATATTTTTCCCTCTCCGAAAGTCTGAAAAATGATGGAAAAATGACTAAGTCCAAAAAAAAATTTTTTAAGCTTTTTTCAATTTTACCCACATGGGATATATATTCTACCCACACACATATGGAACTCTCCTGGGGTACCCTCACACATATTATTCCCTCATTTAATGGATATTTTCACCAAAAAGTGAAGTTTTCAAAAAGTCAAAATTGGCTATAAACGACCTAATATCAAGGACTCATCGGGCAAATCACTCTGGAACTGAAATCGGAATGCTCACTGACATTTTTCCCTCTCCGAAAGTCTGAAAAATTATGGAAAAATGACTAAGTACAAAAAAATTTTTTTTCAACTTTTTTCAATTTTACCCCCGTGGGATATATGTTCTACCCACACACATTTGGAACTCTCCTGTGGTACCCTCGCACATATTATTCCCTCATTTAATGGATATTTTCACCAAAAAGTGAAGTTTTCAAAAAGACAAAATTGGCTGAAAACGACTTAATATCAAGGACTCATCGTGCGAATCACTCTGGAACTGAAATCAGAATGCTCACTGACATTTTCCCCTCTCCAAAAGTCTGAAAAATGATGGAAAAATGACTAAGTACAAAAAAAAATTTTTTAAACTTTTTTCAATTTTACCCCCATGGGATATATATTCAACCCACACACATTTGGAACTCTCCTGGGGTACCCTCACACATATTATTCCCTCATTTAATGGATATTTTCACCAAAAAGTGAAGTTTTCAAAAAGTCAAAATTGGCTATAAACGACTTAATTTCAAGGACTCATCGTGCAAATCACTCTGGAACTGAAATCGGAATGCTCACTGACATTTTCCCCTCTCCGAAAGTCTGAAAAATGATGGAAAAATGACTAAGTCTAAAAAAAATTTTTTTAACTTTTTTCAATTTTACGCCCATGGGATATATATTCTACCCACACACATTTGGAACTCTCCTGGGGTACCCTCACACATATTATTCCCTCATTTAATGGATATTCTCACCAAAAAGTGAAGTTTTCAAAAAGACAAAATTGGCTATAAACGACCTAATATCAAGGACTCATCGGGCGAATCGCTCTGGAACTGAAATCGGAATGCTCACTGACATTTTCCCTCTCTGAAAGTCTGAAAAATGATGGAAAAATGACTAAGTCCAAAAAAAATTTTTTTCAACTTTTTTAAATTTTACCCCCGTGGGATATATGTTCTACCCACACACATTTGGAACTCTCCTGTGGTACCCACGCACATATTATTCCCTCATTTAATGGATATTTTCACCAAAAAGTGAAGTTTTCAAAAAGTCAGAAAATTGGTTGAAAACGACTTAATATCAAGGACTCATCGTGCGAATCACTCTGGAACTGAAATCGGAATGCTCACTGACATTTTCCCCTCTCCAAAAGTCTGAAAAATGATGGAAAAATGACTAAGTCCAAAAAACATTTTTTTCAACTTTTTTCAATTTTACCCCCGTGGGATATATATTCTACCCACACACATTTGGAACTGTCCTGGGGTACCCTCACACATATTATTCCCTCATTTAATGGATATTTTCACCAAAAAGTGAAGTTTTCAAAAAGTCAGAAAATTGGCTGAAAACGACTTAATATCAAGGACTCATCGTGCGAATCACTCTGGAACTGAAATCGGAATGCTCACTGACATTTTCCCCTCTCTAAAAGTCTGAAAAATGATGGAAAAATGACTAAGTCCAAAAAAAATTTTTTTCAACTTTTTTCAATTTTACCCCCGTGGGATATATGTTCTACCCACACACATTTGGATCTCTCCTGGGGTACCCTCACACATATTATTCCCTCTTTTAATGGATATTTTCACCAATAAGTGAAGTTTTCAAAAAGTCAGAAAATTGGCTGAAAACGACTTAATATCAAGGACTCATCGTGCGATCACTCTGGAACTGAAATCGGAATGCTCACTGACATTTTCCCCTCTCCGAAAGTCTGAAAAATGATGGAAAAATGACTAAGTCCAAAACATTTTTTTTTCAACTTTTTTCAATTTTACCCCCATGGGATATATATTCTACCCACACACATTTGGAACTCTCCTGGGGTACCCTCACACATATTATTCCCTCATTTAATGGATATTTTCACCAAAAAGTGAAGTTTTCAAAAAGTCAAAATTGGCTATAAAAGACCTAATATCAAGGACTCATCGGGCGAATCGCTCTGGAACTGAAATCGGAATACTCACTGACATTTTTCCCTCTCCGAAAGTCTGTAAAATGATGGAAAAATGACTAAGTCCAAAAAAATTTTTTTTCAACTTTTTTCAATTTTACCTCTGTGGGATATACATTCTACCCACACACATTTGGAACTCTCCTGGGGTAACCTCACACATATTATTCCCTCATTTAATGGATATTTTCACCAAAAAGTGAAGTTTTCAAAAAGTCAGAAAATTGGCTGAAAACGACTTAATATCAAGGACTCATCGGGCGAATCACTCTGGAACTGAAATCGGAATACTCACTGACATTTTCCCCTCTTGGAAAGTCTGAAAAATGATGGAAAAATGAGTAAGTCGCAAAAAATTTTTTTTCAACTTTTTTCAATTTTACCCCCATGGGATATATATTCTACCCACACACATTTGGAACTCTCCTGGGGTACCCTCGCACATATTATTCCCTCATTTAATGGATATTTTCACCAATCGTGAAGTTTTCAAAAAGTCAGAAAATTGGCTGAAAACGATTTAATATCAAGGACTCATCGGGCGAATCACTCTGGAACTGAAATCGGAATGCTCACTGACATTTTCCCCTCTCTGAAAGTCTGAAAAATGAAGGAAAAATGACTAAGTCCAAAAAAATTTTTTTTAATTTTTTCAATTTTACCCCCATGGGATATATATTCTACCCACACACATTTGGAACTCTCCTGGGGTACCCTCACACATATTATTCCCTCATTTAATGGATATTTTCACCCAAAAGTGAAGTTTTTAAAAAGTCAGAAAATTGGCTGAAAACGACTTAATATCAAGGACTCATCGGGCGAATCACTCTGGAACTGAAATCGGAATGCTCACTGACATTTTCCCCTCTCCGAAACACTGAAAAATGATGGAAAAATGACTAAGTCCAAAAAAATTTTTTTTTACTTTTTTCAATTTTACACCCATGGGATATATATTCTATCCACACACATTTGGAACTCTCCTGCGGTACCCTCACACATATTATTCCCTCATTTAATGGATATTTTCACCAAAAAGTGAAGTTTTCAAAAAGTCAGAAAATTGGCTGAAAACGACTTAATATCAAGGACTCATCGGGCGAATCACTCTGGAACTGAAATCGGAATGCTCACTGACATTTTTCCCTCTCCGAAAGTCTGAAAAATGATGGAAAAATTACTAAGTCCAAAAAATTTTTCTTTAAACTTTTTTCAATTTTACCCCCATGGGATATATATTCTACCCACACACATTTGGAACTCTGCTGGGGTACCCTCACACATATTATTCCCTCATTTAATGTATATTTTCAACAAAAAGTGAAGTTTTCAAAAAGTCCGAAAATTGGCTGAAAACGACTTAATATCAAGGACTCATCGGGCGAATCGCTCTGGAACTGAAATCGGAATGCTCAATAACAATTTCCCCTCTCCGAAAGTATGAAAAATGAAGGAAAAATGACTAAGTGCAAAAAAAAATTTTTTTAACTTTTTTCAATTTTACACCCATGGGATATATTTTCTATCCACACACATTTGGAACTCTCCTGCGGTATCCTCACACATATTATTCCCTCATTTAATGGATATTTTCACCAAAAAGTGAAGTTTTCAAAAAGTCAGAAAATTGGCTGAAAACGACTTAATATCAAGGACTCATCGGGCGAATCACTCTGGAACTGAAATCGGAATGCTCACTGACATTTTTCCCTCTCCGAAAGTCTGAAAAATGATGGAAAAATGACTAAGTCCAAAAAATTTTTCTTTAAACTTTTTTCAATTTTACCCCCATGGGATATATATTCTACCCACACACATTTGGAACTCTCCTGGGGTACCCTCACACATATTATTCCCTCATTTAATGGATATTTTCACCAAAAAGTGAAGTTTTCAAAAAGTCAGAAAATTGGCTGAAAACGACTTAATATCAAGGACTCATCGGGCGAATCGCTCTGGAACTGAAATCGGAATGCTCACTGACATTTTTCCCTCTCCGAAAGTCTGAAAAATGATGGAAAAATGACTAAGTCCAAAAAATTTTTTTTTAAACTTTTTTCAATTTTACCCCCATGGGATATATATTCTACCCACACACATTTGGAACTCTCCTGGGGTACCCTCACACATATTATTCCCTCATTTAATGTATATTTTCACCAAAAAGTGAAGTTTTCAAAAAGTCAGAAAATTGGCTGAAAACGACTTAATATCAAGGACTCATCGGGCGAATCGCTCTGGAACAGAAATCGGAATGCTCAATAACAATTTCCCCTCTCCGAAAGTCTTAAAAATGAAGGAAAAATGACTAAGTCCAAAAAAATTTTTTTTTAACTTTTTTCAATTTTACCCCCATGGTATATATTTTCTATCCACACACATTTGGAACTCTCCTGGGGTACCCTCACACATATTATTCCCTCATTTAATGGATATTTTCACCAAAAAGTGAAGTTTTCAAAAAGTCAGAAAATTGGCTGAAAACGACTTAATATCAAGGACTCATCAGGCGAATCACTCTTGAACTATAATCGGAATGCTCACTGACATTTTCCCCTCTCCGAAACTCTGAAAATTGATGGAAAAATGACTAAGTCCAAAAAATTTTTTTTTAAACTTTTTTCAATTTTACCCCTGTGGGATATACATTCTACCCACACACATTTGGAACTCTCCTGGGGTACCCTCACACATATTATTCCCTCATTTAATGGATATTTTCACCAAAAAGTGAAGTTTTCAAAAAGTCTGAAAATTGGCTGAAAACGACTTAATATCAAGGACTCATCGGGCGAATCACTCTGGAACTGAAATCGGTATGCTCACTGACATTTTCCCCTCTCCGAAACTCTGAAAAATGATGGAAAAATGACTAAGTCCAAAAAAATTTTTTTTAAACTTTTTTCAATTTTACCCCCATGGGATATATATTCTACCCACACACATTTGGAACTCTCCTGGGGTACCCTCACACATATTATTCCCTCATTTAATGGATATTTTCACCAAAAAGTGAAGTTTTCAAAAAGTCAGAAAATTGTCTGATAACGACTTAATATCAAGGACTCATCGGTCGAATCACTCTTTAACTGAAATTGGAATGCTCACTGACATTTTTCCCTCTCCGAAAGTCTGAAAAATGATGGAAAAATGACTAAGTCCGAAAAATTTTTTTTTAACTTTTTTCAATTTTACCCCTGTGGGATATACATTCTACCCACACACATTTGTAACTCTCCTGGGGTACCCTCACACATATCATTCCCTCATTTAATGTATATTTTCACCAAAAAGTGAAGTTTTCAAAAAGTCAGAAAATTGGCTGAAAACGACTTAATATCAAGGACTCATCGGGCGAATCGCTCTGGAACTGAAATCGGAATGCTCAATAACAATTTCCCCTCTCCGAAAGTCTTAAAAATGAAGGAAAAATGACTAAGTCCAAAAAAATTTTTTTTTAACTTTTTTCAATTTTACCCCCATGGTATATATTTTCTATCCACACACATTTGGAACTCTCCTGGGGTACCCTCACACATATTATTCCCTCATTTAATGGATATTTTCACCAAAAAGTGAAGTTTTCAAAAAGTCAGAAAATTGGCTGAAAACGACTTAATATCAAGGACTCATCAGGCGAATCACTCTTGAACTATAATCGGAATGCTCACTGACATTTTCCCCTCTCCGAAACTCTGAAAAATGATGGAAAAATGACTAAGTCCATAAAATTTTTTTTTAAACTTTTTTCAATTTTACCCCCATGGGATATATATTCTACCCACACACATTTGGAACTCTCCTGTGGTACCCACACAAATATTATTCCCTCATTTAATGGATATTTTCACCAAAAAGTGAAGTTTTCAAAAAGTCAGAAAATTGGCTGAAAACGACTTAATATCAAGGACTCATCGGGCGAATCACTCTGGAACTGAAATCGGAATGCTCACTGACATTTTCCCCTCTCCGAAAGTCTGAAAAATGATGGAAAAATGACTAAGTCCAAAAAAATTATTTTTCAACTTTTTTCAATTTTACCCCTGTGGGATATACATTCTACCCACACACATCTGGAACTCTCCTGGGGTACCCTCACACATATTATTCCCTCATTTAATGTATATTTTCACCAAAAAGTGAAGTTTTCAAAAAGTCCGAAAATTGGCTGAAAACGACTTAATATCAAGGACTCATCGGGCGAATCGCTCTGGAACTGAAATCGGAATGCTCAATAACAATTTCCCCTCTCCGAAAGTCTGAAAAATGAAGGAAAAATGACTAAGTGCAAAAAAAAATTTTTTTAACTTTTTTCAATTTTACACCCATGGGATATATTTTCTATCCACACACATTTGGAACTCTCCTGGGGTACCCTCACACATATTATTCCCTAATTTAATGTATATTTTCACCAAAAAGTGAAGTTTTCAAAAAGTCAAAATTGGATGAAAATGACTTCATATCAAGGACTCATCGGGCGAATCACTCTGGAACTGAAATCGGAATGCTCACTGACATTTTCCCTCCTTCGAAAGTCTGAAAAATGATGGAAAAATGACTAAGTCCAAAAAAAATTTTTTTAAACTTTTTTCAATTTTACCCCCGTGTGATATATATTCTACCCACACACATTTGGAACTCTCCTGGGGTACCCTCACACATATTATTCCCTCATTTAATGGATATTTTCACCAAAAAGTGAAGTTTTCAAAAAGTCAGAAAATTGTCTGATAACGACTTAATATCAAGGACTCATCGGTCGAATCACTCTTTAACTGAAATTGGAATGCTCACTGACATTTTTCCCTCTCCGAAAGTCTGAAAAATGAAGGAAAAATGACTAAGTCCAAAAAAATTTTTTTTTAACTTTTTTCAATTTTAACCCCATGGGATATATTTTCTATCCACACACATTTGGAACTCTCCTGGGGTACCCTCACACATATTATTCCCTCATTTAATGGATATTTTCACCAAAAAGTGAAGTTTTCAAAAAGTCAGAAAATTGGCTGAAAACGACTTAATATCAAGGACTCATCGGGCGAATCGCTCTGGAACTGAAATCGGAATGCTCACTGACATTTTTCCCTCTCCGAAAGTCTGAAAAATGATGGAAAAATGACTAAGTCCAAAAAATTTTTTTTTTAACTTTTTTCAATTTTACCCCCATGGGATATATATTCTACCCACACACATTTGGAACTCTCCTGGGGTACCCTCACACATATTATTCCCTCATTTAATGGATATTTTCACCAAAAAGTGAAGTTTTCAAAAAGTCAGAAAATTGTCTGATAACGACTTAATATCAAGGACTCATCGGTCTAATCACTCTTTAACTGAAATTGGAATGCTCACTGACATTTTTCCCTCTCCGAAAGTCTGAAAAATGATGGAAAAATGACTAAGTCCGAAAAAATTTTTTTTTTAACTTTTTTCAATTTTACCCCCGTGGGATATATGTTCTACACACACACATTTGGAACTCTCCTGTGGTACCCACACACATATTATTCCCTCATTTAATGGATATTTTCACCAAAAAGTGAAGTTTTAAAAAAGTCAGAAAATTGGCTGAAAACGACTTAATATCAAGGACTCATCGGGCGAATCACTCTGGAACTGAAATCGCAATGCTCACTGACATTTTCCCCTCTCCGAAAGTTTGAAAAATGATGGAAAAATGACTAAGTCCAAAAAAATTATTTTTCAACTTTTTTCAATTTTACCCCTGTGGGATATACATTCTACCCACACACATTTGGAACTCTCCTGGGGTACCCTCACACATATTATTCCCTCATTTAATGTATATTTTCACCAAAAAGTGAAGTTTTCAAAAAGTCCGAAAATTGGCTGAAAACGACTTAATATCAAGGACTCATCGGGCGAATCGCTCTGGAACTGAAATCGGAATGCTCAATAACAATTTCCCCTCTCCGAAAGTATGAAAAATGAAGGAAAAATGACTAAGTGCAAAAAAAAATTTTTTTAGCTTTTTTCAATTTTACACCCATGGGATATATTTTCTATCCACACACATTTGGAACTCTCCTGCGGTATCCTCACACATATTATTCCCTCATTTAATGGATATTTTCACCAAAAAGTGAAGTTTTCAAAAAGTCAGAAAATTGGCTGAAAACGACTTAATATCAAGGACTCATCGGGCGAATCACTCTGGAACTGAAATCGGAATGCTCACTGACATTTTTCCATCTCCGAAAGTCTGAAAAATGATGGAAAAATTACTAAGTCCAAATAATTTTTTTTTAAATTTTTTCAATTTTACCCCCATGGGATATATATTCTACCCACACACATTTGGAACTCTCCTGGGGTACCCTCACACATATTATTCCCTCATTTAATGGATATTTTCACCAAAAAGTGAAGTTTTCAAAAAGTGAGAAAATTGGCTGAAAACGACTTAATATCAAGGACTCATCGGTTGAAACGCTCTGGAACTGAAATCGGAATGCTCACTGACATTTTTCCCTCTCCGAAAGTCTGAAAAATGATGGAAAAATGACTAAGTCCATAAAAATTTTTTTTAAACTTTTTTCAATTTTACCCCCATGGGATATATATTCTACCCACACACATTTGGAACTCTCCTGTGGTACCCACACAAATATTATTCCCTCATTTAATGGATATTTTCACCAAAAAGTGAAGTTTTCAAAAAGTCAGAAAATTGGCTGAAAACGACTTAATATCAAGGACTCATCGGGCGAATCACTCTGGAACTGAAATCGGAATGCTCACTGACATTTTCCCCTCTCCGAAAGTCTGAAAAATGATGGAAAAATGACTAAGTCCAAAAAAATTATTTTTCAACTTTTTTCAATTTTACCCCTGTGGGATATACATTCTACCCACACACATCTGGAACTCTCCTGGGGTACCCTCACACATATTATTCCCTCATTTAATGTATATTTTCACCAAAAAGTGAAGTTTTCAAAAAGTCCGAAAATTGGCTGAAAACGACTTAATATCAAGGACTCATCGGGCGAATCGCTCTGGAACTGAAATCGGAATGCTCAATAACAATTTCCCCTCTCCGAAAGTCTGAAAAATGAAGGAAAAATGACTAAGTGCAAAAAAAAATTTTTTTAACTTTTTTCAATTTTACACCCATGGGATATATTTTCTATCCACACACATTTGGAACTCTCCTGGGATACCCTCACACATATTATTCCCTAATTTAATGTATATTTTCACCAAAAAGTGAAGTTTTCAAAAAGTCAAAATTGGATGAAAATGACTTCATATCAAGGACTCATCGGGCGAATCACTCTGGAACTGAAATCGGAATGCTCACTGACATTTTCCCTCCTTCGAAAGTCTGAAAAATGATGGAAAAATGACTAAGTCCAAAAAAAATTTTTTTAAACTTTTTTCAATTTTACCCCCGTATGATATATATTCTACCCACACACATTTGGAACTCTCCTGGGGTACCCTCACACATATTATTCCCTCATTTAATGGATATTTTCACCAAAAAGTGAAGTTTTCAAAAAGTCAGAAAATTGTCTGATAACGACTTAATATCAAGGACTCATCGGTCGAATCACTCTTTAACTGAAATTGGAATGCTCACTGACATTTTTCCCTCTCCGAAAGTCTGAAAAATGAAGGAAAAATGACTAAGTCCAAAAAATTTTTTTTTTAACTTTTTTCAATTTTAACCCCATGGGATATATTTTCTATCCACACACATTTGGAACTCTCCTGGGGTACCCTCACACATATTATTCCCTCATTTAATGGATATTTTCACCAAAAAGTGAAGTTTTCAAAAAGTCAGAAAATTGGCTGAAAACGACTTAATATCAAGGACTCATCGGGCGAATCACTCTGGAACTGAAATCGGAATGCTCACTGACATTTTCCCCTCTCCGAAAGTCTGAAAAATGATGGAAAAATGACTAAGTCCAAAAAAATTATTTTTCAACTTTTTTCAATTTTACCCCTGTGGGATATACATTCTACCCACACACATTTGGAACTCTGCTGGGGTACCCTCACACATATTATTCCCTCATTTAATGTATATTTTCAACAAAAAGTGAAGTTTTCAAAAAGTCCGAAAATTGGCTGAAAACGACTTAATATCAAGGACTCATCGGGCGAATCGCTCTGGAACTGAAATCGGAATGCTCAATAACAATTTCCCCTCTCCGAAAGTATGAAAAATGAAGGAAAAATGACTAAGTGCAAAAAAAAATTTTTTTAACTTTTTTCAATTTTACACCCATGGGATATATTTTCTATCCACACACATTTAGAACTCTCCTGCGGTATCCTCACACATATTATTCCCTCATTTAATAGATATTTTCACCAAAAAGTGAAGTTTTCAAAAAGTCATAAAATTGGCTGAAAACGACTTAATATCAAGGACTCATCGGGCGAATCACTCTGGAACTGAAATCGGAATGCTCACTGACATTTTTCCCTCTCCGAAAGTCTGAAAAATGATGGAAAAATGACTAAGTCCAAATAATTTTTTTTTTCATTTTTTCAATTTTACCCCCATGGGATATATATTCTACTCACACACATTTGGAACTCTCCTGGGGTACCCTCACACATATTATTCCCTCATTTAATGGATATTTTCACCAAAAAGTGAAGTTTTCAAAAAGTCAGAAAATTGGCTGAAAACGACTTAATATCAAGGACTCATCGGGCGAATCGCTCTGGAACTGAAATCGGAATGCTCACTGACATTTTTCCCTCTCCGAAAGTCTGAAAAATGATGGAAAAATGACTAAGTCCAAAAAATTTTTTTTTAAACTTTTTTCAATTTTACCCCCATGGGATATATATTCTACCCACACACATTTGGAACTCTCCTGGGGTACCCTCACACATATTATTCCCTCATTTAATGTATATTTTCCCCAAAAAGTGAAGTTTTCAAAAAGTCAAAATTGGATGAAAATGACTTCATATCAAGGACTCATCGGGCGAATCGCTCTGGAACTGAAATCGGAATGCTCACTGACATTTTCCCTCCTTCGAAAGTCTGAAAAATGATGGAAAAATGACTAAGTCCAAAAAAAATTTTTTAAAACTTTTTTCAATTTTACCCCTGTGTGATATATATTCTACCCACACACATTTGGAACTCTCCTGGGGTACCCTCACACATATTCCCTCATTTAATGGATATTTTCACCAAAAAGTGAAGTTTTCAAAAAGTCAGAAAATTGTCTGATAACGACTTAATATCAAGGACTCATCAGTCGAATCACTCTTTAACTGAAATTGGAATGCTCACTGACATTTTTCCCTCTCCGAAAGTCTGAAAAATGATGGAAAAATGACTAAGTCCGAAAAATTTTTTTTTTAACTTTTTTCAATTTTACCCCTGTGGGATATACATTCTACCCACACACATTTGGAACTCTCCTGGGGTACCCTCACACATATTATTCCCTCATTTAATGGATATTTTCACCAAAAAGTGAAGTTTTCAAAAAGTCAGAAAATTGGCTGAAAACGACTTAATATCAAGGACTCATCGGGCGAATCGCTCTGGAACTGAAATCGGAATGCTCACTGACATTTTTTCCTCTCCGAAAGTCTGAAAAATGATGGAAAAATGACTAAGTCCAAAAAATTTTTTTTTAAACTTTCTTCAATTTTACCCCCATGGGATATATATTCTACCCACACACATTTGGAACTCTCCTGGGGTACCCTCACACATATTATTCCCTCATTTAATGGATATTTTCACCAAAAAGTGAAGTTTTCAAAAAGTCAGAAAATTGTCTGATAACGACTTAATATCAAGGACTCATCGGTCGAATCACTCTTTAACTGAAATTGGAATGCTCACTGACATTTTTCCCTCTCCGAAAGTCTGAAAAATGATGCAAAAATGACTAAGTCCGAAAAATTTTTTTTTTACTTTTTTCAATTTTACCCCTGTGGGATATACATTCTACCCACACACATTTGTAACTCTCCTGGGGTACCCTCACACATATCATTCCCTCATTTAATGTATATTTTCACCAAAAAGTGAAGTTTTCAAAAAGTCAGAAAATTGGCTGAAAACGACTTAATATCAAGGACTCATCGGGCGAATCGCTCTGGAACTGAAATCGGAATGCTCAATAACAATTTCCCCTCTCCGAAAGTCTTAAAAATGTAGGAAAAATGACTAAGTCCAAAAAATTTTTTTTTTAACTTTTTTCAATTTTACCCCCATGGTATATATTTTCTATCCACACACATTTGGAACTCTCCTGGGGTACCCTCACACATATTATTCCCTCATTTAATGGATATTTTCACCAAAAAGTGAAGTTTTCAAAAAGTCAGAAAATTGGCTGAAAACGACTTAATATCAAGGACTCATCAGGCGAATCACTCTTGAACTATAATCGGAATGCTCACTGACATTTTCCCCTCTCCGAAACTCTGAAAAATGATGGAAAAATGACTAAGTCCAAAAAATTTTTTTTTAAACTTTTTTCAATTTTACCCCCATGGGATATATATTCTACCCACACACATTTGGAACTCTCCTGTGGTACCCACACACATATTATTCCCTCATTTAATGGATATTTTCACCAAAAAGTGAAGTTTTCAAAAAGTCAGAAAAATGGCTGAAAACGACTTAATATCAAGGACTCATCGGGCGAATCGCTCTGGAACTGAAATCGGAATGCTCAATAACAATTTCCCCTCTCCGAAAGTCTGAAAAATGAAGGAAAAATGACTAAGTGCAAAAAAAAAATTTTTTAACTTTTTTCAATTTTACACCCATGGGATATATTTTATATCCACACACATTTGGAACTCTCCTGGGGTACCCTCACACATATTATTCCCTAATTTAATGTATATTTTCACCAAAAAGTGAAGTTTTCAAAAAGTCAAAATTGGATGAAAATGACTTCATATCAAGGACTCATCGGGCTAATCACTCTGGAACTGAAATCGGAATGCTCACTGACATTTTCCCTCCTTCGAAAGTCTGAAAAATGATGGAAAAATGACTAAGTACAAAAAAAATTTTTTTTAACTTTTTTCAATTTTACCCCCGTTTGATATATATTCTACCCAAACACATTTGGAACTCTCCTGGGGTACCCTCACACATATTATTCCCTCATTTAATGGATATTTTCACCAAAAAGTGAAGTTTTCAAAAAGTCAGAAAATTGTCTGATAACGACTTAATATCAAGGACTCATCGGTCGAGTCACTCTTTAACTGAAATTGGAATGCTCACTGACATTTTTCCCTCTCCGAAAGTCTGAAAAATGAAGGAAAAATGACTAAGTCCAAAAAAATTTTTTTTTAACTTTTTTCAATTTTAACCCCATGGGATATATATTCTTCCCACACACATTTGGAACTCTCTTGGGGTACCCTCACACATATTATTCCCTCATTTAATGGATATTTTCACCAAAAAGTGAAGTTTTCAAAAAGTCAGAAAATTGGCTGAAAACGACTTAATATCAAGGACTCATCAGGCGAATCACTCTTGAACTATAATCGGAATGCTCACTGACATTTTCCCCTCTCCGAAACTCTGAAAAATGATGGAAAAATGACTAAGTCCAAAAAATTATTTTTCAACTTTTTTCAATTTTACCCCTGTGGGATATACATTCTACCCACACACATTTGGAACTCTCCTGGGGTACCCTCACACATATTATTCCCTCATTTAATGGATATTTTCACCAAAAAGTGAAGTTTTCAAAAAGGCAGAAAATTGGCTGAAAACGACTTAATATCAAGGACTCATCGGGCGAATCGCTCTGGAACTGAAATCGGAATGCTCACTGACATTTTTCCCTCTCCGAAAGTCTGAAAAATGATGGAAAAATGACTAAGTCCAAAAAATTTTTTTTAAACTTTTTTCAATTTTACCCCCATGGGATATATATTCTACCCACACACATTTGGAACTCTCCTGGGGTACCCTCACACATATTATTCCCTCATTTAATGGATATTTTCACCAAAAAGTGAAGTTTTCAAAAAGTCTGAAAATTGGCTGAAAACGACTTAATATCAAGGACTCATTGGGCGAATCGCCCTGGAACTGAAATCGGAATGCTCACTGACATTTTCCCTCCTTCGAAAGTCTGAAAAATGATGGAAAAATGACTAAGTCCAAAAAAAATTTTTTAAAACTTTTTTCAATTTTACCCCCGTGTGATATATATTCTACCCACACACATTTGGAACTCTCCTGGGGTACCCTCACACATATTATTCCCTCATTTAATGGATATTTTCACCAAAAAGTGAAGTTTTCAAAAAGTCAGAAAATTGTCTGATAACGACTTAATATCAAGGACTCATCGGTCGAATCACTCTTTAACTGAAATTGGAATGCTCACTGACATTTTTCCCTCTCCGAAAGTCTGAAAAATGATGGAAAAATGACTAAGTCCGAAAAAAAATTTTTTTTAACTTTTTTCAATTTTACCCCCGTGGGATATATGTTCTACACACACACATTTGGAACTCTCCTGTGGTACCCACACACATATTATTCCCTCATTTAATGGATATTTTCACCAAAAAGTGAAGTTTTAAAAAAGTCAGAAAATTGGCTGAAAACGACTTAATATCAAGGACTCATCGGGCGAATCACTCTGGAACTGAAATCGCAATGCTCACTGACATTTTCCCCTCTCCGAAAGTTTGAAAAATGATGGAAAAATGACTAAGTCTAAAAAAATTATTTTTCAACTTTTTTCAATTTTACCCCTGTGGGATATACATTCTACCCACACACATTTGGAACTCTCCTGTGGTACCCACACACATATTATTCCCTCATTTAATGTATATTTTCACCAAAAAGTGAAGTTTTCAAAAAGTCCGAAAATTGGCTGAAAACGACTTAATATCAAGGACTCATCGGGCGAATCGCTCTGGAACTGAAATCGGAATGCTCAATAACAATTTCCCCTCTCCGAAAGTCTGAAAAATGAAGGAAAAATGACTAAGTGCAAAAAAAAATTTTTTTAACTTTTTTCAATTTTACACCCATGGGATATATTTTCTATCCACACACATTTGGAACTCTCCTGCGGTACCCTCACACATATTATTCCCTCATTTAATGGATATTTTCACCAAAAAGTGAAGTTTTCAAAAAGTCAGAAAATTGGCTGAAAACGACTTAATATCAAGGACTCATCGGGCGAATCACTCTGGAACTGAAATCGGAATGCTCACTGACATTTTTCCCTCTCCGAAAGTCTGAAAAATGATGGAAAAATGACTAAGTCCAAATAATTTTTTTTTAAACTTTTTCAATTTTACCCCCATGGGATATATATTCTACCCACACACATTTGGAACTCTCCTGGGGTACCCTCACACATATTATTCCCTCATTTAATGTATATTTTCACCAAAAAGTGAAGTTTTCAAAAAGTCAAAATTGGATGAAAATGACTTCATATCAAGGACTCATCGGGCTAATCACTCTGGAACTGAAATCGGAATGCTCACTGACATTTTCCCTCCTTCGAAAGTCTGAAAAATGATGGAAAAATGACTAAGTCCAAAAAAAATTTTTTTAAACTTTTTTCAATTTTACCCCCGTGTGATATATATTCTACCCACACACATTTGGAACTCTCCTGGGGTACCCTCACACATATTATTCCCTCATTTAATGGATATTTTCACCAAAAAGTGAAGTTTTCAAAAAGTCAGAAAATTGGCTGAAAACGACTTAATATCAAGGACTCATCGGGCGAATCACTCTGGAACTGAAATCGGAATGCTCACTGACATTTTCCCCTCTCCGAAAGTCTGAAAAATGATGGAAAAATGACTAAGTCCAAAAAAATTATTTTTCAACTTTTTTCAATTTTACCCCTGTGGGATATACATTCTACCCACACACATTTGGAACTCTCCTGGGGTACCCTCACACATATTATTCCCTCATTTAATGTATATTTTCACCAAAAAGTGAAGTTTTCAAAAAGTCCGAAAATTGGCTGAAAACGACTTAATATCAAGGACTCATCGGGCGAATCGCTCTGGAACTGAAATCGGAATGCTCAATAACAATTTCCCCTCTCCGAAAGTCTGAAAAATGAAGGAAAAATGACTAAGTGCAAAAAAAAAATTTTTTAACTTTTTTCAATTTTACACCCATGGGATATATTTTCTATCCACACACATTTGGAACTCTCCTGGGGTACCCTCACACATATTATTCCCTAATTTAATGTATATTTTCACCAAAAAGTGAAGTTTTCAAAAAGTCAAAATTGGATGAAAATGACTTCATATCAAGGACTCATCGGGCGAATCGCTCTGGAACTGAAATCGGAATGCTCACTGACATTTTTCCCTCTCCGAAAGTCTGAAAAATGAAGGAAAAATGACTAAGTCCAAAAAAATTTTTTTTTAACTTTTTTCAATTTTAACCCCATGGGATATATTTTCTATCCACACACATTTGGAACTCTCCTGGGGTACCCTCACACATATTATTCCCTCATTTAATGGATATTTTCACCAAAAAGTGAAGTTTTCAAAAAGTCAGAAAATTGGCTGAAACCGACTTAATATCAAGGACTCATCGGGCGAATCGCTCTGGAACTGAAATCGGAATGCTCACTGACATTTTTCCCTCTCCGAAAGTCTGAAAAATGATGGAAAAATGACAGTCCAAAAAATTTTTTTTTAAACTTTTTTCAATTTTACCCCCAAGGTATATATATTCTACCCACACACATTTCTAACTCTCCTGGGGTACCCTCACACATATTATTCCCTCATTTTATGGATATTTTCACCAAAAAGTGAAGTTTCCAAAAAGTCAGAAAATTGGCTGAAAACGACTTAATATCAAGGACTCATCGGGCGAATCACTCTGGAACTGAAATCGGAATGCTCACTGACATTTTACCCTCTCCGAAACTCTGAAAAATGATGGAAAAATGACTAAGTCCAAAAAATTTTTTTTTTAACTTTTTTCAATTTTACCCCCATGGGATATATATTCTACCCACACACATTTGGAACTCTCCTGGGGTACCCTCACACATATTATTCCCTCATTTAATGGATATTTTCACCAAAAAGTGAAGTTTTCAAAAAGTCAGAAAATTGGCTGAAAACGACTTAATATCAAGGACTCATCAGGCGAATCACTCTTGAACTATAATCGGAATGCTCACTGACATTTTCCCCTCTCCGAAACTCTGAAAAATGATGGAAAAATGACTAAGTCCAAAAAAATTATTTTTCAACTTTTTTCAATTTTACCCCTGTGGGATATACATTCTACCCACACACATTTGGAACTCTCCTGGGGTACCCTCACACATATTATTCCCTCATTTAATGGATATTTTCACCAAAAAGTGAAGTTTTCAAAAAGTCAGAAAATTGGCTGAAAACGACTTAATATCAAGGACTCATCGGGCGAATCGCTCTGGAACTGAAATCGCAATGCTCACTGACATTTTTCCCTCTCCGAAAGTCTGAAAAATGATGGAAAAATGACTAAGTCCAAAAAAAATTTTTTTAAACTTTTTTCAATTTTACCCCCATGGGATATATTTTCTATCCACACACATTTGGAACTCTCCTGGGGTACCCTCACACATATTATTCCCTCATTTAATGGATATTTTCACCAAAAAGTGAAGTTTTCAAAAAGTCAGAAAATTGGCTGAAAACGACTTAATATCAAGGACTCATCGGGCGAATCGCTCTGGAACTGAAATCGCAATGCTCACTGACATTTTCCCCTCTCCGAAAGTCTGAAAAATGATGGAAAAATGACTAAGTCCAAAAAAATTATTTTTCAACTTTTTTCAATTTTACCCCTGTGGGATATACATTCTACCCACACACATTTGGAACTCTCCTGGGGTACCCTCACACATATTATTCCCTCATTTAATGTATATTTTCACCAAAAAGTGAAGTTTTCAAAAAGTCCGAAAATTGGCTGAAAACGACTTAATATCAAGGACTCATCGGGCGAATCGCTCTGGAACTGAAATCGGAATGCTCAATAACAATTTCCCCTCTCCGAAAGTCTGAAAAATGAAGGAAAAATGACTAAGTGCAAAAAAAAATTTTTTTAACTTTTTTCAATTTTACACCCATGGGATATATTTTCTATCCACACACATTTGGAACTCTCCTGGGGTACCCTCACACATATTATTCCCTCATTTAATGTATATTTTCACCAAAAAGTGAAGTTTTCAAAAAGTCAAAATTGGATGAAAATGACTTCATATCAAGGACTCATCGGGCTAATCACTCTGGAACTGAAATCGGAATGCTCACTGACATTTTCCCTCCTTCGAAAGTCTGAAAAATGATGGAAAAATGACTAAGTCCAAAAAAAATTTTTTTAAACTTTTTTCAATTTTACCCCCGTGTGATATATATTCTACCCACACACATTTGGAACTCTCCTGGGGTACCCTCACACATATTATTCCCTCATTTAATGGATATTTTCACCAAAAAGTGAAGTTTTCAAAAAGTCAGAAAATTGTCTGATAACGACTTAATATCAAGGACTCATCGGTCGAATCACTCTTTAACTGAAATTGCAATGCTCACTGACATTTTTCCCTCTCCGAAAGTCTGAAAAATGAAGGAAAAATGACTAAGTCCAAAAAAATTTTTTTTTAACTTTTTTCAATTTTAACCCCATGGGATATATTTTCTATCCACACACATTTGGAACTCTCCTGGGGTACCCTCACACATATTATTCCCTCATTTAATGGATATTTTCACCAAAAAGTGAAGTTTTCAAAAAGTCAGAAAATTGGCTGAAACCGACTTAATATCAAGGACTCATCGGGCGAATCGCTCTGGAACTGAAATCGGAATGCTCACTGACATTTTTCCCTCTCCGAAAGTCTGAAAAATGATGGAAAAATGACAGTCCAAAAAATTTTTTTTTAAACTTTTTTCAATTTTACCCCCATGGGATATATATTCTACCCACACACATTTGGAACTCTCCTGGGGTACCCTCACACATATTATTCCCTCATTTAATGGATATTTTCACCAAAAAGTGAAGTTTCCAAAAAGTCAGAAAATTGGCTGAAAACGACTTAATATCAAGGACTCATCGGGCGAATCACTCTGGAACTGAAATCGGAATGCTCACTGACATTTTTCCCTCTCCGAAAGTCTGAAAAATGATGGAAAAATGACAGTCCAAAAAATTTTTTTTTAAACTTTTTTCAATTTTACCCCCATGGGATATATATTCTACCCACACACATTTGGAACTCTCCTGGGGTACCCTCACACATATTATTCCCTCATTTAATGGATATTTTCACCAAAAAGTGAAGTTTCCAAAAAGTCAGAAAATTGGCTGAAAACGACTTAATATCAAGGACTCATCGGGCGAATCACTCTGGAACTGAAATCGGAATGCTCACTGACATTTTCCCCTCTCCGAAACTCTGAAAAATGATGGAAAAATGACTAAGTCCAAAAAATTTTTTTTTTAACTTTTTTCAATTTTACCCCCATGGGATATATATTCTACCCACACACATTTGGAACTCTCCTGGGGTACCCTCACACATATTATTCCCTCATTTTATGGATATTTTCACCAAAAAGTGAAGTTTCCAAAAAGTCAGAAAATTGGCTGAAAACGACTTAATATCAAGGACTCATCGGGCGAATCACTCTGGAACTGAAATCGGAATGCTCAATAACAATTTCCCCTCTCCGAAAGTCTGAAAAATGAAGGAAAAATGACTAAGTGCAAAAAAAAATTTTTTTAACTTTTTTCAATTTTACACCCATGGGATATATTTTCTATCCACACACATTTGGAACTCTCCTGGGGTACCCTCACACATATTATTCCCTAATTTAATGTATATTTTCACCAAAAAGTGAAGTTTTCAAAAAGTCAAAATTGGATGAAAATGACTTCATATCAAGGACTCATCGGGCTAATCACTCTGGAACTGAAATCGGAATGCTCACTGACATTTTCCCTCCTTCGAAAGTCTGAAAAATGATGGAAAAATGACTAAGTCCAAAAAAAATTTTTTTAAACTTTTTTCAATTTTACCCCCGTGTGATATATATTCTACCCACACACATTTGGAACTCTCCTGGGGTACCCTCACACATATTATTCCCTCATTTAATGGATATTTTCACCAAAAAGTGAAGTTTTCAAAAAGTCAGAAAATTGTCTGATAACGACTTAATATCAAGGACTCATCGGTCGAATCACTCTTTAACTGAAATTGCAATGCTCACTGACATTTTTCCCTCTCCGAAAGTCTGAAAAATGAAGGAAAAATGACTAAGTCCAAAAAAATTTTTTTTTAACTTTTTTCAATTTTAACCCCATGGGATATATTTTCTATCCACACACATTTGGAACTCTCCTGGGGTACCCTCACACATATTATTCCCTCATTTAATGGATATTTTCACCAAAAAGTGAAGTTTTCAAAAAGTCAGAAAATTGGCTGAAACCGACTTAATATCAAGGACTCATCGGGCGAATCGCTCTGGAACTGAAATCGGAATGCTCACTGACATTTTTCCCTCTCCGAAAGTCTGAAAAATGATGGAAAAATGACAGTCCAAAAAATTTTTTTTTAAACTTTTTTCAATTTTACCCCCATGGGATATATATTCTACCCACACACATTTGGAACTCTCCTGGGGTACCCTCACACATATTATTCCCTCATTTAATGGATATTTTCACCAAAAAGTGAAGTTTTCAAAAAGTCAGAAAATTGGCTGAAAACGACTTAATATCAAGGACTCATCAGGCGAATCACTCTTGAACTATAATCGGAATGCTCACTGACATTTTCCCCTCTCCGAAACTCTGAAAAATGATGGAAAAATGACTAAGTCCAAAAAAATTATTTTTCAACTTTTTTCAATTTTACCCCTGTGGGATATACATTCTACCCACACACATTTGGAACTCTCCTGGGGTACCCTCACACATATTATTCCCTCATTTAATGGATATTTTCACCAAAAAGTGAAGTTTTCAAAAAGTCAGAAAATTGGCTGAAAACGACTTAATATCAAGGACTCATCGGGCGAATCGCTCTGGAACTGAAATCGCAATGCTCACTGACATTTTTCCCTCTCTGAAAGTCTGAAAAATGATGGAAAAATGACTAAGTCCAAAAAAAATTTTTTTAAACTTTTTTCAATTTTACCCCCGTGTGATATATATTCTACCCACACACATTTGGAACTCTCCTGGGGTACCCTCACACATATTATTCCCTCATTTAATGGATATTTTCACCAAAAAGTGAAGTTTTCAAAAAGTCAGAAAATTGGCTGAAAACGACTTAATATCAAGGACTCATCGGGCGAATCACTCTGGAACTGAAATCGGAATGCTCACTGACATTTTCCCCTCTCCGAAAGTCTGAAAAATGATGGAAAAATGACTAAGTCCAAAAAAATTATTTTTCAACTTTTTTCAATTTTACCCCTGTGGGATATACATTCTACCCACACACATTTGGAACTCTCCTGGGGTACCCTCACACATATTATTCCCTCATTTAATGTATATTTTCACCAAAAAGTGAAGTTTTCAAAAAGTCCGAAAATTGGCTGAAAACGACTTAATATCAAGGACTCATCGGGCGAATCGCTCTGGAACTGAAATCGTAATGCTCAATAACAATTTCCCCTCTCCGAAAGTCTGAAAAATGAAGGAAAAATGACTAAGTGCAAAAAAAAATTTTTTTAACTTTTTTCAATTTTACACCCATGGGATATATTTTCTATCCACACACATTTGGAACTCTCCTGGGGTACCCTCACACATATTATTCCCTAATTTAATGTATATTTTCACCAAAAAGTGAAGTTTTCAAAAAGTCAAAATTGGATGAAAATGACTTCATATCAAGGACTCATCGGGCTAATCACTCTGGAACTGAAATCGGAATGCTCACTGACATTTTCCCTCCTTCGAAAGTCTGAAAAATGATGGAAAAATGACTAAGTCCAAAAAAAATTTTTTAAAACTTTTTTCAATTTTACCCCCGTGTGATATATATTCTACCCACACACATTTGGAACTCTCCTGGGGTACCCTCACACATATTATTCCCTCATTTAATGGATATTTTCACCAAAAAGTGAAGTTTTCAAAAAGTCAGAAAATTGTCTGATAACGACTTAATATCAAGGACTCATCGGTCGAATCACTCTTTAACTGAAATTGCAATGCTCACTGACATTTTTCCCTCTCCGAAAGTCTGAAAAATGAAGGAAAAATGACTAAGTCCAAAAAAATTTTTTTTTAACTTTTTTCAATTTTAACCCCATGGGATATATTTTCTATCCACACACATTTGGAACTCTCCTGGGGTACCCTCACACATATTATTCCCTCATTTAATGGATATTTTCACCAAAAAGTGAAGTTTTCAAAAAGTCAGAAAATTGGCTGAAACCGACTTAATATCAAGGACTCATCGGGCGAATCGCTCTGGAACTGAAATCGGAATGCTCACTGACATTTTTCCCTCTCCGAAAGTCTGAAAAATGATGGAAAAATGACAGTCCAAAAAATTTTTTTTTAAACTTTTTTCAATTTTACCCCCATGGGATATATATTCTACCCACACACATTTGGAACTCTCCTGGGGTACCCTCACACATATTATTCCCTCATTTAATGGATATTTTCACCAAAAAGTGAAGTTTCCAAAAAGTCAGAAAATTGGCTGAAAACGACTTAATATCAAGGACTCATCGGGCGAATCACTCTGGAACTGAAATCGGAATGCTCACTGACATTTTCCCCTCTCCGAAACTCTGAAAAATGATGGAAAAATGACTAAGTCCAAAAAATTTTTTTTTTAACTTTTTTCAATTTTACCCCCATGGGATATATATTCTACCCAGACACATTTGGAACTCTCCTGGGGTACCCTCACACATATTATTCCCTCATTTAATGGATATTTTCACCAAAAAGTGAAGTTTTCAAAAAGTCAGAAAATTGGCTGAAAACGACTTAATATCAAGGACTCATCAGGCGAATCACTCTTGAACTATAATCGGAATGCTCACTGACATTTTCCCCTCTCCGAAACTCTGAAAAATGATGGAAAAATGACTAAGTCCAAAAAAATTATTTTTCAACTTTTTTCAATTTTACCCCTGTGGGATATACATTCTACCCACACACATTTGGAACTCTCCTGGGGTACCCTCACACATATTATTCCCTCATTTAATGGATATTTTCACCAAAAAGTGAAGTTTTCAAAAAGTCAGAAAATTGGCTGAAAACGACTTAATATCAAGGACTCATCGGGCGAATCACTCTGGAACTGAAATCGGAATGCTCACTGACATTTTCCCCTCTCCGAAAGTCTGAAAAATGATGGAAAAATGACTAAGTCCAAAAAAATTATTTTTCAACTTTTTTCAATTTTACCCCTGTGGGATATACATTCTACCCACACACATTTGGAACTCTCCTGGGGTACCCTCACACATATTATTCCCTCATTTAATGTATATTTTCACCAAAAAGTGAAGTTTTCAAAAAGTCCGAAAATTGGCTGAAAACGACTTAATATCAAGGACTCATCGGGCGAATCGCTCTGGAACTGAAATCGGAATGCTCAATAACAATTTCCCCTCTCCGAAAGTCTGAAAAATGAAGGAAAAATGACTAAGTGCAAAAAAAAATTTTTTAAACTTTTTTCAATTTTACACCCATGGGATATATTTTCTATCCACACACATTTGGAACTCTCCTGGGGTACCCTCACACATATTATTCCCTAATTTAATGTATATTTTCACCAAAAAGTGAAGTTTTCAAAAAGTCAAAATTGGATGAAAATGACTTCATATCAAGGACTCATCGGGCTAATCACTCTGGAACTGAAATCGGAATGCTCACTGACATTTTCCCTCCTTCGAAAGTCTGAAAAATGATGGAAAAATGACTAAGTCCAAAAAATTTTTTTTTAAACTTTTTTCAATTTTACCCCCATGGGATATATATTCTACCCACACACATTTGGAACTCTCCTGGGGTACCCTCACACATATTATTCCCTCATTTAATGGATATTTTCACCAAAAAGTGAAGTTTTCAAAAAGTCAGAAAATTGTCTGATAACGACTTAATATCAAGGACTCATCGGTCGAATCACTCTTTAACTGAAATTGCAATGCTCACTGACATTTTTCCCTCTCCGAAAGTCTGAAAAATGAAGGAAAAATGACTAAGTCCAAAAAAATTTTTTTTTAACTTTTTTCAATTTTAACCCCATGGGATATATTTTCTATCCACACACATTTGGAACTCTCCTGGGGTACCCTCACACATATTATTCCCTCATTTAATGGATATTTTCACCAAAAAGTGAAGTTTTCAAAAAGTCAGAAAATTGGCTGAAACCGACTTAATATCAAGGACTCATCGGGCGAATCGCTCTGGAACTGAAATCGGAATGCTCACTGACATTTTTCCCTCTCCGAAAGTCTGAAAAATGATGGAAAAATGACAGTCCAAAAAATTTTTTTTTAAACTTTTTTCAATTTTACCCCCATGGGATATATATTCTACCCACACACATTTGGAACTCTCCTGGGGTACCCTCACACATATTATTCCCTCATTTAATGGATATTTTCACCAAAAAGTGAAGTTTCCAAAAAGTCAGAAAATTGGCTGAAAACGACTTAATATCAAGGACTCATCGGGCGAATCACTCTGGAACTGAAATCGGAATGCTCACTGACATTTTCCCCTCTCCGAAACTCTGAAAAATGATGGAAAAATGACTAAGTCCAAAAAATTTTTTTTTTAACTTTTTTCAATTTTACCCCCATGGGATATATATTCTACCCAGACACATTTGGAACTCTCCTGGGGTACCCTCACACATATTATTCCCTCATTTAATGGATATTTTCACCAAAAAGTGAAGTTTTCAAAAAGTCAGAAAATTGGCTGAAAACGACTTAATATCAAGGACTCATCAGGCGAATCACTCTTGAACTATAATCGGAATGCTCACTGACATTTTCCCCTCTCCGAAACTCTGAAAAATGATGGAAAAATGACTAAGTCCAAAAAAATTATTTTTCAACTTTTTTCAATTTTACCCCTGTGGGATATACATTCTACCCACACACATTTGGAACTCTCCTGGGGTACCCTCACACATATTATTCCCTCATTTAATGGATATTTTCACCAAAAAGTGAAGTTTTCAAAAAGTCAGAAAATTGGCTGAAAACGACTTAATATCAAGGACTCATCGGGCGAATCACTCTGGAACTGAAATCGGAATGCTCACTGACATTTTCCCCTCTCCGAAAGTCTGAAAAATGATGGAAAAATGACTAAGTCCAAAAAAATTATTTTTCAACTTTTTTCAATTTTACCCCTGTGGGATATACATTCTACCCACACACATTTGGAACTCTCCTGGGGTACCCTCACACATATTATTCCCTCATTTAATGTATATTTTCACCAAAAAGTGAAGTTTTCAAAAAGTCCGAAAATTGGCTGAAAACGACTTAATATCAAGGACTCATCGGGCGAATCGCTCTGGAACTGAAATCGGAATGCTCAATAACAATTTCCCCTCTCCGAAAGTCTGAAAAATGAAGGAAAAATGACTAAGTGCAAAAAAAAATTTTTTAAACTTTTTTCAATTTTACACCCATGGGATATATTTTCTATCCACACACATTTGGAACTCTCCTGGGGTACCCTCACACATATTATTCCCTAATTTAATGTATATTTTCACCAAAAAGTGAAGTTTTCAAAAAGTCAAAATTGGATGAAAATGACTTCATATCAAGGACTCATCGGGCTAATCACTCTGGAACTGAAATCGGAATGCTCACTGACATTTTCCCTCCTTCGAAAGTCTGAAAAATGATGGAAAAATGACTAAGTCCAAAAAATTTTTTTTTAAACTTTTTTCAATTTTACCCCCATGGGATATATATTCTACCCACACACATTTGGAACTCTCCTGGGGTACCCTCACACATATTATTCCCTCATTTAATGGATATTTTCACCAAAAAGTGAAGTTTCCAAAAAGTCAGAAAATTGGCTGAAAACGACTTAATATCAAGGACTCATCGGGCGAATCACTCTGGAACTGAAATCGGAATGCTCACTGACATTTTCCCCTCTCTGAAACTCTGAAAAATGATGGAAAAATGACTAAGTCCAAAAAATTTTTTTTTTAACTTTTTTCAATTTTACCCCCATGGGATATATATTCTACCCACACACATTTGGAACTCTCCTGGGGTACCCTCACACATATTATTCCCTCATTTAATGGATATTTTCACCAAAAAGTGAAGTTTTCAAAAAGTCAGAAAATTGGCTGAAAACGACTTAATATCAAGGACTCATCAGGCGAATCACTCTTGAACTATAATCGGAATGCTCACTGACATTTTCCCCTCTCCGAAACTCTGAAAAATGATGGAAAAATGACTAAGTCCAAAAAAATTATTTTTCAACTTTTTTCAATTTTACCCCTGTGGGATATACATTCTACCCACACACATTTGGAACTCTCCTGGGGTACCCTCACACATATTATTCCCTCATTTAATGGATATTTTCACCAAAAAGTGAAGTTTTCAAAAAGTCAGAAAATTGGCTGAAAACGACTTAATATTAAGGACTCATCGGGCGAATCGCTCTGGAACTGAAATCGCAATGCTCACTGACATTTTTCCCTCTCTGAAAGTCTGAAAAATGATGGAAAAATGACTAAGTCCAAAAAAAATTTTTTTAAACTTTTTTCAATTTTACCCCCGTGTGATATATATTCTACCCACACACATTTGGAACTCTCCTGGGGTACCCTCACACATATTATTCCCTCATTTAATGGATATTTTCACCAAAAAGTGAAGTTTTCAAAAAGTCAGAAAATTGTCTGATAACGACTTAATATCAAGGACTCATCGGTCGAATCACTCTTTAACTGAAATTGGAATGCTCACTGACATTTTTCCCTCTCCGAAAGTCTGAAAAATGAAGGAAAAATGACTAAGTCCAAAAAAATTTTTTTTTAACTTTTTTCAATTTTACCCCCATGGGATATATTTTCTATCCACACACATTTGGAACTCTCCTGGGGTACCCTCACACATATTATTCCCTCATTTAATGGATATTTTCACCAAAAAGTGAAGTTTCAAAAAGTCAGAAAATTGGCTGAAAACGACTTAATATCAAGGACTCATCGGGCGAATCACTCTGGAACTGAAATCGGAATGCTCACTGACATTTTCCCCTCTCCGAAAGTCTGAAAAATGATGGAAAAATGACTAAGTCCAAAAAAATTATTTTTCAACTTTTTTCAATTTTACCCCTGTGGGATATACATTCTACCTACACACATTTGGAACTCTCCTGGGGTACCCTCACACATATTATTCCCTCATTTAATGTATATTTTCACCAAAAAGTGAAGTTTTCAAAAAGTCCAAAAATTGGCTGAAAACGACTTAATATCAAGGACTCATCGGGCGAATCGCTCTGGAACTGAAATCGGAATGCTCAATAACAATTTCCCCTCTCCGAAAGTCTGAAAAATGAAGGAAAAATGACTAAGTGCTAAAAAAAAATTTTTTAACTTTTTTCAATTTTACACCCATGGGATATATTTTCTATCCACACACATTTGGAACTCTCCTGGGGTACCCTCACACATATTATTCCCTAATTTAATGTATATTTTCACCAAAAAGTGAAGTTTTCAAAAAGTCAAAATTGGATGAAAATGACTTCATATCAAGGACTCATCGGGCTAATCACTCTGGAACTGAAATCGGAATGCTCACTGACATTTTCCCTCCTTCGAAAGTCTGAAAAATGATGGAAAAATGACTAAGTCGAAAAAAAAATTTTTTAAACTTTTTTCAATTTTACCCCCGTGTGATATATATTCTACCCACACATTTGGAACTCTCCTGGGGTACCCTCACACATATTATTCCCTCATTTAATGGATATTTTCACCAAAAAGTGAAGTTTTCAAAAAGTCAGAAAATTGTCTGATAACGACTTAATATCAAGGACTCATCGGTCGAATCACTCTTTAACTGAAATTGGAATGCTCACTGACATTTTTCCCTCTCCGAAAGTCTGAAAAATGAAGGAAAAATGACTAAGTCCAAAAAAATTTTTTTTTAACTTTTTTCAATTTTAACCCCATGGGATATATTTTCTATCCACACACATTTGGAACTCTCCTGGGGTACCCTCACACATATTATTCCCTCATTTAATGGATATTTTCACCAAAAAGTGAAGTTTTCAAAAAGTCAGAAAATTGGCTGAAAACGACTTAATATCAAGGACTCATCGGGCGAATCGCTCTGGAACTGAAATCGGAATGCTCACTGACATTTTTCCCTCTCCGAAAGTCTGAAAAATGATGGAAAAATGACTAAGTCCAAAAAATTTTTTTTTAAACTTTTTTCAATTTTACCCCCATGGGATATATATTCTACCCACACACATTTGGAACTCTCCTGGGGTACCCTCACACATATTATTCCCTCATTTAATGGATATTTTCACCAAAAAGTGAAGTTTCCAAAAAGTCAGAAAATTGGCTGAAAACGACTTAATATCAAGGACTCATCGGGTGAATCAATCTGGAACTGAAATCGGAATGCTCACTGACATTTTCCCCTCTCCGAAACTCTGAAAAATGATGGAAAAATGACTAAGTCCAAAAAAATTATTTTTCAACTTTTTTCAATTTTACCCCCATGGGATATATATTCTACCCACACACATTTGGAACTCTCCTGGGGTACCCTCACACATATTATTCCCTCATTTAATGGATATTTTCACCAAAAAGTGAAGTTTTCAAAAAGTCAGAAAATTGGCTGAAAACGACTTAATATCAAGGACTCATCGGTCGAATCACTCTTTAACTGAAATTGGAATGCTCACTGACATTTTTCCCTCTCCGAAAGTCTGAAAAATGAAGGAAAAATGACTAAGTCCAAAAAATTTTTTTTTAACTTTTTTCAATTTTACCCCCATGGGATATATTTTCTATCCACACACATTTGGAACTCTCCTGGGGTACCCTCACACATATTATTCCCTCATTTAATGGATATTTTCACCAAAAAGTGAAGTTTTCAAAAAGTCAGAAAATTGGCTGAAAACGACTTAATATCAAGGACTCATCGGGCGAATCACTCTGGAACTGAAATCGGAATGCTCACTGACATTTTCCCCTCTCCGAAAGTCTGAAAAATGATGGAAAAATGACTAAGTCCAAAAAAATTATTTTTCAACTTTTTTCAATTTTACCCCTGTGGGATATACATTCTACCCACACACATTTGGAACTCTCCTGGGGTACCCTCACACATATTATTCCCTCATTTAATGTATATTTTCACCAAAAAGTGAAGTTTTCAAAAAGTCCGAAAATTGGCTGAAAACGACTTAATATCAAGGACTCATCGGGCGAATCGCTCTGGAACTGAAATCGGAATGCTCAATAACAATTTCCCCTCTCCGAAAGTCTGAAAAATGAAGGAAAAATGACTAAGTGCAAAAAAAATTTTTTTTAACTTTTTTCAATTTTACACCCATGGGATATATTTTCTATCCACACACATTTGGAACTCTCCTGGGGTACCCTCACACATATTATTCCCTAATTTAATGTATATTTTCACCAAAAAGTGAAGTTTTCAAAAAGTCAAAATTGGATGAAAATGACTTCATATCAAGGACTCATCGGGCTAATCACTCTGGAACTGAAATCGGAATGCTCACTGACATTTTCCCTCCTTCGAAAGTCTGAAAAATGATGGAAAAATGACTAAGTCCAAAAAAAATTTTTTTAAACTTTTTTCAATTTTACCCCCGTGTGATATATATTCTACCCACACACATTTGGAACTCTCCTGGGGTACCCTCACACATATTATTCCCTCATTTAATGGATATTTTCACCAAAAAGTGAAGTTTTCAAAAAGTCAGAAAATTGTCTGATAACGACTTAATATCAAGGACTCATCGGTCGAATCACTCTTTAACTGAAATTGGAATGCTCACTGACATTTTTCCCTCACCGAAAGTCTGAAAAATGAAGGAAAAATGACTAAGTCCAAAAAAATTTTTTTTTAACTTTTTTCAATTTTAACCCCATGGGATATATTTTCTATCCACACACATTTGGAACTCTCCTGGGGTACCCTCACACATATTATTCCCTCATTTAATGGATATTTTCACCAAAAAGTGAAGTTTTCAAAAAGTCAGAAAATTGGCTGAAAACGACTTAATATCAAGGACTCATCGGGCGAATCGCTCTGGAACTGAAATCGGAATGCTCACTGACATTTTTCCCTCTCCGAAAGTCTGAAAAATGATGGAAAAATGACTAAGTCCAAAAAATTTTTTTTTAAACTTTTTTCAATTTTACCCCCATGGGATATATATTCTACCCACACACATTTGGAACTCTCCTGGGGTACCCTCACACATATTATTCCCTCATTTAATGGATATTTTCACCAAAAAGTGAAGTTTCCAAAAAGTCAGAAAATTGGCTGAAAACGACTTAATATCAAGGACTCATCGGGCGAATCACTCTGGAACTGAAATCGGAATGCTCACTGACATTTTCCCCTCTCCGAAACTCTGAAAAATGATGGAAAAATGACTAAGTCCAAAAAATTTTTTTTTTAACTTTTTTCAATTTTACCCCCATGGGATATATATTCTACCCACACACATTTGGAACTCTCCTGGGGTACCCTCACACATATTATTCCCTCATTTAATGGATATTTTCACCAAAAAGTGAAGTTTTCAAAAAGTCAGAAAATTGGCTGAAAACGACTTAATATCAAGGACTCATCAGGCGAATCACTCTTGAACTATAATCGGAATGCTCACTGACATTTTCCCCTCTCCGAAACTCTGAAAAATGATGGAAAAATGACTAAGTCCAAAAAAATTATTTTTCAACTTTTTTCAATTTTACCCCTGTGGGATATACATTCTACCCACACACATTTGGAACTCTCCTGGGGTACCCTCACACATATTATTCCCTCATTTAATGGATATTTTCACCAAAAAGTGAAGTTTTCAAAAAGTCAGAAAATTGGCTGAAAACGACTTAATATCAAGGACTCATCGGGCGAATCGCTCTGGAACTGAAATCGGAATGCTCACTGACATTTTTCCCTCTCCGAAAGTCTGAAAAATGCTGGAAAAATGACTAAGTCCAAAAAATTTTTTTTTAAACTTTTTTCAATTTTACCCCCATGGGATATATATTCTACCCACACACATTTGGAACTCTCCTGGGGTACCCTCACACATATTATTCCCTCATTTAATGGATATTTTCACCAAAAAGTGAAGTTTCCAAAAAGTCAGAAAATTGGCTGAAAACGACTTAATATCAAGGACTCATCGGGCGAATCACTCTGGAACTGAAATCGGAATGCTCACTGACATTTTCCCCTCTCCGAAACTCTGAAAAATGATGGAAAAATGACTAAGTCCAAAAAATTTTTTTTTTAACTTTTTTCAATTTTACCCCCATGGGATATATATTCTACCCACACACATTTGGAACTCTCCTGGGGTACCCTCACACATATTATTCCCTCATTTAATGGATATTTTCACCAAAAAGTGAAGTTTTCAAAAAGTCAGAAAATTGGCTGAAAACGACTTAATATCAAGGACTCATCAGGCGAATCACTCTTGAACTATAATCGGAATGCTCACTGACATTTTCCCCTCTCCGAAACTCTGAAAAATGATGGAAAAATGACTAAGTCCAAAAAAATTATTTTTCAACTTTTTTCAATTTTACCCCTGTGGGATATACATTCTACCCACACACATTTGGAACTCTCCTGGGGTACCCTCACACATATTATTCCCTCATTTAATGGATATTTTCACCAAAAAGTGAAGTTTTCAAAAAGTCAGAAAATTGTCTGATAACGACTTAATATCAAGGACTCAACGGTCGAATCACTCTTTAACTGAAATTGGAATGCTCACTGACATTTTTCCCTCTCCGAAAGTCTGAAAAATGAAGGAAAAATGACTAAGTCCAAAAAAATTTTTTTTTAACTTTTTTCAATTTTACCCCCATGGGATATATTTTCTATCCACACACATTTGGAACTCTCCTGGGGTACCCTCACACATATTATTCCCTCATTTAATGGATATTTTCACCAAAAAGTGAAGTTTTCAAAAAGTCAGAAAATTGGCTGAAAACGACTTAATATCAAGGACTCATCGGGCGAATCACTCTGGAACTGAAATCGGAATGCTCACTGACATTTTCCCCTCTCCGAAAGTCTGAAAAATGATGGAAAAATGACTAAGTCCAAAAAAATTATTTTTCAACTTTTTTCAATTTTACCCCTGTGGGATATACATTCTACCCACACACATTTGGAACTCTCCTGGGGTACCCTCACACATATTATTCCCTCATTTAATGGATATTTTCACCAAAAAGTGAAGTTTTCAAAAAGTCAGAAAATTGGCTGAAAACGACTTAATATCAAGGACTCATCAGGCGAATCACTCTTGAACTATAATCGGAATGCTCACTGACATTTTCCCCTCTCCGAAACTCTGAAAAATGATGGAAAAATGACTAAGTCCAAAAAAATTATTTTTCAACTTTTTTCAATTTTACCCCTGTGGGATATACATTCTACCCACACACATTTGGAACTCTCCTGGGGTACCCTCACACATATTATTCCCTCATTTAATGGATATTTTCACCAAAAAGTGAAGTTTTCAAAAAGTCAGAAAATTGGCTGAAAACGACTTAATATCAAGGACTCATCGGGCGAATGGCTCTGGAACTGAAATCGGAATGCTCACTGACATTTTTCCCTCTCCGAAAGTCTGAAAAATGATGGAAAAATGACTAAGTCCAAAAAAATTTTTTTTAAACTTTTTTCAATTTTACCCCCATGGGATATATATTCTACCCACACACATTTGGAACTCTCCTGGGGTACCCTCACACATATTATTCCCTCATTTAATGGATATTTTCACCAAAAAGTGAAGTTTTCAAAAAGTCTGAAAATTGGCTGAAAACGACTTAATATCAAGGACTCATCGGGCGAATCACTCTGGAACTGAAATCGGAATGCTCACTGACATTTTCCCCTCTCCGAAAGTCTGAAAAATGATGGAAAAATGACTAAGTCCAAAAAAATTATTTTTCAACTTTTTTCAATTTTACCCCTGTGGGATATACATTCTACCCACACACATTTGGAACTCTCCTGGGGTACCCTCACACATATTATTCCCTCATTTAATGGATATTTTCACCAAAAAGTGAAGTTTTCAAAAAGTCAGAAAATTGGCTGAAAACGACTTAATATCAAGGACTCATCGGGCGAATCGCTCTGGAACTGAAATCGGAATGCTCACTGACATTTTTCCCTCTCCGAAAGTCTGAAAAATGATGGAAAAATGACTAAGTCCAAAAAATTTTTTTTTAAACTTTTTTCAATTTTACCCCCATGGGATATATATTCTACCCACACACATTTGGAACTCTCCTGGGGTACCCTCACACATATTATTCCCTCATTTAATGGATATTTTCACCAAAAAGTGAAGTTTTCAAAAAGTCAGAAAATTGGCTGAAAACGACTTAATATCAAGGACTCATCAGGCGAATCACTCTTGAACTATAATCGGAATGCTCACTGACATTTTCCCCTCTCCGAAACTCTGAAAAATGATGGAAAAATGACTAAGTCCAAAAAAATTATTTTTCAACTTTTTTCAATTTTACCCCTGTGGGATATACATTCTACCCACACACATTTGGAACTCTCCTGGGGTACCCTCACACATATTATTCCCTCATTTAATGGATATTTTCACCAAAAAGTGAAGTTTTCAAAAAGTCCGAAAATTGGCTGAAAACGACTTAATATCAAGGACTCATCGGGCGAATCGCTCTGGAACTGAAATCGGAATGCTCAATAACAATTTCCCCTCTCCGAAAGTCTGAAAAATGAAGGAAAAATGACTAAGTGCAAAAAAAATTTTTTTTAACTTTTTTCAATTTTACACCCATGGGATATATTTTCTATCCACACACATTTGGAACTCTCCTGGGGTACCCTCACACATATTATTCCCTAATTTAATGTATATTTTCACCAAAAAGTGAAGTTTTCAAAAAGTCAAAATTGGATGAAAATGACTTCATATCAAGGACTCATCGGGCTAATCACTCTGGAACTGAAATCGGAATGCTCACTGACATTTTCCCTCCTTCGAAAGTCTGAAAAATGATGGAAAAATGACTAAGTCCAAAAAAAATTTTTTTAAACTTTTTTCAATTTTACCCCCGTGTGATATATATTCTACCCACACACATTTGGAACTCTCCTGGGGTACCCTCACACATATTATTCCCTCATTTAATGGATATTTTCACCAAAAAGTGAAGTTTTCAAAAAGTCAGAAAATTGTCTGATAACGACTTAATATCAAGGACTCATCGGTCGAATCACTCTTTAACTGAAATTGGAATGCTCACTGACATTTTTCCCTCACCGAAAGTCTGAAAAATGAAGGAAAAATGACTAAGTCCAAAAAAATTTTTTTTTAACTTTTTTCAATTTTAACCCCATGGGATATATTTTCTATCCACACACATTTGGAACTCTCCTGGGGTACCCTCACACATATTATTCCCTCATTTAATGGATATTTTCACCAAAAAGTGAAGTTTTCAAAAAGTCAGAAAATTGGCTGAAAACGACTTAATATCAAGGACTCATCGGGCGAATCGCTCTGGAACTGAAATCGGAATGCTCACTGACATTTTTCCCTCTCCGAAAGTCTGAAAAATGATGGAAAAATGACTAAGTCCAAAAAATTTTTTTTTAAACTTTTTTCAATTTTACCCCCATGGGATATATATTCTACCCACACACATTTGGAACTCTCCTGGGGTACCCTCACACATATTATTCCCTCATTTAATGGATATTTTCACCAAAAAGTGAAGTTTCCAAAAAGTCAGAAAATTGGCTGAAAACGACTTAATATCAAGGACTCATCGGGCGAATCACTCTGGAACTGAAATCGGAATGCTCACTGACATTTTCCCCTCTCCGAAACTCTGAAAAATGATGGAAAAATGACTAAGTCCAAAAAATTTTTTTTTTAACTTTTTTCAATTTTACCCCCATGGGATATATATTCTACCCACACACATTTGGAACTCTCCTGGGGTACCCTCACACATATTATTCCCTCATTTAATGGATATTTTCACCAAAAAGTGAAGTTTTCAAAAAGTCAGAAAATTGGCTGAAAACGACTTAATATCAAGGACTCATCAGGCGAATCACTCTTGAACTATAATCGGAATGCTCACTGACATTTTCCCCTCTCCGAAACTCTGAAAAATGATGGAAAAATGACTAAGTCCAAAAAAATTATTTTTCAACTTTTTTCAATTTTACCCCTGTGGGATATACATTCTACCCACACACATTTGGAACTCTCCTGGGGTACCCTCACACATATTATTCCCTCATTTAATGGATATTTTCACCAAAAAGTGAAGTTTTCAAAAAGTCAGAAAATTGTCTGATAACGACTTAATATCAAGGACTCAACGGTCGAATCACTCTTTAACTGAAATTGGAATGCTCACTGACATTTTTCCCTCTCCGAAAGTCTGAAAAATGAAGGAAAAATGACTAAGTCCAAAAAAATTTTTTTTTAACTTTTTTCAATTTTACCCCCATGGGATATATTTTCTATCCACACACATTTGGAACTCTCCTGGGGTACCCTCACACATATTATTCCCTCATTTAATGGATATTTTCACCAAAAAGTGAAGTTTTCAAAAAGTCAGAAAATTGGCTGAAAACGACTTAATATCAAGGACTCATCGGGCGAATCACTCTGGAACTGAAATCGGAATGCTCACTGACATTTTCCCCTCTCCGAAAGTCTGAAAAATGATGGAAAAATGACTAAGTCCAAAAAAATTATTTTTCAACTTTTTTCAATTTTACCCCTGTGGGATATACATTCTACCCACACACATTTGGAACTCTCCTGGGGTACCCTCACACATATTATTCCCTCATTTAATGGATATTTTCACCAAAAAGTGAAGTTTTCAAAAAGTCAGAAAATTGGCTGAAAACGACTTAATATCAAGGACTCATCAGGCGAATCACTCTTGAACTATAATCGGAATGCTCACTGACATTTTCCCCTCTCCGAAACTCTGAAAAATGATGGAAAAATGACTAAGTCCAAAAAAATTATTTTTCAACTTTTTTCAATTTTACCCCTGTGGGATATACATTCTACCCACACACATTTGGAACTCTCCTGGGGTACCCTCACACATATTATTCCCTCATTTAATGGATATTTTCACCAAAAAGTGAAGTTTTCAAAAAGTCAGAAAATTGGCTGAAAACGACTTAATATCAAGGACTCATCGGGCGAATGGCTCTGGAACTGAAATCGGAATGCTCACTGACATTTTTCCCTCTCCGAAAGTCTGAAAAATGATGGAAAAATGACTAAGTCCAAAAAAATTTTTTTTAAACTTTTTTCAATTTTACCCCCATGGGATATATATTCTACCCACACACATTTGGAACTCTCCTGGGGTACCCTCACACATATTATTCCCTCATTTAATGGATATTTTCACCAAAAAGTGAAGTTTTCAAAAAGTCTGAAAATTGGCTGAAAACGACTTAATATCAAGGACTCATCGGGCGAATCACTCTGGAACTGAAATCGGAATGCTCACTGACATTTTCCCCTCTCCGAAAGTCTGAAAAATGATGGAAAAATGACTAAGTCCAAAAAAATTATTTTTCAACTTTTTTCAATTTTACCCCTGTGGGATATACATTCTACCCACACACATTTGGAACTCTCCTGGGGTACCCTCACACATATTATTCCCTCATTTAATGGATATTTTCACCAAAAAGTGAAGTTTTCAAAAAGTCAGAAAATTGGCTGAAAACGACTTAATATCAAGGACTCATCGGGCGAATCGCTCTGGAACTGAAATCGGAATGCTCACTGACATTTTTCCCTCTCCGAAAGTCTGAAAAATGATGGAAAAATGACTAAGTCCAAAAAATTTTTTTTTAAACTTTTTTCAATTTTACCCCCATGGGATATATATTCTACCCACACACATTTGGAACTCTCCTGGGGTACCCTCACACATATTATTCCCTCATTTAATGGATATTTTCACCAAAAAGTGAAGTTTTCAAAAAGTCAGAAAATTGGCTGAAAACGACTTAATATCAAGGACTCATCAGGCGAATCACTCTTGAACTATAATCGGAATGCTCACTGACATTTTCCCCTCTCCGAAACTCTGAAAAATGATGGAAAAATGACTAAGTCCAAAAAAATTATTTTTCAACTTTTTTCAATTTTACCCCTGTGGGATATACATTCTACCCACACACATTTGGAACTCTCCTGGGGTACCCTCACACATATTATTCCCTCATTTAATGGATATTTTCACCAAAAAGTGAAGTTTTCAAAAAGTCAGAAAATTGTCTGATAACGACTTAATATCAAGGACTCAACGGTCGAATCACTCTTTAACTGAAATTGGAATGCTCACTGACATTTTTCCCTCTCCGAAAGTCTGAAAAATGAAGGAAAAATGACTAAGTCCAAAAAAATTTTTTTTTAACTTTTTTCAATTTTACCCCCATGGGATATATTTTCTATCCACACACATTTGGAACTCTCCTGGGGTACCCTCACACATATTATTCCCTCATTTAATGGATATTTTCACCAAAAAGTGAAGTTTTCAAAAAGTCAGAAAATTGGCTGAAAACGACTTAATATCAAGGACTCATCGGGCGAATCACTCTGGAACTGAAATCGGAATGCTCACTGACATTTTCCCCTCTCCGAAAGTCTGAAAAATGATGGAAAAATGACTAAGTCCAAAAAAATTATTTTTCAACTTTTTTCAATTTTACCCCTGTGGGATATACATTCTACCCACACACATTTGGAACTCTCCTGGGGTACCCTCACACATATTATTCCCTCATTTAATGGATATTTTCACCAAAAAGTGAAGTTTTCAAAAAGTCAGAAAATTGGCTGAAAACGACTTAATATCAAGGACTCATCAGGCGAATCACTCTTGAACTATAATCGGAATGCTCACTGACATTTTCCCCTCTCCGAAACTCTGAAAAATGATGGAAAAATGACTAAGTCCAAAAAAATTATTTTTCAACTTTTTTCAATTTTACCCCTGTGGGATATACATTCTACCCACACACATTTGGAACTCTCCTGGGGTACCCTCACACATATTATTCCCTCATTTAATGGATATTTTCACCAAAAAGTGAAGTTTTCAAAAAGTCAGAAAATTGGCTGAAAACGACTTAATATCAAGGACTCATCGGGCGAATGGCTCTGGAACTGAAATCGGAATGCTCACTGACATTTTTCCCTCTCCGAAAGTCTGAAAAATGATGGAAAAATGACTAAGTCCAAAAAAATTTTTTTTAAACTTTTTTCAATTTTACCCCCATGGGATATATATTCTACCCACACACATTTGGAACTCTCCTGGGGTACCCTCACACATATTATTCCCTCATTTAATGGATATTTTCACCAAAAAGTGAAGTTTTCAAAAAGTCTGAAAATTGGCTGAAAACGACTTAATATCAAGGACTCATCGGGCGAATCACTCTGGAACTGAAATCGGAATGCTCACTGACATTTTCCCCTCTCCGAAAGTCTGAAAAATGATGGAAAAATGACTAAGTCCAAAAAAATTATTTTTCAACTTTTTTCAATTTTACCCCTGTGGGATATACATTCTACCCACACACATTTGGAACTCTCCTGGGGTACCCTCACACATATTATTCCCTCATTTAATGGATATTTTCACCAAAAAGTGAAGTTTTCAAAAAGTCAGAAAATTGGCTGAAAACGACTTAATATCAAGGACTCATCGGGCGAATCGCTCTGGAACTGAAATCGGAATGCTCACTGACATTTTTCCCTGTCCGAAAGTCTGAAAAATGATGGAAAAATGACTAAGTCCAAAAAATTTTTTTTTAAACTTTTTTCAATTTTACCCCCATGGGATATATATTCTACCCACACACATTTGGAACTCTCCTGGGGTACCCTCACACATATTATTCCCTCATTTAATGGATATTTTCACCAAAAAGTGAAGTTTTCAAAAAGTCAGAAAATTGGCTGAAAACGACTTAATATCAAGGACTCATCAGGCGAATCACTCTTGAACTATAATCGGAATGCTCACTGACATTTTCCCCTCTCCGAAACTCTGAAAAATGATGGAAAAATGACTAAGTCCAAAAAAATTATTTTTCAACTTTTTTCAATTTTACCCCTGTGGGATATACATTCTACCCACACACATTTGGAACTCTCCTGGGGTACCCTCACACATATTATTCCCTCATTTAATGGAAATTTTCACCAAAAAGTGAAGTTTCCAAAAAGTCAGAAAATTGGCTGAAAACGACTTAATATCAAGGACTCATCGGGCGAATCACTCTGGAACTGAAATCGGAATGCTCACTGACATTTTCCCCTCTCCGAAACTCTGAAAAATGATGGAAAAATGACTAAGTCCAAAAAATTTTTTTTTTAACTTTTTTCAATTTTACCCCCATGGGATATATATTCTACCCACACACATTTGGAACTCTCCTGGGGTACCCTCACACATATTATTCCCTCATTTAATGGATATTTTCACCAAAAAGTGAAGTTTTCAAAAAGTCAGAAAATTGGCTGAAAACGACTTAATATCAAGGACTCATCAGGCGAATCACTCTTGAACTATAATCGGAATGCTCACTGACATTTTCCCCTCTCCGAAACTCTGAAAAATGATGGAAAAATGACTAAGTCCAAAAAAATTATTTTTCAACTTTTTTCAATTTTACCCCTGTGGGATATACATTCTACCCACACACATTTGGAACTCTCCTGGGGTACCCTCACACATATTATTCCCTCATTTAATGGATATTTTCACCAAAAAGTGAAGTTTTCAAAAAGTCAGAAAATTGGCTGAAAACGACTTAATATCAAGGACTCATCGGGCGAATCGCTCTGGAACTGAAATCGGAATGCTCACTGACATTTTTCCCTCTCCGAAAGTCTGAAAAATGATGGAAAAATGACTAAGTCCAAAAAATTTTTTTTTAAACTTTTTTCAATTTTACCCCCATGGGATATATATTCTACCCACACACATTTGGAACTCTCCTGGGGTACCCTCACACATATTATTCCCTCATTTAATGGATATTTTCACCAAAAAGTGAAGTTTCCAAAAAGTCAGAAAATTGGCTGAAAACGACTTAATATCAAGGACTCATCGGGCGAATCACTCTGGAACTGAAATCGGAATGCTCACTGACATTTTCCCCTCTCCGAAACTCTGAAAAATGATGGAAAAATGACTAAGTCCAAAAAATTTTTTTTTTAACTTTTTTCAATTTTACCCCCATGGGATATATATTCTACCCACACACATTTGGAACTCTCCTGGGGTACCCTCACACATATTATTCCCTCATTTAATGGATATTTTCACCAAAAAGTGAAGTTTTCAAAAAGTCAGAAAATTGGCTGAAAACGACTTAATATCAAGGACTCATCAGGCGAATCACTCTTGAACTATAATCGGAATGCTCACTGACATTTTCCCCTCTCCGAAACTCTGAAAAATGATGGAAAAATGACTAAGTCCAAAAAAATTATTTTTCAACTTTTTTCAATTTTACCCCTGTGGGATATACATTCTACCCACACACATTTGGAACTCTCCTGGGGTACCCTCACACATATTATTCCCTCATTTAATGGATATTTTCACCAAAAAGTGAAGTTTTCAAAAAGTCAGAAAATTGTCTGATAACGACTTAATATCAAGGACTCAACGGTCGAATCACTCTTTAACTGAAATTGGAATGCTCACTGACATTTTTCCCTCTCCGAAAGTCTGAAAAATGAAGGAAAAATGACTAAGTCCAAAAAAATTTTTTTTTAACTTTTTTCAATTTTACCCCCATGGGATATATTTTCTATCCACACACATTTGGAACTCTCCTGGGGTACCCTCACACATATTATTCCCTCATTTAATGGATATTTTCACCAAAAAGTGAAGTTTTCAAAAAGTCAGAAAATTGGCTGAAAACGACTTAATATCAAGGACTCATCGGGCGAATCACTCTGGAACTGAAATCGGAATGCTCACTGACATTTTCCCCTCTCCGAAAGTCTGAAAAATGATGGAAAAATGACTAAGTCCAAAAAAATTATTTTTCAACTTTTTTCAATTTTACCCCTGTGGGATATACATTCTACCCACACACATTTGGAACTCTCCTGGGGTACCCTCACACATATTATTCCCTCATTTAATGGATATTTTCACCAAAAAGTGAAGTTTTCAAAAAGTCAGAAAATTGGCTGAAAACGACTTAATATCAAGGACTCATCAGGCGAATCACTCTTGAACTATAATCGGAATGCTCACTGACATTTTCCCCTCTCCGAAACTCTGAAAAATGATGGAAAAATGACTAAGTCCAAAAAAATTATTTTTCAACTTTTTTCAATTTTACCCCTGTGGGATATACATTCTACCCACACACATTTGGAACTCTCCTGGGGTACCCTCACACATATTATTCCCTCATTTAATGGATATTTTCACCAAAAAGTGAAGTTTTCAAAAAGTCAGAAAATTGGCTGAAAACGACTTAATATCAAGGACTCATCGGGCGAATGGCTCTGGAACTGAAATCGGAATGCTCACTGACATTTTTCCCTCTCCGAAAGTCTGAAAAATGATGGAAAAATGACTAAGTCCAAAAAAAATTTTTTTTAAACTTTTTTCAATTTTACCCCCATGGGATATATATTCTACCCACACACATTTGGAACTCTCCTGGGGTACCCTCACACATATTATTCCCTCATTTAATGGATATTTTCACCAAAAAGTGAAGTTTTCAAAAAGTCTGAAAATTGGCTGATAACGACTTAATATCAAGGACTCATCGGGCGAATCACTCTGGAACTGAAATCGGAATGCTCACTGACATTTTCCCCTCTCCGAAAGTCTGAAAAATGATGGAAAAATGACTAAGTCCAAAAAAATTATTTTTCAACTTTTTTCAATTTTACCCCTGTGGGATATACATTCTACCCACACACATTTGGAACTCTCCTGGGGTACCCTCACACATATTATTCCCTCATTTAATGGATATTTTCACCAAAAAGTGAAGTTTTCAAAAAGTCAGAAAATTGGCTGAAAACGACTTAATATCAAGGACTCATCGGGCGAATCGCTCTGGAACTGAAATCGGAATGCTCACTGACATTTTTCCCTCTCCGAAAGTCTGAAAAATGATGGAAAAATGACTAAGTCCAAAAAATTTTTTTTTAAACTTTTTTCAATTTTACCCCCATGGGATATATATTCTACCCACACACATTTGGAACTCTCCTGGGGTACCCTCACACATATTATTCCCTCATTTAATGGATATTTTCACCAAAAAGTGAAGTTTTCAAAAAGTCAGAAAATTGGCTGAAAACGACTTAATATCAAGGACTCATCAGGCGAATCACTCTTGAACTATAATCGGAATGCTCACTGACATTTTCCCCTCTCCGAAACTCTGAAAAATGATGGAAAAATGACTAAGTCCAAAAAAATTATTTTTCAACTTTTTTCAATTTTACCCCTGTGGGATATACATTCTACCCACACACATTTGGAACTCTCCTGGGGTACCCTCACACATATTATTCCCTCATTTAATGGATATTTTCACCAAAAAGTGAAGTTTTCAAAAAGTCTGAAAATTGGCTGAAAACGACTTAATATCAAGGACTCATTGGGCGAATCGCCCTGGAACTGAAATCGGAATGCTCACTGACATTTTCCCTCCTTCGAAAGTCTGAAAAATGATGGCAAAATGACTAAGTCCAAAAAAAATTTTTTAAAACTTTTTTCAATTTTACCCCCGTGTGATATATATTCTACCCACACACATTTGGAACTCTCCTGGGGTACCCTCACACATATTATTCCCTCATTTAATGGATATTTTCACCAAAAAGTGAAGTTTTCAAAAAGTCAGAAAATTGGCTGAAAATGACTTAATATCAAGGACTCATCGGTCGAATCACTCTTTAACTGAAATTGGAATGCTCACTGACATTTTTCCCTCTCCGAAAGTCTGAAAAATGAAGGAAAAATGACTAAGTCCAAAAAAAATTTTTTTTAACTTTTTTCAATTTTAACCCCATGGGATATATTTTCTATCCACACACATTTGGAACTCTCCTGGGGTACCCTCACACATATTATTCCCTCATTTAATGGATATTTTCACCAAAAAGTGAAGTTTTCAAAAAGTCAGAAAATTGGCTGAAAACGACTTAATATCAAGGACTCATCGGGCGAATCGCTCTGGAACTGAAATCGGAATGCTCACTGACATTTTTCCCTCTCCGAAAGTCTGAAAAATGATGGAAAAATGACTAAGTCCAAAAAAATTTTTTTTAAACTTTTTTCAATTTTACCCCCATGGGATATATATTCTACCCACACACATTTGGAACTCTCCTGGGGTACCCTCACACATATTATTTCCTCATTTAATGGATATTTTCACCAAAAAGTGAAGTTTTCAAAAAGTCTGAAAATTGGCTGAAAACGACTTAATATCAAGTACTCATTGGGCGAATCGCCCTGGAACTGAAATCGGAATGCTCACTGACATTTTCCCTCCTTCGAAAGTCTGAAAAATGATGGCAAAATGACTAAGTCCAAAAAAAATTTTTTAAAACTTTTTTCAATTTTACCCCCGTGTGATATATATTCTACCCACACACATTTGGAACTCTCCTGGGGTACCCTCACACATATTATTCCCTCATTTAATGGATATTTTCACCAAAAAGTGAAGTTTTCAAAAAGTCAGAAAATTGTCTGATAACGACTTAATATCAAGGACTCATCGGTCGAATCACTCTTTAACTGAAATTGGAATGCTCACTGACATTTTTCCCTCTCCGAAAGTCTGAAAAATGATGGAAAAATGACTAAGTCCGAAAAAATTTTTTTTTTAACTTTTTTCAATTTTACCCCCGTGGGATATATGTTCTACACACACACATTTGGAACTCTCCTGTGGTACCCACACACATATTATTCCCTCATTTAATGGATATTTTCACCAAAAAGTGAAGTTTTAAAAAAGTCAGAAAATTGGCTGAAAACGACTTAATATCAAGGACTCATCGGTCGAATCACTCTTTAACTGAAATTGGAATGCTCACTGACATTTTTCCCTCTCCGAAAGTCTGAAAAATGAAGGAAAAATGACTAAGTCCAAAAAAATTTTTTTTTAACTTTTTTCAATTTTAACCCCATGGGATATATTTTCTATCCACACACATTTGGAACTCTCCTGGGGTACCCTCACACATATTATTCCCTCATTTAATGGATATTTTCACCAAAAAGTGAAGTTTTCAAAAAGTCAGAAAATTGGCTGAAAACGACTTAATATCAAGGACTCATCGGGCGAATCGCTCTGGAACTGAAATCGGAATGCTCACTGACATTTTTCCCTCTCCGAAAGTCTGAAAAATGATGGAAAAATGACTAAGTCCAAAAAATTTTTTTTTAAACTTTTTTCAATTTTACCCCCATGGGATATATATTCTACCCACACACATTTGGAACTCTCCTGGGGTACCCTCACACATATTATTCCCTCATTTAATGGATATTTTCACCAAAAAGTGAAGTTTCCAAAAAGTCAGAAAATTGGCTGAAAACGACTTAATATCAAGGACTCATCGGGCGAATCACTCTGGAACTGAAATCGGAATGCTCACTGACATTTTCCCCTCTCCGAAACTCTGAAAAATGATGGAAAAATGACTAAGTCCAAAAAATTTTTTTTTTAACTTTTTTCAATTTTACCCCCATGGGATATATATTCTACCCACACACATTTGGAACTCTCCTGGGGTACCCTCACACATATTATTCCCTCATTTAATGGATATTTTCACCAAAAAGTGAAGTTTTCAAAAAGTCAGAAAATTGGCTGAAAACGACTTAATATCAAGGACTCATCAGGCGAATCACTCTTGAACTATAATCGGAATGCTCACTGACATTTTCCCCTCTCCGAAACTCTGAAAAATGATGGAAAAATGACTAAGTCCAAAAAAATTATTTTTCAACTTTTTTCAATTTTACCCCTGTGGGATATACATTCTACCCACACACATTTGGAACTCTCCTGGGGTACCCTCACACATATTATTCCCTCATTTAATGTATATTTTCCCCAAAAAGTGAAGTTTTCAAAAAGTCAAAATTGGATGAAAATGACTTCATATCAAGGACTCATCGGGCGAATCGCTCTGGAACTGAAATCGGAATGCTCACTGACATTTTCCCTCCTTCGAAAGTCTGAAAAATGATGGAAAAATGACTAAGTCCAAAAAAAATTTTTTAAAACTTTTTTCAATTTTACCCCTGTGTGATATATATTCTACCCACACACATTTGGAACTCTCCTGGGGTACCCTCACACATATTATTCCCTAATTTAATGTATATTTTCACCAAAAAGTGAAGTTTTCAAAAAGTCAAAATTGGATGAAAATGACTTCATATCAAGGACTCATCGGGCTAATCACTCTGGAACTGAAATCGGAATGCTCACTGACATTTTCCCTCCTTCGAAAGTCTGAAAAATGATGGAAAAATGACTAAGTCCAAAAAAAATTTTTTTAAACTTTTTTCAATTTTACCCCCGTGTGATATATATTCTACCCACACACATTTGGAACTCTCCTGGGGTACCCTCACACATATTATTCCCTCATTTAATGGATATTTTCACCAAAAAGTGAAGTTTTCAAAAAGTCAGAAAATTGGCTGAAAACGACTTAATATCAAGGACTCATCGGGCGAATCACTCTGGAACTGAAATCGGAATGCTCACTGACATTTTCCCCTCTCCGAAAGTCTGAAAAATGATGGAAAAATGACTAAGTCCAAAAAAATTATTTTTCAACTTTTTTCAATTTTACCCCTGTGGGATATACATTCTACCCACACACATTTGGAACTCTCCTGGGGTACCCTCACACATATTATTCCCTCATTTAATGGATATTTTCACCAAAAAGTGAAGTTTTCAAAAAGTCAGAAAATTGGCTGAAAACGACTTAATATCAAGGACTCATCGGGCGAATCGCTCTGGAACTGAAATCGGAATGCTCACTGACATTTTTCCCTCTCCGAAAGTCTGAAAAATGATGGAAAAATGACTAAGTCCAAAAAATTTTTTTTTTAACTTTTTTCAATTTTACCCCCATGGGATATATATTCTACCCACACACATTTGGAACTCTCCTGGGGTACCCTCACACATATTATTCCCTCATTTAATGGATATTTTCACCAAAAAGTGAAGTTTTCAAAAAGTCAGAAAATTGGCTGAAAACGACTTAATATCAAGGACTCATCAGGCGAATCACTCTTGAACTATAATCGGAATGCTCACTGACATTTTCCCCTCTCCGAAACTCTGAAAAATGATGGAAAAATGACTAAGTCCAAAAAAATTATTTTTCAACTTTTTTCAATTTTACCCCTGTGGGATATACATTCTACCCACACACATTTGGAACTCTCCTGGGGTACCCTCACACATATTATTCCCTCATTTAATGGATATTTTCACCAAAAAGTGAAGTTTTCAAAAAGTCAGAAAATTGGCTGAAAACGACTTAATATCAAGGACTCATCGGGCGAATCGCTCTGGAACTGAAATCGGAATGCTCACTGACATTTTTCCCTCTCCGAAAGTCTGAAAAATGATGGAAAAATGACTAAGTCCAAAAAAATTTTTTTTAAACTTTTTTCAATTTTACCCCCATGGGATATATATTCTACCCACACACATTTGGAACTCTCCTGGGGTACCCTCACACATATTATTCCCTCATTTAATGGATATTTTCACCAAAAAGTGAAGTTTTCAAAAAGTCTGAAAATTGGCTGAAAACGACTTAATATCAAGGACTCATTGGGCGAATCGCCCTGGAACTGAAATCGGAATGCTCACTGACATTTTCCCTCCTTCGAAAGTCTGAAAAATGATGGCAAAATGACTAAGTCCAAAAAAAATTTTTTAAAACTTTTTTCAATTTTACCCCCGTGTGATATATATTCTACCCACACACATTTGGAACTCTCCTGGGGTACCCTCACACATATTATTCCCTCATTTAATGGATATTTTCACCAAAAAGTGAAGTTTTCAAAAAGTCAGAAAATTGTCTGATAACGACTTAATATCAAGGACTCATCGGTCGAATCACTCTTTAACTGAAATTGGAATGCTCACTGACATTTTTCCCTCTCCGAAAGTCTGAAAAATGATGGAAAAATGACTAAGTCCGAAAAAAAATTTTTTTTAACTTTTTTCAATTTTACCCCCGTGGGATATATGTTCTACACACACACATTTGGAACTCTCCTGTGGTACCCACACACATATTATTCCCTCATTTAATGGATATTTTCACCAAAAAGTGAAGTTTTAAAAAAGTCAGAAAATTGGCTGAAAACGACTAAATATCAAGGACTCATAGGTCGAATCACTCTTTAACTGAAATTGGAATGCTCACTGACATTTTTCCCTCTCCGAAAGTCTGAAAAATGAAGGAAAAATGACTAAGTCCAAAAAAATTTTTTTTTAACTTTTTTCAATTTTAACCCCATGGGATATATTTTCTATCCACACACATTTGGAACTCTCCTGGGGTACCCTCACACATATTATTCCCTCATTTAATGGATATTTTCACCAAAAAGTGAAGTTTTCAAAAAGTCAGAAAATTGGCTGAAAACGACTTAATATCAAGGACTCATCGGGCGAATCGCTCTGGAACTGAAATCGGAATGCTCACTGACATTTTTCCCTCTCCGAAAGTCTGAAAAATGATGGAAAAATGACTAAGTCCAAAAAATTTTTTTTTAAACTTTTTTCAATTTTACCCCCATGGGATATATATTCTACCCACACACATTTGGAACTCTCCTGGGGTACCCTCACACATATTATTCCCTCATTTAATGGATATTTTCACCAAAAAGTGAAGTTTCCAAAAAGTCAGAAAATTGGCTGAAAACGACTTAATATCAAGGACTCATCGGGCGAATCACTCTGGAACTGAAATCGGAATGATCACTGACATTTTCCCCTCTCCGAAACTCTGAAAAATGATGGAAAAATGACTAAGTCCAAAAAATTTTTTTTTTAACTTTTTTCAATTTTACCCCCATGGGATATATATTCTACCCACACACATTTGGAACTCTCCTGGGGTACCCTCACACATATTATTCCCTCATTTAATGGATATTTTCACCAAAAAGTGAAGTTTTCAAAAAGTCAGAAAATTGGCTGAAAACGACTTAATATCAAGGACTCATCAGGCGAATCACTCTTGAACTATAATCGGAATGCTCACTGACATTTTCCCCTCTCCGAAACTCTGAAAAATGATGGAAAAATGACTAAGTCCAAAAAAATTATTTTTCAACTTTTTTCAATTTTACCCCTGTGGGATATACATTCTACCCACACACATTTGGAACTCTCCTGGGGTACCCTCACACATATTATTCCCTCATTTAATGGATATTTTCACCAAAAAGTGAAGTTTTCAAAAAGTCAGAAAATTGGCTGAAAACGATTTAATATCAAGGACTCATCGGGCGAATCGCTCTGGAACTGAAATCGGAATGCTCACTGACATTTTTCCCTCTCCGAAAGTCTGAAAAATGATGGAAAAATGACTAAGTCCAAAAAAATTTTTTTTAAACTTTTTTCAATTTTACCCCCATGGGATATATATTCTACCCACACACATTTGGAACTCTCCTGGGGTACCCTCACACATATTATTCCCTCATTTAATGGATATTTTCACCAAAAAGTGAAGTTTTCAAAAAGTCTGAAAATTGGCTGAAAACGACTTAATATCAAGGACTCATTGGGCGAATCGCCCTGGAACTGAAATCGGAATGCTCACTGACATTTTCCCTCCTTCGAAAGTCTGAAAAATGATGGAAAAATGACTAAGTCCAAAAAAAATTTTTTAAAACTTTTTTCAATTTTACCCCCGTGTGATATATATTCTACCCACACACATTTGGAACTCTCCTGGGGTACCCTCACACATATTATTCCCTCATTTAATGGATATTTTCACCAAAAAGTGAAGTTTTCAAAAAGTCAGAAAATTGTCTGATAACGACTTAATATCAAGGACTCATCGGTCGAATCACTCTTTAACTGAAATTGGAATGCTCACTGACATTTTTCCCTCTCCGAAAGTCTGAAAAATGATGGAAAAATGACTAAGTCCGAAAAAAATTTTTTTTTAACTTTTTTCAATTTTACCCCCGTGGGATATATGTTCTACACACACACATTTGGAACTCTCCTGTGGTACCCACACACATATTATTCCCTCATTTAATGGATATTTTCACCAAAAAGTGAAGTTTTAAAAAAGTCAGAAAATTGGCTGAAAACGACTAAATATCAAGGACTCATCGGTCGAATCACTCTTTAACTGAAATTGGAATGCTCACTGACATTTTTCCCTCTCCGAAAGTCTGAAAAATGAAGGAAAAATGACTAAGTCCAAAAAAATTTTTTTTTAACTTTTTTCAATTTTAACCCCATGGGATATATTTTCTATCCACACACATTTGGAACTCTCCTGGGGTACCCTCACACATATTATTCCCTCATTTAATGGATATTTTCACCAAAAAGTGAAGTTTTCAAAAAGTCAGAAAATTGGCTGAAAACGACTTAATATCAAGGACTCATCGGGCGAATCGCTCTGGAACTGAAATCGGAATGCTCACTGACATTTTTCCCTCTCCGAAAGTCTGAAAAATGATGGAAAAATGACTAAGTCCAAAAAATTTTTTTTTAAACTTTTTTCAATTTTACCCCCATGGGATATATATTCTACCCACACACATTTGGAACTCTCCTGGGGTACCCTCACACATATTATTCCCTCATTTAATGGATATTTTCACCAAAAAGTGAAGTTTCCAAAAAGTCAGAAAATTGGCTGAAAACGACTTAATATCAAGGACTCATCGGGCGAATCACTCTGGAACTGAAATCGGAATGCTCACTGACATTTTCCCCTCTCCGAAACTCTGAAAAATGATGGAAAAATGACTAAGTCCAAAAAATTTTTTTTTTAACTTTTTTCAATTTTACCCCCATGGGATATATATTCTACCCACACACATTTGGAACTCTCCTGGGGTACCCTCACACATATTATTCCCTCATTTAATGGATATTTTCACCAAAAAGTGAAGTTTTCAAAAAGTCAGAAAATTGGCTGAAAACGACTTAATATCAAGGACTCATCAGGCGAATCACTCTTGAACTATAATCGGAATGCTCACTGACATTTTCCCCTCTCCGAAACTCTGAAAAATGATGGAAAAATGACTAAGTCCAAAAAAATTATTTTTCAACTTTTTTCAATTTTACCCCTGTGGGATATACATTCTACCCACACACATTTGGAACTCTCCTGGGGTACCCTCACACATATTATTCCCTCATTTAATGGATATTTTCACCAAAAAGTGAAGTTTTCAAAAAGTCAGAAAATTGGCTGAAAACGACTTAATATCAAGGACTCATCGGGCGAATCGCTCTGGAACTGAAATCGGAATGCTCACTGACATTTTTCCCTCTCCGAAAGTCTGAAAAATGATGGAAAAATGACTAAGTCCAAAAAAATTTTTTTTAAACTTTTTTCAATTTTACCCCCATGGGATATATATTCTACCCACACACATTTGGAACTCTCCTGGGGTACCCTCACACATATTATTCCCTCATTTAATGGATATTTTCACCAAAAAGTGAAGTTTTCAAAAAGTCTGAAAATTGGCTGAAAACGACTTAATATCAAGGACTCATTGGGCGAATCGCCCTGGAACTGAAATCGGAATGCTCACTGACATTTTCCCTCCTTCGAAAGTCTGAAAAATGATGGAAAAATGACTAAGTCCAAAAAAAATTTTTTAAAACTTTTTTCAATTTTACCCCCGTGTGATATATATTCTACCCACACACATTTGGAACTCTCCTGGGGTACCCTCACACATATTATTCCCTCATTTAATGGATATTTTCACCAAAAAGTGAAGTTTTCAAAAAGTCAGAAAATTGTCTGATAACGACTTAATATCAAGGACTCATCGGTCGAATCACTCTTTAACTGAAATTGGAATGCTCACTGACATTTTTCCCTCTCCGAAAGTCTGAAAAATGATGGAAAAATGACTAAGTCCGAAAAAAAATTTTTTTTAACTTTTTTCAATTTTACCCCCGTGGGATATATGTTCTACACACACACATTTGGAACTCTCCTGTGGTACCCACACACATATTATTCCCTCATTTAATGGATATTTTCACCAAAAAGTGAAGTTTTAAAAAAGTCAGAAAATTGGCTGAAAACGACTAAATATCAAGGACTCATCGGTCGAATCACTCTTTAACTGAAATTGGAATGCTCACTGACATTTTTCCCTCTCCGAAAGTCTGAAAAATGAAGGAAAAATGACTAAGTCCAAAAAAATTTTTTTTTAACTTTTTTCAATTTTAACCCCATGGGATATATTTTCTATCCACACACATTTGGAACTCTCCTGGGGTACCCTCACACATATTATTCCCTCATTTAATGGATATTTTCACCAAAAAGTGAAGTTTTCAAAAAGTCAGAAAATTGGCTGAAAACGACTTAATATCAAGGACTCATCGGGCGAATCGCTCTGGAACTGAAATCGGAATGCTCACTGACATTTTTCCCTCTCCGAAAGTCTGAAAAATGATGGAAAAATGACTAAGTCCAAAAAATTTTTTTTTAAACTTTTTTCAATTTTACCCCCATGGGATATATATTCTACCCACACACATTTGGAACTCTCCTGGGGTACCCTCACACATATTATTCCCTCATTTAATGGATATTTTCACCAAAAAGTGAAGTTTCCAAAAAGTCAGAAAATTGGCTGAAAACGACTTAATATCAAGGACTCATCGGGCGAATCACTCTGGAACTGAAATCGGAATGCTCACTGACATTTTCCCCTCTCCGAAACTCTGAAAAATGATGGAAAAATGACTAAGTCCAAAAAATTTTTTTTTTAACTTTTTTCAATTTTACCCCCATGGGATATATATTCTACCCACACACATTTGGAACTCTCCTGGGGTACCCTCACACATATTATTCCCTCATTTAATGGATATTTTCACCAAAAAGTGAAGTTTTCAAAAAGTCAGAAAATTGGCTGAAAACGACTTAATATCAAGGACTCATCAGGCGAATCACTCTTGAACTATAATCGGAATGCTCACTGACATTTTCCCCTCTCCGAAACTCTGAAAAATGATGGAAAAATGACTAAGTCCAAAAAAATTATTTTTCAACTTTTTTCAATTTTACCCCTGTGGGATATACATTCTACCCACACACATTTGGAACTCTCCTGGGGTACCCTCACACATATTATTCCCTCATTTAATGGATATTTTCACCAAAAAGTGAAGTTTTCAAAAAGTCAGAAAATTGGCTGAAAACGACTTAATATCAAGGACTCATCGGGCGAATCGCTCTGGAACTGAAATCGGAATGCTCACTGACATTTTTCCCTCTCCGAAAGTCTGAAAAATGATGGAAAAATGACTAAGTCCAAAAAAATTTTTTTTAAACTTTTTTCAATTTTACCCCCATGGGATATATATTCTACCCACACACATTTGGAACTCTCCTGGGGTACCCTCACACATATTATTCCCTCATTTAATGGATATTTTCACCAAAAAGTGAAGTTTTCAAAAAGTCTGAAAATTGGCTGAAAACGACTTAATATCAAGGACTCATTGGGCGAATCGCCCTGGAACTGAAATCGGAATGCTCACTGACATTTTCCCTCCTTCGAAAGTCTGAAAAATGATGGAAAAATGACTAAGTCCAAAAAAAATTTTTTAAAACTTTTTTCAATTTTACCCCCGTGTGATATATATTCTACCCACACACATTTGGAACTCTCCTGGGGTACCCTCACACATATTATTCCCTCATTTAATGGATATTTTCACCAAAAAGTGAAGTTTTCAAAAAGTCAGAAAATTGTCTGATAACGACTTAATATCAAGGACTCATCGGTCGAATCACTCTTTAACTGAAATTGGAATGCTCACTGACATTTTTCCCTCTCCGAAAGTCTGAAAAATGATGGAAAAATGACTAAGTCCGAAAAAAAATTTTTTTTAACTTTTTTCAATTTTACCCCCGTGGGATATATGTTCTACACACACACATTTGGAACTCTCCTGTGGTACCCACACACATATTATTCCCTCATTTAATGGATATTTTCACCAAAAAGTGAAGTTTTAAAAAAGTCAGAAAATTGGCTGAAAACGACTAAATATCAAGGACTCATCGGTCGAATCACTCTTTAACTGAAATTGGAATGCTCACTGACATTTTTCCCTCTCCGAAAGTCTGAAAAATGAAGGAAAAATGACTAAGTCCAAAAAAATTTTTTTTTAACTTTTTTCAATTTTAACCCCATGGGATATATTTTCTATCCACACACATTTGGAACTCTCCTGGGGTACCCTCACACATATTATTCCCTCATTTAATGGATATTTTCACCAAAAAGTGAAGTTTTCAAAAAGTCAGAAAATTGGCTGAAAACGACTTAATATCAAGGACTCATCGGGCGAATCGCTCTGGAACTGAAATCGGAATGCTCACTGACATTTTTCCCTCTCCGAAAGTCTGAAAAATGATGGAAAAATGACTAAGTCCAAAAAATTTTTTTTTAAACTTTTTTCAATTTTACCCCCATGGGATATATATTCTACCCACACACATTTGGAACTCTCCTGGGGTACCCTCACACATATTATTCCCTCATTTAATGGATATTTTCACCAAAAAGTGAAGTTTCCAAAAAGTCAGAAAATTGGCTGAAAACGACTTAATATCAAGGACTCATCGGGCGAATCACTCTGGAACTGAAATCGGAATGCTCACTGACATTTTCCCCTCTCCGAAACTCTGAAAAATGATGGAAAAATGACTAAGTCCAAAAAATTTTTTTTTTAACTTTTTTCAATTTTACCCCCATGGGATATATATTCTACCCACACACATTTGGAACTCTCCTGGGGTACCCTCACACATATTATTCCCTCATTTAATGGATATTTTCACCAAAAAGTGAAGTTTTCAAAAAGTCAGAAAATTGGCTGAAAACGACTTAATATCAAGGACTCATCAGGCGAATCACTCTTGAACTATAATCGGAATGCTCACTGACATTTTCCCCTCTCCGAAACTCTGAAAAATGATGGAAAAATGACTAAGTCCAAAAAAATTATTTTTCAACTTTTTTCAATTTTACCCCTGTGGGATATACATTCTACCCACACACATTTGGAACTCTCCTGGGGTACCCTCACACATATTATTCCCTCATTTAATGGATATTTTCACCAAAAAGTGAAGTTTTCAAAAAGTCAGAAAATTGGCTGAAAACGACTTAATATCAAGGACTCATCGGGCGAATCGCTCTGGAACTGAAATCGGAATGCTCACTGACATTTTTCCCTCTCCGAAAGTCTGAAAAATGATGGAAAAATGACTAAGTCCAAAAAAATTTTTTTTAAACTTTTTTCAATTTTACCCCCATGGGATATATATTCTACCCACACACATTTGGAACTCTCCTGGGGTACCCTCACACATATTATTCCCTCATTTAATGGATATTTTCACCAAAAAGTGAAGTTTTCAAAAAGTCTGAAAATTGGCTGAAAACGACTTAATATCAAGGACTCATTGGGCGAATCGCCCTGGAACTGAAATCGGAATGCTCACTGACATTTTCCCTCCTTCGAAAGTCTGAAAAATGATGGCAAAATGACTAAGTCCAAAAAAAATTTTTTAAAACTTTTTTCAATTTTACCCCCGTGTGATATATATTCTACCCACACACATTTGGAACTCTCCTGGGGTACCCTCACACATATTATTCCCTCATTTAATGGATATTTTCACCAAAAAGTGAAGTTTTAAAAAAGTCAGAAAATTGGCTGAAAACGACTTAATATCAAGGACTCATCGGTCGAATCACTCTTTAACTGAAATTGGAATGCTCACTGACATTTTTCCCTCTCCGAAAGTCTGAAAAATGAAGGAAAAATGACTAAGTCCAAAAAAATTTTTTTTAAACTTTTTTCAATTTTACCCCCATGGGATATATATTCTACCCACACACATTTGGAACTCTCCTGGGGTACCCTCACACATATTATTCCCTCATTTAATGGATATTTTCACCAAAAAGTGAAGTTTCCAAAAAGTCAGAAAATTGGCTGAAAACGACTTAATATCAAGGACTCATCGGGCGAATCACTCTGGAACTGAAATCGGAATGCTCACTGACATTTTCCCCTCTCCGAAACTCTGAAAAATGATGGAAAAATGACTAAGTCCAAAAAATTTTTTTTTTAACTTTTTTCAATTTTACCCCCATGGGATATATATTCTACCCACACACATTTGGAACTCTCCTGGGGTACCCTCACACATATTATTCCCTCATTTAATGGATATTTTCACCAAAAAGTGAAGTTTTCAAAAAGTCAGAAAATTGGCTGAAAACGACTTAATATCAAGGACTCATCAGGCGAATCACTCTTGAACTATAATCGGAATGCTCACTGACATTTTCCCCTCTCCGAAACTCTGAAAAATGATGGAAAAATGACTAAGTCCAAAAAAATTATTTTTCAACTTTTTTAAATTTTACCCCTGTGGGATATACATTCTACCCACACACATTTGGAACTCTCCTGGGGTACCCTCACACATATTATTCCCTCATTTAATGGATATTTTCACCAAAAAGTGAAGTTTTCAAAAAGTCAGAAAATTGGCTGAAAACGACTTAATATCAAGGACTCATCGGTCGAATCACTCTTTAACTGAAATTGGAATGCTCACTGACATTTTTCCCTCTCCGAAAGTCTGAAAAATGAAGGAAAAATGACTAAGTCCAAAAAATTTTTTTTTAAACTTTTTTCAATTTTACCCCCATGGGATATATATTCTACCCACACACATTTGGAACTCTCCTGGGGTACCCTCACACATATTATTCCCTCATTTAATGGATATTTTCACCAAAAAGTGAAGTTTCCAAAAAGTCAGAAAATTGGCTGAAAACGACTTAATATCAAGGACTCATCGGGCGAATCACTCTGGAACTGAAATCGGAATGCTCACTGACATTTTCCCCTCTCCGAAACTCTGAAAAATGATGGAAAAATGACTAAGTCCAAAAAATTTTTTTTTTAACTTTTTTCAATTTTACCCCCATGGGATATATATTCTACCCACACACATTTGGAACTCTCCTGGGGTACCCTCACACATATTATTCCCTCATTTAATGGATATTTTCACCAAAAAGTGAAGTTTTCAAAAAGTCAGAAAATTGGCTGAAAACGACTTAATATCAAGGACTCATCAGGCGAATCACTCTTGAACTATAATCGGAATGCTCACTGACATTTTCCCCTCTCCGAAACTCTGAAAAATGATGGAAAAATGACTAAGTCCAAAAAAATTATTTTTCAACTTTTTTAAATTTTACCCCTGTGGGATATACATTCTACCCACACACATTTGGAACTCTCCTGGGGTACCCTCACACATATTATTCCCTCATTTAATGGATATTTTCACCAAAAAGTGAAGTTTTCAAAAAGTCAGAAAATTGGCTGAAAACGACTTAATATCAAGGACTCATCGGGCGAATCGCTCTGGAACTGAAATCGGAATGCTCACTGACATTTTTCCCTCTCCGAAAGTCTGAAAAATGATGGAAAAATGACTAAGTCCAAAAAAATTTTTTTTAAACTTTTTTCAATTTTACCCCCATGGGATATATATTCTACCCACACACATTTGGAACTCTCCTGGGGTACCCTCACACATATTATTCCCTCATTTAATGGATATTTTCACCAAAAAGTGAAGTTTTCAAAAAGTCTGAAAATTGGCTGAAAACGACTTAATATCAAGGACTCATTGGGCGAATCGCCCTGGAACTGAAATCGGAATGCTCACTGACATTTTCCCTCCTTCGAAAGTCTGAAAAATGATGGAAAAATGACTAAGTCCAAAAAAAATTTTTTAAAACTTTTTACAATTTTACCCCCGTGTGATATATATTCTACCCACACACATTTGGAACTCTCCTGGGGTACCCTCACACATATTATTCCCTCATTTAATGGATATTTTCACCAAAAAGTGAAGTTTTCAAAAAGTCAGAAAATTGTCTGATAACGACTTAATATCAAGGACTCATCGGTCGAATCACTCTTTAACTGAAATTGGAATGCTCACTGACATTTTTCCCTCTCCGAAAGTCTGAAAAATGATGGAAAAATGACTAAGTCCGAAAAAAAATTTTTTTTAACTTTTTTCAATTTTACCCCCGTGGGATATATGTTCTACACACACACATTTGGAACTCTCCTGTGGTACCCACACACATATTATTCCCTCATTTAATGGATATTTTCACCAAAAAGTGAAGTTTTAAAAAAGTCAGAAAATTGGCTGAAAACGACTAAATATCAAGGACTCATCGGTCGAATCACTCTTTAACTGAAATTGGAATGCTCACTGACATTTTTCCCTCTCCGAAAGTCTGAAAAATGAAGGAAAAATGACTAAGTCCAAAAAAATTTTTTTTTAACTTTTTTCAATTTTAACCCCATGGGATATATTTTCTATCCACACACATTTGGAACTCTCCTGGGGTACCCTCACACATATTATTCCCTCATTTAATGGATATTTTCACCAAAAAGTGAAGTTTTCAAAAAGTCAGAAAATTGGCTGAAAACGACTTAATATCAAGGACTCATCGGGCGAATCGCTCTGGAACTGAAATCGGAATGCTCACTGACATTTTTCCCTCTCCGAAAGTCTGAAAAATGATGGAAAAATGACTAAGTCCAAAAAATTTTTTTTTAAACTTTTTTCAATTTTACCCCCATGGGATATATATTCTACCCACACACATTTGGAACTCTCCTGGGGTACCCTCACACATATTATTCCCTCATTTAATGGATATTTTCACCAAAAAGTGAAGTTTCCAAAAAGTCAGAAAATTGGCTGAAAACGACTTAATATCAAGGACTCATCGGGCGAATCACTCTGGAACTGAAATCGGAATGCTCACTGACATTTTCCCCTCTCCGAAACTCTGAAAAATGATGGAAAAATGACTAAGTCCAAAAAATTTTTTTTTTAACTTTTTTCAATTTTACCCCCATGGGATATATATTCTACCCACACACATTTGGAACTCTCCTGGGGTACCCTCACACATATTATTCCCTCATTTAATGGATATTTTCACCAAAAAGTGAAGTTTTCAAAAAGTCAGAAAATTGGCTGAAAACGACTTAATATCAAGGACTCATCAGGCGAATCACTCTTGAACTATAATCGGAATGCTCACTGACATTTTCCCCTCTCCGAAACTCTGAAAAATGATGGAAAAATGACTAAGTCCAAAAAAATTATTTTTCAACTTTTTTAAATTTTACCCCTGTGGGATATACATTCTACCCACACACATTTGGAACTCTCCTGGGGTACCCTCACACATATTATTCCCTCATTTAATGGATATTTTCACCAAAAAGTGAAGTTTTCAAAAAGTCAGAAAATTGGCTGAAAACGACTTAATATCAAGGACTCATCGGGCGAATCGCTCTGGAACTGAAATCGGAATGCTCACTGACATTTTTCCCTCTCCGAAAGTCTGAAAAATGATGGAAAAATGACTAAGTCCAAAAAAATTTTTTTTAAACTTTTTTCAATTTTACCCCCATGGGATATATATTCTACCCACACACATTTGGAACTCTCCTGGGGTACCCTCACACATATTATTCCCTCATTTAATGGATATTTTCACCAAAAAGTGAAGTTTTCAAAAAGTCTGAAAATTGGCTGAAAACGACTTAATATCAAGGACTCATTGGGCGAATCGCCCTGGAACTGAAATCGGAATGCTCACTGACATTTTCCCTCCTTCGAAAGTCTGAAAAATGATGGCAAAATGACTAAGTCCAAAAAAAATTTTTTAAAACTTTTTTCAATTTTACCCCCGTGTGATATATATTCTACCCACACACATTTGGAACTCTCCTGGGGTACCCTCACACATATTATTCCCTCATTTAATGGATATTTTCACCAAAAAGTGAAGTTTTCAAAAAGTCAGAAAATTGTCTGATAACGACTTAATATCAAGGACTCATCGGTCGAATCACTCTTTAACTGAAATTGGAATGCTCACTGACATTTTTCCCTCTCCGAAAGTCTGAAAAATGATGGAAAAATGACTAAGTCCGAAAAAAAATTTTTTTTAACTTTTTTCAATTTTACCCCCGTGGGATATATGTTCTACACACACACATTTGGAACTCTCCTGTGGTACCCACACACATATTATTCCCTCATTTAATGGATATTTTCACCAAAAAGTGAAGTTTTAAAAAAGTCAGAAAATTGGCTGAAAACGACTTAATATCAAGGACTCATCGGGCGAATCACTCTGGAACTGAAATCGCAATGCTCACTGACATTTTCCCCTCTCCGAAAGTTTGAAAAATGATGGAAAAATGACTAAGTCCAAAAAAATTATTTTTCAACTTTTTTCAATTTTACCCCTGTGGGATATACATTCTACCCACACACATTTGGAACTCTCCTGGGGTACCCTCACACATATTATTCCCTCATTTAATGTATATTTTCACCAAAAAGTGAAGTTTTCAAAAAGTCCGAAAATTGGCTGAAAACGACTTAATATCAAGGACTCATCGGGCGAATCGCTCTGGAACTGAAATCAGAATGCTCAATAAGAATTTTCCCTCTCCGAAAGTTTGAAAAATGATGGAAAAATGACTAAGTCCGAAAAAAAATTTTTTTTAACTTTTTTCAATTTTACCCCCGTGGGATATATGTTCTACACACACACATTTGGAACTCTCCTGGGGTACCCTCACACATATTATTCCCTCATTTAATGTATATTTTCACCAAAAAGTGAAGCTTTCAAAAAGTCCGAAAATTGGCTGAAAACGACTTAATATCAAGGACTCATCGGGCGAATCGCTCTGGAACTGAAATCGGAATGCTCACTGACATTTTCCCCTCTCCGAAAGTCTGAAAAATGATGGAAAAATGACAAGGTCCAAAAAAATTTTTTTTCAACTTTTTTCAATTTTACCCCTGTGGGATATACATTCAACCCACACACATTTGGAACTCTCCTGGGGTACCCTCACACATATTATTCCCTCATTTAATGGATATTTTCACCAAAAAGTGAAGTTTTCAAAAAGTCAGAAAATTGGCTGAAAACGACTTAATATCAAGGACTCATCGGGCGAATCACTCTGGAACTGAAATCGGACTGCTCACTGACATTTTCCCCTCTCCGAAAGTCTGAAAAATGATGGAAAAATGACTAAGTACAAAAAAAAATTTTTTCAACTTTTTTCAATTTTACCCCTGTGGGATAGACATTCTACCCACACACATTTGGAACTCTCCTGGGGTACCCTCACACATATTATTCCCTCATTTAATGGATATTTTCAACAAAAAGTGAAGCTTTCAAAAAGTCCGAAAATTGGCTGAAAACGACTTAATATCAAGGACTCATCAGGCGAATCGCTCTGGAACTGAAATCGGAATGCTCAATAACAATTTCCCCTCTCCGAAAGTCTGAAAAATGAAGGAAAAATGACTAAGTCCAAAAAAATTTTTTTTTTACTTTTTTCAATTTTACCCCCATGGGATATATTTTCTATCCACACACATTTGGAACTCTCCTGGGGTACCCTCACACATATTATTCCCTCATTTAACGGATATTTTCACCAAAAAGTGAAGTTTTCAAAAAGTCAGAAAATTGGCTGAAAACGACTTAATATCAAGGACTCATCGGGCGAATCGCTCTGGAACTGAAATCGGAATGTTCACTGCCATTTTTCCCTCTCCGAAAGTCTGAAAAATGATGGAAAAATGACTAAGTCCAAAAAATTTTTTTTTAAACTTTTTTCAATTTTACCCCCATGGGATATATATTCTACCCACACACATTTGGAACTCTCCTGGGTTACCCTCACACATATTATTCCCTCATTTAATGTATATTTTCACCAAAAAGTGAAGTTTTCAAAAAGTCAAAATTGGATGAAAATGACTTCATATCAAGGACTCATCTGGCGAATCGCTATGGAACTGTAATCGGAATGCTCACTGACATTTTCCCTCCTTCGAAAATCTGAAAAATGATGGAAAAATGACTAAGTCCAAAAAAAATTTTTTAAAACTTTTTTCAATTTTACCCCCGTGGGATATATACTCTACCCACACACATTTGGAACTCTCCTGGGGTACCCTCACACATATTATTCCCTCATTTAATGTATATTTTCACCAAAAAGTGAAGCTTTCAAAGAGTCCGAAAATTGGCTGAAAACGACTTAATATCAAGGACTCATCGGGCGAATCGCTCTGGAACTGAAATCGGAATGCTCACTGACATTTTCCCCCCTTCGAAAGTCTGAAAAATTATGGAAAAATGACTAAGTCCAAAAAAAATTTTTAAAAACTTTTTTCAATTTTACCCCCATGGGATATATATTGTACCCACACATTTGGAACTCTCCTGGGGTACCCTTACACATATTATTGCCTCATTGAATGGATATTTTCACCAAAAAGTGAAGTTTTCATAAAGTCCGAAAATTGGCTGAAAACTACTTAATATCAAGGACTCATCGGGCGAATCGCTCTGGAACTGAAATCGGAATGCTCACTGACATTTTCCCCCCTTCGAAAGTCTGAAAAATTATGGAAAAATGACTAAGTCCAAAAAAAATTTTTAAAAACTTTTTTCAATTTTACCCCCATGGGATATATTTTCTATCCACACACATTTGGAACTCTCCTGGGGTACCCTCACACATATTATTCCCTCATTTAATGGATATTTTCACCAAAAAGTGAAGTTTTCAAAAAGTCAGAAAATTGGCTGAAAACGACTTAATATCAAGGACTCATCGGGCGAATCGTTCTGGAACTGAAATCGGAATGCTCACTGACATTTTCCCCTCTCCGAAAGTCTGAAAAATGATGGAAAAATGACAAGGTCCAAAAAAAATTTTTTTCAACTTTTTTCAATTTTACCCCTGTGGGATATACATTCTACCCACACACATTTGGCACTCTCCTGGGGTACCCTCACACATATTATTCCCTCATTTAATGTATATTTTCACCAAAAAGTGAAGTTTTCAAAAAGTCAAAATTTAATGAAAATGACTTCATATCAAGGACTCATCGGGCGAATCGCTCTGGAACTGAAATCGGAATGCTCACTGACATTTTCCCTCCTTCGAAAGTCTGAAAAATGATGGAAAAATGACTAAGTCCAAAAAAAATTTTTTAAAACTTTTTTCAATTTTACCCCCGTGTGATATATATTCTACCCACACACATTTGGAACTCTCCTGGGGTACCCTCACACATATTATTCCCTCATTTAATGGATATTTTCACCAAAAAGTGAAGTTTTCAAAAAGTCAGAAAATTGGCTGAAAACGACTTAATATCAAGGACTCATCGGGCGAATCACTCTGGAACTGAAATCGGAATGCTCACTGACATTTTCCCCTCTCCGAAAGTCTGAAAAAAGATGGAAAAATGACTAAGTCCAAAAAAAAATTTTTTCAACTTTTTTCAATTTTACCCCTGTGGGATAGACATTCTACCCACACACATTTGGAACTCTCCTGGGGTACCCTCACACATATTATTCCCTCATTTAATGGATATTTTCAACTAAAAGTGAAGCTTTCAAAAAGTCCGAAAATTGGCTGAAAACGACTTAATATCAAGGACTCATCGGGCGAATCGCTCTGGAACTGAAATCGGAATGCTCAATAACAATTTCCCCTCTCCGAAAGTCTGAAAAATGAAGGAAAAATGACTAAGTCCAAAAAAATTTTTTTTTAACTTTTTTCAATTTTACCCCCATGGGATATATTTTCTATCCACACACATTTGGAACTCTCCTGGGGTACCCTCACACATATTATTCCCTCATTTAATGGATATTTTCACCAAAAAGTGAAGTTTTCAAAAAGTCAGAAAATTGGCTGAAAACGACTTAATATCAAGGACTCATCGGGCGAATTGCTCTGGAACTGAAATCGGAATGTTCACTGACATTTTTCCCTCTCCGAAAGTCTGAAAAATGATGGAAAAATGACTAAGTCCAAAAAATTTTTTTTTAAACTTTTTTCAATTTTACCCCCATGGGATATATATTCTACCCACACACATTTGGAACTCTCCTGGGTTACCCTCACACATATTATTCCCTCATTTAATGTATATTTTCACCAAAAAGTGAAGTTTTCAAAAAGTCAAAATTGGATGAAAATGACTTCATATCAAGGACTCATCGGGCGAATCGCTCTGGAACTGAAATCGGAATGCTCACTGACATTTTCCCTCCTTCGAAAGTCTGAAAAATGATGGAAAAATGACTAAGTCCCAAAAAAATTTTTTAAAACTTTTTTCAATTTTACCCCCGTGTGATATATATTCTACCCACACACATTTGGAACTCTCCTGGGGTACCCTCACACATATTATTCCCTCATTTAATAGATATTTTCACCAAAAAGTGAAGTTTTCAAAAAGTCAGAAAATTGGCTGAAAACGACTTAATATCAAGGACTCATCGGGCGAATCACTCTGGAACTGAAATCGGAATGCTCACTGACATTTTACCCTCTCCGAAAGTCTGAAAAATGATGGAAAAATGACTAAGTCCAAAAAAATTTTTTTTCAACTTTTTTCAATTTTACCCCGTGGGATATATATTCTACCCACACACATTTGGAACTCTCCTGGGGTACCCTCACACATATTATTCCCTCATTTAATGGATATTTTCACCAAAAAGTGAAGTTTTCAAAAAGTCAGAAAATTGTCTGATAACGACTTAATATCAAGGACTCATCGGTCGAATCACTCTTTAACTGAAATTGGAATGCTCACTGACATTTTTCCCTCTCCGAAAGTCTGAAAAATGATGGAAAAATGACTAAGTCCAAAAAAAAATTTTTTCAACTTTTTTCAATTTTACCCCTGTGGGATAGACATTCTACCCTCACACATTTGAAACTCTCCTGGGGTACCCTCACACATATTATTCCCTCATTTAATGTATATTTTCACCAAAAAGTGAAGCTTTCAAAAAGTCCGAAAATTGGCTGAAAACAACTTAATATCAAGGACTCATCGGGCGAATCGCTCTGGAACTGAAATCGGAATGCTCAATAACAATTTCCCCTCTCCGAAAGTCTGAAAAATGAAGGAAAAATGACTAAGTCCAAAAAAATTTTTTTTAACTTTTTTCAATTTTACCCCCATGGGATATATTTTCTATCCACACACATTTGGAACTCTCCTGGGGTACCCTCACACATATTATTCCCTCATTTAATGGATATTTTCACCAAAAAGTGAAGTTTTCAAAAAGTTAGAAAATTGGCTGAAAACGACTTAATATCAAAGACTCATCGGGCCAATCGCTCTGGAACTGAAATCGGAATGCTCACTGACATTTTCCCCTCTCCGAAAGTCTGAAAAATGATGGAAAAATGACAAGGTCCAAAAAAAATTTTTTTCAACTTTTTTCAATTTTACCCCTGTGGGATATACATTCTACCCACACACATTTGGAACTCTCCTGGGGTACCCTCACACATATTATTCCCTCATTTAATGTATATTTTCACCAAAAAGTGAAGTTTTCAAAAAGTCAAAATTTAATGAAAATGACTTCATATCAAGGACTCATCGGGCGAATCGCTCTGGAACTGAAATCGGAATGCTCACTGACATTTTCCCTCCTTCGAAAGTCTGAAAAATGATGGAAAAATGACTAAGTCCAAAAAAAATTTTTTAAAACTTTTTTCAATTTTACCCCCGTGTGATATATATTCTACCCACACACATTTGGAACTCTCCTGGGGTACCCTCACACATATTATTCCCTCATTTAATAGATATTTTCACCAAAAAGTGAAGTTTTCAAAAAGTCAGAAAATTGGCTGAAAACGACTTAATATCAAGGACTCATCGGGCGAATCACTCTGGAACTGAAATCGGAATGCTCACTGACATTTTCCCCTCTCCGAAAGTCTGAAAAATGATGGAAAAATGACTAAGTCCAAAAAAATTTTTTTTCAACTTTTTTCAATTTTACCCCGTGGGATATATATTCTACCCACACACATTTGGAACTCTCCTGGGGTACCCTCACACATATTATTCCCTCATTTAATGGATATTTTCACCAAAAAGTGAAGTTTTCAAAAAGTCAGAAAATTGTCTGATAACGACTTAATATCAAGGACTCATCGGTCGAATCACTCTTTAACTGAAATTGGAATGCTCACTGACATTTTTCCCTCTCCGAAAGTCTGAAAAATGATGGAAAAATGACTAAGTCCAAAAAATTTTTTTTTAAACTTTTTTCAATTTTACCCCCATGGGATATATATTCTACCCACACACATTTGGAACTCTCCTGGTGTACCCTCACACATATTATTCCCTCATTTAATGTATATTTTCACCAAAAAGTGAAGCTTTCAAAAAGTCCGAAAATTGGCTGAAAACAACTTAATATCAAGGACTCATCGGGCGAATCGCTCTGGAACTGAAATCGGAATGCTCAATAACAATTTCCCCTCTCCGAAAGTCTGAAAAATGAAGGAAAAATGACTAAGTCCAAAAAAATTTTTTTTAACTTTTTTCAATTTTACCCCCATGGGATATATTTTCTATCCACACACATTTGGAACTCTCCTGGGGTACCCTCACACATATTATTCCCTCATTTAATGGATATTTTCACCAAAAACTGAAGTTTTCAAAAAGTTAGAAAATTGGCTGAAAACGACTTAATATCAAAGACTCATCGGGCCAATCACTCTGGAACTGAAATCGGAATGCTCACTGACATTTTCCCCTCTCCGAAAGTCTGAAAAATGATGGAAAAATGACAAGGTCCAAAAAAAATTTTTTTCAACTTTTTTCAATTTTACCCCTGTGGGATATACATTCTACCCACACACATTTGGAACTCTCCTGGGGTACCCTCACATATATTATTCCCTCATTTAATGTATATTTTCACCAAAAAGTGAAGTTTTCAAAAAGTCAAAATTTAATGAAAATGACTTCATATCAAGGACTCATCGGACGAATCGCTCTGGAACTGAAATCGGAATGCTCACTGACATTTTCCCTCCTTCGAAAGTCTGAAAAATGATGGAAAAATGACTAAGTCCAAAAAAAAATTTTTAAAACTTTTTTCAATTTTACCCCCGTGTGATATATATTCTACCCACACACATTTGGAATTCTCCTGGGGTACCCTCACACATATTATTCCCTCATTTAATGGATATTTTCACCAAAAAGTGAAGTTTTCAAAAAGTCAGAAAATTGGCTGATAACGACTTAATATCAAGGACTCATCGGTCGAATCACTCTTTAACTGAAATTGGAATGCTCACTGACATTTTTCCCTCTCCGAAAGTCTGAAAAATGATGGAAAAATGACTAAGTCCAAAAAAAAATTTTTTCAACTTTTTTCAATTTTACCCCTGTGGGATAGACATTCTACCCACACACATTTGGAACTCTCCTGGGGTACCCTCACACATATTATTCCCTCATTTAATGGATATTTTCAACAAAAAGTGAAGCTTTCAAAAAGTCCAAAAATTGGCTAAAAACGACTTAATATCAAGGACTCATCGGGCGAATCGCTCTGGAACTGAAATCGGAATGCTGAATAACAATTTCCCCTCTCCGAAAGTCTGAAAAATGAAGGAAAAATGAATAAGTCTAAAAAAATTTTTTTTTAACTTTTTTCAATTTTACCCCCATGGGATATATTTTCTATCCACACACATTTGGAACTCTCCTGGGGTACCCTCACACATATTATTCCCTCATTTAATGGATATTTTCACCAAAAAGTGAAGTTTTCAAAAAGTCAGAAAATTGGCTGAAAACGACTTAATATCAAGGACTCATCGGGCGAATCACTCTGGAACTGAAATCAGAATGTTCACTGACATTTTTCCCTCTCCGAAAGTCTGAAAAATGATGGAAAAATGACTAAGTCCAAAAGATTTTTTTTTAAACTTTTTTCAATTTTACCCCCATGGGATATATATTCTACCCACACACATTTGGAACTCTCCTGGGGTACCCTCACACATATTATTCCCTCATTTAATGTATATTTTCACCAAAAAGTGAAGTTTTCAAAAAGTCAAAATTGGATGAAAATGACTTCATATCAAGGACTCATCTGGCGAATCGCTATGGAACTGAAATCGGAATGCTCACTGACATTTTCCCTCCTTCGAAAATCTGAAAAATGATGGAAAAATGACTAAGTCCAAAAAAAATTTTTTAAAACTTTTTTCAATTTTACCCCCGTGGGATATATACTCTACCCACACACATTTGGAACTCTTGTGGGGTACCCTCACACATATTATTCCCTCATTTAATGTATATTTTCACCAAAAAGTGAAGCTTTCAAAGAGTCCGAAAATTGGCTGAAAACGACTTAATATCAAGGACTCATCGGGCGAATCGCTCTGGAACTGAAATCGGAATGCTCACTGACATTTTCCCTCCTTCGAAAGTCTGAAAAATGATGGAAAAATGACTAAGTCCCAAAAAAATTTTTTAAAACTTTTTTCAATTTTACCACCGTGGGATATATATTGTACCCACACATTTGGAACTCTCCTGGGGTACCCTTACACATATTATTGCCTCATTGAATGGATATTTTCACCAAAAAGTGAAGTTTTCATAAAGTCAGAAAATTGGCTGAAAACTACTTAATATCAAGGACTCATCGGGCGAAATCGCTCTGGAACTGAAATCGGAATGCTCAATAACAATTTCCCCTCTCCGAAAGTCTGAAAAATGAAGGAAAAATGACTAAGTCCCAAAAAATTTTTTTTTACTTTTTCAATTTTACCCCCATGGGATATATTTTCAATCCACACACATTTGGAACTCTCCTGGGGTACCCTCACACATATTATTCCCTCATTTAATGGATATTTTCACCAAAAAGTGGTTTTCAAAAAGTCAGAAAATTGGCTGAAAACGACTTAATATCAAGGACTCATCGGGCGAATCACTCTGGAACTGAAATCGGAATACTCACTGACATTTTCCCCTCTCCGAAAGTCTGAAAAATGATGGAAAAATGACTAAGTCAAAAAAAAATTTTTTTCAACTTTTTTCAATTTTACCCCTGTGGGATAGACATTCTACCCACACACATTTGGAACTCTCCTGGGGTACCCTCACACATATTATTCCCTCATTTAATGTATATTTTCACCAAAAAGTGAAGTTTTCAAAAAGTCAAAATTTAATGAAAATGACTTCATATCAAGGACTCATCGGGCGAATCGCTCTGGAACTGAAATTGGAATGCTCACTGACATTTTCCCTCCTTCGAAAGTCTGAAAAATGATGGAAAAATGACTAAGTCCAAAAAAAATTTTTTAAAACTTTTTTCAATTTTATCCCCGTGTGATATATATTCTACCCACACACATTTGGAACTCTCCTGGGGTACCCTCACACATATTATTCCCTCATTTAATGGATATTTTCACCAAAAAGTGAAGTTTTCAAAAAGTCAGAAAATTGGCTGAAAACGACTTAATATCAAGGACTCATCGGGCGAATCGCTCTGGAACTGAAATCGGAATGCTCACTGACATTTTCCCCTCTCCGAAAGTCTGAAAAATGATGGAAAAATGACTAAGTCGAAAAAAAATTTTTTTCAACTTTTTTCAATTTTACCCCGTGGGATATATATTCTACCCACACACATTTGGAACTGTCCTGGGGTACCCTCACACATATTATTCCCTCATTTAATGGATATTTTCACCAAAAAGTGAAGTTTTCAAAAAGTCAGAAAATTGTCTGATAACGACTTAATATCAAGGACTCATTGGGCGAATCGCTCTGGAACTGAAATCGGAATGCTCAATAACAATTTCCCCTCTCCGAAAGTCTGAAAAATGAAGGAAAAATGACTAAGTCCAAAAAAAATTTTTTTAAACTTTTTTCAATTTTACCCCCATGGGATATATTTTCTATCCACACACATTTGGAACTCTCCTGGGGTACCCTCACACATATTATTCCCTCATTTAATGGATATTTTCACCAAAAAGTGAAGCTTTCAAAAAGTCAGAAAATTGGCTGAAAACGACTTAATATCAAGGACTCATCGGGCGAATCGCTCTGGAACTGAAATCGGAATGCTCATTGACATTTTCCCCTCTCCGAAAGTCTGAAAAATGATGGAAAAATGACAAGGTCCAAAAAAAATTTTTTTCAACTTTTTTCAATTTTACCCCTGTGGGATAGACATTCTACCCACACACATTTGGAACTCTCCTGGGGTACCCTCACACATATTATTCCCTCATTTAATGTATATTTTCACCAAAAAGTGAAGCTTTCAAAAAGTCCGAAAATTGGCTGAAAACGACTTAATATCAAGGACTCATCGGGCTAATCGCTCTGGAACTGAAATCGGAATGCTCAATAACAATTTCCTCTCTCCGAAAGTCTGAAAAATGAAGGAAAAATGACTAAGTCCAAAAAAATTTTTTTTAACTTTTTTCAATTTTACCCCCATGGGATATATTTTCTATCCACACACATTTGGAACTCTCCTGGGGTACCCTCACACATATTATTCCCTCATTTAATGGATATTTTCACCAAAAAGTGAAGTTTTCAAAAAGTTAGAAAATTGGCTGAAAACGACTTAATATCAAAGACTCATCGGGCCAATCACTCTGGAACTGAAATCGGAATGCTCACTGACATTTTCCCCTCTCCGAAAGTCTGAAAAATGATGGAAAAATGACAAGGTCCAAAAAAAATTTTTTTCAACTTTTTTCAATTTTACCCCTGTGGGATATACATTCTACCCACACACATTTGGAACTCTCCTGGGGTACCCTCACACATATTATTCCCTCATTTAATGTATATTTTCACCAAAAAGTGAAGTTTTCAAAAAGTCAAAATTTAATGAAAATGACTTCATATCAAGGACTCATCGGGCGAATCGCTCTGGAACTGAAATCGGAATGCTCACTGACATTTTCCCTCCTTCGAAAGTCTGAAAAATGATGGAAAAATGACTAAGTCCAAAAAAAATTTTTTAAAACTTTTTTCAATTTTACCCCCGTGTGATATATATTCTACCCACACACATTTGGAACTCTCCTGGGGTACCCTCACACATATTATTCCCTCATTTAATGGATATTTTCACCAAAAAGTGAAGTTTTCAAAAAGTCAGAAAATTGGCTGATAACGACTTAATATCAAGGACTCATCGGTCGAATCACTCTTTAACTGAAATTGGAATGCTCACTGACATTTTTCCCTCTCCGAAAGTCTGAAAAATGATGGAAAAATGACTAAGTCCAAAAAAAAATTTTTTCAACTTTTTTCAATTTTACCCCTGTGGGATAGACATTCTACCCACACACATTTGGAACTCTCCTGGGGTACCCTCACACATATTATTCCCTCATTTAATGGATATTTTCAACAAAAAGTGAAGCTTTCAAAAAGTCCGAAAATTGTCTGAAAACGACTTAGTATCAAGGACTCATCGGGCGAATCGCTCTGGAACTGAAATCGGAATGCTGAATAACAATTTCCCCTCTCCGAAAGTCTGAAAAATGAAGGAAAAATGACTAAGTCCAAAAAAATTTTTTTTTTACTTTTTTCAATTTTACCCCCATGGGATATATTTTCTATCCACACACATTTGGAACTCTCCTGGGGTACCCTCACACATATTATTCCCTCATTTAATGGATATTTTCACCAAAAAGTGAAGTTTTCAAAAAGTCAGAAAATTGGCTGAAAACGACTTAATATCAAGGACTCATCGGGCGAATCGCTCTGGAACTGAAATCGGAATGTTCACTGACATTTTTCCCTCTCCGAAAGTCTGAAAAATGATGGAAAAATGACTAAGTCCAAAAAATTTTTTTTTAAACTTTTTTCAATTTTACCCCCATGGGATATATATTCTACCCACACACATTTGGAACTCTCCTGGGGTACCCTCACACATATTATTCCCTCATTTAATGGATATTTTCACCAAAAAGTGAAGCTTTCAAAGAGTCCGAAAATTGGCTGAAAACGACTTAATATCAAGGACTCATCGGGCGAATCGCTCTGGAACTGAAATCGGAATGCTCACTGACATTTTCCCTCCTTCGAAAGTCTGAAAAATGATGGAAAAATGACTAAGTCCCAAAAAAATTTTTTAAAACTTTTTTCAATTTTACCCCCGTGTGATATATATTCTACCCACACACATTTGGAACTCTCCTGGGGTACCCTCACACATATTATTCCCTCATTTAATGGATATTTTCACCAAAAAGTGAAGTTTTCAAAAAGTCAGAAAATTGGCTGATAACGACTTAATATCAAGGACTCATCGGTCGAATCACTCTTTAACTGAAATTGGAATGCTCACTGACATTTTTCCCTCTCCGAAAGTCTGAAAAATGATGGAAAAATGACTAAGTCCAAAAAAAAATTTTTTCAACTTTTTTCAATTTTACCCCTGCGGGATAGACATTCTACCCACACACATTTGGAACTCTCCTGGGGTACCCTCACACATATTATTTAATGGATATTTTCAACAAAAAGTGAAGCTTTCAAAAAGTCCGAAAATTGGCTGAAAACGACTTAATATCAAGGACTCATCGGGCGAATCGCTCTGGAACTGAAATCGGAATGCTGAATAACAATTTCCCCTCTCCGAAAGTCTGAAAAATGAAGGAAAAATGACTAAGTCCAAAAAAATTTTTTTTTTACTTTTTTCAATTTTACCCCCATGGGATATATTTTCTATCCACACACATTTGGAACTCTCCTGGGGTACCCTCACACATATTATTCCCTCATTTAATGTATATTTTCACCAAAAAGTGAAGCTTTCAAGAAGTCCGAAAATTGGCTGAAAACAACTTAATATCAAGGACTCATCGGGCTAATCGCTCTGGAACTGAAATCGGAATGCTCAATAACAATTTCCCCTCTCCGAAAGTCTGAAAAATGAAGGAAAAATGACTAAGTCCAAAAAAATTTTTTTTAACTTTTTTCAATTTTACCCCCATGGGATATGTTTTCTATCCACACACATTTGGAACTCTCCTGGGGTACCCTCACACATATTATTCCCTCATTTAATGGATATTTTCACCAAAAAGTGAAGTTTTCAAAAAGTTAGAAAATTGGCTGAAAACGACTTAATATCAAAGACTCATCGGGCCAATCACTCTGGAACTGAAATCGGAATGCTCACTGACATTTTCCCCTCTCCGAAAGTCTGAAAAATGATGGAAAAATGACAAGGTCCAAAAAAAATTTTTTTCAACTTTTTTCAATTTTACCCCTGTGGGATATACATTCTACCCACACACATTTGGAACTCTCCTGGGGTACCCTCACACATATTATTCCCTCATTTAATGTATATTTTCACGAAAAAGTGAAGTTTTCAAAAAGTCAAAATTTAATGAAAATGACTTCATATCAAGGACTCATCGGGCGAATCGCTCTGGAACTGAAATCGGAATGCTCACTGACATTTTCCCTCCTTCGAAAGTCTGAAAAATGATGGAAAAATGACTAAGTCCAAAAAAAATTTTTTAAAACTTTTTTCAATTTTACCCCCGTGTGATATATATTCTACCCACACACATTTGGAACTCTCCTGGGGTACCCTCACACATATTATTCCCTCATTTAATGGATATTTTCACCAAAAAGTGAAGTTTTCAAAAAGTCAGAAAATTGGCTGATAACGACTTAATATCAAGGACTCATCGGTCGAATCACTCTTTAACTGAAATTGGAATGCTCACTGACATTTTTCCCTCTGCGAAAGTCTGAAAAATGATGGAAAAATGACTAAGTCCAAAAAAAAATTTTTTCAACTTTTTTCAATTTTACCCCTGTGGGATAGACATTCTACCCACACACATTTGGAACTCTCCTGGGGTACCCTCACACATATTATTCCCTCATTTAATGGATATTTTCAACAAAAAGTGAAGCTTTCAAAAAGTCCGAAAATTGTCTGAAAACGACTTAGTATCAAGGACTCATCGGACGAATCGCTCTGGAACTGAAATCGGAATGTTCACTGACATTTTTCCCTCTCCGAAAGTCTGAAAAATGATGGAAAAATGACTAAGTCCAAAAAATTTTTTTTTAAACTTTTTTCAATTTTACCCCCATGGGATATATATTCTACCCACACACATTTGGAACTCTCCTGGGGTACCCTCACACATATTATTCCCTCATTTAATGGATATTTTCACCAAAAAGTGAAGCTTTCAAAGAGTCCGAAAATTGGCTGAAAACGACTTAATATCAAGGACTCATCGGGCGAATCGCTCTGGAACTGAAATCGGAATGCTCACTGACATTTTCCCTCCTTCGAAAGTCTGAAAAATGATGGAAAAATGACTAAGTCCCAAAAAAATTTTTTAAAACTTTTTTCAATTTTACCACCGTGGGATATATATTGTACCCACACATTTGGAACTCTCCTGGGGTACCCTTACACATATTATTGCCTCATTGAATGGATATTTTCACCAAAAAGTGAAGTTTTCATAAAGTCAGAAAATTGGCTGAAAACTACTTAATATCAAGGACTCATCGGGCGAATCGCTCTGGAACTGAAATCGGAATGCTCACTGACATTTTCCCCCCTTCGAAAGTCTGAAAAATTATGGAAAAATGACTAAGTCCAAAAAAAATTTTTAAAAACTTTTTTCAATTTTACCCCCATGAGATATATATTCTACCCACACACATTTGGAACTCTCCTGGGGTACCCTCACACATATTATTGCCTCATTGAATGGATATTTTCACCAAAAAGTGAAGTTTTCAAAAAGTCAGAAAATTGGCTGAAAACGACTTAATATCAAGGACTCATCGGGCGAATCACTCTGGAACTGAAATAGTAATACTCACTGACATTTTCTCCTCTCCGAAAGTCTGAAAAATGATGGAAAAATGACTAAGTCCAAAAAACATTTTTTTCATCTTTTTTCAATTTTACCCCTGTGGGATATACATTCTACCCACACACATTTGGAACTCTCCTGGGGTACCCTCTCACACATTATTCCCTCATTTAATGTATATTTTCACCAAAAAGTGAAGTTTTCAAAAAGTCAAAATTGGCTGAAAACGACTTAATATCAAGGACTCATCGGGCGAATCTCTCTGGAACTGAAATCGGAATGCTCACTGACATTTTTCCTCCTTCGAAAGTCTGAAAAATGATGGAAAAATGACAAAGTCCAAAAAAAATTTTTTAAAACTTTTTTCAATTTTACCCCCGTGGGATATATATTCTACCCACACACATTTGGAACTCTCCTGGGGTACCCTCACACATATTATTGCCTCATTTAATGGATATTTTCACCAAAAAGTGAAGTTTTCAAAAAGTCAGAAAATTGGCTGAAAACGGCTTAATATCAAGGACTCATCGGGCGAAATCGCTCTGGAACTGAAATCGGAATGCTCAATAACAATTTCCCCTCTCCGAAAGTCTGAAAAATGAAGGAAAAATGACTAAGTCCAAAAAAAATTTTTTTCAACTTTTTTCAATTTTACCCCGTGGGATATATATTCTACCCACACACATTTGGAACTCTCCTGGGGTACCCTCACACATATTATTCCCTCATTTAATGGATATTTTCACCAAAAAGTGAAGTTTTCAAAAAGTCAGAAAATTGTCTGATAACGACGTAATATCAAGGACTCATTGGGCGAATCGCTCTGGAACTGAAATCGGAATGCTCATTGACATTTTCCCCTCTCCGAAAGTCTGAAAAATGATGGAAAAATGACAAGGTCCAAAAAAAAATTTTTTCAACTTTTTTCAATTTTACCCCTGTGGGATAGACATTCTACCCACACACATTTGGAACTCTCCTGGGGTACCCTCACACATATTATTCCCTCATTTAATGTATATTTTCACCAAAAAGTGAAGCTTTCAAAAAGTCCGAAAATTGGCTGAAAACAACTTAATATCAAGGACTCATCGGGCGAATCGCTCTGGAACTGAAATCGGAATGCTCAATAACAATTTCCCCTCTCCGAAAGTCTGAAAAATGATGGAAAAATGACTAAGTCCAAAAAAAATTTTTTAAAACTTTTTTCAATTTTACCCCCGTGTGATATATATTCTACCCACACACATTTGGAACTCTCCTGAGGTACCCTCACACATATTATTCCCTCATTTAATGGATATTTTCACCAAAAAGTGAAGTTTTCAAAAAGTCAGAAAATTGGCTGAAAACGACTTAATATCAAGGACTCATCGGGCGAATCGCTCTGGAACTGAAATCGGAATGCTCACTGACATTTTCCCCTCTCCGAAAGTCTGAAAAGTGATGGAAAAATGACTAAGTCCAAAAAAATTTTTTTTCAACTTTTTTCAATTTTACCCCGTGGGATATATATTCTACCCACACACATTTGGAACTCTCCTGGGGTACCCTCACACATATTATTCCCTCATTTAATGGATATTTTCACCAAAAAGTGAAGTTTTCAAAAAGTCAGAAAATTGTCTGATAACGACGTAATATCAAGGACTCATTGGGCGAATCGCTCTGGAACTGAAATCGGAATGCTCATTGACATTTTCCCCTCTCCGAAAGTCTGAAAAATGATGGAAAAATGACAAGGTCCAAAAAAAAATTTTTTCAACTTTTTTCAATTTTACCCCTGTGGGATAGACATTCTACCCACACACATTTGGAACTCTCCTGGGGTACCCTCACACATATTATTCCCTCATTTAATGTATATTTTCACCAAAAAGTGAAGCTTTCAAAAAGTCCGAAAATTGGCTGAAAACAACTTAATATCAAGGACTCATCGGGCGAATCGCTCTGGAACTGAAATCGGAATGCTCAATAACAATTTCCCCTCTCCGAAAGTCTGAAAAATGAAGGAAAAATGACTAAGTCTAAAAAATTTTTTTTTAACTTTTTTCAATTTTACCCCCATGGGATATATTTTCTATCCACACACATTTGGAACTCTCCTGGGGTACCCTCACACATATTATTCCCTCATTTAATGGATATTTTCACCAAAAAGTGAAGTTTTCAAAAAATTAGAAAATTGGCTGAAAACGACTTAATATCAAAGACTCATCGGGCGAATCGCTCTGGAACTGAAATCGGAATGCTCACTGACATTTTCCCCTCTCCGAATGTCTCAAAAATAATGGAAAAATGACAAGGTCCAAAAAAAATTTTTTACAACTTTTTTCAATTTTACCCCTGTGGGATATACATTCTACCCACACACATTTGGAACTCTCCTGGGGTACCCTCACACATATTATTCCCTCATTTAATGTATATTTTCACCAAAAAGTGAAGTTTTCAAAAAGTCAAAATTTAATGAAAATGACTTCATATCAAGGACTCATCGGGCGAATCGCTCTGGAACTGAAATCGGAATGCTCACTGATATTTTCCCTCCTTCGAAAGTCTGAAAAATGATGGAAAAATGACTAAGTCCAAAAAAAATTTTTTAAAACTTTTTTCAATTTTACCCCCGTGTGATATATATTCTACCCACACACATTTGGAACTCTCCTGGGGTACCCTCACACATATTATTCCCTCATTTAATGGATATTTTCACCAAAAAGTGAAGTTTTCAAAAAGTCAGAAAATTGGCTGATAACGACTTAATATCAAGGACTCATCGGGCGAATCACTCTGGAACTGAAATCGGAATGCTCACTGACATTTTCCCCCCTTCGAAAGTCGGAAAAATGATGGAAAAATGACTAAGTCCAAAAAAAATTTTTTTCAACTTTTTTCAATTTTACCCCCGTGGGATATATATTCTACCCACACACATTTGGAACTCTCCTGGGGTACCCTCGCACATATTATTCCCTCATTTAATGTATATTTTCACCAAAAAGTGAAGTTTTCAAAAAGTCAAAATTGGATGAAAATGACTTCATATCAAGGACTCATCGGGCGAATCACTCTGGAACTGAAATCGGAATGCTCACTGACATTTTCCCTCCTTCGAAAGTCTGAAAAATGATGGAAAAATGACTAAGTCCAAAAAAAAATTTTTTAAACTTTTTTCAATTTTACCCCCGTGTGATATATATTCTACCCACACACATTTGGAACTCCCCTGGGGTACCCTCGCACATATTATTCCCTCATTTAATGTATATTTTCACCAAAAAGTGAAGTTTTCAAAAAGTCAGAAAATTGTCTGATAACGACTTAATATCAAGGACTCATCGGTCGAATCACTCTTTAACTGAAATTGGAATGCTCACTGACATTTTTCCCTCTCCGAAAGTCTGAAAAATGATGGAAAAATGACTAAGTCCGAAAAAAATTTTTTTTAACTTTTTTCAATTTTACCCCTGTGGGATATACATTCTACCCACACACATTTGGAACTCTCCTGGGGTACCCTCATACATATTATTGGGCGAATCGCTCTGGAACTGAAATCGAAATGCTCAGTAACAAATTCCCCTCTCCGAAAGTCTGAAAAATGAAGGAAAAATGACTAAGTCCGAAAAAAATTTTTTTTAAACTTTTTTCAATTTTACCCCCATGGGATATATATTCTACCCACACATTTGGAACTCTCCTGGGGTACCCTCACACATATTATTCCCTCATTTAATGGATATTTTCACCAAAAAGTGAAGTTTTCAAAAAGTCAGAAAATTGGCTGAAAACGACTTAATATCAAGGACTCATCGGGCGAATCACTCTGGAACTGAAATCGGAATGCTCACTGACATTTTCCCCTCTCCGAAACTCTGAAAAATGATGGAAAAATGACTAAGTCCAAAAAAATTTTTTTTAAACTATTTTCAATTTTACCCCCATGGGATATATATTCTACCCACACACATTTGGAACTCTCCTGGGGTACCCTCACACATATTATTCCCTCATTTAATGGATATTTTCACCAAAAAATGAAGTTTTCAAAAAGTCAGAAAATTGGCTAAAAACGACTTAATATCAAGGACTCATCGGGCGAATCACTCTGGAACTGAAATCGGAATACTCACTGACATTTACCCCTCTCCGAAAGTCTGAAAAATGAAGGAAAAATGACTAAGTCCGAAAAAATTTTTTTTTTACTTTTTTCAATTTTACCCCCATGGGATATATTTTCTATCCACACACATTTGGAACTCTCCTGGGGTACCCTCTCACATATTATTCCCTCATTTAATGGATATTTTCACCAAAAAGTGAAGTTTTCAAAAGTCAGAAAATTGGCTGAAAACGATTTAATATCAAGGACTCATCGGGCGAATCGCTCTGGAACTGAAATCGGAATGCTCACTGACATTTTCCCTCCTTCGAAAGTCTGAAAAATGATGGAAAAATGACTAAGTCCAAAAATTTTTTTTAAACTTTTTTCAATTTTACCCCCATGGGATATATATTCTACCCACACACATTTGGAACTCTCCTGGGTTACTCTCACACATATTATTCCATCATTTAATGGATATTTTCACCAAAAAGTGAAGTTTTCAAAAAGTCAGAAAATTGGCTGAAAACGACTTAATATCAAGGACTCATCGGTTGAATCACTCTTTAACTGAAATTGGAATGCTCACTGACATTTTTCCCTCTCCGAAAGTCTGAAAAATGATGGAAAAATGACTAAGTCGAAAAAAAAATTTTTTTAACTTTTTTCAATTTTACCCCCATGGGATATATTTTCTATCCACACACATTTGGAACTCTCCTGCGGTACCCTCACACATATTATTCCCTCATTTAATGGATATTTTCACCAAAAAGTGAAGTTTTCAAAAAGTCAGAAAATTGGCTGAAAACGACTTAACATCAAGGACTCATCGGGTGAATCGCTCTAGAACTGAAATCGTAATGCTCACTGACATTTTCCCCCCTTCGAAAGTCGGAAAAATGATGGAAAAATGACTAAGTCCAAAAAAAATTTTTTTCAACTTTTTTCAATTTTACCCCCGTGGGATATATATTCTACCCACACACATTTGGAACTCTCCTGGGGTACCCTCGCACATATTATTCCCTCATTTAATGTATATTTTCACCAAAAAGTGAAGTTTTCAAAAAGTCAGAAAATTGGCTGAAAATGACTTAATATCAAGGACTCATCGGGCGATTCGCTCTGGATCTGAAATCGCAATGCTCACTGACATTTTCCCCTCTCTGAAAGTCTGAAAAATGATGGAAAAATGACTAAGTCCAAAAAAAATTTTTTTAAACTTTTTTCAATTTTACCCCCATGGGATATATATTCTACCCACACACATTTGGAACTCTCCTGGGGTACCCTCACACATATTATTCCCTCATTTAATGGATATTTTCACCAAAAACTGAAGTTTTCAAAAATTCAGAAAATTTGCTGAAAACGACTTAATATCAAGGACTCATCGGGCGAATCACTCTGGAACTGAAATCGGAATGCTCACTGACATTTTCCCCTCTCCGAAAGTCTGAAAAATGATGGAAAAATGACAAGGTCCAAAAAAAATTTTTTTCAACTTTTTTCAATTTTACCCCTGTTTGATATACATTCTACGCACACACATTTGGAACTCTCCTGGGGTACCCTCACAAATATTATTCCCTCATTTAATGTATATTTTCACCAAAAAGTGAAGTTTTCAAAATGTCAAAATTGGATGAAAATGACTTCATATCAAGGACTCATCGTGCGAATCACTCTGGAACTGAAATCGGAATGGTCACTGACATTTTCCCCTCTCTAAAAGTCTGAAAAATGATGGAAAAATGACTAAGCCCAAAAAAAATTTTTTTTATCTTTTTTCAATTTTACCCCCATGGGATATATATTCTACCCACACACATTTAGAACTCTCCTGGGGTACCCTCACACATATTATTCCCTCATTTAATGGATATTTTCACCAAAAAGTGAAGTTTTCAAAAAGTCAAAATTGGCTATAAAAGACCTAATATCAAGGACTCATCGGGCGAATCCTTCTGGAACTGAAATCGGAATTCTCACTGACATTTTCCCCTCTCCGAAAGTCTGAAAAATGATGGAAAAATGACTAAGTCCAAAAAAATTTTTTTTCAACTTTTCTCAATTTTACCCCTGTGGGATATACATTCTACCCACACACATTTGGAACTCTCCTGGGGTACCCTCTCACATATTATTCCCTCATTTAATGTATATTTTCACCAAAAAGTGAAGTTTTCAAAAAGTCAAAATTGGCTGAAAACGACTTAATATCAAGGACTCATCGGGCGAATCGCTCTGGAACTGAAATCGGAATGCTCACTGACATTTTTCCCTCTCCGAAAGTCTGAAAAATGATGGAAAAATGACTAAGTCCAAAAAATTTTTTTTTAAACTTTTTTCAATTTTACCCCCATGGGATATATATTCTACCCACACACATTTCGAACTCTCCTGGGCTACCCTCACACATATTATTCCCTCATTTAATGGATATTTTCACCAAAAAATGAAGTTTTCAAAAAGTCAGAAAATTGGCTAAAAACGACTTAATATCAAGGACTCATCGGGCGAATCACTCTGGAACTGAAATCGGAATACTCACTGACATTTTCACCTCTCCGAAAGTCTGAAAAATGATGGAAAAATGACAAGGTCCAAAAAAAAATTTTTTTAACTTTTTTCAATTTTACCCCCGTGGGATATATATTCTACTCACACACATTTGGAACTCTCCTGGGGTACCCTCACACATATTATTCCCTCATTTAATGGATATTTTCACCAAAAAGTCAAGTTTTCAAAAAGTCAGAAAATTGTCTGATAAAGACTTAATATCAAGGACTCATCGGTCGAATAACTCTTTAACTGAAATTGGAATGCTCACTGACATTTTTCCCTCTCCGAAAGTCTGAAAAATGATGGAAAAATGACTAAGTCCGAAAAAAAATTTTTTTAACTTTTTTCAATTTTACCCCCAAGGGATATATTTTCTATCCACACACATTTGGAACTTTCCTGGGGTTCCCTCACACATATTATTCCCTCATTTAATGGATATTTCACCAAAAAGTGAAGTTTTCAAAAAGTCAGAAAATTGGCTGAAAACGACTTAATATCAAGGTCTCATCGGGCGAATCACTCTGGAACTGAAATCGGAATACTCACTGACATTTTCACCTCTCCGAAAGTCTGAAAAATGATGGAAAAAATGACTAAGTCCAAAAAACATTTTTTTCATCTTTTTTCAATTTTACCCCTGTGGGATATACATTCTACCCACACACATTTGGAACTCTCCTGGGGTACCCTCTCACATATTATTCCCTCATTTAATGTATATTTTCACCAAAAAGTGAAGTTTTCAAAAAGTCAAAATTGGCTGAAAACGACTTAATATCAAGGACTCATCGGGCGAATCGCTCTGGAACTGAAATCGGAATGCTCACTGACATTTTTCCCTCTCCGAAAGTCTGAAAAATGATGGAAAAATGACTAAGTCCAAAAAATTTTTTTTTTAACTTTTTTCAATTTTACCCCCATGGGATATACATTCTACCCACACACATTTGGAACTTTCCTGGGGTACCCTCACACATATTATTCCCTCATTTAATGGATATTTTCACCAAAAAGTGAAGTTTTCAAAAAGTCAGAAAATTGGCTGAAAACGACTTAATATCAAGGACTCATCGGGCGAATCACTCTGGAACTGAAATCGGAATGCTCACTGACATTTTCCCCTCTCCGAAAGTCTGAAAAATGATGGAAAAATGACTAAGTCCGAAAAAATTTTTTTTTAACTTTTTTCAATTTTACCCCCATGGGATATATATTCTACCCACACACATTTGGAACTCTCCTGGGGTACCCTCACACATATTATTCCCTCATTTAATGGATATTTTCACCAAAAAGTGAAGTTTTCAAAAAGTCAGAAAATTGTCTGAAAACGACTTAATATCAAGGACTCATCGGGCGAATTACTCTGGAACTGAAATCGGAATACTCACTGACATTTTCCCCTCTCCGAAAGTCTGAAAAATGATGGAAAAATGACTAAGTCCAAAAAAAATTTTTTTAACTTTTTTCAATTTTACCCCCGTGGGATATACATTCTACCCACACACATTTGGAACTCTCCTGGGGCACCCTCACACATATTATTCCCTCATTTAATGTATATTTTCATCAAAAAGTGAAGCTTTCAAAAAGTCCAAAAATTGGCTGAAAAACGACTTAATATCATGGACTCAGCGGGCGAATCGCTCTGGAACTGAAATCGGAATGCTCAATAACAATTTCCCCTCTCCGAAAGTCTGAAAAATGAAGGAAAAATGACTAAGTCCAAAAAAATTTTTTTTTACTTTTTTCAATTTTACCCCCATGGGATATATTTTCTATCCACACACATTTGGAACTTTCCTGGGGTTCCCTCACACATATTATTCCCTCATTTAATGGATATTTTCACCAAAAAGTGAAGTTTTCAAAAAGTCAGAAAATTGGCTGAAAACGACTTAATATCAAGGACTCATCGGGCGAATCACTCTGGAACTGAAATCGGAATGCTCACTGACATTTTCCCCTCTCCGAAAGTCTGAAAAATGCTGGAAAAATGACAAGGTCCAAAAAAAATTTTTTTCAACTTTTTTCAATTTTACCCCCGTGGGATATATATTCTACTCACACACATTTGGAACCCTCCTGGGGTACCCTCACACATATTATTCCCTCATTTAATGGATATTTTCACCAAAAAGTCAAGTTTTCAAAAAGTCAGAAAATTGTCTGATAAAGACTTAATATCAAGGACTCATCGGTCGAATAACTCTTTAACTGAAATTGGACTGCTCACTGACATTTTTCCCTCTCCGAAAGTCTGAAAAATGATGGAAAAATGACTAAGTCCGAAAAAAATTTTTTTTAACTTTTTTCAATTTTACCCCCATGGGATATATATTCTACCCACACACATTTGGAACTCTCCTGGGGTACCCTCACACATATTATTCCCTCATTTAATGGATATTTTCACCAAAAACTGAAGTTTTCAAAAATTCAGAAAATTTGCTGAAAACGACTTAATATCAAGGACTCATCGGGCGAATCACTCTGGAACTGAAATCGGAATGCTCACTGACATTTTCCCCTCTCCGAAAGTCTGAAAAATGATGGAAAAATGACAAGGTCCAAAAAAAATTTTTTTCAACTTTTTTCAATTTTACCCCTGTTTGATATACATTCTACGCACACACATTTGGAACTCTCCTGGGGTACCCTCACAAATATTATTCCCTCATTTAATGTATATTTTCACCAAAAAGTGAAGTTTTCAAAATGTCAAAATTGGATGAAAATGACTTCATATCAAGGACTCATCGTGCGAATCACTCTGGAACTGAAATCGGAATGGTCACTGACATTTTCCCCTCTCTAAAAGTCTGAAAAATGATGGAAAAATGACTAAGCCCAAAAAAAATTTTTTTTATCTTTTTTCAATTTTACCCCCATGGGATATATATTCTACCCACACACATTTAGAACTCTCCTGGGGTACCCTCACACATATTATTCCCTCATTTAATGGATATTTTCACCAAAAAGTGAAGTTTTCAAAAAGTCAAAATTGGCTATAAAAGACCTAATATCAAGGACTCATCGGGCGAATCCTTCTGGAACTGAAATCGGAATTCTCACTGACATTTTCCCCTCTCCGAAAGTCTGAAAAATGATGGAAAAATGACTAAGTCCAAAAAAATTTTTTTTCAACTTTTCTCAATTTTACCCCTGTGGGATATACATTCTACCCACACCCATTTGGAACTCTCCTGGGGTACCCTCTCACATATTATTCCCTCATTTAATGTATATTTTCACCAAAAAGTGAAGTTTTCAAAAAGTCAAAATTGGCTGAAAACGACTTAATATCAAGGACTCATCGGGCGAATCGCTCTGGAACTGAAATCGGAATGCTCACTGACATTTTTCCCTCTCCGAAAGTCTGAAAAATGATGGAAAAATGACTAAGTCCAAAAAATTTTTTTTTAAACTTTTTTCAATTTTACCCCCATGGGATATATATTCTACCCACACACATTTCGAACTCTCCTGGGCTACCCTCACACATATTATTCCCTCATTTAATGGATATTTTCACCAAAAAATGAAGTTTTCAAAAAGTCAGAAAATTGGCTAAAAACGACTTAATATCAAGGACTCATCGGGCGAATCACTCTGGAACTGAAATCGGAATACTCACTGACATTTTCACCTCTCCGAAAGTCTGAAAAATGATGGAAAAATGACAAGGTCCAAAAAAAAATTTTTTGAACTTTTTTCAATTTTACCCCCGTGGGATATATATTCTACTCACACACATTTGGAACTCTCCTGGGGTACCCTCACACATATTATTCCCTCATTTAATGGATATTTTCACCAAAAAGTCAAGTTTTCAAAAAGTCAGAAAATTGTCTGATAAAGACTTAATATCAAGGACTCATCGGTCGAATAACTCTTTAACTGAAATTGGAATGCTCACTGACATTTTTCCCTCTCCGAAAGTCTGAAAAATGATGGAAAAATGACTAAGTCCGAAAAAATTTTTTTTTAACTTTTTTCAATTTTACCCCCAAGGGATATATTTTCTATCCACACACATTTGGAACTTTCCTGGGGTTCCCTCACACATATTATTCCCTCATTTAATGGATATTTCACCAAAAAGTGAAGTTTTCAAAAAGTCAGAAAATTGGCTGAAAACGACTTAATATCAAGGTCTCATCGGGCGAATCACTCTGGAACTGAAATCGGAATACTCACTGACATTTTCACCTCTCCGAAAGTCTGAAAAATGATGGAAAAAATGACTAAGTCCAAAAAACATTTTTTTCATCTTTTTTCAATTTTACCCCTGTGGGATATACATTCTACCCACACACATTTGGAACTCTCCTGGGGTACCCTCTCACATATTATTCCCTCATTTAATGTATATTTTCACCAAAAAGTGAAGTTTTCAAAAAGTCAAAATTGGCTGAAAACGACTTAATATCAAGGACTCATCGGGCGAATCGCTCTGGAACTGAAATCGGAATGCTCACTGACATTTTTCCCTCTCCGAAAGTCTGAAAAATGATGGAAAAATGACTAAGTCCAAAAAATTTTTTTTTTAACTTTTTTCAATTTTACCCCCATGGGATATACATTCTACCCACACACATTTGGAACTTTCCTGGGGTACCCTCACACATATTATTCCCTCATTTAATGGATATTTTCACCAAAAAGTGAAGTTTTCAAAAAGTCAGAAAATTGGCTGAAAACGACTTAATATCAAGGACTCATCGGGCGAATCACTCTGGAACTGAAATCGGAATGCTCACTGACATTTTCCCCTCTCCGAAAGTCTGAAAAATGATGGAAAAATGACTAAGTCCGAAAAAATTTTTTTTTAACTTTTTTCAATTTTACCCCCATGGGATATATATTCTACCCACACACATTTGGAACTCTCCTGGGGTACCCTCACACATATTATTCCCTCATTTAATGGATATTTTCACCAAAAAGTGAAGTTTTCAAAAAGTCAGAAAATTGTCTGAAAACGACTTAATATCAAGGACTCATCGGGCGAATTACTCTGGAACTGAAATCGGAATACTCACTGACATTTTCCCCTCTCCGAAAGTCTGAAAAATGATGGAAAAATGACTAAGTCCAAAAAAAATTTTTTTAACTTTTTTCAATTTTACCCCCGTGGGATATACATTCTACCCACACACATTTGGAACTCTCCTGGGGCACCCTCACACATATTATTCCCTCATTTAATGTATATTTTCATCAAAAAGTGAAGCTTTCAAAAAGTCCAAAAATTGGCTGAAAAACGACTTAATATCATGGACTCAGCGGGCGAATCGCTCTGGAACTGAAATCGGAATGCTCAATAACAATTTCCCCTCTCCGAAAGTCTGAAAAATGAAGGAAAAATGACTAAGTCCAAAAAAATTTTTTTTTACTTTTTTCAATTTTACCCCCATGGGATATATTTTCTATCCACACACATTTGGAACTTTCCTGGGGTTCCCTCACACATATTATTCCCTCATTTAATGGATATTTTCACCAAAAAGTGAAGTTTTCAAAAAGTCAGAAAATTGGCTGAAAACGACTTAATATCAAGGACTCATCGGGCGAATCACTCTGGAACTGAAATCGGAATGCTCACTGACATTTTCCCCTCTCCGAAAGTCTGAAAAATGCTGGAAAAATGAGAAGGTCCAAAAAAAATTTTTTTCAACTTTTTTCAATTTTACCCCCGTGGGATATATATTCTACTCACACACATTTGGAACCCTCCTGGGGTACCCTCACACATATTATTCCCTCATTTAATGGATATTTTCACCAAAAAGTCAAGTTTTCAAAAAGTCAGAAAATTGTCTGATAAAGACTTAATATCAAGGACTCATCGGTCGAATAACTCTTTAACTGAAATTGGACTGCTCACTGACATTTTTCCCTCTCCGAAAGTCTGAAAAATGATGGAAAAATGACTAAGTCCGAAAAAAATTTTTTTTAACTTTTTTCAATTTTACCCCCAAGGGATATATTTTCTATCCACACACATTTGGAACTTTCCTGGGGTTCCCTCACACATATTATTCCCTCATTTAATGGATATTTTCACCAAAAAGTGAAGTTTTCAAAAAGTCAGAAAATTGGCTGAAAACGACTTAATATCAAGGTCTCATCGGGCGAATCACTCTGGAACTGAAATCGGAATACTCACTGACATTTTCTCCTCTCCGAAAGTCTGAAAAATGATGGAAAAATGACTAAGTCCAAAAAACATTTTTTTCATCTTTTTTCAATTTTACCCCTGTGGGATATACATTCTACCCACACACATTTGGAACTCTCCTGGGGTACCCTCTCACATATTATTCCCTCATTTAATGTATATTTTCACCAAAAAGTGAAGTTTTCAAAAAGTCAAAATTGGCTGAAAACGACTTAATATCAAGGACTCATCGGGCGAATTGCTCTGGAACTGAAATCGGAATGCTCACTGACATTTTTCCCTCTCCGAAAGTCTGAAAAATGATGGAAAAATGACTAAGTCCAAAAAATTTTTTTTTTAACTTTTTTCAATTTTACCCCCATGGGATATACATTCTACCCACACACATTTGGAACTTTCCTGGGGTACCCTCACACATATTATTCCCTCATTTAATGGATATTTTCACCAAAAAGTGAAGTTTTCAAAAAGTCAGAAAATTGGCTGAAAACGACTTAATATCAAGGACTCATTGGGCGAATCACTCTGGAACTGAAATCGGAATGCTCACTGACATTTTCCCTCCTTCGAAAGTCTGAAAAATGATGGAAAAATGACTAAGTCCAAAAAAAATTTTTTAAAACTTTTTTCAATTTTACCCCCGTGGGATATATACTCTACCCACACACATTTGGAACTCTCCTGGGGTACCTTCACACATATTATTCCCTCATTTAATGGATATTTTCACCAAAAAGTGAAGTTTTCAAAAAGTCAGAAAATTGGCTAAAAACGACTTAATATCAAGGACTCATCGGGCGAATCACTCTGGAACTGAAATCGGAATGCTCACTGACATTTTCCCCTCTCCGAAAGTCTGAAAAATGATGGAAAAATGACAAGGTCCAAAAAAAATTTTTTTAAACTTTTTTCAATTTTACCCCTGTGGGATATACATTCTACCCACACACATTTGGACCTCTCCTGGGGTACCCTCACACATATTATTCCCTCATTTAATGTATATTTTCACCAAAAAGTGAAGTTTTCAAAAAGTCAAAATTTAATGAAAATGACTTCATACCAAGGACTCATCGGGCGAATCGCTCTGGAACTGAAATCGGAATGCTCACTGACATTTTCCCTCCTTCGAAAGTGTGAGAAATGATGGAAAAATGACTAAGTCCAAAAAAAATTTTTTAAAACTTTTTTCAATTTTACCCCCGTGTGATATATATTCTACCCACACACATTTGGAACTCTCCTGGGGTACCCTCACACATATTATTCCCTCATTTAATGGATATTTTCACCAAAAAGTGAAGTTTTCAAAAAGTCAGAAAATTGGCTGAAAACGACTTAATATCAAGGACTCATCGGGCGAATCACTCTGGAACTGAAATCGGAATGCTCACTGACATTTTCCCCTCTCCGAAAGTCTGAAAAATGATGGAAAAATGACTAAGTCCAAAAAAATTTTTTTTCAACTTTTTTCAATTTTACCCCGTGGGATATATATTTTACCCACACACATTTGGAACTCTCCTGGGGTACCCTCACACATATTATTCCCTCATTTAATGGATATTTTCACCAAAAAGTGAAGTTTTCAAAAAGTCAGAAAATTGTCTGATAACGACTTTATATCAAGGACTCATCGGTCGAATCACTCTTTAACTGAAATTGGAATGCTCACTGACATTTTTCCCTCTCCGAAAGTCTGAAAAATGATAGAAAAATGACTAAGTCCAAAAAAAAATTTTTTCAACTTTTTTCAATTTTACCCCTGTGGGATAGACATTCTACCCACACACATTTGGAACTCTCCTGGGGTACCCTCACACATATTATTCCCTCATTTAATGTATATTTTCACCAAAAAGTGAAGCTTTCAAAAAGTCCGAAAATTGGCTGAAAACGACTTAATATCAAGGACTCATCGGGCGAAATCGCTCTGGAACTGAAATCGGAATGCTCAATAACAATTTCCCCTCTCCGAAAGTCTGAAAAATGAAGGAAAAATGACTAAGTCCAAAAAAAATTTTTTTTAACTTTTTTCAATTTTACCCCCATGGGATATATTTTCTATCCACACACATTTGGAACTCTCCTGGGGTACCCTCACACATATTATTCCCTCATTTAATGGATATTTTCACCAAAAAGTGAAGTTTTCAAAAAGTCAAAATTTAATGAAAATGACTTCATATCAAGGACTCATCGGGCGAATCGCTCTGGAACTGAAATCGGAATGCTCACTGACATTTTCCCTCCTTCGAAAGTCTGAAAAATGATGGAAAAATGACTAAGTCCAAAAAAAAATTTTTTCAACTTTTTTCAATTTTACCCCTGTGGGATAGACATTCTACCCACACACATTTGGAACTCTCCTGGGGTACCCTCACACATATTATTCCCTCATTTAATGTATATTTTCACCAAAAAGTGAAGCTTTCAAAAAGTCCGAAAATTGGCTGAAAACGACTTAATATCAAGGACTCATCGGGCGAATCGCTCTGGAACTGAAATCCAGTTCAATCCAGCTCAATAACAATTTCCCCTCTCCGAAAGTCTGAAAAATGAAGGAAAAATGACTAAGTCCAAAAAAAATTTTTTTTAACTTTTTTCAATTTTACCCCCATGGGATATATTTTCTATCCACACACATTTGGAACTATCCTGGGGTACCCTCACACATATTATTCCCTCATTTAATGGATATTTTCACCAAAAAGTGAAGTTTTCAAAAAGTCAGAAAATTGGCTGAAAACGACTTAATATCAAGGACTCATCGGGCGAATCACTCTGGAACTGAAATCGGAATGCTCAATGACATTTTCCCCTCTCCGAAAGTCTGAAAAATGATGGAAAAATGACAAGGTCCAAAAAAAATTTTTTTCAACTTTTTTCAATTTTACCCCCGTGGGATATATATTCTACTCACACACATTTGGAACTCTCCTGGGGTACCCTCACACATATTATTCCCTCATTTAATGGATATTTTCACCAAAAAGTGAAGTTTTCAAAAAGTCAGAAAATTGGCTGAAAACGACTTAATATCAAGGTCTCATCGGGCGAATCACTCTGGAACTGAAATCGGAATACTCACTGACATTTTCTCCTCTCCGAAAGTCTGAAAAATGATGGAAAAATGACTAAGTCCAAAAAAAATTTTTTTCAACTTTTTTCAATTTTACCCCTGTGGGATAGACATTCTACCCACACACATTTGGAACTCTCCTGGGGTACCCTCACACATATTATTCCCTCATTTAATGTATATTTTCACCAAAAAGTGAAGCTTTCAAAAAGTCAGAAAATTGGCTGAAAACGACTTAATATCAAGGACTCATCGGGCGAATCGCTCTGGAACTGAAATCGGAATGCTCAATAACAATTTCCCCTCTCCGAAAGTCTGAAAAATGAAGGAAAAATGACTAAGTCCAAAAAAAATTTTTTTTAACTTTTTTCAATTTTACCCCCATGGGATATATTTTCTATCCACACACATTTGGAACTATCCTGGGGTACTCTCACACATATTATTCCCTCATTTAATGGATATTTTCACCAAAAAGTGAAGTTTTCAAAAAGTCAGAAAATTGGCTGAAAACGACTTAATATCAAGGACTCATCGGGCGAATCGCTCTGGAACTGAAATCGGAATGCTCATTGACATTTTCCCCTCTCCGAAAGTCTGAAAAATGATGGAAAAATGACAAGGTCCAAAAAAAATTTTTTTCAACTTTTTTCAATTTTACCCCTGTGGGATATACATTCTACCCACACACATTTGGAACTCTCCTGGGGTACCCTCACACATGTTATTCCCTCATTTAATGTATATTTTCACCAAAAAGTGAAATTTTCAAAAAGTCAAAATTTAATGAAAATGACTTCATATCAAGGACTCATCGGGCGAATCGCTCTGGAACTGAAATCGGAATGCTCACTGACATTTTCCCTCCTTCGAAAGTCTGAAAAATGATGGAAAAATGACTAAGTTCAAAAAAAAATTTTTTCAACTTTTTTCAATTTTACCCCTGTGGGATAGACATTCTACCCACACACATTTGGAACTCTCCTGGGGTACCCTCACACATATTATTCCCTCATTTAATGTATATATTCACCAAAAAGTGAAGCTTTCAAAAAGTCCGAAAATTGGCTGAAAACGACTTAATATCAAGGACTCATCGGGCGAATCACTCTGGAACTGAAATCGGAATACTCACTGACATTTTCCCCTCTCCGAAAGTCTGAAAAATGATGGAAAAATGACTAAGTCCGAAAAAATTTTTTTTTAACTTTTTTCAATTTTACCCCCAAGGGATATATTTTCTATCCACACACATTTGGAACTTTCCTGGGGTTCCCTCACACATATTATTCCCTCATTTAATGGATATTTTCACCAAAAAGTGAAGTTTTCAAAAAGTCAGAAAATTGGCTGAAAACGACTTAATATCAAGGTCTCATCGGGCGAATAACTCTGGAACTGAAATCGGAATACTCATTGACATTTTCTCCTCTCCGAAAGTCTGAAAAATGATGGAAAAATGACTAAGTCCAAAAAAAATTTTTTTCAACTTTTTTCAATTTTACCCCTGTGGGATAGACATTCTACCCACACACATTTGGAACTCTCCTGGGGTACCCTCACACATATTATTCCCTCATTTAATGTATATTTTCACCAAAAAGTGAAGCTTTCAAAAAGTCCGAAAATTGGCTGAAAACGACTTAATATCAAGGACTCATCGGGCGAAATCGCTCTGGAACTGAAATCGGAATGCTCAATAACAATTTTCCCTCTCCGAAAGTCTGAAAAATGAAGGAAAAATGACTAAGTCCAAAAAAATTTTTTTTTACTTTTTCAATTTTACCCCCATGGGATATATTTTCTATCCACACACATTTGGAACTCTCCTGGGGTACCCTCACACATATTATTCCCTCATTTAATGGATATTTTCACCAAAAAGTGAAGTTTTCAAAAAGTCAGAAAATTGGCTGAAAACGACTTAATATCAAGGACTCATCGGGCGAATCACTCTGGAACTGAAATCGGAATACTCACTGACATTTTCCCCTCTCCGAAAGTCTGAAAAATGATGGAAAAATGACTAAGTCCGAAAAAATTTTTTTTTAACTTTTTTCAATTTTACCCCCAAGGGATATATTTTCTATCCACACACATTTGGAACTTTCCTGGGGTTCCCTCACACATATTATTCCCTCATTTAATGGATATTTTCACCAAAAAGTGAAGTTTTCAAAAAGTCAGAAAATTGGCTGAAAACGACTTAATATCAAGGTCTCATCGGGCGAATCACTCTGGAACTGAAATCGGAATACTCACTGACATTTTCTCCTCTCCGAAAGTCTGAAAAATGATGGAAAAATGACTAAGTCCAAAAAAAATTTTTTTCAACTTTTTTCAATTTTACCCCTGTGGGATAGACATTCTACCCACACACATTTGGAACTCTCCTGGGGTACCCTCACACATATTATTCCCTCATTTAATGTATATTTTCACCAAAAAGTGAAGCTTTCAAAAAGTCCGAAAATTGGCTGAAAACGACTTAATATCAAGGACTCATCGGGCGAATCGCTCTGGAACTGAAATCGGAATGCTCAATAACAATTTCCCCTCTCCGAAAGTCTGAAAAATGAAGGAAAAATGACTAAGTCCAAAAAAATTTTTTTTTACTTTTTCAATTTTACCCCCATGGGATATATTTTCTATCCACACACATTTGGAACTCTCCTGGGGTACCCTCACACATATTATTCCCTCATTTAATGGATATTTTCACCAAAAAGTGAAGTTTTCAAAAAGTCAGAAAATTGGCTGAAAACGACTTAATATCAAGGACTCATCGGGCGAATCACTCTGGAACTGAAATCGGAATACTCACTGACATTTTCCCCTCTCCGAAAGTCTGAAAAATGATGGAAAAATGACTAAGTCCGAAAAAAAATTTTTTTAACTTTTTTCAATTTTACCCCCAAGGGATATATTTTCTATCCACACACATTTGGAACTTTCCTGGGGTTCCCTCGCACATATTATTCCCTCATTTAATGGATATTTTCACCAAAAAGTGAAGTTTTCAAAAAGTCAGAAAATTGTCTGAAAACGACTTAATATCAAGGTCTCATCGGGCGAATCACTCTGGAACTGAAATCGGAATACTCACTGACATTTTCTCCTCTCCGAAAGTCTGAAAAATGATGGAAAAATGACTAAGTCCAAAAAAAATTTTTTTCAACTTTTTTCAATTTTACCCCTGTGGGATAGACATTCTACCCACACACATTTGGAACTCTCCTGGGGTACCCTCACACATATTATTCCCTCATTTAATGTATATTTTCACCAAAAAGTGAAGCTTTCAAAAAGTCCGAAAATTGGCTGAAAACGACTTAATATCAAGGTCTCATCGGGCGAATCGCTCTGGAACTGAAATCGGAATGCTCAATAACAATTTCCCCTCTCCGAAAGTCTGAAAAATGAAGGAAAAATGACTAAGTCCAAAAAAATTTTTTTTTAACTTTTTTCAATTTTACCCCCATGGGATATATTTTCTATCCACACACATTTGGAACTATCCTGGGGTACCCTCACACATATTATTCCCTCATTTAATGGATATTTTCACCAAAAAGTGAAGTTTTCAAAAAGTCAGAAAATTGGCTGAAAACGACTTAATATCAAGGACTCATCGGGCGAATCGCTCTGGAACTGAAATCGGAATGCTCATTGACATTTTCCCCTCTCCGAAAGTCTGAAAAATGATGGAAAAATGACAAGGTCCAAAAAAAATTTTTTTCAACTTTTTTCAATTTTACCCCTGTGGGATATACATTCTACCCACACACATTTGGAACTCTCCTGGGGTACCCTCACACATGTTATTCCCTCATTTAATGTATATTTTCACCAAAAAGTGAAGTTTTCAAAAAGTCAAAATTTAATGAAAATGACTTCATATCAAGGACTCATCGGGCGAATTGCTCTGGAACTGAAATCGGAATGCTCACTGACATTTTCCCTCCTTCGAAAGTCTGAAAAATGATGGAAAAATGACTAAGTCCAAAAAAAAAATTTTTTCAACTTTTTTCAATTTTACCCCTGTGGGATAGACATTCTACCCACACACATTTGGAACTCTCCTGGGGTACCCTCACACATGTTATTCCCTCATTTAATGTATATTTTCACCAAAAAGTGAAGTTTTCAAAAAGTCAAAATTTAATGAAAATGACTTCATATCAAGGACTCATCGGGCGAATCGCTCTGGAACTGAAATCGGAATGCTCACTGACATTTTCCCTCCTTCGAAAGTGTGAAAAATGATGGAAAAATGACTAAGTCCAAAAAAATTTTTTTTCAACTTTTTTCAATTTTACCCCGTGGGATATATATTTTACCCACACACATTTGGAACTCTCCTGGGGTACCCTCACACATATTATTCCCTCATTTAATGGATATTTTCACCAAAAAGTGAAGTTTTCAAAAAGTCAGAAAATTGTCTGATAACGACTTTATATCAAGGACTCATCGGTCGAATCACTCTTTAACTGAAATTGGAATGCTCACTGACATTTTTCCCTCTCCGAAAGTCTGAAAAATGATAGAAAAATGACTAAGTCCAAAAAAAAATTTTTTCAACTTTTTTCAATTTTACCCCTGTGGGATAGACATTCTACCCACACACATTTGGAACTCTCCTGGGGTACCCTCACACATATTATTCCCTCATTTAATGTATATTTTCACCAAAAAGTGAAGCTTTCAAAAAGTCCGAAAATTGGCTGAAAACGACTTAATATCAAGGACTCATCGGGCGAAATCGCTCTGGAACTGAAATCGGAATGCTCAATAACAATTTCCCCTCTCCGAAAGTCTGAAAAATGAAGGAAAAATGACTAAGTCCAAAAAAATTTTTTTTTACTTTTTCAATTTTACCCCCATGGGATATATTTTCTATCCACACACATTTGGAACTCTCCTGGGGTACCCTCACACATATTATTCCCTCATTTAATGGATATTTTCACCAAAAAGTGAAGTTTTCAAAAAGTCAGAAAATTGGCTGAAAACTACTTAATATCAAGGAATCATCGGGCGAATCACTCTGGAACTGAAATCGGAATACTCACTGACATTTTCTCCTCTCCGAAAGTCTGAAAAATGATGGAAAAATGACTAAGTCCAAAAAAAATATTTTTCAACTTTTTTCAATTTTACCCCTGTGGGATAGACATTCTACCCACACACATTTGGAACTCTCCTGGGGTACCCTCACACATATTATTCCCTCATTTAATGGAGATTTTCACCAAAAAGTGAAGCTTTCAAAAAGTCCGAAAATTGGCTGAAAACGACTTAATATCAAGGACTCATCGGGCGAATCGCTCTGGAACTGAAATCGGAATGCTCAATAACAATTTCCCCTCTCCGAAAGTCTGAAAAATGAAGGAAAAATGACTAAGTCCAAAAAAAATTTTTTTTAACTTTTTTCAATTTTACCCCCATCTGATATACATTCTACCCACACACATTTGGAACTTTCCTGGGGTACCCTCACACATATTATTCCCTCATTTAATGGATATTTTCACCAAAAAGTGAAGTTTTCAAAAAGTCAGAAAATTGGCTGAAAACGACTTAATATCAAGGACTCATTGGGCGAATCACTCTGGAACTGAAATCGGAATGCTCACTGACATTTTCCCTCCTTCGAAAGTCTGAAAAATGATGGAAAAATGACTAAGTCCAAAAAAAATTTTTTAAAACTTTTTTCAATTTTACCCCCGTGGGATATATACTCTACCCACACACATTTGGAACTCTCCTGGGGTACCTTCACACATATTATTCCCTCATTTAATGGATATTTTCACCAAAAAGTGAAGTTTTCAAAAAGTCAGAAAATTGGCTAAAAACGACTTAATATCAAGGACTCATCGGGCGAATCACTCTGGAACTGAAATCGGAATGCTCACTGACATTTTCCCCTCTCCGAAAGTCTGAAAAATGATGGAAAAATGACAAGGTCCAAAAAAAATTTTTTTAAACTTTTTTCAATTTTACCCCTGTGGGATATACATTCTACCCACACACATTTGGAACTCTCCTGGGGTACCCTCACACATATTATTCCCTCATTTAATGTATATTTTCACCAAAAAGTGAAGTTTTCAAAAAGTCAAAATTTAATGAAAATGACTTCATATCAAGGACTCATCGGGCGAATCGCTCTGGAACTGAAATCGGAATGCTCACTGACATTTTCCCTCCTTCGAAAGTGTGAGAAATGATGGAAAAATGACTAAGTCCAAAAAAAATTTTTTAAAACTTTTTTCAATTTTACCCCCGTGTGATATATATTCTACCCACACACATTTGGAACTCTCCTGGGGTACCCTCACACATATTATTCCCTCATTTAATGGATATTTTCACCAAAAAGTGAAGCTTTCAAAAAGTCCGAAAATTGGCTGAAAATGACTTAATATCAACGACTCATCGGGCGAAATCGCTCTGGAACTGAAATCGGAATGCTCAATAACAATTTCCCCTCTCCGAAAGTCTGAAAAATGAAGGAAAAATGACTAAGTCCAAAAAAATTTTTTTTTAACTTTTTTCAATTTTACCCCCATGGGATATATTTTCTATCCACACACATTTGGAACTCTCCTGGGGTACCCTCACACATATTATTCCCTCATTTAATGGATATTTTCACCAAAAAGTGAAGTTTTCAAAAAGTCAAAATTTAATGAAAATGACTTCATATCAAGGACTCATCGGGCGAATCGCTCTGGAACTGAAATCGGAATGCTCATTGACATTTTCCCCTCTCCGAAAGTCTGAAAAATTATGGAAAAATGACAAGGTCCAAAAAAAATTTTTTTCAACTTTTTTCAATTTTACCCCTGTGGGATATACATTCTACCCACACACATTTGGAACTCTCCTGGGGTACCCTCACACATGTTATTCCCTCATTTAATGTATATTTTCACCAAAAAGTGAAGTTTTCAAAAAGTCAAAATTTAATGAAAATGACTTCATATCAAGGACTCATCGGGCGAATCGCTCTGGAACTGAAATCGGAATGCTCACTGACATTTTCCCTCCTTCGAAAGTGTGAAAAATGATGGAAAAATGACTAAGTCCAAAAAAATTTTTTTTCAACTTTTTTCAATTTTACCCCGTGGGATATATATTTTACCCACACACATTTGGAACTCTCCTGGGGTACCCTCACACATATTATTCCCTCATTTAATGGATATTTTCACCAAAAAGTGAAGTTTTCAAAAAGTCAGAAAATTGTCTGATAACGACTTTATATCAAGGACTCATCGGTCGAATCACTCTTTAACTGAAATTGGAATGCTCACTGACATTTTTCCCTCTCCGAAAGTCTGAAAAATGATAGAAAAATGACTAAGTCCAAAAAAAAATTTTTTCAACTTTTTTCAATTTTACCCCTGTGGGATAGACATTCTACCCACACACATTTGGAACTCTCCTGGGGTACCCTCACACATATTATTCCCTCATATAATGTATAGTTTCACCAAAAAGTGAAGCTTTCAAAAAGTCCGAAAATTGGCTGAAAACGACTTAATATCAAGGACTCATCGGGCGAAATCGCTCTGGAACTGAAATCGGAATGCTCAATAACAATTTCCCCTCTCCGAAAGTCTGAAAAATGAAGGAAAAATGACTAAGTCCAAAAAAAATTTTTTTTAACTTTTTTCAATTTTACCCCCATGGGATATATTTTCTATCCACACACATTTGGAACTCTCCTGGGGTACCCTCACACATATTATTCCCTCATTTAATGTATATTTTCACCAAAAAGTGAAGCTTTCAAAAAGTCCGAAAATTGGCTGAAAACGACTTAATATCAAGGACTCATCGGGCGAAATCGCTCTGGAACTGAAATCGGAATGCTCAATAACAATTTCCCCTCTCCGAAAGTCTGAAAAATGAAGGAAAAATGACTAAGTCCAAAAAAAATATTTTTCAACTTTTTTCAATTTTACCCCTGTGGGATAGACATTCTACCCACACACATTTGGAACTCTCCTGGGGTACCCTCACACATATTATTCCCTCATTTAATGGAGATTTTCACCAAAAAGTGAAGCTTTCAAAAAGTCCGAAAATTGGCTGAAAACGACTTAATATCAAGGACTCATCGGGCGAATCGCTCTGGAACTGAAATCGGAATGCTCAATAACAATTTCCCCTCTCCGAAAGTCTGAAAAATGAAGGAAAAATGACTAAGTCCAAAAAAATTTTTTTTTAACTTTTTTCAATTTTACCCCCATCTGATATACATTCTACCCACACACATTTGGAACTTTCCTGGGGTACCCTCACACATATTATTCCCTCATTTAATGGATATTTTCACCAAAAAGTGAAGTTTTCAAAAAGTCAGAAAATTGGCTGAAAACGACTTAATATCAAGGACTCATTGGGCGAATCACTCTGGAACTGAAATCGGAATGCTCACTGACATTTTCCCTCCTTCGAAAGTCTGAAAAATGATGGAAAAATGACTAAGTCCAAAAAAAATTTTTTAAAACTTTTTTCAATTTTACCCCCGTGGGATATATACTCTACCCACACACATTTGGAACTCTCCTGGGGTACCTTCACACATATTATTCCCTCATTTAATGGATATTTTCACCAAAAAGTGAAGTTTTCAAAAAGTCAGAAAATTGGCTAAAAACGACTTAATATCAAGGACTCATCGGGCGAATCACTCTGGAACTGAAATCGGAATGCTCACTGACATTTTCCCCTCTCCGAAAGTCTGAAAAATGATGGAAAAATGACAAGGTCCAAAAAAAATTTTTTTAAACTTTTTTCAATTTTACCCCTGTGGGATATACATTCTACCCACACACATTTGGAACTCTCCTGGGGTACCCTCACACATATTATTCCCTCATTTAATGTATATTTTCACCAAAAAGTGAAGTTTTCAAAAAGTCAAAATTTAATGAAAATGACTTCATATCAAGGACTCATCGGGCGAATCGCTCTGGAACTGAAATCGGAATGCTCACTGACATTTTCCCTCCTTCGAAAGTGTGAGAAATGATGGAAAAATGACTAAGTCCAAAAAAAATTTTTTAAAACTTTTTTCAATTTTACCCCCGTGTGATATATATTCTACCCACACACATTTGGAACTCTCCTGGGGTACCCTCACACATATTATTCCCTCATTTAATGGATATTTTCACCAAAAAGTGAAGTTTTCAAAAAGTCAGAAAATTGGCTGAAAACGACTTAATATCAAGGACTCATCGGGCGAATCACTCTGGAACTGAAATCGGAATGCTCACTGACATTTTCCCCTCTCCGAAAGTCTGAAAAATGATGGAAAAATGACTAAGTCCAAAAAAATTTTTTTTCAACTTTTTTCAATTTTACCCCGTGGGATATATATTTTACCCACACACATTTGGAACTCTCCTGGGGTACCCTCACACATATTATTCCCTCATTTAATGGATATTTTCACCAAAAAGTGAAGTTTTCAAAAAGTCAGAAAATTGTCTGATAACGACTTTATATCAAGGACTCATCGGTCGAATCACTCTTTAACTGAAATTGGAATGCTCACTGACATTTTTCCCTCTCCGAAAGTCTGAAAAATGATAGAAAAATGACTAAGTCCAAAAAAAAATTTTTTCAACTTTTTTCAATTTTACCCCTGTGGGATAGACATTCTACCCACACACATTTGGAACTCTCCTGGGGTACCCTCACACATATTATTCCCTCATTTAATGTATATTTTCACCAAAAAGTGAAGCTTTCAAAAAGTCCGAAAATTGGCTGAAAACGACTTAATATCAACGACTCATCGGGCGAAATCGCTCTGGAACTGAAATCGGAATGCTCAATAACAATTTCCCCTCTCCGAAAGTCTGAAAAATGAAGGAAAAATGACTAAGTCCAAAAAAATTTTTTTTTAACTTTTTTCAATTTTACCCCCATGGGATATATTTTCTATCCACACACATTTGGAACTCTCCTGGGGTACCCTCACACATATTATTCCCTCATTTAATGGATATTTTCACCAAAAAGTGAAGTTTTCAAAAAGTCAAAATTTAATGAAAATGACTTCATATCAAGGACTCATCGGGCGAATCGCTCTGGAACTGAAATCGGAATGCTCATTGACATTTTCCCCTCTCCGAAAGTCTGAAAAATTATGGAAAAATGACAAGGTCCAAAAAAAATTTTTTTCAACTTTTTTCAATTTTACCCCTGTGGGATATACATTCTACCCACACACATTTGGAACTCTCCTGGGGTACCCTCACACATGTTATTCCCTCATTTAATGTATATTTTCACCAAAAAGTGAAGTTTTCAAAAAGTCAAAATTTAATGAAAATGACTTCATATCAAGGACTCATCGGGCGAATCGCTCTGGAACTGAAATCGGAATGCTCACTGACATTTTCCCTCCTTCGAAAGTCTGAAAAATGATGGAAAAATGACTAAGTCCAAAAAAAAATTTTTTCAACTTTTTTCAATTTTACCCCTGTGGGATAGACATTCTACCCACACACATTTGGAACTCTCCTGGGGTACCCTCACACATATTATTCCCTCATTTAATGTATATTTTCACCAAAAAGTGAAGCTTTCAAAAAGTCCGAAAATTGGCTGAAAACGACTTAATATCAAGGACTCATCGGGCGAAATCGCTCTGGAACTGAAATCGGAATGCTCAATAACAATTTCCCCTCTCCGAAAGTCTGAAAAATGAAGGAAAAATGACTAAGTCCAAAAAAATTTTTTTTTACTTTTTCAATTTTACCCCCATGGGATATATTTTCTATCCACACACATTTGGAACTCTCCTGGGGTACCCTCACACATATTATTCCCTCATTTAATGGATATTTTCACCAAAAAGTGAAGTTTTCAAAAAGTCAGAAAATTGGCTGAAAACGACTTAATATCAAGGACTCATCGGGCGAATCACTCTGGAACTGAAATCGGAATGCTCACTGACATTTTTCCCTCTCCGAAAGTCTGAAAAATGATAGAAAAATGACTAAGTCCAAAAAAAAAATTTTTTCAACTTTTTTCAATTTTACCCCTGTGGGATAGACATTCTACCCACACACATTTGGAACTCTCCTGGGGTACCCTCACACATATTATTCCCTCATTTAATGTATATTTTCACCAAAAAGTGAAGCTTTCAAAAAGTCCGAAAATTGGCTGAAAATGACTTAATATCAACGACTCATCGGGCGAAATCGCTCTGGAACTGAAATCGGAATGCTCAATAACAATTTCCCCTCTCCGAAAGTCTGAAAAATGAAGGAAAAATGACTAAGTCCAAAAAAATTTTTTTTTAACTTTTTTCAATTTTACCCCCATGGGATATATTTTCTATCCACACACATTTGGAACTCTCCTGGGGTACCCTCACACATATTATTCCCTCATTTAATGGATATTTTCACCAAAAAGTGAAGTTTTCAAAAAGTCAAAATTTAATGAAAATGACTTCATATCAAGGACTCATCGGGCGAATCGCTCTGGAACTGAAATCGGAATGCTCATTGACATTTTCCCCTCTCCGAAAGTCTGAAAAATTATGGAAAAATGACAAGGTCCAAAAAAAATTTTTTTCAACTTTTTTCAATTTTACCCCTGTGGGATATACATTCTACCCACACACATTTGGAACTCTCCTGGGGTACCCTCACACATGTTATTCCCTCATTTAATGTATATTTTCACCAAAAAGTGAAGTTTTCAAAAAGTCAAAATTTAATGAAAATGACTTCATATCAAGGACTCATCGGGCGAATCGCTCTGGAACTGAAATCGGAATGCTCACTGACATTTTCCCTCCTTCGAAAGTGTGAAAAATGATGGAAAAATGACTAAGTCCAAAAAAATTTTTTTTCAACTTTTTTCAATTTTACCCCGTGGGATATATATTTTACGCACACACATTTGGAACTCTCCTGGGGTACCCTCACACATATTATTCCCTCATTTAATGGATATTTTCACCAAAAAGTGAAGTTTTCAAAAAGTCAGAAAATTGTCTGATAACGACTTTATATCAAGGACTCATCGGTCGAATCACTCTTTAACTGAAATTGGAATGCTCACTGACATTTTTCCCTCTCCGAAAGTCTGAAAAATGATAGAAAAATGACTAAGTCCAAAAAAAAATTTTTTCAACTTTTTTCAATTTTACCCCTGTGGGATAGACATTCTACCCACACACATTTGGAACTCTCCTGGGGTACCCTCACACATATTATTCCCTCATATAATGTATAGTTTCACCAAAAAGTGAAGCTTTCAAAAAGTCCGAAAATTGGCTGAAAACGACTTAATATCAAGGACTCATCGGGCGAAATCGCTCTGGAACTGAAATCGGAATGCTCAATAACAATTTCCCCTCTCCGAAAGTCTGAAAAATGAAGGAAAAATGACTAAGTCCAAAAAAAATTTTTTTTAACTTTTTTCAATTTTACCCCCATGGGATATATTTTCTATCCACACACATTTGGAACTCTCCTGGGGTACCCTCACACATATTATTCCCTCATTTAATGTATATTTTCACCAAAAAGTGAAGCTTTCAAAAAGTCCGAAAATTGGCTGAAAACGACTTAATATCAAGGACTCATCGGGCGAAATCGCTCTGGAACTGAAATCGGAATGCTCAATAACAATTTCCCCTCTCCGAAAGTCTGAAAAATGAAGGAAAAATGACTAAGTCCAAAAAAATTTTTTTTTACTTTTTCAATTTTACCCCCATGGGATATATTTTCTATCCACACACATTTGGAACTCTCCTGGGGTACCCTCACACATATTATTCCCTCATTTAATGGATATTTTCACCAAAAAGTGAAGTTTTCAAAAAGTCAGAAAATTGGCTGAAAACGACTTAATATCAAGGAATCATCGGGCGAATCACTCTGGAACTGAAATCGGAATACTCACTGACATTTTCCCCTCTCCGAAAGTCTGAAAAATGATGGAAAAATGACTAAGTCCAAAAAAAATATTTTTCAACTTTTTTCAATTTTACCCCTGTGGGATAGACATTCTACCCACACACATTTGGAACTCTCCTGGGGTACCCTCACACATATTATTCCCTCATTTAATGGAGATTTTCACCAAAAAGTGAAGCTTTCAAAAAGTCCGAAAATTGGCTGAAAACGACTTAATATCAAGGACTCATCGGGCGAATCGCTCTGGAACTGAAATCGGAATGCTCAATAACAATTTCCCCTCTCCGAAAGTCTGAAAAATGAAGGAAAAATGACTAAGTCCAAAAAAAATTTTTTTTAACTTTTTTCAATTTTACCCCCATCTGATATACATTCTACCCACACACATTTGGAACTTTCCTGGGGTACCCTCACACATATTATTCCCTCATTTAATGGATATTTTCACCAAAAAGTGAAGTTTTCAAAAAGTCAGAAAATTGGCTGAAAACGACTTAATATCAAGGACTCATTGGGCGAATCACTCTGGAACTGAAATCGGAATGCTCACTGACATTTTCCCTCCTTCGAAAGTCTGAAAAATGATGGAAAAATGACTAAGTCCAAAAAAAATTTTTTAAAACTTTTTTCAATTTTACCCCCGTGGGATATATACTCTACCCACACACATTTGGAACTCTCCTGGGGTACCCTCACACATATTATTCCCTCATTTAATGGATATTTTCACCAAAAAGTGAAGTTTTCAAAAAGTCAGAAAATTGGCTGAAAACGACTTAATATCAAGGACTCATCGGGCGAATCACTCTGGAACTGAAATCGGAATGCTCACTGACATTTTCCCCTCTCCGAAAGTCTGAAAAATGATGGAAAAATGACTAAGTCCAAAAAAATTTTTTTTCAACTTTTTTCAATTTTACCCCGTGGGATATATATTTTACCCACACACATTTGGAACTCTCCTGGGGTACCCTCACACATATTATTCCCTCATTTAATGGATATTTTCACCAAAAAGTGAAGTTTTCAAAAAGTCAGAAAATTGTCTGATAACGACTTTATATCAAGGACTCATCGGTCGAATCACTCTTTAACTGAAATTGGAATGCTCACTGACATTTTCCCCTCTCCGAAAGTCTGAAAAATGATGGAAAAATGACAAGGTCCAAAAAAAATTTTTTTCAACTTTTTTCAATTTTACCCCCGTGGGATATATATTCTACTCACACACATTTGGAACTCTCCTGGGGTACCCTCACACATATTAATCCCTCATTTAATGGATATTTTCACCAAAAAGTCAAGTTTTCAAAAAGTCAGAAAATTGTCTGATAAAGACTTAATATCAAGGACTCATCGGTCGAATAACTCTTTAACTGAAATTGGAATGCTCACTGACATTTTTCCCTTTCCGAAAGTCTGAAAAATGATGGAAAAATGACTAAGTCCGAAAAAAAATTTTTTAAAACTTTTTTCAATTTTACCCCCGTGGGATATATACTCTACCCACACACATTTGGAACTCTCCTGGGGTACCTTCACACATATTATTCCCTCATTTAATGGATATTTTCACCAAAAAGTGAAGTTTTCAAAAAGTCAGAAAATTGGCTAAAAACGACTTAATATCAAGGACTCATCGGGCGAATCACTCTGGAACTGAAATCGGAATGCTCACTGACATTTTCCCCTCTCCGAAAGTCTGAAAAATGATGGAAAAATGACAAGGTCCAAAAAAAATTTTTTTAAACTTTTTTCAATTTTACCCCTGTGGGATATACATTCTACCCACACACATTTGGAACTCTCCTGGGGTACCCTCACACATATTATTCCCTCATTTAATGTATATTTTCACCAAAAAGTGAAGTTTTCAAAAAGTCAAAATTTAATGAAAATGACTTCATATCAAGGACTCATCGGGCGAATCGCTCTGGAACTGAAATCGGAATGCTCACTGACATTTTCCCTCCTTCGAAAGTGTGAGAAATGATGGAAAAATGACTAAGTCCAAAAAAAATTTTTTAAAACTTTTTTCAATTTTACCCCCGTGTGATATATATTCTACCCACACACATTTGGAACTCTCCTGGGGTACCCTCACACATATTATTCCCTCATTTAATGGATATTTTCACCAAAAAGTGAAGTTTTCAAAAAGTCAGAAAATTGGCTGAAAACGACTTAATATCAAGGACTCATCGGGCGAATCACTCTGGAACTGAAATCGGAATGCTCACTGACATTTTCCCCTCTCCGAAAGTCTGAAAAATGATGGAAAAATGACTAAGTCCAAAAAAATTTTTTTTCAACTTTTTTCAATTTTACCCCGTGGGATATATATTTTACCCACACACATTTGGAACTCTCCTGGGGTACCCTCACACATATTATTCCCTCATTTAATGGATATTTTCACCAAAAAGTGAAGTTTTCAAAAAGTCAGAAAATTGTCTGATAACGACTTTATATCAAGGACTCATCGGTCGAATCACTCTTTAACTGAAATTGGAATGCTCACTGACATTTTTCCCTCTCCGAAAGTCTGAAAAATGATAGAAAAATGACTAAGTCCAAAAAAAAATTTTTTCAACTTTTTTCAATTTTACCCCTGTGGGATAGACATTCTACCCACACACATTTGGAACTCTCCTGGGGTACCCTCACACATATTATTCCCTCATTTAATGTATATTTTCACCAAAAAGTGAAGCTTTCAAAAAGTCCGAAAATTGGCTGAAAACGACTTAATATCAACGACTCATCGGGCGAAATCGCTCTGGAACTGAAATCGGAATGCTCAATAACAATTTCCCCTCTCCGAAAGTCTGAAAAATGAAGGAAAAATGACTAAGTCCAAAAAAATTTTTTTTTAACTTTTTTCAATTTTACCCCCATGGGATATATTTTCTATCCACACACATTTGGAACTCTCCTGGGGTACCCTCACACATATTATTCCCTCATTTAATGGATATTTTCACCAAAAAGTGAAGTTTTCAAAAAGTCAAAATTTAATGAAAATGACTTCATATCAAGGACTCATCGGGCGAATCGCTCTGGAACTGAAATCGGAATGCTCATTGACATTTTCCCCTCTCCGAAAGTCTGAAAAATTATGGAAAAATGACAAGGTCCAAAAAAAATTTTTTTCAACTTTTTTCAATTTTACCCCTGTGGGATATACATTCTACCCACACACATTTGGAACTCTCCTGGGGTACCCTCACACATGTTATTCCCTCATTTAATGTATATTTTCACCAAAAAGTGAAGTTTTCAAAAAGTCAAAATTTAATGAAAATGACTTCATATCAAGGACTCATCGGGCGAATCGCTCTGGAACTGAAATCGGAATGCTCACTGACATTTTCCCTCCTTCGAAAGTCTGAAAAATGATGGAAAAATGACTAAGTCCAAAAAAAAATTTTTTCAACTTTTTTCAATTTTACCCCTGTGGGATAGACATTCTACCCACACACATTTGGAACTCTCCTGGGGTACCCTCACACATATTATTCCCTCATTTAATGTATATTTTCACCAAAAAGTGAAGCTTTCAAAAAGTCCGAAAATTGGCTGAAAACGACTTAATATCAAGGACTCATCGGGCGAAATCGCTCTGGAACTGAAATCGGAATGCTCAATAACAATTTCCCCTCTCCGAAAGTCTGAAAAATGAAGGAAAAATGACTAAGTCCAAAAAAATTTTTTTTTACTTTTTCAATTTTACCCCCATGGGATATATTTTCTATCCACACACATTTGGAACTCTCCTGGGGTACCCTCACACATATTATTCCCTCATTTAATGGATATTTTCACCAAAAAGTGAAGTTTTCAAAAAGTCAGAAAATTGGCTGAAAACGACTTAATATCAAGGACTCATCGGGCGAATCACTCTGGAACTGAAATCGGAATGCTCACTGACATTTTTCCCTCTCCGAAAGTCTGAAAAATGATAGAAAAATGACTAAGTCCAAAAAAAAAATTTTTTCAACTTTTTTCAATTTTACCCCTGTGGGATAGACATTCTACCCACACACATTTGGAACTCTCCTGGGGTACCCTCACACATATTATTCCCTCATTTAATGTATATTTTCACCAAAAAGTGAAGCTTTCAAAAAGTCCGAAAATTGGCTGAAAATGACTTAATATCAACGACTCATCGGGCGAAATCGCTCTGGAACTGAAATCGGAATGCTCAATAACAATTTCCCCTCTCCGAAAGTCTGAAAAATGAAGGAAAAATGACTAAGTCCAAAAAAATTTTTTTTTAACTTTTTTCAATTTTACCCCCATGGGATATATTTTCTATCCACACACATTTGGAACTCTCCTGGGGTACCCTCACACATATTATTCCCTCATTTAATGGATATTTTCACCAAAAAGTGAAGTTTTCAAAAAGTCAAAATTTAATGAAAATGACTTCATATCAAGGACTCATCGGGCGAATCGCTCTGGAACTGAAATCGGAATGCTCATTGACATTTTCCCCTCTCCGAAAGTCTGAAAAATTATGGAAAAATGACAAGGTCCAAAAAAAATTTTTTTCAACTTTTTTCAATTTTACCCCTGTGGGATATACATTCTACCCACACACATTTGGAACTCTCCTGGGGTACCCTCACACATGTTATTCCCTCATTTAATGTATATTTTCACCAAAAAGTGAAGTTTTCAAAAAGTCAAAATTTAATGAAAATGACTTCATATCAAGGACTCATCGGGCGAATCGCTCTGGAACTGAAATCGGAATGCTCACTGACATTTTCCCTCCTTCGAAAGTGTGAAAAATGATGGAAAAATGACTAAGTCCAAAAAAATTTTTTTTCAACTTTTTTCAATTTTACCCCGTGGGATATATATTTTACGCACACACATTTGGAACTCTCTTGGGGTACCCTCACACATATTATTCCCTCATTTAATGGATATTTTCACCAAAAAGTGAAGTTTTCAAAAAGTCAGAAAATTGTCTGATAACGACTTTATATCAAGGACTCATCGGTCGAATCACTCTTTAACTGAAATTGGAATGCTCACTGACATTTTTCCCTCTCCGAAAGTCTGAAAAATGATAGAAAAATGACTAAGTCCAAAAAAAAATTTTTTCAACTTTTTTCAATTTTACCCCTGTGGGATAGACATTCTACCCACACACATTTGGAACTCTCCTGGGGTACCCTCACACATATTATTCCCTCATATAATGTATAGTTTCACCAAAAAGTGAAGCTTTCAAAAAGTCCGAAAATTGGCTGAAAACGACTTAATATCAAGGACTCATCGGGCGAAATCGCTCTGGAACTGAAATCGGAATGCTCAATAACAATTTCCCCTCTCCGAAAGTCTGAAAAATGAAGGAAAAATGACTAAGTCCAAAAAAAATTTTTTTTAACTTTTTTCAATTTTACCCCCATGGGATATATTTTCTATCCACACACATTTGGAACTCTCCTGGGGTACCCTCACACATATTATTCCCTCATTTAATGTATATTTTCACCAAAAAGTGAAGCTTTCAAAAAGTCCGAAAATTGGCTGAAAACGACTTAATATCAAGGACTCATCGGGCGAAATCGCTCTGGAACTGAAATCGGAATGCTCAATAACAATTTCCCCTCTCCGAAAGTCTGAAAAATGAAGGAAAAATGACTAAGTCCAAAAAAATTTTTTTTTACTTTTTCAATTTTACCCCCATGGGATATATTTTCTATCCACACACATTTGGAACTCTCCTGGGGTACCCTCACACATATTATTCCCTCATTTAATGGAGATTTTCACCAAAAAGTGAAGCTTTCAAAAAGTCCGAAAATTGGCTGAAAACGACTTAATATCAAGGACTCATCGGGCGAATCGCTCTGGAACTGAAATCGGAATGCTCAATAACAATTTCCCCTCTCCGAAAGTCTGAAAAATGAAGGAAAAATGACTAAGTCCAAAAAAAATTTTTTTTAACTTTTTTCAATTTTACCCCCGTGGGATATATACTCTACCCACACACATTTGGAACTCTCCTGGGGTACCCTCACACATATTATTCCCTCATTTAATGGATATTTTCACCAAAAAGTGAAGTTTTCAAAAAGTCAGAAAATTGTCTGATAACGACTTTATATCAAGGACTCATCGGTCGAATCACTCTTTAACTGAAATTGGAATGCTCACTGACATTTTCCCCTCTCCGAAAGTCTGAAAAATGATGGAAAAATGACAAGGTCCAAAAAAAATTTTTTTCAACTTTTTTCAATTTTACCCCCGTGGGATATATATTCTACTCACACACATTTGGAACTCTCCTGGGGTACCCTCACACATATTAATCCCTCATTTAATGGATATTTTCACCAAAAAGTCAAGTTTTCAAAAAGTCAGAAAATTGTCTGATAAAGACTTAATATCAAGGACTCATCGGTCGAATAACTCTTTAACTGAAATTGGAATGCTCACTGACATTTTTCCCTTTCCGAAAGTCTGAAAAATGATGGAAAAATGACTAAGTCCGAAAAAAAATTTTTTAAACTTTTTTCAATTTTACCCCCAAGGGATATATTTTCTATCCACACACATTTGGAACTTTCCTGGGGTTCCCTCACACATATTATTCCCTCATTTAATGGATATTTTCACCAAAAAGTGAAGTTTTCAAAAAGTCAGAAAATTGGCTGAAAACGACTTAATATCAAGGTCTCATCGGGCGAATCACTCTGGAACTGAAATCGGAATACTCACTGACATTTTCTCCTCTCCGAAAGTCTGAAAAATGATGGAAAAATGACTAAGTCCAAAAAACATTTTTTTCATCTTTTTTCAATTTTACCCCTGTGGGATATACATTCTACCCACACACATTTGGAACTCTCCTGGGGTACCCTCTCACATATTATTCCCTCATTTAATGTATATTTTCACCAAAAAGTGAAGTTTTCAAAAAGTCAAAATTGGCTGAAAACGACTTAATATCAAGGACTCATCGGGCGAATCGCTCTGGAACTGAAATCGGAATGCTCACTGACATTTTTCCCTCTCCGAAAGTCTGAAAAATGATGGAAAAATGACTAAGTCCAAAAAATTTTTTTTTTAACTTTTTTCAATTTTACCCCCATGGGATATACATTCTACCCACACACATTTGGAACTTTCCTGGGGTACCCTCACACATATTATTCCCTCATTTAATGGATATTTTCACCAAAAAGTGAAGTTTTCAAAAAGTCAGAAAATTGGCTGAAAACGACTTAATATCAAGGACTCATTGGGCGAATCACTCTGGAACTGAAATCGGAATGCTCACTGACATTTTCCCTCCTTCGAAAGTCTGAAAAATGATGGAAAAATGACTAAGTCCAAAAAAAATTTTTTAAAACTTTTTTCAATTTTACCCCCGTGGGATATATACTCTACCCACACACATTTGGAACTCTCCTGGGGTACCTTCACACATATTATTCCCTCATTTAATGGATATTTTCACCAAAAAGTGAAGTTTTCAAAAAGTCAGAAAATTGGCTAAAAACGACTTAATATCAAGGACTCATCGGGCGAATCACTCTGGAACTGAAATCGGAATGCTCACTGACATTTTCCCCTCTCCGAAAGTCTGAAAAATGATGGAAAAATGACAAGGTCGAAAAAAAATTTTTTTAAACTTTTTTCAATTTTACCCCTGTGGGATATACATTCTACCCACACACATTTGGAACTCTCCTGGGGTACCCTCACACATTTTATTCCCTCATTTAATGTATATTTTCACCAAAAAGTGAAGTTTTCAAAAAGTCAAAATTTAATGAAAATGACTTCATATCAAGGACTCATCGGGCGAATCGCTCTGGAACTGAAATCGGAATGCTCACTGACATTTTCCCTCCTTCGAAAGTGTGAGAAATGATGGAAAAATGACTAAGTCCAAAAAAAATTTTTTAAAACTTTTTTCAATTTTACCCCCGTGTGATATATATTCTACCCACACACATTTGGAACTCTCCTGGGGTACCCTCACACATATTATTCCCTCATTTAATGGATATTTTCACCAAAAAGTGAAGTTTTCAAAAAGTCAGAAAATTGGCTGAAAACGACTTAATATCAAGGACTCATCGGGCGAATCGCTCTGGAACTGAAATCGGAATGCTCAATAACAATTTCCCCTCTCCGAAAGTCTGAAAAATGAAGGAAAAATGACTAAGTCCAAAAAAAATTTTTTTTAACTTTTTTCAATTTTACCCCCATCTGATATACATTCTACCCACACACATTTGGAACTTTCCTGGGGTACCCTCACACATATTATTCCCTCATTTAATGGATATTTTCACCAAAAAGTGAAGTTTTCAAAAAGTCAGAAAATTGGCTGAAAACGACTTAATATCAAGGACTCATTGGGCGAATCACTCTGGAACTGAAATCGGAATGCTCACTGACATTTTCCCTCCTTCGAAAGTCTGAAAAAGATGGAAAAATGACTAAGTCCAAAAAAAATTTTTTAAAACTTTTTTCAATTTTACCCCCGTGGGATATATACTCTACCCACACACATTTGGAACTCTCCTGGGGTACCTTCACACATATTATTCCCTCATTTAATGGATATTTTCACCAAAAAGTGAAGTTTTCAAAAAGTCAGAAAATTGGCTAAAAACGACTTAATATCAAGGACTCATCGGGCGAATCACTCTGGAACTGAAATCGGAATGCTCACTGACATTTTCCCCTCTCCGAAAGTCTGAAAAATGATGGAAAAATGACAAGGTCCAAAAAAAATTTTTTTAAACTTTTTTCAATTTTACCCCTGTGGGATATACATTCTACCCACACACATTTGGAACTCTCCTGGGGTACCCTCACACATATTATTCCCTCATTTAATGTATATTTTCACCAAAAAGTGAAGTTTTCAAAAAGTCAAAATTTAATGAAAATGACTTCATATCAAGGACTCATCGGGCGAATCGCTCTGGAACTGAAATCGGAATGCTCACTGACATTTTCCCTCCTTCGAAAGTGTGAGAAATGATGGAAAAATGACTAAGTCCAAAAAAAATTTTTTAAAACTTTTTTCAATTTTACCCCCGTGTGATATATATTCTACCCACACACATTTGGAACTCTCCTGGGGTACCCTCACACATATTATTCCCTCATTTAATGGATATTTTCACCAAAAAGTGAAGTTTTCAAAAAGTCAGAAAATTGGCTGAAAACGACTTAATATCAAGGACTCATCGGGCGAATCACTCTGGAACTGAAATCGGAATGCTCACTGACATTTTCCCCTCTCCGAAAGTCTGAAAAATGATGGAAAAATGACTAAGTCCAAAAAAAATTTTTTTCAACTTTTTTCAATTTTACCCCGTGGGATATATATTTTACCCACACACATTTGGAACTCTCCTGGGGTACCCTCACACATATTATTCCCTCATTTAATGGATATTTTCACCAAAAAGTGAAGTTTTCAAAAAGTCAGAAAATTGTCTGATAACGACTTTATATCAAGGACTCATCGGTCGAATCACTCTTTAACTGAAATTGGAATGCTCACTGACATTTTTCCCTCTCCGAAAGTCTGAAAAATGATAGAAAAATGACTAAGTCCAAAAAAAAATTTTTTCAACTTTTTTCAATTTTACCCCTGTGGGATAGACATTCTACCCACACACATTTGGAACTCTCCTGGGGTACCCTCACACATATTATTCCCTCATTTAATGTATATTTTCACCAAAAAGTGAAGCTTTCAAAAAGTCCGAAAATTGGCTGAAAACGACTTAATATCAACGACTCATCGGGCGAAATCGCTCTGGAACTGAAATCGGAATGCTCAATAACAATTTCCCCTCTCCGAAAGTCTGAAAAATGAAGGAAAAATGACTAAGTCCAAAAAAATTTTTTTTTAACTTTTTTCAATTTTACCCCCATGGGATATATTTTCTATCCACACACATTTGGAACTCTCCTGGGGTACCCTCACACATATTATTCCCTCATTTAATGGATATTTTCACCAAAAAGTGAAGTTTTCAAAAAGTCAAAATTTAATGAAAATGACTTCATATCAAGGACTCATCGGGCGAATCGCTCTGGAACTGAAATCGGAATGCTCATTGACATTTTCCCCTCTCCGAAAGTCTGAAAAATTATGGAAAAATGACAAGGTCCAAAAAAAATTTTTTTCAACTTTTTTCAATTTTACCCCTGTGGGATATACATTCTACCCACACACATTTGGAACTCTCCTGGGGTACCCTCACACATGTTATTCCCTCATTTAATGTATATTTTCACCAAAAAGTGAAGTTTTCAAAAAGTCAAAATTTAATGAAAATGACTTCATATCAAGGACTCATCGGGCGAATCGCTCTGGAACTGAAATCGGAATGCTCACTGACATTTTCCCTCCTTCGAAAGTCTGAAAAATGATGGAAAAATGACTAAGTCCAAAAAAAAATTTTTTCAACTTTTTTCAATTTTACCCCTGTGGGATAGACATTCTACCCACACACATTTGGAACTCTCCTGGGGTACCCTCACACATATTATTCCCTCATTTAATGTATATTTTCACCAAAAAGTGAAGCTTTCAAAAAGTCCGAAAATTGGCTGAAAACGACTTAATATCAAGGACTCATCGGGCGAAATCGCTCTGGAACTGAAATTGGAATGCTCAATAACAATTTCCCCTCTCCGAAAGTCTGAAAAATGAAGGAAAAATGACTAAGTCCAAAAAAATTTTTTTTTACTTTTTCAATTTTACCCCCATGGGATATATTTTCTATCCACACACATTTGGAACTCTCCTGGGGTACCCTCACACATATTATTCCCTCATTTAATGGATATTTTCACCAAAAAGTGAAGTTTTCAAAAAGTCAGAAAATTGGCTGAAAACGACTTAATATCAAGGACTCATCGGGCGAATCACTCTGGAACTGAAATCGGAATACTCACTGACATTTTCCCCTCTCCGAAAGTCTGAAAAATGATGGAAAAATGACTAAGTCCAAAAAAAATTTTTTTCAACTTTTTTCAATTTTACCCCTGTGGGATAGACATTCTACCCACACACATTTGGAACTCTCCTGGGGTACCCTCACACATATTATTCCCTCATTTAATGGATATTTTCACCAAAAAGTGAAGTTTTCAAAAAGTCCGAAAATTGGCTGAAAACGACTTAATATCAAGGACTCATCGGGCGAATCGCTCTGGAACTGAAATCGGAATGCTCAATAACAATTTCCCCTCTCCGAAAGTCTGAAAAATGAAGGAAAAATGACTAAGTCCAAAAAAAATTTTTTAAAACTTTTTTCAATTTTACCCCCGTGGGATATATACTCTACCCACACACATTTGGAACTCTCCTGGGGTACCGTCACACATATTATTCCCTCATTTAATGGATGTTTTCACCAAAAAGTGAAGTTTTCAATAAGTCAGAAAATTGGCTAAAAATGACTTAATATCAAGGACTCATCGGGCGAATCACTCTGGAACTGAAATCGGAATGCTCACTGACATTTTCCCCTCTCCGAAAGTCTGAAAAATGATGGAAAAATGACAAGGTCCAAAAAAAATTTTTTTCAACTTTTTTCAATTTTACCCCCGTGGGATATATATTCTACTCACACACATTTGGAACTCTCCTGGGGTACCCTCACACATATTAATCCCTCATTTAATGGATATTTTCACCAAAAAGTCAAGTTTTCAAAAAGTCAGAAAATTGTCTGATAAAGACTTAATATCAAGGACTCATCGGTCGAATAACTCTTTAACTGAAATTGGAATGCTCACTGACATTTTTCCCTTTCCGAAAGTCTGAAAAATGATGGAAAAATGACTAAGTCCGAAAAAAATTTTTTTAAACTTTTTTCAATTTTACCCCCAAGGGATATATTTTCTATCCACACACATTTGGAACTTTCCTGGGGTTCCCTCACACATATTATTCCCTCATTTAATGGATATTTTCACCAAAAAGTGAAGTTTTCAAAAAGTCAGAAAATTGGCTGAAAACGACTTAATATCAAGGTCTCATCGGGCGAATCACTCTGGAACTGAAATCGGAATACTCACTGACATTTTCTCCTCTCCGAAAGTCTGAAAAATGATGGAAAAATGACTAAGTTCAAAAAACATTTTTTTCATCTTTTTTCAATTTTACCCCTGTGGGATATACATTCGACCCACACACATTTGGAACTCTCCTGGGGTACCCTCTCACATATTATTCCCTCATTTAATGTATATTTTCACCAAAAAGTGAAGTTTTCAAAAAGTCAAAATTGGCTGAAAACGACTTAATATCAAGGACTCATCGGGCGAATCGCTCTGGAACTGAAATCGGAATGCTCACTGACATTTTTCCCTCTCCGAAAGTCTGAAAAATGATGGAAAAATGACTAAGTCCAAAAAATTTTTTTTTTAACTTTTTTCAATTTTACCCCCATGGGATATACATTCTACCCACACACATTTGGAACTTTCCTGGGGTACCCTCACACATATTATTCCCTCATTTAATGGATATTTTCACCAAAAAGTGAAGTTTTCAAAAAGTCAGAAAATTGGCTGAAAACGACTTAATATCAAGGACTCATTGGGCGAATCACTCTGGAACTGAAATCGGAATGCTCACTGACATTTTCCCTCCTTCGAAAGTCTGAAAAATGATGGAAAAATGACTAAGTCCAAAAAAAATTTTTTAAAACTTTTTTCAATTTTACCCCCGTGGGATATATACTCTACCCAAACACATTTGGAACTCTCCTGGGGTACCTTCACACATATTATTCCCTCATTTAATGGATATTTTCACCAAAAAGTGAAGTTTTCAAAAAGTCAGAAAATTGGCTAAAAACGACTTAATATCAAGGACTCATCGGGCGAATCACTCTGGAACTGAAATCGGAATGCTCACTGACATTTTCCCCTCTCCGAAAGTCTGAAAAATGATGGAAAAATGACAAGGTCGAAAAAAAATTTTTTTAAACTTTTTTCAATTTTACCCCTGTGGGATATACATTCTACCCACACACATTTGGAACTCTCCTGGGGTACCCTCACACATATTATTCCCTCATTTAATGTATATTTTCACCAAAAAGTGAAGTTTTCAAAAAGTCAAAATTTAATGAAAATGACTTCATATCAAGGACTCATCGGGCGAATCGCTCTGGAACTGAAATCGGAATGCTCACTGACATTTTCCCTCCTTCGAAAGTGTGAGAAATGATGGAAAAATGACTAAGTCCAAAAAAAATTTTTTAAAACTTTTTTCAATTTTACCCCCGTGTGATATATATTCTACCCACACACATTTGGAACTCTCCTGGGGTACCCTCACACATATTATTCCCTCATTTAATGGATATTTTCACCAAAAAGTGAAGTTTTCAAAAAGTCAGAAAATTGGCTGAAAACGACTTAATATCAAGGACTCATCGGGCGAATCACTCTGGAACTGAAATCGGAATGCTCACTGACATTTTCCCCTCTCCGAAAGTCTGAAAAATGATGGAAAAATGACTAAGTCCAAAAAAATTTTTTTTCAACTTTTTTCAATTTTACCCCGTGGGATATATATTTTACCCACACACATTTGGAACTCTCCTGGGGTACCCTCACACATATTATTCCCTCATTTAATGGATATTTTCACCAAAAAGTGAAGTTTTCAAAAAGTCAGAAAATTGTCTGATAACGACTTTATATCAAGGACTCATCGGTCGAATCACTCTTTAACTGAAATTGGAATGCTCACTGACATTTTTCCCTCTCCGAAAGTCTGAAAAATGATAGAAAAATGACTAAGTCCAAAAAAAAATTTTTTCAACTTTTTTCAATTTTACCCCTGTGGGATAGACATTCTACCCACACACATTTGGAACTCTCCTGGGGTACCCTCACACATATTATTCCCTCATTTAATGTATATTTTCACCAAAAAGTGAAGCTTTCAAAAAGTCCGAAAATTGGCTGAAAACGACTTAATATCAAGGACTCATCGGGCGAAATCGCTCTGGAACTGAAATCGGAATGCTCAATAACAATTTCCCCTCTCCGAAAGTCTGAAAAATGAAGGAAAAATGACTAAGTCCAAAAAAAATTTTTTTTAACTTTTTTCAATTTTTCCCCCATGGGATATATTTTCTATCCACACACATTTGGAACTCTCCTGGGGTACCCTCACACATATTATTCCCTCATTTAATGGATATTTTCACCAAAAAGTGAAGTTTTCAAAAAGTCAAAATTTAATGAAAATGACTTCATATCAAGGACTCATCGGGCGAATCGCTCTGGAACTGAAATCGGAATGCTCACTGACATTTTCCCTCCTTCGAAAGTCTGAAAAATGATGGAAAAATGACTAAGTCCAAAAAAAAATTTTTAAAACTTTTTTCAATTTTACCCCCGTGTGATATATATTCTACCCACACACATTTCGAACTCTCCTGGGGTACCCTCACACATATTATTCCCTCATTTAATGGATATTTTCACCAAAAAGTGAAGTTTTCAAAAAGTCAGAAAATTGGCTGAAAACGACTTAATATCAAGGACTCATCGGGCGAATCACTCTGGAACTGAAATCGGAATGCTCACTGACATTTTCCCCTCTCCGAAAGTCTGAAAAATGATGGAAAAATGACTAAGTCCAAAAAAATTTTTTTTCAACTTTTTTCAATTTTACCCCGTGGGATATATATTTTACCCACACACATTTGGAACTCTCCTGGGGTACCCTCACACATATTATTCCCTCATTTAATGGATATTTTCACCAAAAAGTGAAGTTTTCAAAAAGTCAGAAAATTGTCTGATAACGACTTTATATCAAGGACTCATCGGTCGAATCACTCTTTAACTGAAATTGGAATGCTCACTGACATTTTTCCCTCTCCGAAAGTCTGAAAAATGATAGAAAAATGACTAAGTCCAAAAAAAAATTTTTTCAACTTTTTTCAATTTTACCCCTGTGGGATAGACATTCTACCCACACACATTTGGAACTCTCCTGGGGTACCCTCACACATATTATTCCCTCATTTAATGTATATTTTCACCAAAAAGTGAAGCTTTCAAAAAGTCCGAAAATTGGCTGAAAACGACTTAATATCAAGGACTCATCGGGCGAAATCGCTCTGGAACTGAAATCGGAATGCTCAATAACAATTTCCCCTCTCCGAAAGTCTGAAAAATGAAGGAAAAATGACTAAGTCCAAAAAAAATTTTTTTTAACTTTTTTCAATTTTACCCCCATGGGATATATTTTCTATCCACACACATTTGGAACTCTCCTGGGGTACACTCACACATATTATTCCCTCATTTAATGGATATTTTCACCAAAAAGTGAAGTTTTCAAAAAGTCAAAATTTAATGAAAATGACTTCATATCAAGGACTCATCGGGCGAATCGCTCTGGAACTGAAATCGGAATGCTCACTGACATTTTCCCTCCTTCGAAAGTCTGAAAAATGATGGAAAAATGACTAAGTCCAAAAAAAAATTTTTAAAACTTTTTTCAATTTTACCCCCGTGTGATATATATTCTACCCACACACATTTCGAACTCTCCTGGGGTACCCTCACACATATTATTCCCTCATTTAATGGATATTTTCACCAAAAAGTGAAGTTTTCAAAAAGTCAGAAAATTGGCTGAAATCGACTTAATATCAAGGACTCATCGGGCGAATCGCTCTGGAACTGAAATCGGAATGCTCAATAACAATTTCCCCTCTCCGAAAGTCTGAAAAATGAAGGAAAAATGACTAAGTCCAAAAAAAATTTTTTTTAACTTTTTTCAATTTTACCCCCATGGGATATATTTTCTATCCACACACATTTGGAACTCTCCTGGGGTACCCTCACACATATTATTCCCTCATTTAATGTATATTTTCACCAAAAAGTGAAGCTTTCAAAAAGTCCGAAAATTGGCTGAAAACGACTTAATATCAAGGACTCATCGGGCGAAATCGCTCTGGAACTGAAATCGGAATGCTCAATAACAATTTCCCCTCTCCGAAAGTCTGAAAAATGAAGGAAAAATGACTAAGTCCAAAAAAATTTTTTTTTACTTTTTCAATTTTACCCCCATGGGATATATTTTCTATCCACACACATTTGGAACTCTCCTGGGGTACCCTCACACATATTATTCCCTCATTTAATGGATATTTTCACCAAAAAGTGAAGTTTTCAAAAAGTCAGAAAATTGGCTGAAAACGACTTAATATCAAGGAATCATCGGGCGAATCACTCTGGAACTGAAATCGGAATACTCACTGACATTTTCCCCTCTCCGAAAGTCTGAAAAAAGATGGAAAAATGACTAAGTCCAAAAAAAATATTTTTCAACTTTTTTCAATTTTACCCCTGTGGGATAGACATTCTACCCACACACATTTGGAACTCTCCTGGGGTACCATCACACATATTATTCCCTCATTTAATGTATATTTTCACCAAAAAGTGAAGCTTTCAAAAAGTCCGAAAATTGGCTGAAAACGACTTAATATCAAGGACTCATCGGGCGAATCGCTCTGGAACTGAAATCGGAATGCTCAATAACAATTTCCCCTCTCCGAAAGTCTGAAAAATGAAGGAAAAATGACTAAGTCCAAAAAAAATTTTTTTTAACTTTTTTCAATTTTACCCCCATGGGATATATTTTCTATCCACACACATTTGGAACTCTCCTGGGGTACCCTCACACATATTATTCCCTCATTTAATGGATATTTTCACCAAAAAGTGAAGTTTTCAAAAAGTCAAAATTTAATGAAAATGACTTCATATCAAGGACTCATCGGGCGAATCGCTCTGGAACTGAAATCGGAATGCTCACTGACATTTTCCCTCCTTCGAAAGTCTGAAAAATGATGGAAAAATGACTAAGTCCAAAAAAAATTTTTTAAAACTTTTTTCAATTTTACCCCCGTGTGATATATATTCTACCCACACACATTTGGAACTCTCCTGGGGTACCCTCACACATATTATTCCCTCATTTAATGGATATTTTCACCAAAAAGTGAAGTTTTCAAAAAGTCAGAAAATTGGCTGAAAACGACTTAATATCAAGGACTCATCGGGCGAATCGCTCTGGAACTGAAATCGGAATGCTCACTGACATTTTCCCCTCTCCGAAAGTCTGAAAATTGATGGAAAAATGACAAGGTCCAAAAAAAATTTTTTTCAACTTTTTTCAATTTTACCCCTGTGGGATATACATTCTACCCACACACATTTGGAACTCTCCTGGGGTACGCTCACACATATTATTCCCTCATTTAATGTATATTTTCACCAAAAAGTGAACTTTTCAAAAAGTCAAAATTTAATGAAAATGACTTCATATCAAGGACTCATCGGGCGAATCGCTCTGGAACTGAAATCGGAATGCTCACTGACATTTTCCCTTCTTCGAAAGTCTGAAAAATGATGGAAAAATGACTAAGTCCAAAAAAAATTTTTTAAAACTTTTTTCAATTTTACCCACGTGTGATATATATTCTACCCACACACATTTGGAACTCTCCTGGGGTACCCTCACACATATTATTCCCTCATTTAATGGATATTTTCACCAAAAAGTGAAGTTTTCAAAAAGTCAGAAAATTGGCTGAAAACGACTTAATATCAAGGACTCATCGGGCGAATCACTCTGGAACTGAAATCGGAATGCTCACTGACATTTTCCCCTCTCCGAAAGTCTGAAAAATGATGGAAAAATGACTAAGTCCAAATAATTTTTTTTTCAACTTTTTTCAATTTTACCCCTGTGGGATAGACATTCTACCCACACACATTTGGAACTCTCCTGGGGTACCCTCACACATATTATTCCCTCATTTAATGTATATTTTCACCAAAAAGTGAAGGTTTCAAAAAGTCCGAAAATTGGCTGAAAACGACTTAAGATCAAGGACTCATCGGGCGAAATCGCTCTGGAACTGAAATCGGAATGCTCAATAACAATTTCCCCTCTCCGAAAGTCTGAAAAATGAAGGAAAAATGACTAAGTCCAAAAAAAATTTTTTTTAACTTTTTTCATTTTTACCCCCATGGGATATATTTTCTATCCACACACATTTGGAACTCTCCTGGGGTACCCTCACACATATTATTCCCTCATTTAATGGATATTTTCACCAAAAAGTTAAGTTTTCAAAAAGTCAGAAAATTGGCTGAAAACGACTTAATATCAAGGACTCATTGGGCGAATCACTCTGGAACTGAAATCGGAATACTCACTGACATTTTCCCCTCTCCGAAAGTCTGAAAAATGATGGAAAAATGAATAAGTACAAAAAAAATTTTTTTTAACTTTTTTCAATTTTACCCCTGTGGGATAGACATTCTACCCACACACATTTGGAACTCTCCTGGGGTACCCTCACACATATTATTCCCTCATTTAATGTATATTTTCACCAAAAAGTGAAGTTTTCAAAAAGTCAAAATTTAATGAAAATGACTTGATATCAAGGACTCATCGGGCGAATCGCTCTGGAACTGAAATCGGAATGCTCACTGACATTTTCCCTCCTTCGAAAGTCTGAAAAATGATGGAAAAATGACTAAGTCCAAAAAAAATTTTTTAAAACTTTTTTCAATTTTACCCCCGTGTGATATATATTCTACCCACACACATTTGGAACTCTCCTGGGGTACCCTCACACATATTATTCCCTCATTTAATGGATATTTTCACCAAAAAGTGAAGTTTTCAAAAAGTCAGAAAATTGGCTGAAAACGACTTAATATCAAGGACTCATCGGGCGAATCGCTCTGGAACTGAAATCGGAATGCTCACTGACATTTTCCCCTCTCCGAAAGTCTGAAAATTGATGGAAAAATGACAAGGTCCAAAAAAAATTTTTTTCAACTTTTTTCAATTTTACCCCTGTGGGATATACATTCTACCCACACACATTTGGAACTCTCCTGGGGTACCCTCACACATATTATTCCCTCATTTAATGTATATTTTCACCAAAAAGTGAACTTTTCAAAAAGTCAAAATTTAATGAAAATGACTTCATATCAAGGACTCATCGGGCGAATCGCTCTGGAACTGAAATCGGAATGCTCACTGACATTTTCCCTCCTTCGAAAGTCTGAAAAATGATGGAAAAATGACTAAGTCCAAAAAAAATTTTTTAAAACTTTTTTCAATTTTACCCACGTGTGATATATATTCTACCCACACACATTTGGAACTCTCCTGGGGTACCCTCACACATATTATTCCCTCATTTAATGGATATTTTCACCAAAAAGTGAAGTTTTCAAAAAGTCAGAAAATTGGCTGAAAACGACTTAATATCAAGGACTCATCGGGCGAATCACTCTGGAACTGAAATCGGAATGCTCACTGACATTTTCCCCTCTCCGAAAGTCTGAAAAATGATGGAAAAATGACTAAGTCCAAATAATTTTTTTTTCAACTTTTTTCAATTTTACCCCTGTGGGATAGACATTCTACCCACACACATTTGGAACTCTCCTGGGGTACCCTCACACATATTATTCCCTCATTTAATGTATATTTTCACCAAAAAGTGAAGGTTTCAAAAAGTCCGAAAATTGGCTGAAAACGACTTAATATCAAGGACTCATCGGGCGAAATCGCTCTGGAACTGAAATCGGAATGCTCAATAACAATTTCCCCTCTCCGAAAGTCTGAAAAATGAAGGAAAAATGACTAAGTCCAAAAAAAATTTTTTTTAACTTTTTTCAATTTTACCCCCATGGGATATATTTTCTATCCACACACATTTGGAACTCTCCTGGGGTACCCTCACACATATTATTCCCTCATTTAATGGATATTTTCACCAAAAAGTTAAGTTTTCAAAAAGTCAGAAAATTGGCTGAAAACGACTTAATATCAAGGACTCATTGGGCGAATCACTCTGGAACTGAAATCGGAATACTCACTGACATTTTCCCCTCTCCGAAAGTCTGAAAAATGATGGAAAAATGAATAAGTACAAAAAAAATTTTTTTAAACTTTTTTCAATTTTACCCCTGTGGGATAGACATTCTACCCACACACATTTGGAACTCTCCTGGGGTACCCTCACACATATTATTCCCTCATTTAATGTATATTTTCACCAAAAAGTGAAGTTTTCAAAAAGTCAAAATTTAATGAAAATGACTTGATATCAAGGACTCATCGGGCGAATCGCTCTGGAACTGAAATCGGAATGCTCACTGACATTTTCCCTCCTTCGAAAGTCTGAAAAATGATGGAAAAATGACTAAGTCCAAAAAAAATTTTTTAAAACTTTTTTCAATTTTACCCCCGTGTCATATATATTCTACCCACACACATTTGGAACTCTCCTGGGGTACCCTCACACATATTATTCCCTCATTTAATGGATATTTTCACCAAAAAGTGAAGTTTTCAAAAAGTCAGAAAATTGGCTGAAAATGATTTAATATCAAGGACTCATCGGGCGAATCAATCTGGAACTGAAATCGGAATGCTCACTGACATTTTCCCCTCTCCGAAAGTCTGAAAAATGATGGAAAAATGACTAAGTCCAAAAAAAATTTTTTTCAACTTTTTTCAATTTTACCCCGTGGGATATATATTCTACCCAACACACATTTGGAACTCTCCTGGGGTACCCTCACACATATTATTCCCTCATTTAATGGATATTTTCACCAAAAAGTGAAGTTTTCAAAAAGTCAGAAAATTGTCTGATAACGACTTAATATCAAGGACTCATCGGTCGAATCACTCTTTAACTGAAATTGGAATGCTCACTGACATTTTTCCCTCTCCGAAAGTCTGAAAAATGATGGAAAAATGACTAAGTCCAAAAAAAAATTTTTTCAACTTTTTTCAATTTTACCCCTGTGGGATAGACATTCTACCCACACACATTTGGAACTCTCCTGGGGTACCCTCACACATATTATTCCCTCATTTAATGTATATTTTCACCCAAAAGTGAAGCTTTCAAAAAGTCCGAAAATTGGCTGAAAACGACTTAATATCAAGGACTCATCGGGCGAAATCGCTCTGGAACTGAAATCGGAATGCTCAATAACAATTTCCCCTCTCCGAAAGTCTGAAAAATGAAGGAAAAATGACTAAGTCCAAAAAAATTTTTTTTTACCTTTTCAATTTTACCCCCATGGGATATATTTTCTATCCACACACATTTGGAACTCTCCTGGGGTACCCTCACACATATTATTCCCTCATTTAATGGATATTTTCACCAAAAATTGAAGTTTTCAAAAAGTCAGAAAATTGGCTGAAAACGACTTAATATCAAGGAATCATCGGGCGAATCACTCTGGAACTAAAATCGGAATACTCACTGATATTTTCCCCTCTCCGAAAGTCTGAAAAATGATGGAAAAATGACTAAGTCCAAAAAAAATTCTTTTTAACTTTTTTCAATTTTACCCCCATGGGATATATTTTCTATCCACACACATTTGGAACTCTCCTGGGGTACCCTCACACATATTATTCCCTCATTTAATGGATATTTTCACCAAAAAGTGAAGTTTTCAAAAAGTCAGAAAATTGGCTGAAAACAACTTAATATCAAGGACTCATCGGGCGAATCGCTCTGGAACTGAAATCGGAATGCTCATTGACATTTTCCCCTCTCCGAAAGTCTGAAAAATGATGGAAAAATGACTAAGTCCAAATAATTTTTTTTTCAACTTTTTTCAATTTTACCCCTGTGGGATAGACATTCTACCCACACACATTTGGAACTCTCCTGGGGTACCCTCACACATATTATTCCCTCATTTAATGTATATTTTCACCAAAAAGTGAAGGTTTCAAAAAGTCCGAAAATTGGCTGAAAACGACTTAATATCAAGGACTCATCGGGCGAAATCGCTCTGGAACTGAAATCGGAATGCTCAATAACAATTTCCCCTCTCCGAAAGTCTGAAAAATGAAGGAAAAATGACTAAGTCCAAAAAAAATTTTTTTTAACTTTTTTCAATTTTACCCCCATGGGATATATTTTCTATCCACACACATTTGGAACTCTCCTGGGGTACCCTCACACATATTATTCCCTCATTTAATGGATATTTTCACCAAAAAGTTAAGTTTTCAAAAAGTCAGAAAATTGGCTGAAAACGACTTAATATCAAGGACTCATTGGGCGAATCACTCTGGAACTGAAATCGGAATACTCACTGACATTTTCCCCTCTCCGAAAGTCTGAAAAATGATGGAAAAATGAATAAGTACAAAAAAAATTTTTTTAAACTTTTTTCAATTTTACCCCTGTGGGATAGACATTCTACCCACACACATTTGGAACTCTCCTGGGGTACCCTCACACATATTATTCCCTCATTTAATGTATATTTTCACCAAAAAGTGAAGTTTTCAAAAAGTCAAAATTTAATGAAAATGACTTGATATCAAGGACTCATCGGGCGAATCGCTCTGGAACTGAAATCGGAATGCTCACTGACATTTTCCCTCCTTCGAAAGTCTGAAAAATGATGGAAAAATGACTAAGTCCAAAAAAAATTTTTTAAAACTTTTTTCAATTTTACCCCCGTGTGATATATATTCTACCCACACACATTTGGAACTCTCCTGGGGTACCCTCACACATATTATTCCCTCATTTAATGGATATTTTCACCAAAAAGTGAAGTTTTCAAAAAGTCAGAAAATTGGCTGAAAATGACTTAATATCAAGGACTCATCGGGCGAATCAATCTGGAACTGAAATCGGAATGCTCACTGACATTTTCCCCTCTCCGAAAGTCTGAAAAATGATGGAAAAATGACTAAGTCCAAAAAAAATTTTTTTCAACTTTTTTCAATTTTACCCCGTGGGATATATATTCTACCCAACACACATTTGGAACTCTCCTGGGGTACCCTCACACATATTATTCCCTCATTTAATGGATATTTTCACCAAAAAGTGAAGTTTTCAAAAAGTCAGAAAATTGTCTGATAACGACTTAATATCAAGGACTCATCGGTCGAATCACTCTTTAACTGAAATTGGAATGCTCACTGACATTTTTCCCTCTCCGAAAGTCTGAAAAATGATGGAAAAATGACTAAGTCCAAAAAAAAATTTTTTCAACTTTTTTCAATTTTACCCCTGTGGGATAGACATTCTACCCACACACATTTGGAACTCTCCTGGGGTACCCTCACACATATTATTCCCTCATTTAATGTATATTTTCACCCAAAAGTGAAGCTTTCAAAAAGTCCGAAAATTGGCTGAAAACGACTTAATATCAAGGACTCATCGGGCGAAATCGCTCTGGAACTGAAATCGGAATGCTCAATAACAATTTCCCCTCTCCGAAAGTCTGAAAAATGAAGGAAAAATGACTAAGTCCAAAAAAATTTTTTTTTACCTTTTCAATTTTACCCCCATGGGATATATTTTCTATCCACACACATTTGGAACTCTCCTGGGGTACCCTCACACATATTATTCCCTCATTTAATGGATATTTTCACCAAAAATTGAAGTTTTCAAAAAGTCAGAAAATTGGCTGAAAACGACTTAATATCAAGGAATCATCGGGCGAATCACTCTGGAACTAAAATCGGAATACTCACTGATATTTTCCCCTCTCCGAAAGTCTGAAAAATGATGGAAAAATGACTAAGTCCAAAAAAAATATTTTTCAACTTTTTTCAATTTTACCCCTGTGGGATAGACATTCTACCCACACACATTTGGAACTCTCCTGGGGTACCCTCACACATATTATTCCCTCATTTAATGTATATTTTCACCAAAAAGTGAAGCTTTCAAAAAGTCCGAAAATTGGCTGAAAACGACTTAATATCAAAGACTCATCGGGCGAATCGCTCTGGAACTGAAATCGGAATGCTCAATAACAATTTCCCCTCTCCGAAAGTCTGAAAAATGAAGGAAAAATGACTAAGTCCAAAAAAAATTCTTTTTAACTTTTTTCAATTTTACCCCCATGGGATATATTTTCTATCCACACACATTTGGAACTCTCCTGGGGTACCCTCACACATATTATTCCCTCATTTAATGGATATTTTCACCAAAAAGTGAAGTTTTCAAAAAGTCAGAAAATTGGCTGAAAACAACTTAATATCAAGGACTCATCGGGCGAATCGCTCTGGAACTGAAATCGGAATGCTCATTGACATTTTCCCCTCTCCGAAAGTCTGAAAAATGATGGAAAAATGACTAAGTCCAAAAAAAATTTTTTTCAACTTTTTTCAATTTTACCCCGTGGGATATATATTCTACCCAACACACATTTGGAACTCTCCTGGGGTACCATCACACATATTATTCCCTCATTTAATGTATATTTTCACCAAAAAGTGAAGCTTTCAAAAAGTCCGAAAATTGGCTGAAAACGACTTAATATCAAGGACTCATCGGGCGAATCGCTCTGGAACTGAAATCGGAATGCTCAATAACAATTTCCCCTCTCCGAAAGTCTGAAAAATGAAGGAAAAATGACTAAGTCCAAAAAAAATTTTTTTTAACTTTTTTCAATTTTACCCCAATGGGATATATTTTCTATCCACACACATTTGGAACTCTCCTGGGGTACCCTCACACATATTATTCCCTCATTTAATGGATATTTTCACCAAAAAGTGAAGTTTTCAAAAAGTCAAAATTTAATGAAAATGACTTCATATCAAGGACTCATCGGGCGAATCGCTCTGGAACTGAAATCGGAATGCTCACTGACATTTTCCCTCCTTCGAAAGTCTGAAAAATGATGGAAAAATGACTAAGTCCAAAAAAAATTTTTTAAAACTTTTTTCAATTTTACCCCCGTGTGATATATATTCTACCCACACACATTTGGAACTCTCCTGGGGTACCCTCACACATATTATTCCCTCATTTAATGGATATTTTCACCAAAAAGTGAAGTTTTCAAAAAGTCAGAAAATTGGCTGAAAACGACTTAATATCAAGGACTCATCGGGCGAATCGCTCTGGAACTGAAATCGGAATGCTCACTGACATTTTCCCCTCTCCGAAAGTCTGAAAATTGATGGAAAAATGACAAGGTCCAAAAAAAAATTTTTTCAACTTTTTTCAATTTTACCCCTGTGGGATATACATTCTACCCACACACATTTGGAACTCTCCTGGGGTACCCTCACACATATTATTCCCTCATTTAATGTATATTTTCACCAAAAAGTGAACTTTTCAAAAAGTCAAAATTTAATGAAAATGACTTCATATCAAGGACTCATCGGGCGAATCGCTCTGGAACTGAAATCGGAATGCTCACTGACATTTTCCCTTCTTCGAAAGTCTGAAAAATGATGGAAAAATGACTAAGTCCAAAAAAAATTTTTTAAAACTTTTTTCAATTTTACCCACGTGTGATATATATTCTACCCACACACATTTGGAACTCTCCTGGGGTACCCTCACACATATTATTCCCTCATTTAATGGATATTTTCACCAAAAAGTGAAGTTTTCAAAAAGTCAGAAAATTGGCTGAAAACGACTTAATATCAAGGACTCATCGGGCGAATCACTCTGGAACTGAAATCGGAATGCTCACTGACATTTTCCCCTCTCCGAAAGTCTGAAAAATGATGGAAAAATGACTAAGTCCAAATAATTTTTTTTTCAACTTTTTTCAATTTTACCCCTGTGGGATAGACATTCTACCCACACACATTTGGAACTCTCCTGGGGTACCCTCACACATATTATTCCCTCATTTAATGGATATTTTCACCAAAAAGTTAAGTTTTCAAAAAGTCCGAAAATTGGCTGAAAACGACTTAATATCAAGGACTCATTGGGCGAATCACTCTGGAACTGAAATCGGAATACTCACTGACATTTTCCCCTCTCCGAAAGTCTGAAAAATGATGGAAAAATGAATAAGTACAAAAAAAATTTTTTTTAACTTTTTTCAATTTTACCCCTGTGGGATAGACATTCTACCCACACACATTTGGAACTCTCCTGGGGTACCCTCACACATATTATTCCCTCATTTAATGTATATTTTCACCAAAAAGTGAAGTTTTCAAAAAGTCAAAATTTAATGAAAATGACTTGATATCAAGGACTCATCGGGCGAATCGCTCTGGAACTGAAATCGGAATGCTCACTGACATTTTCCCTCCTTCGAAAGTCTGAAAAATGATGGAAAAATGACTAAGTCCAAAAAAAATTTTTTAAAACTTTTTTCAATTTTACCCCCGTGTGATATATATTCTACCCACACACATTTGGAACTCTCCTGGGGTACCCTCACACATATTATTCCCTCATTTAATGGATATTTTCACCAAAAAGTGAAGTTTTCAAAAAGTCAGAAAATTGGCTGAAATCAACTTAATATCAAGGACTCATCGGGCGAATCGCTCTGGAACTGAAATCGGAATGCTCAATAACAATTTCCCCTCTCCGAAAGTCTGAAAAATGAAGGAAAAATGACTAAGTCCAAAAAAAATTTTTTTTAACTTTTTTCAATTTTACCCCCATGGGATATATTTTCTATCCACACACATTTGGAACTCTCCTGGGGTACCCTCACACATATTATTCCCTCATTTAATGGATATTTTCACCAAAAAGAGAAGTTTTCAAAAAGTCAGAAAATTGGCTGAAAACGACTTAATATCAAGGACTCATCGGGCGAATCGCTCTGGAACTGAAATCGGAATGCTCACTGACATTTTCCCCTCTCCGAAAGTCTGAAAATTGATGGAAAAATGACAAGGTCCAAAAAAAATTTTTTTCAACTTTTTTCAATTTTACCCCTGTGGGATAGACATTCTACCCACACACATTTGGAACTCTCCTGGGGTACCCTCACACATATTATTCCCTCATTTAATGTATATTTTCACCAAAAAGTGAACTTTTCAAAAAGTCAAAATTTAATGAAAATGACTTCATATCAAGGACTCATCGGGCGAATCGCTCTGGAACTGAAATCGGAATGCTCACTGACATTTTCCCTCCTTCGAAAGTCTGAAAAATGATGGAAAAATGACTAAGTCCAAAAAAAATTTTTTAAAACTTTTTTCAATTTTACCCACGTGTGATATATATTCTACCCACACACATTTGGAACTCTCCTGGGGTACCCTCACACATATTATTCCCTCATTTAATGGATATTTTCACCAAAAAGTGAAGTTTTCAAAAAGTCAGAAAATTGGCTGAAAACGACTTAATATCAAGGACTCATCGGGCGAATCACTCTGGAACTGAAATCGGAATGCTCACTGACATTTTCCCCTCTCCGAAAGTCTGAAAAATGATGGAAAAATGACTAAGTCCAAATAATTTTTTTTTCAACTTTTTTCAATTTTACCCCTGTGGGATAGACATTCTACCCACACACATTTGGAACTCTCCTGGGGTACCCTCACACATATTATTCCCTCATTTAATGTATATTTTCACCAAAAAGTGAAGGTTTCAAAAAGTCCGAAAATTGGCTGAAAACGACTTAATATCAAGGACTCATCGGGCGAAATCGCTCTGGAACTGAAATCGGAATGCTCAATAACAATTTCCCCTCTCCGAAAGTCTGAAAAATGAAGGAAAAATGACTAAGTCCAAAAAAAATTTTTTTTAACTTTTTTCAATTTTACCCCCATGGGATATATTTTCTATCCACACACATTTGGAACTCTCCTGGGGTACCCTCACACATATTATTCCCTCATTTAATGGATATTTTCACCAAAAAGTTAAGTTTTCAAAAAGTCAGAAAATTGGCTGAAAACGACTTAATATCAAGGACTCATTGGGCGAATCACTCTGGAACTGAAATCGGAATACTCACTGACATTTTCCCCTCTCCGAAAGTCTGAAAAATGATGGAAAAATGAATAAGTACAAAAAAAATTTTTTTTAACTTTTTTCAATTTTACCCCTGTGGGATAGACATTCTACCCACACACATTTGGAACTCTCCTGGGGTACCCTCACACATATTATTCCCTCATTTAATGTATATTTTCACCAAAAAGTGAAGTTTTCAAAAAGTCAAAATTTAATGAAAATGACTTGATATCAAGGACTCATCGGGCGAATCGCTCTGGAACTGAAATCGGAATGCTCACTGACATTTTCCCTCCTTCGAAAGTCTGAAAAATGCTGGAAAAATGACTAAGTCCAAAAAAAATTTTTTAAAACTTTTTTCAATTTTACCCCCGTGTGATATATATTCTACCCACACACATTTGGAACTCTCCTGGGGTACCCTCACACATATTATTCCCTCATTTAATGGATATTTTCACCAAAAAGTGAAGTTTTCAAAAAGTCAGAAAATTGGCTGAAAATGACTTAATATCAAGGACTCATCGGGCGAATCAATCTGGAACTGAAATCGGAATGCTCACTGACATTTTCCCCTCTCCGAAAGTCTGAAAAATGATGGAAAAATGACTAAGTCCAAAAAAAATTTTTTTCAACTTTTTTCAATTTTACCCCGTGGGATATATATTCTACCCAACACACATTTGGAACTCTCCTGGGGTACCCTCACACATATTATTCCCTCATTTAATGGATATTTTCACCAAAAAGTGAAGTTTTCAAAAAGTCAGAAAATTGTCTGATAACGACTTAATATCAAGGACTCATCAGTCGAATCACTCTTTAACTGAAATTGGAATGCTCACTGACATTTTTCCCTCTCCGAAAGTCTGAAAAATGATGGAAAAATGACTAAGTCCAAAAAAAAATTTTTTCAACTTTTTTCAATTTTACCCCTGTGGGATAGACATTCTACCCACACACATTTGGAACTCTCCTGGGGTACCCTCACACATATTATTCCCTCATTTAATGTATATTTTCACCCAAAAGTGAAGCTTTCAAAAAGTCCGAAAATTGGCTGAAAACGACTTAATATCAAGGACTCATCGGGCGAAATCGCTCTGGAACTGAAATCGGAATGCTCAATAACAATTTCCCCTCTCCGAAAGTCTGAAAAATGAAGGAAAAATGACTAAGTCCAAAAAAATTTTTTTTTACCTTTTCAATTTTACCCCCATGGGATATATTTTCTATCCACACACATTTGGAACTCTCCTGGGGTACCCTCACACATATTATTCCCTCATTTAATGGATATTTTCACCAAAAATTGAAGTTTTCAAAAAGTCAGAAAATTGGCTGAAAACGACTTAATATCAAGGAATCATCGGGCGAATCACTCTGGAACTAAAATCGGAATACTCACTGACATTTTCCCCTCTCCGAAAGTCTGAAAAATGATGGAAAAATGACTAAGTCCAAAAAAAATATTTTTCAACTTTTTTCAATTTTACCCCTGTGGGATAGACATTCTACCCACACACATTTGGAACTCTCCTGGGGTACCCTCACACATATTATTCCCTCATTTAATGTATATTTTCACCAAAAAGTGAAGCTTTCAAAAAGTCCGAAAATTGGCTGAAAACGACTTAATATCAAAGACTCATCGGGCGAATCGCTCTGGAACTGAAATCGGAATGCTCAATAACAATTTCCCCTCTCCGAAAGTCTGAAAAATGAAGGAAAAATGACTAAGTCCAAAAAAAATTCTTTTTAACTTTTTTCAATTTTACCCCCATGGGATATATTTTCTATCCACACACATTTGGAACTCTCCTGGGGTACCCTCACACATATTATTCCCTCATTTAATGGATATTTTCACCAAAAAGTGAAGTTTTCAAAAAGTCAGAAAATTGGCTGAAAACAACTTAATATCAAGGACTCATCGGGCGAATCGCTCTGGAACTGAAATCGGAATGCTCATTGACATTTTCCCCTCTCCGAAAGTCTGAAAAATGATGGAAAAATGACTAAGTCCAAAAAAAATTTTTTTCAACTTTTTTCAATTTTACCCCGTGGGATATATATTCTACCCAACACACATTTGGAACTCTCCTGGGGTACCCTCACACATATTATTCCCTCATTTAATGGATATTTTCACCAAAAAGTGAAGTTTTCAAAAAGTCAGAAAATTGGCTGAAAACGACTTAATATCAAGGACTCATCGGGCGAATCGCTCTGGAACTGAAATCGGAATGTTCATTGACATTTTCCCCTCTCCGAAAGTCTGAAAAATGATGGAAAAATGACAAGGTCCAAAAAAAATTTTTTTTCAACTTTTTTCAATTTTACCCCTGTGGGATATACATTCTACCCACACACATTTGGAACTCTCCTGGGGTACCCTCACACATGTTATTCCCTCATTTAATGTATATTTTCACCAAAAAGTGAAGTTTTCAAAAAGTCAAAATTTAATGAAAATGACTTCATATCAAGGACTCATCAGGCGAATCGCTCTGGAACTGAAATCGGAATGCTCACTGACATTTTCCCTCCTTCGAAAGTCTGAAAAATGATGGAAAAATGACTAAGTCCCAAAAAAAATTTTTTAAAACTTTTTTCAATTTTACCCCCGTGTGATATATATTCTACCCACACACATTTGGAACTCTCCTGGGGTACCCTCACACATATTATTCCCTCATTTAATAGATATTTTCACCAAAAAGTGAAGTTTTCAAAAAGTCAGAAAATTGGCTGAAAACGACTTAATATCAAGGACTCATCGGGCGAATCACTCTGGAACTGAAATCGGAATGCTCACTGACATTTTCCCCTCTCCGAAAGTCTGAAAAATGATGGAAAAATGACTAAGTCCAAAAAAATTTTTTTTCAACTTTTTTCAATTTTACCCCGTGGGATATATATTCTACCCACACACATTTGGAACTCTCCTGGGGTACCCTCACACATATTATTCCCTCATTTAATGGATATTTTCACCAAAAAGTGAAGTTTTCAAAAAGTCAGAAAATTGGCTGAAAACGACTTAATATCAAGGACTCATCGGGCGAATCACTCTGGAACTGAAATCGGAATGCTCACTGACATTTTCCCCTCTCCGAAAGTCTGAAAAATGATGGAAAAATGACTAAGTCCAAAAAATTTTTTTTTCAACTTTTTTCAATTTTACCCCGTGGGATATATATTCTACCCACACACATTTGGAACTCTCCTGGGGTACCCTCACACATATTATTCCCTCATTTAATGGATATTTTCACCAAAAAGTGAAGTTTTCAAAAAGTCAGAAAATTGTCTGATAACGACTTAATATCAAGGACTCATTGGGCGAATCGCTCTGGAACTGAAATCGGAATGCTCAATAACAATTTCCCCTCTCCGAAAGTCTGAAAAATGAAGGAAAAATGACTAAGTCCAAAAAAAATTTTTTTCAACTTTTTTCAATTTTACCCCTGTGGGATATACATTCTACCCACACACATTTGGAACTCTCCTGGGGTACCCTCACACATATTATTCCCTCATTTAATGTATATTTTCACCAAAAAGTGAAGTTTTCAAAAAGTCAAAATTTAATGAAAATGACTTCATATCAAGGACTCATCGGGCGAATCGCTCTGGAACTGATATCGGAATGCTCACTGACATTTTCCCTCCTTCGAAAGTCTGAAAAATGATGGAAAAATGACTAAGTCCCAAAAAAATTTTTTAAAACTTTTTTCAATTTTACCCCCGTGTGATATATATTCTACCCACACACATTTGGAACTCTCCTGGGGTACCCTCACACATATTATTCCCTCATTTAATAGATATTTTCACCAAAAAGTGAAGTTTTCAAAAAGTCAGAAAATTGGCTGAAAACGACTTAATATCAAGGACTCATCGGGCGAATCACTCTGGAACTGAAATCGGAATGCTCACTGACATTTTCCCCTCTCCGAAAGTCTGAAAAATGATGGAAAAATGACTAAGTCCAAAAAAAATTTTTTTTCAACTTTTTTCAATTTTACCCTGTGGGATATATATTCTACCCACACACATTTGGAACTCTCCTGGGGTACCCTCACACATATTATTCCCTCATTTAATGGATATTTTCACCAAAAAGTGAAGTTTTCAAAAAGTCAGAAAATTGGCTGAAAACGACTTAATATCAAGGACTCATCGGGCGAATCACTCTGGAACTGAAATCGGAATACTCACTGACATTTTCCCCTCTCCGAAAGTCTGAAAAATGATGGAAAAATGACTAAGTCCCAAAAAAATTTTTTAAAACTTTTTTCAATTTTACCCCCGTGTGATATATATTCTACCCACACACATTTGGAACTCTCCTGGGGTACCCTCACACATATTATTCCCTCATTTAATAGATATTTTCACCAAAAAGTGAAGTTTTCAAAAAGTCAGAAAATTGGCTGAAAACGACTTAATATCAAGGACTCATCGGGCGAATCACTCTGGAACTGAAATCGGAATGCTCACTGACATTTTCCCCTCTCCGAAAGTCTGAAAAATGATGGAAAAATGACTAAGTCCAAAAAAATTTTTTTTCAACTTTTTTCAATTTTACCCTGTGGGATATATATTCTACCCACACACATTTGGAACTCTCCTGGGGTACCCTCACACATATTATTCCCTCATTTAATGGATATTTTCACCAAAAAGTGAAGTTTTCAAAAAGTCAGAAAATTGGCTGAAAACGACTTAATATCAAGGACTCATCGGGCGAATCACTCTGGAACTGAAATCGGAATGCTCACTGACATTTTCCCCTCTCCGAAAGTCTGAAAAATGATGGAAAAATGACTAAGTCCAAAAAAATTTTTTTTCAACTTTTTTCAATTTTACCCCGTGGGATATATATTGTACCCACACACATTTGGAACTCTCCTGGGGTATCCTCACACATATTATTCCCTCATTTAATGGATATTTTCACCAAAAAGTGAAGTTTTCAAAAAGTCAGAAAATTGGCTGAAAACGACTTAATATCAAGGACTCATCGGGCGAATCACTCTGGAACTGAAATCGGAATGCTCACTGACATTTTCCCCTCTCCGAAAGTCTGAAAAATGATGGAAAAATGACTAAGTCCAAAAAAATTTTTTTTCAACTTTTTTCAATTTTACCCCGTGGGATATATATTCTACCCACACACATTTGGAACTCTCCTGGGGTACCCTCACACATATTATTCCCTCATTTAATGGATATTTTCACCAAAAAGTGAAGTTTTCAAAAAGTCAGAAAATTGTCTGATAACGACTTAATATCAAGGACTCATTGGGCGAATCGCTCTGGAACTGAAATCGGAATGCTCAATAACAATTTCCCCTCTCCGAAAGTCTGAAAAATGATGGAAAAATGACTAAGTCCAAAAAAAATTTTTTTCAACTTTTTTCAATTTTACCCCTGTGGGATATACATTCTACCCACACACATTTGGAACTCTCCTGGGGTACCCTCACACATATTATTCCCTCATTTAATGTATATTTTCACCAAAAAGTGAAGTTTTCAAAAAGTCAAAATTTAATGAAAATGACTTCATATCAAGGACTCATCGGGCGAATCGCTCTGGAACTGAAATCGGAATGCTCACTGACATTTTCCCTCCTTCAAAAGTCTGAAAAATGATGGAAAAATGACTAAGTCCCAAAAAAATTTTTTAAAACTTTTTTCAATTTTACCCCCGTGTGATATATATTCTACCCACACACATTTGGAACTCTCCTGGGGTACCCTCACACATATTATTCCCTCATTTAATAGATATTTTCACCAAAAAGTGAAGTTTTCAAAAAGTCAAAATTTTATGAAAATGACTTCATATCAAGGACTCATCGGGCGAATCGCTCTGGAACTGAAATCGGAATGCTCACTGACATTTCCCCTCTCCGAAAGTCTGAAAAATGATGGAAAAATGACTAAGTCCAAAAAAATTTTTTTTCAACTTTTTTCAATTTTACCCCGTGGGATATATATTCTACCCACACACATTTGGAACTCTCCTGGGGTACCCTCACACATATTATTCCCTCATTTAATGTATATTTTCATCAAAAAGTGAAGCTTTCAAAAAGTCCGAAAATTGGCTGAAAACGACTTAATATCAAGGACTCATCGGGCGAATCGCTCTGGAACTGAAATCGGAATGCTCATTGACATTTTCCCCTCTCCGAAAGTCTGAAAAATGATGGAAAAATGACAAGGTCCAAAAAAAATTTTTTTCAACTTTTTTCAATTTTACCCCTGTGGGATATACATTCTACCCACACACATTTGGAACTCTCCTGGGGTACCCTCACACATGTTATTCCCTCATTTAATGTATTTTTTCACCAAAAAGTGAAGTTTTCAAAAAGTCAAAATTTAATGAAAATGACTTCATATCAAGGACTCATCGGGCGAATCGCTCTGGAACTGAAATCGGAATGCTCACTGACATTTTCCCTCCTTCGAAAGTCTGAAAAATGATGGAAAAATGACTAAGTCCCAAAAAAATTTTTTAAAACTTTTTTCAATTTTACCCCCGTGTGATATATATTCTACCCACACACATTTGGAACTCTCCTGGGGTACCCTCACACATATTATTCCCTCATTTAATAGATATTTTCACCAAAAAGTGAAGTTTTCAAAAAGTCAAAATTTTATGAAAATGACTTCATATCAAGGACTCATCGGGCGAATCGCTCTGGAACTGAAATCGGAATGCTCACTGACATTTTCCCTCCTTCGAAAGTCTGAAAAATGATGGAAAAATGACTAAGTCCCAAAAAAATTTTTTAAAACTTTTTTCAATTTTACCCCTGTGGGATATACATTCTACCCACACACATTTGGAACTCTCCTGGGGTACCCTCACACATGTTATTCCCTCATTTAATGGATATTTTCACCAAAAAGTGAAGTTTTCAAAAAGTCAAAATTTAATGAAAATGACTTCATATCAAGGACTCATCGGGCGAATCGCTCTGGAACTGAAATCGGAATGCTCACTGACATTTTCCCTCCTTCGAAAGTCTGAAAAATGATGGAAAAATGACTAAGTCCCAAAAAAATTTTTTAAAACTTTTTTCAATTTTACCCCCGTGTGATATATATTCTACCCACACACATTTGGAACTCTCCTGGGGTACCCTCACACATATTATTCCCTCATTTAATAGATATTTTCACCAAAAAGTGAAGTTTTCAAAAAGTCAGAAAATTGGCTGAAAACGACTTAATATCAAGGACTCATCGGGCGAATCACTCTGGAACTGAAATCGGAATGCTCACTGACATTTTCCCCTCTCCGAAAGTCTGAAAAATGATGGAAAAATGACTAAGTCCAAAAAAATTTTTTTTCAACTTGTTTCAATTTTACCCTGTGGGATATATATTCTACCCACACACATTTGGAACTCTCCTGGGGTACCCTCACACATATTATTCCCTCATTTAATGGATATTTTCACCAAAAAGTGAAGTTTTCAAAAAGTCAGAAAATTGGCTGAAAACGACTTAATATCAAGGACTCATCGGGCGAATCACTCTGGAACTGAAATCGGAATGCTCACTGACATTTTCCCCTCTCCGAAAGTCTGAAAAATGATGGAAAAATGACTAAGTCCAAAAAAATTTTTTTTCAACTTTTTTCAATTTTACCCCGTGGGATATATATTGTACCCACACACATTTGGAACTCTCCTGGGGTACCCTCACACATATTATTCCCTCATTTAATGGATATTTTCACCAAAAAGTGAAGTTTTCAAAAAGTCAGAAAATTGGCTGAAAACGACTTAATATCAAGGACTCATCGGGCGAATCACTCTGGAACTGAAATCGGAATGCTCACTGACATTTTCCCCTCTCCGAAAGTCTGAAAAATGATGGAAAAATGACTAAGTCCAAAAAAATTTTTTTTCAACTTTTTTCAATTTTACCCCGTGGGATATATATTCTACCCACACACATTTGGAACTCTCCTGGGGTACCCTCACTCATATTATTCCCTCATTTAATGGATATTTTCACCAAAAAGTGAAGTTTTCAAAAAGTCAGAAAATTGTCTGATAACGACTTAATATCAAGGACTCATTGGGCGAATCGCTCTGGAACTGAAATCGGAATGCTCAATAACAATTTCCCCTCTCCGAAAGTCTGAAAAATGATGGAAAAATGACTAAGTCCAAAAAAATTTTTTTTCAACTTTTTTCAATTTTACCCCGTGGTATATATATTCTACCCACACACATTTGGAACTCTCCTGGGGTACCCTCACACATATTATTCCCTCATTTAATGTATATTTTCACCAAAAAGTGAAGTTTTCAAAAAGTCAAAATTTAATGAAAATGACTTCATATCAAGGACTCATCGGGCGAATCGCTCTGGAACTGAAATCGGAATGCTCACTGACATTTTCCCTCCTTCGAAAGTCTGAAAAATTATGGAAAAATGACTAAGTCCCAAAAAAAATTTTTAAAACTTTTTTCAATTTTACCCCCGTGTGATATATATTCTACCCACACACATTTGGAACTCTCCTGGGGTACCCTCACACATATTATTCCCTCATTTAATAGATATTTTCACCAAAAAGTGAAGTTTTCAAAAAGTCAGAAAATTGGCTGAAAACGACTTAATATCAAGGACTCATCAGGCGAATCACTCTGGAACTGAAATCGGAATGCTCACTGACATTTTCCCCTCTCCGAAAGTCTGAAAAATGATGGAAAAATGACTAAGTCCAAAAAAATTTTTTTTTTGAACTTTTTTAAATTTTACCCCGTGGGATATATATTCTACCCACACAAATTTGAACTCTCCTGGGGTACCCTCACACATATTATTCCCTCATTTAATGTATATTTTCATCAAAAAGTGAAGCTTTCAAAAAGTCTGAAAATTGGCTGAAAACGACTTAATATCAAGGACTCATCGGGCGAATCGCTCTGGAACTGAAATCGGAATGCTCATTGACATTTTCCCCTCTCCGAAAGTCTGAAAAATGATGGAAAAATGACATGGTCCAAAAAAAATTTTTTTCAACTTTTTTCAATTTTACCCCTGTGGGATATACATTCTACCCACACACATTTGGAACTCTCCTGGGGTACCCTCACACATGTTATTCCCTCATTTAATGTATATTTTCACCAAAAAGTGAAGTTTTCAAAAAGTCAAAATTTAATGAAAATGACTTCATATCAAGGACTCATCGGGCGAATCGCTCTGGAACTGAAATCGGAATGCTCACTGACATTTTCCCTCCTTCGAAAGTCTGAAAAATGATGGAAAAATGACTAAGTCCCAAAAAAATTTTTTAAAACTTTTTTCAATTTTACCCCCGTGTGATATATATTCTACCCACACACATTTGGAACTCTCCTGGGGTACCCTCACACATATTATTCCCTCATTTAATAGATATTTTCACCAAAAAGTGAAGTTTTCAAAAAGTCAGAAAATTGGCTGAAAACGACTTAATATCAAGGACTCATCGGGCGAATCACTCTGGAACTGAAATCGGAATGCTCACTGACATTTTCCCCTCTCCGAAAGTCTGAAAAATGATGGAAAAATGACTAAGTCCAAAAAAATTTTTTTTTTGAACTTTTTTCAATTTTACCCCGTGGGATATATATTCTACCCACACACATTTGGAACTCTCCTGGGGTACCCTCACACATATTATTCCCTCATTTAATGTATATTTTCACCAAAAAGTGAAGTTTTCAAAAAGTCAGAAAATTGTCTGATAACGACTTAATATCAAGGACTCATTGGGCGAATCGCTCTGGAACTGAAATCGGAATGCTCAATAACAATTTCCCCTCTCCGAAAGTCTGAAAAATGAAGGAAAAATGACTAAGTCCAAAAAAAATTTTTTTTAACTTTTTTCAATTTTACCCCCATGGGATATATTTTCTATCCACACACATTTGGAACTCTCCTGGGGTACCCTCACACATATTATTCCCTCATTTAATGGATATTTTCACCAAAAAGTGAAGTTTTCAAAAAGTCAGAAAATTGTCTGATAACGACTTAATATCAAGGACTCATTGGGCGAATCGCTCTGGAACTGAAATCGGAATGCTCAATAACAATTTCCCCTCTCCGAAAGTCTGAAAAATGAAGGAAAAATGACTAAGTCCAAAAAAATTTTTTTTCAACTTTTTTCAATTTTACCCCGTGGGATATATATTGTACCCACACACATTTGGAACTCTCCTGAGGTATCCTCACACATATTATTCCCTCATTTAATGGATATTTTCACCAAAAAGTGAAGTTTTCAAAAAGTCAGAAAATTGGCTGAAAACGACTTAATATCAAGGACTCATCGGGCGAATCACTCTGGAACTGAAATCGGAATGCTCACTGACATTTTCCCCTCTCCGAAAGTCTGAAAAATGATGGAAAAATGACTAAGTCCAAAAAAATTTTTTTTCAACTTTTTTCAATTTTACCCCGTGGGATATATATTCTACCCACACACATTTGGAACTCTCCTGGGGTACCCTCACACATATTATTCCCTCATTTAATGGATATTTTCACCAAAAAGTGAAGTTTTCAAAAAGTCAGAAAATTGTCTGATAACGACTTAATATCAAGGACTCATTGGGCGAATCGCTCTGGAACTGAAATCGGAATGCTCAATAACAATTTCCCCTCTCCGAAAGTCTGAAAAATGAAGGAAAAATGACTAAGTCCAAAAAAAATTTTTTTTAACTTTTTTCAATTTTACCCCCATGGGATATATTTTCTATCCACACACATTTGGAACTCTCCTGGGGTACCCTCACACATATTATTCCCTCATTTAATGGATATTTTCACCAAAAAGTGAAGTTTTCAAAAAGTCAAAATTTTATGAAAATGACTTCATATCAAGGACTCATCGGGCGAATCGCTCTGGAACTGAAATCGGAATGCTCACTGACATTTTCCCTCCTTCGAAAGTCTGAAAAATGATGGAAAAATGACTAAGTCCCAAAAAAAATTTTTAAAACTTTTTTCAATTTTACCCCTGTGGGATATACATTCTACCCACACACATTTGGACCTCTCCTGGGGTACCCTCACACATGTTATTCCCTCATTTAATGTATATTTTCACCAAAAAGTGAAGTTTTCAAAAAGTCAAAATTTAATGAAAATGACTTCATATCAAGGACTCATCGGGCGAATCGCTCTGGAACTGAAATCGGAATGCTCACTGACATTTTCCCTCCTTCGAAAGTCTGAAAAATGATGGAAAAATGACTAAGTCCCAAAAAAAATTTTTAAAACTTTTTTCAATTTTACCCCCGTGTGATATATATTCTACCCACACACATTTGGAACTCTCCTGGGGTACCCTCACACATATTATTCCCTCATTTAATAGATATTTTCACCAAAAAGTGAAGTTTTCAAAAAGTCAGAAAATTGGCTGAAAACGACTTAATATCAAGGACTCATCGGGCGAATCACTCTGGAACTGAAATCGGAATGCTCAATAACAATTTCCCCTCTCCGAAAGTCTGAAAAATGAAGGAAAAATGACTAAGTCCAAAAAAATTTTTTTTTACTTTTTCAATTTTACCCCCATGGGATATATTTTCTATCCACACACATTTGGAACTCTCCTGGGGTACCCTCACACATATTATTCCCTCATTTAATGGATATTTTCACCAAAAAGTGAAGTTTTCAAAAAGTCAGAAAATTGGCTGAAAACGACTTAATATCAAGGACTCATCGGGCGAATCACTCTGGAACTGAAATCGGAATACTCACTGACATTTTCCCCTCTCCGAAAGTCTGAAAAATGATGGAAAAATGACTAAGTCCAAAAAAAATTTTTTTCAACTTTTTTCAATTTTACCCCTGTGGGATAGACATTCTACCCACACACATTTGGAACTCTCCTGGGGTACCCTCACACATATTATTCCCTCATTTAATGTATATTTTCATCAAAAAGTGAAGCTTTCAAAAAGTCCGAAAATTGGCTGAAAACGACTTAATATCAAGGACTCATCGGGCGAATCGCTCTGGAACTGAAATCGGAATGCTCATTGACATTTTCCCCTCTCCGAAAGTCTGAAAAATGATGGAAAAATGACAACGTCCAAAAAAAATTTTTTTAAACTTTTTTCAATTTTACCCCTGTGGGATATACATTCTACCCACACACATTTGGAACTCTCCTGGGGTACCCTCACACATGTTATTCCCTCATTTAATGTATATTTTCACCAAAAAGTGAAGTTTTCAAAAAGTCAAAATTTAATGAAAATGACTTCATATCAAGGACTCATCGGGCGAATCGCTCTGGAACTGAAATCGGAATGCTCACTGACATTTTCCCTCCTTCGAAAGTCTGAAAAATGATGGAAAAATGACTAAGTCCCAAAAAAATTTTTTAAAACTTTTTTCAATTTTACCCCCGTGTGATATATATTCTACCCACACACATTTGGAACTCTCCTGGGGTACCCTCACACATATTATTCCCTCATTTAATAGATATTTTCACCAAAAAGTGAAGTTTTCAAAAAGTCAGAAAATTGGCTGAAAACGACTTAATATCAAGGACTCATCGGGCGAATCACTCTGGAACTGAAATCGGAATGCTCACTGACATTTTCCCCTCTCCGAAAGTCTGAAAAATGATGGAAAAATGACTAAGTCCAAAAAAATTTTTTTTCAACTTTTTTCAATTTTACCCTGTGGGATATATATTCTACCCACACACATTTGGAACTCTCCTGGGGTACCCTCACACATATTATTCCCTCATTTAATGCATATTTTCACCAAAAAGTGAAGTTTTCAAAAAGTCAGAAAATTGGCTGAAAACGACTTAATATCAAGGACTCATCGGGCGAATCACTCTGGAACTGAAATCGGAATGCTCACTGACATTTTCCCCTCTCCGAAAGTCTGAAAAATGATGGAAAAATGACTAAGTCCAAAAAAATTTTTTTTCAACTTTTTTCAATTTTACCCCGTGGGATATATATTGTACCCACACACATTTGGAATTCTCCTGGGGTATCCTCACACATATTATTCCCTCATTTAATGGATATTTTCACCAAAAAGTGAAGTTTTCAAAAAGTCAGAAAATTGGCTGAAAACGACTTAATATCAAGGACTCATCAGGCGAATCACTCTGGAACTGAAATCGGAATGCTCACTGACATTTTCCCCTCTCCGAAAGTCTGAAAAATGATGGAAAAATGACTAAGTCCAAAAAAATTTTTTTTCAACTTTTTTCAATTTTACCCCGTGGGATATATATTCTACCCACACACATTTGGAACTCTCCTGGGGTACCCTCACACATATTATTCCCTCATTTAATGGATATTTTCACCAAAAAGTGAAGTTTTCAAAAAGTCAGAAAATTGTCTGATAACGACTTAATATTAAGGACTCATTGGGCGAATCGCTCTGGAACTGAAATCGGAATGCTCAATAACAATTTCCCCTCTCCGAAAGTCTGAAAAATGAAGGAAAAATGACTAAGTCCAAAAAAAATTTTTTTTAACTTTTTTCAATTTTACCCCCATGGGATATATTTTCTATCCACACACATTTGGAACTCTCCTGGGGTACCCTCACACATATTATTCCCTCATTTAATGGATATTTTCACCAAAAAGTGAAGTTTTCAAAAAGTCAGAAAATTGGCTGAAAACGACTTAATATCAAGGACTCATCGGGCGAATCACTCTGGAACTGAAATCGGAATACTCACTGACATTTTCCCCTCTCCGAAAGTCTGAAAAATGATGGAAAAATGACTAAGTCCAAAAAAAATTTTTTTCAACTTTTTTCAATTTTACCCCTGTGGGATAGACATTCTACCCACACACATTTGGAACTCTCCTGGGGTACCCTCACACATATTATTCCCTCATTTAATGTATATTTTCATCAAAAAGTGAAGCTTTCAAAAAGTCCGAAAATTGGCTGAAAACGACTTAATATCAAGGACTCATCGGGCGAATCGCTCTGGAACTGAAATCGGAATGCTCATTGACATTTTCCCCTCTCCGAAAGTCTGAAAAATGATGGAAAAATGACAAGGTCCAAAAAAAATTTTTTTCAACTTTTTTCAATTTTACCCCTGTGGGATATACATTCTACCCACACACATTTGGAACTCTCCTGGGGTACCCTCACACATGTTATTCCCTCATTTAATGTATATTTTCACCAAAAAGTGAAGTTTTCAAAAAGTCAAAATTTAATGAAAATGACTTCATATCAAGGACTCATCGGGCGAATCGCTCTGGAACTGAAATCGGAATGCTCACTGACATTTTCCCTCCTTCGAAAGTCTGAAAAATGATGGAAAAATGACTAAGTCCCAAAAAAATTTTTTAAAACTTTTTTCAATTTTACCCCCGTGTGATATATATTCTACCCACACACATTTGGAACTCTCCTGGGGTACCCTCACACATATTATTCCCTCATTTAATAGATATTTTCACCAAAAAGTGAAGTTTTCAAAAAGTCAGAAAATTGGCTGAAAACGACTTAATATCAAGGACTCATCGGGCGAATCACTCTGGAACTGAAATCGGAATGCTCACTGACATTTTCCCCTCTCCGAAAGTCTGAAAAATGATGGAAAAATGACTAAGTCCAAAAAAATTTTTTTTCAACTTTTTTCAATTTTCCCTGTGGGATATATATTCTACCCACACACATTTGGAACTCTCCTGGGGTACCCTCACACATGTTATTCCCTCATTTAATGTATATTTTCACCAAAAAGTGAAGTTTTCAAAAAGTCAAAATTTAATGAAAATGACTTCATATCAAGGACTCATCGGGCGAATCGCTCTGGAACTGAAATCGGAATGCTCACTGACATTTTCCCTCCTTCGAAAGTCTGAAAAATGATGGAAAAATGACTAAGTCCCAAAAAAATTTTTTAAAACTTTTTTCAATTTTACCCCCGTGTGATATATATTCTACCCACACACATTTGGAACTCTCCTGGGGTACCCTCACACATATTATTCCCTCATTTAATAGATATTTTCACCAAAAAGTGAAGTTTTCAAAAAGTCAGAAAATTGGCTGAAAACGACTTAATATCAAGGACTCATCGGGCGAATCACTCTGGAACTGAAATCGGAATGCTCACTGACATTTTCCCCTCTCCGAAAGTCTGAAAAATGATGGAAAAATGACTAAGTCCAAAAAAATTTTTTTTCAACTTTTTTCAATTTTCCCTGTGGGATATATATTCTACCCACACACATTTGGAACTCTCCTGGGGTACCCTCACACATATTATTCCCTCATTTAATGGATATTTTCACCAAAAAGTGAAGTTTTCAAAAAGTCAGAAAATTGGCTGAAAACGACTTAATATCAAGGACTCATCGGGCGAATCACTCTGGAACTGAAATCGGAATGCTCACTGACATTTTCCCCTCTCCGAAAGTCTGAAAAATGATGGAAAAATGACTAAGTCCAAAAAAATTTTTTTTCAACTTTTTTCAATTTTACCCCGTGGGATATATATTGTACCCACACACATTTGGAACTCTCCTGGGGTATCCTCACACATATTATTCCCTCATTTAATGGATATTTTCACCAAAAAGTGAAGTTTTCAAAAAGTCAGAAAATTGGCTGAAAACGACTTAATATCAAGGACTCATCGGGCGAATCACTCTGGAACTGAAATCGGAATGCTCACTGACATTTTCCCCTCTCCGAAAGTCTGAAAAATGATGGAAAAATGACTAAGTCCAAAAAAATTTTTTTTCAACTTTTTTCAATTTTACCCTGTGGGATATATATATTCTACCCACACACATTTGGAACTCTCCTGGGGTACCCTCACACATATTATTCCCTCATTTAATGGATATTTTCACCAAAAAGTGAAGTTTTCAAAAAGTCAGAAAATTGGCTGAAAACGACTTAATATCAAGGACTCATCGGGCGAATCACTCTGGAACTGAAATCGGAATGCTCACTGACATTTTACCCTCTCCGAAAGTCTGGAAAATGATGGAAAAATGACTAAGTCCAAAAAAATTTTTTTTCAACTTTTTTCAATTTTACCCCGTGGGATATATATTGTACCCACACACATTTGGAACTCTCCTGGGGTACCCTCACACATATTATTCCCTCATTTAATGGATATTTTCACCAAAAAGTGAAGTTTTCAAAAAGTCAGAAAATTGGCTGAAAACGACTTAATATCAAGGACTCATCGGGCGAATCACTCTGGAACTGAAATCGGAATGCTCACTGACATTTTCCCCTCTCCGAAAGTCTGAAAAATGATGGAAAAATGACTAAGTCCAAAAAAATTTTTTTTCAACTTTTTTCAATTTTACCCCGTGGGATATATATTCTACCCACACACATTTGGAACTCTCCTGGGGTACCCTCACACATATTATTCCCTCATTTAATGGATATTTTCACCAAAAAGTGAAGTTTTCAAAAAGTCAGAAAATTGTCTGATAACGACTTAATATTAAGGACTCATTGGGCGAATCGCTCTGGAACTGAAATCGGAATGCTCAATAACAATTTCCCCTCTCCGAAAGTCTGAAAAATGAAGGAAAAATGACTAAGTCCAAAAAAAATTTTTTTTAACTTTTTTCAATTTTACCCCCATGGGATATATTTTCTATCCACACACATTTGGAACTCTCCTGGGGTACCCTCACACATATTATTCCCTCATTTAATGGATATTTTCACCAAAAAGTGAAGTTTTCAAAAAGTCAAAATTTTATGAAAATGACTTCATATCAAGGACTCATCGGGCGAATCGCTCTGGAACTGAAATCGGAATGCTCACTGACATTTTCCCTCCTTCGAAAGTCTGAAAAATGATGGAAAAATGACTAAGTCCCAAAAAAAATTTTTAAAACTTTTTTCAATTTTACCCCTGTGGGATATACATTCTACCGACACACATTTGGAACTCTCCTGGGGTACCCTCACACATGTTATTCCCTCATTTAATGTATATTTTCACCAAAAAGTGAAGTTTTCAAAAAGTCAAAATTTAATGAAAATGACTTCATATCAAGGACTCATCGGGCGAATCGCTCTGGAACTGAAATCGGAATGCTCACTGACATTTTCCCTCCTTCGAAAGTCTGAAAAATGATGGAAAAATGACTAAGTCCCAAAAAAATTTTTTAAAACTTTTTTCAATTTTACCCCCGTGTGATATATATTCTACCCACACACATTTGGAACTCTCCTGGGGTACCCTCACACATATTATTCCCTCATTTAATAGATATTTTCACCAAAAAGTGAAGTTTTCAAAAAGTCAGAAAATTGGCTGAAAACGACTTAATATCAAGGACTCATCGGGCGAATCACTCTGGAACTGAAATCGGAATGCTCACTGACATTTTCCCCTCTCCGAAAGTCTGAAAAATGATGGAAAAATGACTAAGTCCAAAAAAATTTTTTTTCAACTTGTTTCAATTTTACCCTGTGGGATATATATTCTACCCACACACATTTGGAACTCTCCTGGGGTACCCTCACACATATTATTCCCTCATTTAATGGATATTTTCACCAAAAAGTGAAGTTTTCAAAAAGTCAGAAAATTGGCTGAAAACGACTTAATATCAAGGACTCATCGGGCGAATCACTCTGGAACTGAAATCGGAATGCTCACTGACATTTTCCCCTCTCCGAAAGTCTGAAAAATGATGGAAAAATGACTAAGTCCAAAAAAATTTTTTTTCAACTTTTTTCAATTTTACCCCGTGGGATATATATTGTACCCACACACATTTGGAACTCTCCTGGGGTATCCTCACACATATTATTCCCTCATTTAATGGATATTTTCACCAAAAAGTGAAGTTTTCAAAAAGTCAGAAAATTGGCTGAAAACGACTTAATATCAAGGACTCATCGGGCGAATCACTCTGGAACTGAAATCGGAATGCTCACTGACATTTTCCCCTCTCCGAAAGTCTGAAAAATGATGGAAAAATGACTAAGTCCAAAAAAATTTTTTTTCAACTTTTTTCAATTTTACCCTGTGGGATATATATATTCTACCCACACACATTTGGAACTCTCCTGGGGTACCCTCACACATATTATTCCCTCATTTAATGGATATTTTCACCAAAAAGTGAAGTTTTCAAAAAGTCAGAAAATTGGCTGAAAACGACTTAATATCAAGGACTCATCGGGCGAATCACTCTGGAACTGAAATCGGAATGCTCACTGACATTTTACCCTCTCCGAAAGTCTGGAAAATGATGGAAAAATGACTAAGTCCAAAAAAATTTTTTTTCAACTTTTTTCAATTTTACCCCGTGGGATATATATTGTACCCACACACATTTGGAACTCTCCTGGGGTACCCTCACACATATTATTCCCTCATTTAATGGATATTTTCACCAAAAAGTGAAGTTTTCAAAAAGTCAGAAAATTGGCTGAAAACGACTTAATATCAAGGACTCATCGGGCGAATCACTCTGGAACTGAAATCGGAATGCTCACTGACATTTTCCCCTCTCCGAAAGTCTGAAAAATGATGGAAAAATGACTAAGTCCAAAAAAATTTTTTTTCAACTTTTTTCAATTTTACCCCGTGGGATATATATTCTACCCACACACATTTGGAACTCTCCTGGGGTACCCTCACACATATTATTCCCTCATTTAATGGATATTTTCACCAAAAAGTGAAGTTTTCAAAAAGTCAGAAAATTGTCTGATAACGACTTAATATTAAGGACTCATTGGGCGAATCGCTCTGGAACTGAAATCGGAATGCTCAATAACAATTTCCCCTCTCCGAAAGTCTGAAAAATGAAGGAAAAATGACTAAGTCCAAAAAAAATTTTTTTTAACTTTTTTCAATTTTACCCCCATGGGATATATTTTCTATCCACACACATTTGGAACTCTCCTGGGGTACCCTCACACATATTATTCCCTCATTTAATGGATATTTTCACCAAAAAGTGAAGTTTTCAAAAAGTCAAAATTTTATGAAAATGACTTCATATCAAGGACTCATCGGGCGAATCGCTCTGGAACTGAAATCGGAATGCTCACTGACATTTTCCCTCCTTCGAAAGTCTGAAAAATGATGGAAAAATGACTAAGTCCCAAAAAAAATTTTTAAAACTTTTTTCAATTTTACCCCTGTGGGATATACATTCTACCGACACACATTTGGAACTCTCCTGGGGTACCCTCACACATGTTATTCCCTCATTTAATGTATATTTTCACCAAAAAGTGAAGTTTTCAAAAAGTCAAAATTTAATGAAAATGACTTCATATCAAGGACTCATCGGGCGAATCGCTCTGGAACTGAAATCGGAATGCTCACTGACATTTTCCCTCCTTCGAAAGTCTGAAAAATGATGGAAAAATGACTAAGTCCCAAAAAAATTTTTTAAAACTTTTTTCAATTTTACCCCCGTGTGATATATATTCTACCCACACACATTTGGAACTCTCCTGGGGTACCCTCACACATATTATTCCCTCATTTAATAGATATTTTCACCAAAAAGTGAAGTTTTCAAAAAGTCAGAAAATTGGCTGAAAACGACTTAATATCAAGGACTCATCGGGCGAATCACTCTGGAACTGAAATCGGAATGCTCACTGACATTTTCCCCTCTCCGAAAGTCTGAAAAATGATGGAAAAATGACTAAGTCCAAAAAAATTTTTTTTCAACTTTTTTCAATTTTACCCTGTGGGATATATATATTCTACCCACACACATTTGGAACTCTCCTGGGGTACCCTCACACATATTATTCCCTCATTTAATGGATATTTTCACCAAAAAGTGAAGTTTTCAAAAAGTCAGAAAATTGGCTGAAAACGACTTAATATCAAGGACTCATCGGGCGAATCACTCTGGAACTGAAATCGGAATGCTCACTGACATTTTCCCCTCTCCGAAAGTCTGAAAAATGATGGAAAAATGACTAAGTCCAAAAAAATTTTTTTTCAACTTTTTTCAATTTTACCCCGTGGGATATATATTGTACCCACACACATTTGGAACTCTCCTGGGGTACCCTCACACATATTATTCCCTCATTTAATGGATATTTTCACCAAAAAGTGAAGTTTTCAAAAAGTCAGAAAATTGGCTGAAAACGACTTAATATCAAGGACTCATCGGGCGAATCACTCTGGAACTGAAATCGGAATGCTCACTGACATTTTCCCCTCTCCGAAAGTCTGAAAAATGATGGAAAAATGACTAAGTCCAAAAAAATTTTTTTTCAACTTTTTTCAATTTTACCCCGTGGGATATATATTCTACCCACACACATTTGGAACTCTCCTGGGGTACCCTCACACATATTATTCCCTCATTTAATGGATATTTTCACCAAAAATTCAGAAAATTGTCTGATAACGACTTAATATCAAGGACTCATTGGGCGAATCGCTCTGGAACTGAAATCGGAATGCTCAATAACAATTTCCCCTCTCCGAAAGTCAGAAAAATGAAGGAAAAATGACTAAGTCCAAAAAAAATTTTTTTTAACTTTTTTCAATTTTACCCCCATGGGATATATTTTCTATCCACACACATTTGGAACTCTCCTGGGGTACCCTCACACATATTATTCCCTCATTTAATGGATATTTTCACCAAAAAGTGAAGTTTTCAAAAAGTCAAAATTTTATGAAAATGACTTCATATCAAGGACTCATCGGGCGAATCGCTCTGGAACTGAAATCGGAATGCTCACTGACATTTTCCCCTCTCCGAAAGTCTGAAAAATGATGGAAAAATGACTAAGTCCAAAAAAATTTTTTTTCAACTTTTTTCAATTTTCCCTGTGGGATATATATTCTACCCACACACATTTGGAACTCTCCTGGGGTACCCTCACACATATTATTCCCTCATTTAATGGATATTTTCACCAAAAAGTGAAGTTTTCAAAAAGTCAGAAAATTGGCTGAAAACGACTTAATATCAAGGACTCATCGGGCGAATCACTCTGGAACTGAAATCGGAATGCTCACTGACATTTTCCCCTCTCCGAAAGTCTGAAAAATGATGGAAAAATGACTAAGTCCAAAAAAATTTTTTTTCAACTTTTTTCAATTTTACCCCGTGGGATATATATTGTACCCACACACATTTGGAACTCTCCTGGGGTATCCTCACACATATTATTCCCTCATTTAATGGATATTTTCACGAAAAAGTGAAGTTTTCAAAAAGTCTGAAAATTGGCTGAAAACGACTTAATATCAAGGACTCATCGGGCGAATCACTCTGGAACTGAAATCGGAATGCTCACTGACATTTTCCCCTCTCCGAAAGTCTGAAAAATGATGGAAAAATGACTAAGTCCAAAAAAATTTTTTTTCAACTTTTTTCAATTTTACCCCGTGGTATATATATTCTACCCACACACATTTGGAACTCTCCTGGGGTACCCTCACACATATTATTCCCTCATTTAATGTATATTTTCACCAAAAAGTGAAGTTTTCAAAAAGTCAAAATTTAATGAAAATGACTTCATATCAAGGACTCATCGGGCGAATCGCTCTGGAACTGAAATCGGAATGCTCACTGACATTTTCCCTCCTTCGAAAGTCTGAAAAATGATGGAAAAATGACTAAGTCCAAAAAAAATGTTTTAAAACTTTTTTCAATTTTACCCCCGTGTGATATATATTCTACCCACACACATTTGGAACTCTCCTGGGGTACCCTCACACATATTATTCCCTCATTTAATGGATATTTTCACCAAAAAGTGAAGTTTTCAAAAAGTCAGAAAATTGGCTGATAACGACTTAATATCAAGGACTCATCGGTCGAATCACTCTTTAACTGAAATTGGAATGCTCACTGACATTTTTTCCTCTCCGAAAGTCTGAAAAATGATGGAAAAATGACTAAGTCCAAAAAAAAATTTTTTCAACTTTTTTCAATTTTACCCCTGTGGGATAGACATTCTACCCACACACATTTGGAACTCTCCTGGGGTACCCTCACACATATTATTCCCTCATTTAATGGATATTTTCACCAAAAAGTGAAGTTTTCAAAAAGTCAGAAAATTGTCTGATAACGACTTAATATCAAGGAGTCATTGGGCGAATCGCTCTGGAACTGAAATCGGAATGCTCAATAACAATTTCCCCTCTCCGAAAGTCTGAAAAATGAAGGAAAAATGACTAAGTCCAAAAAAAATTTTTTTTAACTTTTTTCAATTTTACCCCCATGGGATATATTTTCTATCCAAACACATTTGGAACTCTCCTGGGGTACCCTCACACATATTATTCCCTCATTTAATGGATATTTTCACCAAAAAGTGAAGTTTTCAAAAAGTCAGAAAATTGGCTGAAAACGACTTAATATCAAGGACTCATCGGGCGAATCGCTCTGGAACTGAAATCGGAATGCTCATTGACATTTTCCCCTCTCCGAAAGTCTGAAAAATGATGGAAAAATGACAAGGTCCAAAAAAAATTTTTTTCAACTTTTTTCAATTTTACCCCTGTGGGATATACATTCTACCCACACACATTTGGAACTCTCCTGGGGTACCCTCACACATATTATTCCCTCATTTAATGGATATTTTCACCAAAAAGTGAAGTTTTCAAAAAGTCAGAAAATTGTCTGATAACGACTTAATATCAAGGAGTCATTGGGCGAATCGCTCTGGAACTGAAATCGGAATGCTCAATAACAATTTCCCCTCTCCGAAAGTCTGAAAAATGAAGGAAAAATGACTAAGTCCAAAAAAAATTTTATTTAACTTTTTTCAATTTTACCCCCATGGGATATATTTTCTATCCAAACACATTTGGAACTCTCCTGGGGTACCCTCACACATATTATTCCCTCATTTAATGGATATTTTCACCAAAAAGTGAAGTTTTCAAAAAGTCAGAAAATTGGCTGAAAACGACTTAATATCAAGGACTCATCGGGCGAATCGCTCTGGAACTGAAATCGGAATGCTCATTGACATTTTCCCCTCTCCGAAAGTCTGAAAAATGATGGAAAAATGACAAGGTCCAAAAAAAATTTTTTTCAACTTTTTTCAATTTTACCCCTGTGGGATATACATTCTACCCACACACATTTGGAACTCTCCTGGGGTACCCTCACACATATTATTCCCTCATTTAATGTATATTTTCACCAAAAAGTGAAGTTTTCAAAAAGTCAAAATTTAATGAAAATGACTTCATATCAAGGACTCATCGGGCGAATCGCTCTGGAACTGAAATCGGAATGCTCACTGACATTTTCCCTCCTTCGAAAGTCTGAAAAATGATGGAAAAATTACTAAGTCCCAAAAAAAATTTTTAAAACTTTTTTCAATTTTACCCCCGTGTGATATATATTCTACCCACACACATTTGGAACTCTCCTGGGGTACCCTCACACATATTATTCCCTCATTTAATAGATATTTTCACCAAAATGTGAAGTTTTCAAAAAGTCAGAAAATTGGCTGAAAACGACTTAATATCAAGGACTCATCGGGCGAATCACTCTGGAACTGAAATCGGAATGCTCACTGACATTTTCCCCTCTCCGAAAGTCTGAAAAATGATGGAAAAATTACTAAGTCCAAAAAAAATTTTTTTTTGAACTTTTTTCAGTTTTACCCCGTGGGATATATATTCTTCCCACACAAATTTGAACTCTCCTGGGGTACCCTCACACATATTATTCCCTCATTTAATGGATATTTTCACCAAAAAGTGAAGTTTTCAAAAAGTCAGAAAATTGGCTGAAAACGACTTAATATCAAGGACTCATCGGGCGAATCACTCTGGAACTGAAATCGGAATGCTCACTGACATTTTCCCCTCTCCGAAAGTCTGAAAAATGATGGAAAAATGACTAAGTCCAAAAAAATTTTTTTTGCAACTTTTTTCAATTTTACCCCGTGGGATATATATTCTACCCACACACATTTGGAACTCTCCTGGGGTACCCTCACACATATTATTCCCTCATTTAATGGATATTTTCACCAAAAAGTGAAGTTTTCAAAAAGTGAGAAAATTGTCTGATAACGACTTAATATCAAGGACTCATTGGGCGAATCGCTCTGGAACTGAAATCGGAATGCTCAATAACAATTTCCCCTCTCCGAAAGTCTGAAAAATGAAGGAAAAATGACTAAGTCCAAAAAAAATTTTTTTTAACTTTTTTCAATTTTACCCCCATGGGATATATATTCTACCCACACACATTTGGAACTCTCCTGGGGTACCCTCACACATATTATTCCCTCATTTAATAGATATTTTCACCAAAAAGTGAAGTTTTCAAAAAGTCAGAAAATTGGCTGAAAACGATTAAATATCAAGGACTCATCGGGCGAATCACTCTGGAACTGAAATCGGAATGCTCACTGACATTTTCCCCTCTCCGAAAGTCTGAAAAATGATGGAAAAATGACTAAGTCCAAAAAAATTTTTTTTCAACTTTTTTCAATTTTACCCCGTGGTATATATATTCTACCCACACACATTTGGAACTCTCCTGGGGTACCCTCACACATATTATTCCCTCATTTAATGTATATTTTCATCAAAAAGTGAAGTTTTCAAAAAGTCAAAATTTAATGAAAATGACTTCATATCAAGGACTCATCGGGCGAATCGCTCTGGAACTGAAATCGGAATGCTCACTGACATTTTCCCTCCTTCGAAAGTCTGAAAAATGATGGAAAAATGACTAAGTCCCAAAAAAAATTTTTAAAACTTTTTTCAATTTTACCCCCGTGTGATATATATTCTACCCACACACATTTGGAACTCTCCTGGGGTACCCTCACACATATTATTCCCTCATTTAATAGATATTTTCACCAAAATGTGAAGTTTTCAAAAAGTCAGAAAATTGGCTGAAAACGACTTAATATCAAGGACTCATCGGGCGAATCACTCTGGAACTGAAATCGGAATGCTCACTGACATTTTCCCCTCTCCGAAAGTCTGAAAAATGATGGAAAAATGACTAAGTCCAAAAAATTTTTTTTTTGAACTTTTTTCAATTTTACCCCGTGGGATATATATTCTACCCACACAAATTTGAACTCTCCTGGGGTACCCTCACACATATTATTCCCCCATTTAATGGATATTTTCACCAAAAAGTGAAGTTTTCAAAAAGTCAGAAAATTGGCTGAAAACGACTTAATATCAAGGACTCATCGGGCGAATCACTCTGGAACTGAAATCGGAATGCTCACTGACATTTTCCCCTCTCCAAAAGTCTGAAAAATGATGGAAAAATGACTAAGTCCAAAAAAATTTTTTTTGCAACTTTTTTCAATTTTACCCCGTGGGATATATATTCTACCCACACACATTTGGAACTCTCCTGGGGTACCCTCACACATATTATTCCCTCATTTAATGGATATTTTCACCAAAAAGTGAAGTTTTCAAAAAGTGAGAAAATTGTCTGATAACGACTTAATATCAAGGACTCATTGGGCGAATCGCTCTGGAACTGAAATCGGAATGCTCAATAACAATTTCCCCTCTCCGAAAGTCTGAAAAATGAAGGAAAAATGACTAAGTCCAAAAAAAATTTTTTTTAACTTTTTTCAATTTTACCCCCATGGGATATATATTCTACCCACACACATTTGGAACTCTCCTGGGGTACCCTCACACATATTATTCCCTCATTTAATAGATATTTTCACCAAAAAGTGAAGTTTTCAAAAAGTCAGAAAATTGGCTGAAAACGACTTAATATCAAGGACTCATCGGGCGAATCACTCTGGAACTGAAATCGGAATGCTCACTGACATTTTCCCCTCTCCGAAAGTCTGAAAAATGAAGGAAAAATGACTAAGTCCAAAAAAATTTTTTTTCAACTTTTTTCAATTTTACCCCCATGGGATATATATTCTACCCACACACATTTGGAACTCTCCTGGGGTACCCTCACACATATTATTCCCTCATTTAATGTATATTTTCACCAAAAAGTGAAGTTTTCAAAAAGTCAAAATTTAATGAAAATGACTTCATATCAAGGACTCATCGGGCGAATCGCTCTGGAACTGAAATCGGAATGCTCACTGACATTTTCCCTCCTTCGAAAGTCTGAAAAATGATGGAAAAATGACTAAGTCCAAAAAAAATTTTTTAAAACTTTTTTCAATTTTACCCCCGTGTGATATATATTCTACCCACACACATTTGGAACTCTCCTGGGGTACCCTCACACATATTATTCCCTCATTTAATGGATATTTTCACCAAAAAGTGAAGTTTTCAAAAAGTCAGAAAATTGGCTGATAACGACTTAATATCAAGGACTCATCGGTCGAATCACTCTTTAACTGAAATTGGAATGCTCACTGACATTTTCCCCTCTCCGAAAGTCTGAAAAATGATGGAAAAATGACTAAGTCCAAAAAAATTTTTTTTTTTAACTTTTTTCAATTTTACCCCGTGGGATATATATTCTACCCACACAAATTTGAACTCTCCTGGGGTACCCTCACACATATTATTCCCTCATTTAATGGATATTTTCACCAAAAAGTGAAGTTTTCAAAAAGTCAGAAAATTGGCTGAAAACGACTTAATATCAAGGACTCATCGGGCGAATCACTCTGGAACTGAAATCGGAATGCTCACTGACATTTTCCCCTCTCCGAAAGTCTGAAAAATGATGGAAAAATGACTAAGTCCAAAAAAATTTTTTTTTTTAACTTTTTTCAATTTTACCCCGTGGGATATATATTCTACCCACACAAATTTGAACTCTCCTGGGGTACCCTCACACATATTATTCCCTCATTTAATGGATATTTTCACCAAAAAGTGAAGTTTTCAAAAAGTCAGAAAATTGGCTGAAAACGACTTAATATCAAGGACTCATCGGGCGAATCACTCTGGAACTGAAATCGGAATGCTCACTGACATTTTCCCCTCTCCGAAAGTCTGAAAAATGATGGAAAAATGACTAAGTCCAAAAAAATTTTTTTTCAACTTTTTTCAATTTTACCCCGTGGGATATATATTCTACCCACACACATTTGGAACTCTCCTGGGGTACCCTCACACATATTATTCCCTCATTTAATGGATATTTTCACCAAAAAGTGAAGTTTTCAAAAAGTGAGAAAATTGTCTGATAACGACTTAATATCAAGGACTCATTGGGCGAATCGCTCTGGAACTGAAATCGGAATGCTCAATAACAATTTCCCCTCTCCGAAAGTCTGAAAAATGAAGGAAAAATGACTAAGTCCAAAAAAATTTTTTTTTAACTTTTTTCAATTTTACCCCCATGGGATATATTTTCTATCCACACACATTTGGAACTCTCCTGGGGTACCCTCACACATATTATTCCCTCATTTAATGGATATTTTCACCAAAAAGTGAAGTTTTCAAAAAGTCAGAAAATTGGCTGAAAACGACTTAATATCAAGGACTCATCGGGCGAATCGCTCTGGATCTGAAATCGGAATGCTCATTGACATTTTCCCCTCTCCGAAAGTCTGAAAAATGATGGAAAAATGACAAGGTCCAAAAAAAATTTTTTAAAACTTTTTTCAATTTTACCCCTGTGGGATATACATTCTACCCACACACATTTGGAACTCTCCTGGGGTACCCTCACACATATTATTCCCTCATTTAATGTATATTTTCACCAAAAAGTCAAAATTTAATGAAAATGACTTCATATCAAGGACTAATCGGGCAAATCGCTCTGGAACTGAAATCGGAATGCTCACTGACATTTTCCCTCCTTCGAAAGTCTGAAAAATGATGGAAAAATGACTAAGTCCCAAAAAAATTTTTTAAAACTTTTTTCAATTTTACCCCCGTGTGATATATATTCTACCCACACACATTTGGAACTCTCCTGGGGTACCCTCACACATATTATTCCCTCATTTAATAGATATTTTCACCAAAAAGTGAAGTTTTCAAAAAGTCAGAAAATTGGCTGAAAACGACTTAATATCAAGGACTCATCGGGCGAATCACTCTGGAACTGAAATCGGAATGCTCACTGACATTTTCCCCTCTCCGAAAGTCTGAAAAATGATGGAAAAATGACTAAGTCCAAAAAAATTTTTTTTTTGAACTTTTTTCAATTTTACCCCGTGGGATATATATTCTACCCACACACATTTGGAACTCTCCTGGGGTACCCTCACACATATTATTCCCTCATTTAATGGATATTTTCACCAAAAAGTGAAGTTTTCAAAAAGTCAGAAAATTGTCTGATAACGACTTAATATCAAGGACTCATTGGGCGAATCGCACTGGAACTGAAATCGGAATGCTCAATAACAATTTCCCCTCTCCGAAAGTCTGAAAAATGAAGGAAAAATGACTAAGTCCAAAAAAAATTTTTTTTAACTTTTTTCAATTTTACCCCCATGGGATATATTTTCTATCCACACACATTTGGAACTCTCCTGGGGTACCCTCACACATATTATTCCCTCATTTAATGGATATTTTCACCAAAAAGTGAAGTTTTCAAAAAGTCAGAAAATTGTCTGATAACGACTTAATATCAAGGACTCATTGGGCGAATCGCTCTGGAACTGAAATCGGAATGCTCAATAACAATTTCCCCTCTCCGAAAGTCTGAAAAATGAAGGAAAAATGACTAAGTCCAAAAAAAATTTTTTTTAACTTTTTTCAATTTTACCCCCATGGGATATATTTTCTATCCACACACATTTGGAACTCTCCTGGGGTACCCTCACACATATTATTCCCTCATTTAATGGATATTTTCACCAAAAAGTGAAGTTTTCAAAAAGTCAGAAAATTGGCTGAAAACGACTTAATATCAAGGACTCATAGGGCGAATCGCTCTGGAACTGAAATCGGAATGCTCTTTGACATTTTCCCCTCTCCGAAAGTCTGAAAAATGATGGAAAAATGACAAGGTCCAAAAAAAATTTTTTAAAACTTTTTTCAATTTTACCCCTGTGGGATATACATTCTACGCACACACATTTGGAACTCTCCTGGGGTACCCTCACACATATTATTCCCTCATTTAATGTATATTTTCACCAAAAAGTGAAGTTTTCAAAAAGTCAAAATTTAATGAAAATGACTTCATATCAAGGACTCATCGGGCGAATCACTCTGGAACTGAAATCGGAATGCTCACTGACATTTTCCCTCCTTCGAAAGTCTGAAAAATGATGGAAAAATGACTAAGTCCAAAAAAAATTTTTTTAACTTTTTTCAATTTTACCCCCATGGGATATATTTTCTATCCACACACATTTGGAACTCTCCTGGGGTACCCTCACACATATTATTCCCTCATTTAATGGATATTTTCACCAAAAAGTGAAGTTTTCAAAAAGTTAGAAAATTGGCTGAAAACGACTTAATATCAAAGACTCATCGGGCGAATCGTTCTGGAACTGAAATCGGAATGCTCACTGACATTTTCCCCTCTCCGAAAGTCTGAAAAATGATGGAAAAATGACAAGGTCCAAAAAAAATTTTTTTCAACTTTTTTCAATTTTACCCCTGTGGGATATACATTCTACCCACACACATTTGGAACTCTCCTGGGGTACCCTCACACATATTATTCCCTCATTTAATGTATATTTTCACCAAAAAGTGAAGTTTTCAAAAAGTCAAAATTTAATGAAAATGACTTCATATCAAGGACTCATCGGGCGAATCGCTCTGGAACTGAAATCGGAATGCTCACTGACATTTTCCCTCCTTCGAAAGTCTGAAAAATGATGGAAAAATGACTAAGTCCAAAAAAAATTTTTTAAAACTTTTTTCAATTTTACCCCCGTGTGATATATATTCTACCCACACACATTTGGAACTCTCCTGGGGTACCCTCACACATATTATTCCCTCATTTAATGGATATTTTCACCAAAAAGTGAAGTTTTCAAAAAGTCAGAAAATTGGCTGATAACGACTTAATATCAAGGACTCATCGGTCGAATCACTCTTTAACTGAAATTGGAATGCTCACTGACATTTTTCCCTCTCCGAAAGTCTGAAAAATGATGGAAAAATGACTAAGTCCAAAAAAAAATTTTTTCAACTTTTTTCAATTTTACCCCTGTGGGATAGACATTCTACCCACACACATTTGGAACTCTCCTGGGGTACCCTCACACATATTATTCCCTCATTTAATGGATATTTTCAACAAAATGTGAAGCTTTCAAAAAGTCCGAAAATTGGCTGAAAACGACTTAATATCAAGGACTCATCGGGCGAATCGCTCTGGAACTGAAATCGGAATGCTCAATAACAATTTCCCCTCTCCGAAAGTCTGAAAAATGAAGGAAAAATGACTAAGTCCAAAAAAATTTTTTTTTAACTTTTTTCAATTTTACCCCCATGGGATATATTTTCTATCCACACACATTTGGAACTCTCCTGGGGTACCCTCACACATATTATTCCCTCATTTAATGTATATTTTCACCAAAAAGTGAAGTTTTCAAAAAGTCAAAATTGGATGAAAATGACTTCATATCAAGGACTCATCTGGCGAATCGCTATGGAACTGAAATCGGAATGCTCACTGACATTTTCCTATATCCGAAAGTCTGAAAAATGATGGAAAAATTACGAAGTCCAAAAAAATTTTTATTCAACTTTTTTCAATTTTACCCCCGTGGGATATATATTCTACCCACACACATTTGGAACTCTCCTGGGGTACCCTCACACATATTATTCCCTCATTTAATGGATATTTTCACCAAAAAGTGAAGTTTTCAAAAATTCTGAGAATTGGCTGAAAACGACTTAATATCAAGGACTAATCGGGCGATTCGCTCTGGAACTGAAATCGGAATGCTCACTGACATTTTCCCCTCTCCGAAAGTCTGAAAAATGATGGAAAAATGACTAAGTCCAAAAAAATTTTTTTTAAACTTTTTTCAATTTTACCCCTGTGGGATATACATTCTACCCACACACATTTGGAACTGTCCTGGGGTACCCTCACACATATTATTCCCTCATTTAATGGATATTTTCACCAAAAAGTGAAGTTTTCAAAAAGTCAGAAAATTGGCTGAAAACGACTTAATATCAAGGACTCATCGGGCGAATCACTCTGGAACTGAAATCGGAATACTCACTGACATTTTCTCCTCTCCGAAAGTCTGAAAAATGATGGAAAAATGACTAAATCCAAAAAAAATTTTTTTCAACTTTTTTCAATTTTACCCCTGTGGGATATACATTCTACCCACACACATTTGGAACTCTCCTGGGGTACCCTCTCACATATTATTCCCTCATTTAATGTATATTTTCACCAAAAAGTGAAGTTTTCAAAAAGTCAAAATTGGATGAAAATGACTTCATATCAAGGACTCATCTGGCGAATCGCTATGGAACTGAAATCGGAATGCTCACTGACATTTTCCCTCCTTCGAAAATCTGAAAAATGATGGAAAAATGACTAAGTCCAAAAAAAATTTTTTAAAACTTTTTTCAATTTTACCCCCGTGGGATATATACTCTACCCACACACATTTGAAACTCTCCTGGGGTACCCTCACACATATTATTCCCTCATTTAATGTATATTTTCACCAAAAAGTGAAGCTTTCAAAGAGTCCGAAAATTGGCTGAAAACGACTTAATATCAAGGACTCATCGGGCGAATCGCTCTGGAACTGAAATCGGAATGCTCACTGACATTTTCCCTCCTTCGAAAGTCTGAAAAATGATGGTAAATGACTAAGTCCAAAAAAAATTTTTTAAAACTTTTTTCAATTTTACCACCGTGGGATATATATGGTACCCACACATTTGGAACTCTCCTGGGGTACCCTTACACATATTATTGCCTCATTGAATGGATATTTTCACCAAAAAGTGAAGTTTTCAAAAAGTCAAATTTGACTGAAAACGACGTAATATCAAGGACTCATCGGGCGAATCTCTCTGGAACTGAAATCGGAATGCTCACTGACATTTTCCCCCCTTCGAAAGTCTGAAAAATGATGGAAAAATGACTAAATCCCAAAAAAATTTTTTTCAACTTTTTTCAATTTTACCCCTGTGGGATATACATTCTACCCACACACATTTGGAACTCTCCTGGGGTACCCTCACACATATTATTCCCTCATTTAATGGATATTTTCACCAAAAAGTGAAGTGTTCAAAAAGTCAGAAAATTGGCTGAAAACGACTTAATATCAAGGACTCATCGGGCGAATCACTCTGGAACTGAAATCGGAATGCTCACTGACATTTTCCTATATCCGAAAGTCTGAAAAATGATGGAAAAATTACGAAGTCCAAAAAAATTTTTATTCAACTTTTTTCAATTTTACCCCCGTGGGATATATATTCTACCCACACACATTTGGAACTCTCCTGGGGTACCCTCACACATATTATTCCCTCATTTAATGGATATTTTCACCAAAAAGTGAAGTTTTCAAAAAGTCAGAAAATTGTCTGATAACGACTTAATATCAAGGACTCATCGGTCGAATCACTCTTTAACTGAAATCGGAATGCTCACTGACATTTTTCCCTCTCCGAAAATCTGAAAAATGATGGAAAAATGACTAAGTCCGAAAAAAAATTTTTTTAACTTTTTTCAATTTTACCCCCATGGGATATATATTCTACCCACACACATTTGGAACTCTCCTGGGGTACCCTCACACATATTATTCCCTCATTTAATGGATATTTTCACCAAAAAGTGAAGTTTTCAAAAATTCTGAGAATTGGCTGAAAACGTCTTAATATCAAGGACTAATCGGGCGATTCGCTCTGGAACTGAAATCGGAATGCTCACTGACATTTTCCCCTCTCCGAAAGTCTGAAAAATGATGGAAAAATGACTAAGTCCAAAAAAAAATTTTTTCAACTTTTTTCAATTTTACCCCCGTGGGATAGACATTCTACCCACACACATTTGGAACTCTCCTGGGGTACCCTCACACATATTATTCCCTCATTTAATGGATATTTTCAACAAAATGTGAAGCTTTCAAAAAGTCCGAAAATTGGCTGAAAACGACTTAATATCAAGGACTCATCGGGCGAATCGCTCTGGAACTGAAATCGGAATGCTCAATAACAATTTCCCCTCTCCGAAAGTCTGAAAAATGAAGGAAAAATGACTAAGTCCAAAAAAATTTTTTTTTAACTTTTTTCAATTTTACCCCCATGGGATATATTTTCTATCCACACACATTTGGAACTCTCCTGGGGTACCCTCACACATATTATTCCCTCATTTAATGGATATTTTCACCAAAAAGTGAAGTTTTCAAAAAGTCAGAAAATTGCCTGAAAACGACTTAATATCAAGGACTCATCGGGCGAATCGCTCTGGAACTGAAATCGGAATGTTCACTGACATTTTTCCCTCTCCGAAAGTCTGAAAAATGATGGAAAAATGACTAAGTCCAAAAAATTTTTTTTTAAACTTTTTTCAATTTTACCCCCATGGGATATATATTCTACCCACACACATTTGGAACTCTCCTGGGGTACCCTCACACATATTATTCCCTCATTTAATGTATATTTTCACCAAAAAGTGAAGTTTTCAAAAAGTCAAAATTGGATGAAAATGACTTCATATCAAGGACTCATCTGGCGAATCGCTATGGAACTGAAATCGGAATGCTCACTGACATTTTCCTATATCCGAAAGTCTGAAAAATGATGGAAAAATTACGAAGTCCAAAAAAATTTTTATTCAACTTTTTTCAATTTTACCCCCGTGGGATATATATTCTACCCACACACATTTGGAACTCTCCTGGGGTACCCTCACACATATTATTCCCTCATTTAATGGATATTTTCACCAAAAAGTGAAGTTTTCAAAAAGTCAGAAAATTGTCTGATAACGACTTAATATCAAGGACTCATCGTTCGAATCACTCTTTAACTGAAATCGGAATGCTCACTGACATTTTTCCCTCTCCGAAAGTCTGAAAAATGATGGAAAAATGACTAAGTCCGAAAAAAATTTTTTTTAACTTTTTTCAATTTTACCCCCATGGGATATATATTCTACCCACACACATTTGGAACTCTCCTGGGGTACCCTCACACATATTATTCCCTCATTTAATGGATATTTTCACCAAAAAGTGAAGTTTTCAAAAATTCTGAGAATTGGCTGAAAACGACTTAATATCAAGGACTAATCGGGCGGTTCGCTCTGGAACTGAAATCGGAATGCTCACTGACATTTTCCCCTCTCCGAAAGTCTGAAAAATGATGGAAAAATGACTAAGTCCAAAAAAAAATTTTTTCAACTTTTTTCAATTTTACCCCTGTGGGATAGACATTCTACCCACACACATTTGGAACTCTCCTGGGGTACCCTCACACATATTATTCCCTCATTAAATGGATATTTTCAACAAAATGTGAAGCTTTCAAAAAGTCCGAAAATTGGCTGAAAACGACTTAATATCAAGGACTCATCGGGCGAATCGCTCTGGAACTGAAATCGGAATGCTCAATAACAATTTCCCCTCTCCGAAAGTCTGAAAAATGAAGGAAAAATGACTAAGTCCAAAAAAATTTTTTTTTAACTTTTTTCAATTTTACCCCCATGGGATATATTTTCTATCCACACACATTTGGAACTCTCCTGGGGTACCCTCACACATATTATTCCCTCATTTAATGGATATTTTCACCAAAAAGTGAAGTTTTGAAAAAGTCAGAAAATTGCCTGAAAACGACTTAATATCAAGGACTCATCGGGCGAATCGCTCTGGAACTGAAATCGGAATGTTCACTGACATTTTTCCCTCTCCGAAAGTCTGAAAAATGATGGAAAAATGACTAAGTCCAAAAAATTTTTTTTTAAACTTTTTTCAATTTTACCCCCATGGGATATATATTCTACCCACACACATTTGGAACTCTCCTGGGGTACCCTCACACATATTATTCCCTCATTTAATGTATATTTTCACCAAAAAGTGAAGTTTTCAAAAAGTCAAAATTGGATGAAAATGACTTCATATCAAGGACTCATCTGGCGAATCGCTATGGAACTGAAATCGGAATGCTCACTGACATTTTCCTATATCCGAAAGTCTGAAAAATGATGGAAAAATTACGAAGTCCAAAAAAATTTTTATTCAACTTTTTTCAATTTTACCCCCGTGGGATATATATTCTACCCACACACATTTGGAACTCTCCTGGGGTACCCTCACACATATTATTCCCTCATTTAATGGATATTTTCACCAAAAAGTGAAGTTTTCAAAAAGTCAGAAAATTGTCTGATAACGACTTAATATCAAGGACTCATCGTTCGAATCACTCTTTAACTGAAATCGGAATGCTCACTGACATTTTTCCCTCTCCGAAAGTCTGAAAAATGATGGAAAAATGACTAAGTCCGAAAAAAAATTTTTTTAACTTTTTTCAATTTTACCCCCATGGGATATATATTCTACCCACACACATTTGGAACTCTCCTGGGGTACCCTCACACATATTATTCCCTCATTTAATGGATATTTTCACCAAAAAGTGAAGTTTTCAAAAATTCTGAGAATTGGCTGAAAACGACTTAATATCAAGGACTAATCGGGCGGTTCGCTCTGGAACTGAAATCGGAATGCTCACTGACATTTTCCCCTCTCCGAAAGTCTGAAAAATGATGGAAAAATGACTAAGTCCAAAAAAATTTTTTTTAAACTTTTTTCAATTTTACCCCTGTGGGATATACATTCTACCCACACACATTTGGAACTGTCCTGGGGTACCTTCACACATATTATTCCCTCATTTAATGGATATTTTCACCAAAAAGTGAAGTTTTCAAAAAGTCAGAAAATTGGCTGAAAACGACTTAATATCAAGGACTCATCGGGCGAATCACTCTGGAACTGAAATCGGAATACTCACTGACATTTTCTCCTCTCCGAAAGTCTGAAAAATGATGGAAAAATGACTAAATCCAAAACAAATTTTTTTCAACTTTTTTCAATTTTACCCCTGTGGGATATACATTCTACCCACACACATTTGGAACTCTCCTGGGGTACCCTCTCACATATTATTCCCTCATTTAATGTATATTTTCACCAAAAAGTGAAGTTTTCAAAAAGTCAAAATTGGATGAAAATGACTTCATATCAAGGACTCATCTGGCGAATCGCTATGGAACTGAAATCGGAATGCTCACTGACATTTTCCCTCCTTCGAAAATCTGAAAAATGATGGAAAAATGACTAAGTCCAAAAAAAATTTTTTAAAACTTTTTTCAATTTTACCCCCGTGGGATATATACTCTACCCACACACATTTTGAACTCTCCTGGGGTACCCTCACACATATTATTCCCTCATTTAATGTATATTTTCACCAAAAAGTGAAGCTTTCAAAGAGTCCGAAAATTGGCTGAAAACGACTTAATATCAAGGACTCATCGGGCGAATCGCTCTGGAACTGAAATCGGAATGCTCACTGACATTTTCCCTCCTTCGAAAGTCTGAAAAATGATGGAAAAATGACTAAGTCCAAAAAAAATTTTTTAAAACTTTTTTCAATTTTACCACCGTGGGATATATATGGTACCCACACATTTGGAACTCTCCTGGGGTACCCTTACCCATATTATTGCCTCATTGAATGGATATTTTCACCAAAAAGTGAAGTTTTCAAAAAGTCAAATTTGACTGAAAACGACTTAATATCAAGGACTCATCGGGCGAATCTCTCTGGAACTGAAATCGGAATGCTCACTGACATTTTCCCCCCTTCTAAAGTCTGAAAAATGATGGAAAAATGACTAAATCCAAAAAAAATTTTTTTCAACTTTTTTCAATTTTACCCCTGTGGGATATACATTCTACCCACACACATTTGGAACCATCCTGGGGTACCCTCACACATATTATTCCCTCATTTAATGGATATTTTCACCAAAAAGTGAAGTGTTCAAAAAGTCAGAAAATTGGCTGAAAACGACTTAATATCAAGGACTCATCGGGCGAATCACTCTGGAACTGAAATCGGAATGCTCACTGACATTTTCCTATATCCGAAAGTCTGAAAAATGATGGAAAAATTACGAAGTCCAAAAAAATTTTTATTCAACTTTTTTCAATTTTACCCCCGTGGGATATATATTCTACCCACACACATTTGGAACTCTCCTGGGGTACCCTCACACATATTATTCCCTCATTTAATGGATATTTTCACCAAAAAGTGAAGTTTTCAAAAAGTCAGAAAATTGTCTGATAACGACTTAATATCAAGGACTCATCGGTCGAATCACTCTTTAACTGAAATCGGAATGCTCACTGACATTTTTCCCTCTCCGAAAATCTGAAAAATGATGGAAAAATGACTAAGTCCGAAAAAATTTTTTTTTAACTTTTTTCAATTTTACCCCCATGGGATATATATTCTACCCACACACATTTGGAACTCTCCTGGGGTACCCTCACACATATTATTCCCTCATTTAATGGATATTTTCACCAAAAAGTGAAGTTTTCAAAAATTCTGAGAATTGGCTGAAAACGACTTAATATCAAGGACTAATCGGGCGATTCGCTCTGGAACTGAAATCGGAATGCTCACTGACATTTTCCCCTCTCCGAAAGTCTGAAAAATGATGGAAAAATGACTAAGTCCAAAAAAATTTTTTTTAAACTTTTTTCAATTTTACCCCTGTGGGATATACATTCTACCCACACACATTTGGAACTGTCCTGGGGTACCCTCACACATATTATTCCCTCATTTAATGGATATTTTCACCAAAAAGTGAAGTTTTCAAAAAGTCAGAAAATTGGCTGAAAACGACTTAATATCAAGGACTGATCGTGTGAATCACTCTGGAACTGAAATCGGAATACTCACTGACATTTTCTCCTCTCCGAAAGTCTGAAAAATGATGGAAAAATGACTAAATCCCAAAAAAATTTTTTTCAACTTTTTTCAATTTTACCCCTGTGGGATATACATTCTACCCACACACATTTGGAACTCTCCTGGGGTACCCTCTCACATATTATTCCCTCATTTAATGTATATTTTCACCAAAAAGTGAAGTTTTCAAAAAGTCAAAATTGGCTGAAAACGACTTAATATCAAGGACTCATCGGGCGAATCTCTCTGGAACTGAAATCGGAATGCTCACTGACATTTTCCCTCCTTCGAAAGTCTGAAAAATGATGGAAAAATGACAAAGTCCAAAAAAAATTTTTTAAAACTTTTTTCAATTTTACCCCCGTGGGATATATATTCTACCCACACACATTTGGAACTCTCCTGGGGTACCCTCACACATATTATTGCCTCATTTAATGGATATTTTCACCAAAAAGTGAAGTTTTCAAAAAGTCAGAAAATTGGCTGAAAACTACTTAATATCAAGGACTCATCGGGCGAATCGCTCTGGAACTCAAATCGGAATGCTCACTGACATTTTCCCCTCTCTGAAAGTCTGAAAAATGATGGAAAAATGACTAGGTCCAAAAAATTTTTTTTTAAACTTTTTTCAATTTTACCCCCATGGGATATATATTCTACCCACACACATTTGGAACTCTCCTGGGGTACCCTCACACATATTATTCCCTCATTTAATGGATATTTTAACCAAAAAGTGAAGTTTTCAAAAAGTTAAATTTGACTGAAAACGACTTAATATCAAGGACTCATCGGGCGAATCTCTCTGGAACTGAAATCGGAATGCTCACTGACATTTTCCCCCTTCGAAAGTCTGAAAAATGATGGAAAAATGACTAAATCCAAAAAAAATTTTTTTCAACTTTTTTCAATTTTACCCCTGTGGGATATACATTCTACCCACACACATTTGGAACTCTCCTGGGGTACCCTCACACATATTATTCCCTCATTTAATGGATATTTTCACCAAAAAGTGAAGTTTTCAAAAAGTCAGAAAATTGGCTGAAAACGACTTAATATCAAGGACTCATCGGGCGAATCACTCTGGAACTGAAATCGGAATGCTCACTGACATTTTCCTATATCCGAAAGTCTGAAAAATGATGGAAAAATGACGAAGTCCAAAAAAATTTTTATTCAACTTTTTTCAATTTTACCCCCGTGGGATATATATTCTACCCACACACATTTGGAACTCTCCTGGGGTACCCTCACACATATTATTCCCTCATTTATTGGATATTTTCACCAAAAAGTGAAGTTTTCAAAAAGTCAGAAAATTGTCTGATAACGACTTAATATCAAGGACTCATCGGTCGAATCACTCTTTAACTGAAATCGGAATGCTCACTGACATTTTTCCCTCTCCGAAAGTCTGAAAAATGATGGAAAAATGACTAAGTCCGAAAAAATTTTTTTTTAACTTTTTTCAATTTTACCCCCATGGGATATATATTCTACCCACACACATTTGGAACTCTCCTGGGGTACCCTCACACATATTATTCCCTCATTTAATGGATATTTTCACCAAAAAGTGAAGTTTTCAAAAATTCAGAGAATTGGCTGAAAGCGACTTAATATCAAGGACTAATCGGGCGATTCGCTCTGGAACTGAAATCGGAATGCTCACTGACATTTTCCCCTCTCCGAAAGTCTGAAAAATTATGGAAAAATGACTAAGTCCATAAAAATTTTTTTTAAACTTTTTTCAATTTTACCCCTGTGGGATATACATTCTACCCACACACATTTGGAACTGTCCTGGGGTACCCTCACACATATTATTCCCTCATTTAATGGATATTTTCACCAAAAAGTGAAGTTTTCAAAAAGTCAGAAAATTGGCTGAAAACGACTTAATATCAAGGACTCATCGGGCGAATCACTCTTTAACTGAAATCGGAATGCTCACTGACATTTTTCCCTCTCCGAAAGTCTGAAAAATGATGGAAAAATGACTAAGTCCGAAAAAATTTTTTTTTAACTTTTTTCAATTTTACCCCCATGGGATATATATTCTACCCACACACATTTGGAACTCTCCTGGGGTACCCTCACACATATTATTCCCTCATTTAATGGATATTTTCACCAAAAAGTGAAGTTTTCAAAAAGTCAGAAAATTGGCTGAAAACGACTTAATATCAAGGACTCATCGGGCGAATCACTCTGGAACTGAAATCGGAATGCTCACTGACATTTTCCTATATCCGAAAGTCTGAAAAATGATGGAAAAATGACGAAGTCCAAAAAAATTTTTATTAAACTTTTTTCAATTTTACCCCCGTGGGATATATATTCTACCCACACACATTTGGAACTCTCCTGGGGTACCCTCACACATATTATTCCCTCATTTAATGGATATTTTCACCAAAAAGTGAAGTTTTCAAAAATTCAGAGAATTGGCTGAAAACGACTTAATATCAAGGACTAATCGGGCGATTCGCTCTGGAACTGAAATCGGAATGCTCACTGACATTTTCCCCTCTCCGAAAGTCTGAAAAATGATGGAAAAATGACTAAGTCCAAAAAAATTTTTTTTTTAACTTTTTTCAATTTTACCCCTGTGGGATATACATTCTACCCACACACATTTGGAACTGTCCTGGGGTACCCTCACACATATTATTCCCTCATTTAATGGATATTTTCACCAAAAAGTGAAGTTTTCAAAAAGTCAGAAAATTGGCTGAAAACGACTTAATATCAAGGACTCATCGGGCGAATCACTCTTTAACTGAAATCGGAATGCTCACTGACATTTTTCCCTCTCCGAAAGTCTGAAAAATGATGGAAAAATGACTAAGTCCGAAAAAATTTTTTTTTAACTTTTTTCAATTTTACCCCCATGGGATATATATTCTACCCACACACATTTGGAACTCTCCTGGGGTACCCTCACACATATTATTCCCTCATTTAATGTATATTTTCACCAAAAAGTGAAGTTTTCAAAAAGTCAAAATTGGCTGAAAACGACTTAATATCAAGGACTCATCGGGCGAATCTCTCTGGAACTGAAATCGGAATGCTCACTGACATTTTCCCTCCTTCGAAAGTCTGAAAAATGATGGAAAAATGACAAAGTCCAAAAAAAATTTTTTAAAACTTTTTTCAATTTTACCCCCGTGGGATATATATTCTACCCACACACATTTGGAACTCTCCTGGGGTACCCTCACACATATTATTGCCTCATTTAATGGATATTTTCACCAAAAAAGTGAAGTTTTCAAAAAGTCAGAAAATTGGCTGAAAACTACTTAATATCAAGGACTCATCGGGCGAATCGCTCTGGAACTTAAATCGGAATGCTCACTGACATTTTCCCCTCTCTGAAAGTCTGAAAAATGATGGAAAAATGACTATGTCCAAAAAATTTTTTTTTAAACTTTTTTCAATTTTACCCCCATGGGATATATATTCTACCCACACACATTTGGAACTCTCCTGGGGTACCCTCACACATATTATTGCCTCATTTAATGGATATTTTCACCAAAAAGTGAAGTTTTCAAAAAGTCAGAAAATTGGCTGAAAACTACTTAATATCAAGGACTCATCGGGCGAATCGCTCTGAAACTTAAATCGGAATGCTCACTGACATTTTCCCCTCTCTGAAAGTCTGAAAAATGATGGAAAAATGACTAAGTCCAAAAAATTTTTTTTTAAACTTTTTTCAATTTTACCCCCATGGGATATATATTCTACCCACACACATTTGGAACTCTCCTGGGGTACCCTCACACATATTATTCCCTCATTTAATGGATATTTTCACCAAAAAGTGAAGTTTTCAAAAAGTCAAATTTGGCTGAAAACGACTTAATATCAAGGACTCATCGGGCGAATCTCTCTGGAACTGAAATCGGAATGCTCACTGACATTTTCCCCCCTTCGAAAGTCTGAAAAATGATGGAAAAATGACTAAATCCAAAAAAAATTTTTTTCAACTTTTTTCAATTTTACCCCCGTGGGATATATATTCTACCCACACACATTTGGAACTCTCCTGGGGTACCCTCACACATATTATTGCCTCATTTAATGGATATTTTCACCAAAAAAGTGAAGTTTTCAAAAAGTCAGAAAATTGGCTGAAAACTACTTAATATCAAGGACTCATCGGGCGAATCGCTCTGGAACTTAAATCGGAATGCTCACTGACATTTTCCCCTCTCTGAAAGTCTGAAAAATGATGGAAAAATGACTATGTCCAAAAAATTTTTTTTTAAACTTTTTTCAATTTTACCCCCATGGGATATATATTCTACCCACACACATTTGGAACTCTCCTGGGGTACCCTCACACATATTATTGCCTCATTTAATGGATATTTTCACCAAAAAGTGAAGTTTTCAAAAAGTCAGAAAATTCGCTGAAAACTACTTAATATCAAGGACTCATCGGGCGAATCGCTCTGAAACTTAAATCGGAATGCTCACTGACATTTTCCCCTCTCTGAAAGTCTGAAAAATGATGGAAAAATGACTAAGTCCAAAAAATTTTTTTTTAAACTTTTTTCAATTTTACCCCCATGGGATATATATTCTACCCACACACATTTGGAACTCTCCTGGGGTACCCTCACACATATTATTCCCTCATTTAATGGATATTTTCACCAAAAAGTGAAGTTTTCAAAAAGTCAAATTTGGCTGAAAACGACTTAATATCAAGGACTCATCGGGCGAATCTCTCTGGAACTGAAATCGGAATGCTCACTGACATTTTCCCCCCTTCGAAAGTCTGAAAAATGATGGAAAAATGACTAAATCCAAGAAAAATTTTTTTCAACTTTTTTCAATTTTACCCCTGTGGGATATACATTCTACCCACACACATTTGGAACTCTCCTGGGGTACCCTCACACATATTATTCCCTCATTTAATGGATATTTTCACCAAAAAGTGAAGTTTTCAAAAAGTCAGAAAATTGGCTGAAAACGACTTAATATCAAGGACTCATCGGGCGAATCACTCTGGAACTGAAATCGGAATGCTCACTGACATTTTCCCCTCTCCGAAAGTCTGAAAAATGATGGAAAAATGACTAAGTCCAAAAAAAATTTTTTAAAACTTTTTTCAATTTTACCACCGTGGGATATATATTGTACCCACACATTTGGAACTCTCCTGGGGTACCCTTACACATATTATTGCCTCATTGAATGGATATTTTCACCAAAAAGTGAAGTTTTCATAAAGTCAGAAAATTGGCTGAAAACTACTTAATATCAAGGACTCATCGGGCGAATCGCTCTGGAACTGAAATCGGAATGCTCACTGACATTTTCCCCCCTTCGAAAGTCTGAAAAATTATGGAAAAATGACTAAGTCCAAAAAAAATTTTTAAAAATTTTTTTCAATTTTACCCCCATGAGATATATATTCTACCCACACACATTTGGAACTCTCCTGGGGTACCCTCACACATATTATTGCCTCATTGAATGGATATTTTCACCAAAAAGTGAAGTTTTCAAAAAGTCAGAAAATTGGCTGAAAACGACTTAATATCAAGGACTCATCGGGCGAATCACTCTGGAACTGAAATGGTAATACTCACTGACATTTTCTCCTCTCCGAAAGTCTGAAAAATGATGGAAAAATGACTAAGTCATAAAAACATTTTTTTCATCTTTTTTCAATTTTACTCCTGTGGGATATATATTCTACCCACACACATTTGGAACTCTCCTGGGGTACCCTCACACATATTATTGCCTCATTTAATGTATATTTTCACCAAAAAGTGAAGTTTTCAAAAAGTCAAAATTGGCTGAAAACGACTTAATATCAAGGACTCATCGGGCGAATCTCTCTGGAACTGAAATCGGAATGCTCACTGACATTTTCCCTCCTTCGAAAGTCTGAAAAATGATGGAAAAATGACCAAGTCCAAAAAAAATTTTTTAAAACTTTTTTCAATTTTACCCCCGTGGGATATATATTCTACCCACACACATTTGGAACTCTCCTGGGGTACCCTCACACATATTATTGCCTCATTTATTGGATATTTTCACCAAAAAGTGAAATTTTCAAAAAGTCAGAAAATTGGCTGAAAACTACTTAATATCAAGGACTCATCGGGCGAATCGCTCTGGAACTGAAATCGGAATGCTCACTGACATTTTCCCTCCTTCGAAAGTCTGAAAAATGATGGAAAAATGACCAAATCCAAAAAATTTTTTAAAACTTTTTTCAATTTTACCCCCATGGGATATATATTCTACCCACACACATTTGGAACTCTCCTGGGGTACCCTCACACATATTATTCCCTCATTTAATGGATATTTTCACCAAAAAGTGAAGTTTTCAAAAAGTCAAATTTGGCTGAAAACGACTTAATATCAAGGACTCATCGGGCAAATCTCTCTGGAACTGAAATCGGAATGCTCACTGACATTTTCCCCCCTTCGAAAGTCTGAAAAATGATGGAAAAATGACTAAATCCAAAAAAAATTTTTTTCACCTTTTTTCAATTTTACCCCTGTGGGATATACATTCTACCCACACACATTTGGAACTCTCCTGGGGTACCTTCACACATATTATTCCCTCATTTAATGGATATTTTCACCAAAAAGTGAAGTTTTCAAAAAGTCAGAAAATTGGCTGAAAACGACTTAATATCAAGGACTCATCGGGCAAATCTCTCTGGAACTGAAATCGGAATGCTCACTGACATTTTCTCCTCTCCGAAAGTCTGAAAAATGATGGAAAAATGACTAAGTCCAAAAAATTTTTTTTTAAACTTTTTTCAATTTTACCCCCATGGGATATATATTCTACCCACACACATTTGGAACTCTCCTGGGGTACCCTCACACATATTATTCCCTCATTTAATGGATATTTTCACCAAAAAGTGAAGTTTTCAAAAAGTCAACATTGGCTGAAAACGACTTAATATCAAGGACTCATCGGGCGAATCTCTCTGGAACTGAAATCGGAATGCTCACTGACATTTTCCCCCCTTCGAAAGTCTGAAAAATGATGGAAAAATGACTAAATCCAAAAAAAATTTTTTTCAACTTTTTTCAATTTTACCCCTGTGGGATATACATTCTACCCACACACATTTGGAACTCTCCTGGGGTACCCTCACACATATTATTCCCTCATTTAATGGATATTTTCACCAAAAAGTGAAGTTTTCAAAAAGTCAGAAAATTGGCTGAAAACGACTTAATATCAAGGACTCATCGGGCGAATCACTCTGGAACTGAAATCGGAATGCTCACTGACATTTTCCTATATCCGAAATTCTGAAAAATGATGGAAAAATGACGAAGTCCAAAAAAATTTTTTTTCAACTTTTCTCAATTTTACCCCCGTGGGATATATATTCTACCCACACACATTTGGAACTCTCCTGGGGTACCCTCACACATATTATTCCCTCATTTAATGGATATTTTCACCAAAAAGTGAAGTTTTCAAAAAGTCAGAAAATTGTCTGATAACGACTTAATATCAAGGACTCATCGGTCGAATCACTCTTTAACTGAAATCGGAATGCTCACTGACATTTTTCCCTCTCCGAAAGTCTGAAAAATGATGGATAAATGACTAAGTCCGAAAAAAATTTTTTTTTAACTTTTTTCAATTTTACCCCCATGGGATATATACTCTACCCACACACATTTGGAACTCTCCTGGGGTACCCTCACACATATTATTCCCTCATTTAATGGATATTTTCACCTAAAAGTGAAGTTTTCAAAAATTCAGAGAATTGGCTGAAAACGACTTAATATCAAGGACTAATCGGGAGATTCGCTCTGGAACTGAAATCGGAATGCTCACTGACATTTTCCCCTCTCCGAAAGTCTGAAAAATGATGGAAAAATGACTAAGTCCAAAAAACATTTTTTTCATCTTTTTTCAATTTTACCCCTGTGGGATATACATTCTACCCACACACATTTGGAACTCTCCTGGGGTACCCTCTCACATATTATTCCCTCATTTAATGTATATTTTCACCAAAAATTGAAGTTTTCAAAAAGTCAAAATTGGCTGAAAACGACAAAATATCAAGGACTCATGGGGCGAATCTCTCTGGAACTGAAATCGGAATGCGCACTGACATTTTCCCTCCTTCGAAAGTCTGAAAAATGATGGAAAAATGACCAAGTCCAAAAAAAATTTTTTAAAACTTTTTTCAATTTTACCCCCGTGGGATATATATTCTACCCACACACATTTGGAACTCTCCTGGGGTACCCTCACACATATTATTGCCTCATTTAATGGATATTTTCACCAAAAAGTGAAATTTTCAAAAAGTCAGAAAATTGGCTGAAAACTACTTAATATCAAGGACTCATCGGGCGAATCGCTCTGGAACTGAAATCGGAATGCACACTGACATTTTCCTATATCCGAAATTCTGAAAAATGATGGAAAAATGACGAAGTCCAAAAAAATTTTTTTTCAACTTTTCTCAATTTTACCCCCGTGGGATATATATTCTACCCACACACATTTGGAACTCTCCTGGGGTACCCTCACACATATTATTCCCTCATTTAATGGATATTTTCACCAAAAAGTGAAGTTTTCAAAAAGTCAGAAAATTGTCTGATAACGACTTAATATCAAGGACTCATCGGTCGAATCACTCTTTAACTGAAATCGGAATGCTCACTGACATTTTTCCCTCTCCGAAAGTCTGAAAAATGATGGAAAAATGACTAAGTCCGAAAAAAAATTTTTTTTAACTTTTTTCAATTTTACCCCCATGGGATATATACTCTACCCACACACATTTGGAACTCTCCTGGGGTACCCTCACACATATTATTCCCTCATTTAATGGATATTTTCACCAAAAAGTGAAGTTTTCAAAAATTCAGAGAATTGGCTGAAAACGACTTAATATCAAGGACTAATCGGGAGATTCGCTCTGGAACTGAAATCGGAATGCTCACTGACATTTTCCCCTCTCCGAAAGTCTGAAAAATGATGGAAAAATGACTAAGTCCAAAAAACATTTTATTCATCTTTTTTCAATTTTACCCCTGTGGGATATACATTCTACCCACACACATTTGGAACTCTCCTGGGGTACCCTCTCACATATTATTCCCTCATTTAATGTATATTTTCACCAAAAATTGAAGTTTTCAAAAAGTCAAAATTGGCTGAAAACGACAAAATATCAAGGACTCATGGGGCGAATCTCTCTGGAACTGAAATCGGAATGCGCACTGACATTTTCCCTCCTTCGAAAGTCTGAAAAATGATGGAAAAATGACCAAATCCAAAAAATTTTTTAAAACATTTTTCAATTTTACCCCCATGGGATATATATTCTACCCACACACATTTGGAACTCTCCTGGGGTACCCTCACACATATTATTCCCTCATTTAATGGATATTTTCACCAAAAAGTGAAGTTTTCAAAAAGTCAAATTTGGCTGAAAACGACTTAATCTCAAGGACTCATCGGGCAAATCTCTCTGGAACTGAAATCGGAATGCTCACTGACATTTTCCCCCCTTCAAAAGTCTGAAAAATGATGGAAAAATGACTAAATCCAAAAAAAATTTTTTTCAACTTTTTTCAATTTTACCCCTGTGGGATATACATTCTACCCACACACATTTGGAACTCTCCTGGGGTACCCTCACACATATTATTCCCTCATTTAACGGATATTTTCACCAAAAAGTGAAGTTTTCAAAAAGTCAGAAAATTGGCTGAAAACGACTTAATATCAAGGACTCATCGGGCGAATCACTCTGGAACTGAAATCGGAATGCTCACTGACATTTTCCTATATCGGAAAGTCTGAAAAATGCTGGAAAAATGACGAAGTCCAAAAAAATTTTTTTTCATCTTTTCTCAATTTTACCCCCGTGGGATATATATTCTACCCACACACATTTGGAACTCTCCTGGGGTACCCTCACACATATTATTCCCTCATTTAATGGATATTTTCACCAAAAAGTGAAGTTTTCAAAAAGTCAGAAAATTGTCTGATAACGACTTAATATCAAGGACTCATCGATCGAATCACTCTTTAACTGAAATCGGAATGCTCACTGACATTTTTCCCTCTCCGAAAGTCTGAAAAATGATGGAAAAATGACTAAGTCCGAAAAAAAATTTTTTTTAACTTTTTTCAATTTTACCCCCATGGGATATATACTCTACCCACACACATTTGGAACTCTCCTGGGGTACCCTCACACATATTATTCCCTCATTTAATGGCTATTTTCACCAAAAAGTGAAGTTTTCAAAAATTCAGAGAATTGGCTGAAAACGACTTAATATCAAGGACTAATCGGGCGATTCGCTCTGGAACTGAAATCGGAATGCTCACTGACATTTTCCCCTCTCCGAAAGTCTGAAAAATGATGGAAAAATGACTAAGTCCAAAAAAATTTTTTTTAAACTTTTTTCAATTTTATCCCTGTGGGATATACATTCTACCCACACACATTTCGAACTCTCCTGGCGTTCCCTCACACATATTATTCCCTCATTTAATGTATATTTTCACCAAAAAGTGAAGTTTTCAAAAAGTCAGAAAATTGCCTGAAAACGACTTAATATCAAGGACTCATCGGGCGAATCTCTCTGGAACTGAAATCGGAATGCTCACTGACATTTTCCCTCCTTCGAAAGTCTGAAAAATGATGGAAAAATGACCAAGTCCAAAAAAAATTTTTTAAAACTTTTTTCAATTTTACCCCCGTGGGATCTATATTCTACCCACACACATTTGGAACTCTCCTGGGGTACCCTCACACATATTATTGCCTCATTTAATGGATATTTTCACCAAAAAGTGAAGTTTTCAAAAAGTCAGAAAATTGGCTGAAAACTACTTAATATTAAGGACTCATCGGGCGAATCGCTCTGGAACTGAAATTGGAATGCTCACTGACATTTTCCCCTCTCTGAAAGTCTGAAAAATGATGGAAAAATGACTAAGTTCAAAAAATTTTTTTTTAAACTTTTTTCAATTTTGCCCCCATGGGATATATATTCTACCCACACACATTTGGAACTCTCCTGGGGTACCCTCACACATATTATTCCCTCATTTAATGTATATTTTCACCAAAAATGAAGTTTTCAAAAAGTCAAATTTGGCTGAAAACGACTTAATATCAAGGACTCATCGGGCGAATCGCTCTGGAACTCAAATCGGAATGCTCACTGACATTTTCCCCCCTTCGAAAGTCTGAAAAATGATGGAAAAATGACTAAATCCCAAAAAAATTTTTTTCAACTTTTTTCAATTTTACCCCTGTGGGATATACATTCTACCCACACACATTTGGAACTCTCCTGGGGTACCCTCACACATATTATTCCCTCATTTAATGGATATTTTCACCAAAAAGTGAAGTTTTCAAAAAGTCAGAAAATTGGCTGAAAACGACTTAATATCAAGGACTCATCGGACGAATCACTCTGGAACTGAAATCGGAATACTCACTCTCCGAAAGTCTGAAAAATGATGGAAAAATGACTAAGTCCAAAAAACATTTTTTTCAACTTTTTTCAGTTTTACCCCCGTGGGATATATATTCTACCCACACACATTTGGAACTCTCCTGGGGTACCCTCGCACATATTATTCCCTTATTTAATGGATATTTTCACCACAAAGTGAAGCTTTCAAAAAGTCAGAAAATTGGCTGGAAACGACTTAATATCAAGGACTCATCGGGCGAATCACTCTGGAATTGAAAACGGAATGCTCACTGACATTTTCCCCTCTCCAAAAGTCTGAAAAATGATGGAAAAATGACTAAGTCCAAAAAAATTTTTTTTCAACTTTTTTCAATTTTACCCCTGTGGGATATACATTCTACCAACACACATTTGGAACTCCCCTGGGGTACCCTCACACATATTATTCCCTCATTTAATGTATATTTTCACCAAAGAGTGAAGTTTTCAAAAAGTCCGAAAATTGGCTGAAAACGACTTAATATCAAGGACTCATCTGGTGAATCACTCTGGAACTGAAATCGGAATGCTCACTGACATTTTCCCCTCTCCGAAAGTCTGAAAAATGATGGAAAAATGACTAAGTCCCAAAAAAATTTTTTTAAACTTTTTTCAATTTTACCCCCGTGGGATATATATTCTACCCACACACATTTGGAACTCTCCTGGGGTACCCTCACACATATTATTCCCTCATGTAATGGATATTTTCACCAAAAAGTGAAGTTATCAAAAAGTCAGAAAATTGGCTGAAAGCGACTTAATATCAAGGACTCATCGGGCGAATCGCTCTGGAACTGAAATCGGAATGCTCACTACCATTTTCCCCCCTTCGAAAGTCTGAAAAATGATGGAAAAATGACTAAGTCCAAAAAAAAATTTTAAAAACTTTTTTCAATTTTACCCCCGTGGGATATATATTCTACCCACACACATTTGGAACTGTCCTGGGGTACCCTCACACATATTATTCCCTCATTTAATGGATATTTTCACCAAAAAGTGAAGTTTTCAAAGTCAGAAAATTGGCTGAAAACGACTTAATATCAAGGACTCATCGGGCGAATCACTCTGGAACTGAAAACGGAATACTCACTGACATTTTCCCCTCTCCGAAAGTCTGAAAAATGATGGAAAAATGACTAAGTCCAAAAAACATTTTTTTCAACTTTTTTCAATTTTACCCCCGTGGGATATATATTCTACCCACACACATTTGGAACTTTCCTGGGGTACCCTCGCACATATTATTCCCTCATTTAATGGATATTTTCACCAAAAAGTGAAGTTTTCAAAATGTCAGAAAATTGGCTGAAAACGACTTAATATCAAGGACTCATCGGGCGAATCGCTCTGGAACTGAAATCGGAATGCTCACTGACATTTTTCCCTCTCCGAAAGTCTGAAAAATGATGGAAAAATGACTAAGTCCAAAAAAATTTTTTTTAAACTTTTTTCAATTTTACCCCCATGGGATATATATTCTACCCACACACATTTGGAACTCTCCTGGGGTACCCTCACACATATTATTCCCTCATTTAATGGATATTTTCACCAAAAAGTGAAGTTTTCAAAAAGTTAAAATTGGCTGAAAATGACTTAATATCAAGGACTCATCGGGCGAATCGCTCTGGAACTGAAATCGGAATGCTCACTGACATTTTTCCCTCTCCGAAAGTCTGAAAAATGATGGAAAAATGACTAAGTCCTAAAAAATTTTTTTTAAATTTTTTCAATTTTACCCCTGTGGGATATACATTCTACCCACACACATTTGGAACTCTCCTGGGGTACCCTCGCACATATTATTCCCTCATTTAATGGATATTTTCACCAAAAAGTGAAGTTTTCAAAAAGTCAGTAAATTGGCTGAAAATGACTTAATATCAAGGACTCATCGGGCGAATCACTCTGGAACTGAAATCGGAATGCTCACTGATATTTTCCCCTCTCCGAAAGTCTGAAAAATGATGGAAAAATGACTAAGTAAAAAAAAATTTTTTTTAAACTTTTTTCAATTTTACCCCTGTGGGATATACATTCTACCCACACACATTTGGAACTCTCCTGGGGTACCCTCACACATATTATTCCCTCATTTAATGGATATTTTCACCAAAAAGTGAAGTTTTCAAAAAGTTAGAAAATTGGCTGAAAACGACTTAATATCAAGGACTCATCGGGCAAATCGCTCTGGAACTGAAATCGGAATGCTCACTGACATTTTCCCCTCTCCGAAAGTCTGAAAAATGATGGAAAAATGACTAAGTCCAAAAAACATTTTTTTCAACTTTTTTCAATTTTACCCCCGTGGGATATATATTCTACCCACACACATTTGGAACTTTCCTGGGGTTCCCTCACACATATTATTCCCTCATTTAATGAATATTTTCACCAATCGTGAAGTTTTCAAAAAGTCAGAAAATTGGCTGAAAACGACTTAATATGAAGGACTCATCGGGCGAATCACTCTGGAATTGAAATAGGAATGCTCACTGACATTTTCCCCTCTCCAGAAGTCTGAAAAATGCTGAAAAAATGACTAAGTCCAAAAAAATTTTTTTAAAACTATTTTCAATTTTACCCCACACACATTTGGAACTCTCCTGAGGTACCCTCACACATATTATTCCCTCATTTAATGGTTATTTTCACCAAAAAGAGAAGTTTTCAAAATGTCAGAAAATTGGCTGAAAACGACTTAATATCAAGGACTCATCGGGCGAATCGCTCTGGAACTGAAATCGGAATGCTCACTGCCTTTTTACCCTCTCCAAAAGTCTGAAAAATGATGGAAAAATGACTAAATACAAAAAAAAATTTTTAAACTTTTTTTAATTTTACCCCTGTGGGATATATATTCTACCCACACACATTTGGAAGTCTCCTGGGGTACCCTCACACATATTATTCCCTCATTTAATGGATATTTTCACCAAAAAGAGAAGTTTTCAAAAAGTCAGAAAATTGCCTGAAAACGACTTAATATCAAGGACTCATCGGGCGAATCACTCTGGAACTGAAATCGGAATGCTCACTGACATTTTTCCCTCTCCGAAAGTCTGAAAAATGATGGAAAAATGACTAAGTCCCAAAAAATTTTTTTTTTACTTTTTTCAATTTTACCCCCGTGGGATATATATTCTACCCACATACATTTGGAACTCTCCTGGGGTACCCTCACACATATTATTCCCTCATTTAATGGATATTTTCACCAAAAAGTGAAGTTTTCAAAAAGTCAGAAAATTGGCTGAAAACGACTTATTATCAAGGACTCATCAGGCGAAACACTCTGGAACTCAAATCGGAATACTCAATGACATTTTCCCTCTCCGAAAGTCTGAAAAATGACGGAAAAATGACTAAGTCCAAAAAAAAATGTTTTCAACTTTTTTCAATTTTACCCCCGTGGGATATATATTCTAACCACAGACATTGGGAACTCTCCTGGGGTACCCTCACACATATTATTCCTTCATTTAATGGATATTTTTACCAAAAAGTTAAGTTTTCAAAAAGTCAGAAAATTGGCTGAAAACGACTTAATATCAAGGACTCATCGGGCGAATCGCTCTGGAACTGAAATCGGAATGCTCACTGTCATTTCCCCCCCTTCGAAAGTCTGAAAAATGATGGAAAAATGACTAAGTCCAAAAAAAATTTTTTAAAATTTTTTTCAATTTTACCCCTGTGGGATATATATTCTACCCATACACATTTGGAACTCTCCTCGGGTACCCTCACACATATTATTCCCTCATTTAATGGATATTTTCACCAAAAAGTGAAGTTTTCAAAAAGTCAGAAAATTTGCTGAAAATGACTTATTATCAAGGACTCATCGGGCGAATCGCTTTGGAACTGAAATCGGAATGCTCACTGACATTTTCTCCTCTCCGAAAGTCTGAAAAATGATGGAAAAATGACTAAGTCCAAAAAATTTTTTTTCCAACTTTTTTCAATTTTACCCCCGTGGGATATATATTCTAACCACACACATTTGGAACTCTCCTGAGGTACCTTTACACATATTATTCCCTCATTTAATGGATATTTTCACCAAAAAGTGAAGTTTTCAAAAAGTCAGAAAATTGGCTGAAAACGACTTATTATCAAGGACTCATCGGGCGAATCGCTTTGGAACTGAAATCGGAATGCTCACTGACATTTTTCCCTCTCCGAAAGTCTGAAAAATGACGGAAAATGACTAAGTCCAAAAAAATTTTTTCAAAACTTTTTTCAATTTTACCCCCGTGGGATATATATTCTACCCACACACATTTGGAACTCTCCTGGGGTACCCTCACACATATTATTCCCTCATTTAATGGATATTTTCACCAAAAAGTGAAGTCTTCAAATAGTCAGAAAATTGGCTGAAAACGACTTAATATCAAGGACTCATCGGGCGAATCACTCTGGAATTGAAATCGGAATGCTCACTGACATTTTCCTCTCTCCGAAAGTCTGAAAAATGATGGAACAATGACTAAGTCCAAAAAAAATTTTTTTAAACTTTTTTCAATTTTACCCCCGTGGGATATATATTCTACCCACACACATTTGGAACTCTCCTGGGGTACCCTCACACATATTATTCCCTCATTTAATGGATATTTTCACCAAAAAGTGAAGTTTTCAAAAAGTCAGAAAATTGGCTGAAAACTACTTAATATCAAGGACTCATCGGGCGAATCGCTCTGGAACTGAAATCGGAATGCTCACTGACATTTCCCCCCCTTAGAAAGTCTGAAAAATGATGGAAAAATGACTAAGTCCAAAAAAAATTTTTCAAAACTTTTTTCAATTTTACCCCCGTGGGATATATATTCTACCCACACACATTTGGAACTCTCCTAGGGTACCCTCACACACATTATTCCCTCATTTAATGGATATTTTCACCAAAAAGTGAAGTTTTCAAAAAGTCCAAAAATTGGCTGAAAACGACTTAACCCCTTAAGCCCCGGAGCATTTTTCGTTTTTGCATTTTCGTTTTTGCTCCTCTTGTTCCCAGAGCCATAGCGTTTTTATTTTTTGGTCAATATGGCCATTTGAGGGCTTATTTTTTGCGGGACGAGTTGTACTTTTCAACGCCATTACTAGTTTTATCATATCCTGTACGGGAAAACGGGAAAAAAAATCCAAGTGCGGTAAAATTGCAAAAAAAGTGCAATGCCACAGTTGTTTTTTATTTTTTTTTTTTACCATGTTCACTGAATGCCAAAACTGACCTGCCCTTCTTATTCTACAGGTCATTACGAGTTCATAGACACCAAACATGTATAGGTTCTTTTATATTTAAGTGGTGAAAAAAAATTCCAAAATTTGGTAAAAAAAAAAATAAAGAAATAGCGCCATTTTCTAAGACCCGTAGCGTCTCCATTTTTCGTGATCTGGGGCTGGTTGATGGCTTATTTTTTGCGTGCCAGGCAGACGTTTTTATTGATAACATTTGGGTAGATCCGATGTTTTGATCGCCCGTTATTGCATTTTATTGCAATTTTGTGGCGACCAAAAAACATAATTCTGGCGTTTAGAATTTTTTTCTCGCTACGCCGTTTACGATCGGAATAATTCTATTTTTATGTTGATAGATCGGGCGATTCTGAACGCGGCGATACCAAATATGTGTATGTGGGTTTTTTTTTAATATATTTTATTTTGAATGGGGCGAAAGGGGGGTGATTTAAACTTTTATATTTTTTTATTTTTTTTTATATTTTAAAAATTTTTTTATTTTACTTTTTGCATGCTTCTATAGTCTCCATAGGAGACTAGAAGCAGCAACTATCCAATCGCCTCTGCTACATACAGGGGACGAGCAGGTCCCCTGCATGCAGCAGAAATGGTCCTGTGCTATGAGCGCCGACCACTAGGTGGCGCTCATAGCGAAAAGATCATGACAACCACAGGCGTCTGCTGCAGACCCTGGGTTGTCATGCACACCCATCGGCGACCCGCGATCACGTGACGGGGTCGCCGGTGGGCGGGGCTTATGACGCGCTACCCGGAAGCGCTCGTTAAATGCTGCTGTCGGAGATTGACAGCAGCATTTAACTGGTTAACAGCCGCGGGTGGATCGCAATTCCACCCGCGGCAGTTGCGGGCACATGTCAGCTGTAAGAATCAGCTGACATGTGCTCCGTTCAGTGAGGGCTCAGCGCAGCAGCCCTCACTGAACGGGGGGTAAGCAAATATGCGTACTAATACGTCCCCGGTAAGTATCAAGGACTCATCGGGTGAATCATTCTGGAACTGAAATCGGAATACTCACTGACATTTTCCCCTCTCCGAAAGTCTGAAAAATGATGGAAAAATGACTAAGTCCCAAAAATATTTTTTTTAAACTTTTTTCAATTTTACCCCTGTGGGATATACATTCTACCCACACACATTTGGAACTCTCCTGGGGCACCCTCACACATATTATTCCCTCATTTAATGGATATTTTCACCAAAAAGTGAAGTTTTCAAAAAGTCAGAAAATTGGCTGAAAGCGACTTAATATCAAGGACTCATCGGGCGAATCGCTCTGGAACTGAAATCGGAATGCTCACTGACATTTTCCCCCCTTCGAAAGTCTGAAAAATGATGGAAAAATGAGTAAGTCCAAAAAAAAATTTTTAAAACTTTTTTTCAATTTTACCCCCGTGGGATATATATTCTACCCACACACATTTGGAACTCTCCTGGGGTACCCTCACACATATTATTCCCTCATTTAGTGGATATTTTCACCAAAAAGTGAAGTTTTCAAAAAGTCAGAAAATTGGCTGAAAACGACTTAATATCAAGGACTCATCGGACGAATCACTCTGGAACTGAAATCGGAATACTCACTCTCCGAAAGTCTGAAAAATGATGGAAAAATGACTAAGTCCAAAAAACATTTTTTTCAACTTTTTTCAGTTTTACCCCCGTGGGATATATATTCTACCCACACACATTTGGAACTCTCCTGGGGTACCCTCGCACATATTATTCCCTTATTTAATGGATATTTTCACCACAAAGTGAAGCTTTCAAAAAGTCAGAAAATTGGCTGAAAACGACTTAATATCAAGGACTCATCGGGCGAATCACTCTGGAATTGAAAACGGAATGCTCACTGACATTTTCCCCTCTCCAAAAGTCTGAAAAATGATGGAAAAATGACTAAGTCCAAAAAAATTTTTTTTCAACTTTTTTCAATTTTACCCCTGTGGGATATGCATTCTACCAACACACATTTGGAACTCCCCTGGGGTACCCTCACACATATTATTCCCTCATTTAATGTATATTTTCACCAAAGAGTGAAGTTTTCAAAAAGTCCGAAAATTGGCTGAGAACGAATTAATATCAAGGACTCATCTGGCGAATCACTCTGGAACTGAAATCGGAATGCTCACTGACATTTTCCCCCCTTCGAAAGTCTGAGAAATGATGGAAAAATGACTAAGTCCAAAAAAAAATTTTCAAAACTTTTTTCAATTTTACCCCCGTGGGATATATATTCTACCCACACACATTTGGAACTCTCCTGGGGTACCCTCACACATATTATTCCCTCTTTAATGGATATTTTCACCAAAAAGTGAAGTTTTCAAAAAGTCAGAAAATTGGCTGAAAACGACTTAATATCAAGGACTCATCGGGCGAATCGCTCTGGAACTGAAATCGGAATGCTCACTGACATTTTCCCCCCTTCGAAAGTCTGAAAAATGATGGAAAAATGACTAAGTCCAAAAACAATTTTTCAAAACTTTTTTCAATTTTACCCCCGTGGGATATATATTCTACCCACACACATTTGGAACTCTCCTGGGGTACCCTCACACATATTATTCCCTCATTTAATGGATATTTTCACCAAAAAGTGAAGTTTTCAAAAAGTCCAAAAATTGGCTAAAATTGACTTAATATCAAGGACTCATCGGGTGAATCGCTCTGGAACTGAAATCGGAATACTCACTGACAATTTCCCCTCTCCGAAAGTTTGAAAAATGAGGTAAAAATGACTAAGTCCAAAAAAATTTTTTTTAACTTTTTTCAATTTTACCCCCGTGGGATATATATTCTACCCACACACATTTGGAACTCTCCTGGGGTACCCTCACACATATTATTCCCTCATTTAATGGATATTTTCACCAAAAAGTGAAGTTTTCAAAAAGTCAGAAAATTGGCTGAAAACTACTTAATATCAAGGACTCATCGGGCGAATCGCTCTGGAACTGAAATCGGAATGCTCACTGACATTTCCCCCCCTTAGAAAGTCTGAAAAATGATGGAAAAATGACTAAGTCCAAAAAAAATTTTTCAAAACTTTTTTCAATTTTACCCCCGTGGGATATATATTCTACCCACACACATTTGGAACTCTCCTAGGGTACCCTCACACACATTATTCCCTCATTTAATGGATATTTTCACCAAAAAGTGAAGTTTTCAAAAAGTCCAAAAATTGGCTGAAAACGACTTAACCCCTTAAGCCCCGGAGCATTTTTCGTTTTTGCATTTTCGTTTTTGCTCCTCTTGTTCCCAGAGCCATAGCGTTTTTATTTTTTGGTCAATATGGCCATTTGAGGGCTTATTTTTTGCGGGACGAGTTGTACTTTTCAACGCCATTACTAGTTTTATCATATCCTGTACGGGAAAACGGGAAAAAAAATCCAAGTGCGGTAAAATTGCAAAAAAAGTGCAATGCCACAGTTGTTTTTTATTTTTTTTTTTTACCATGTTCACTGAATGCCAAAACTGACCTGCCCTTCTTATTCTACAGGTCATTACGAGTTCATAGACACCAAACATGTATAGGTTCTTTTATATTTAAGTGGTGAAAAAAAATTCCAAAATTTGGTAAAAAAAAAAATAAAGAAATAGCGCCATTTTCTAAGACCCGTAGCGTCTCCATTTTTCGTGATCTGGGGCTGGTTGATGGCTTATTTTTTGCGTGCCAGGCAGACGTTTTTATTGATAACATTTGGGTAGATCCGATGTTTTGATCGCCCGTTATTGCATTTTATTGCAATTTTGTGGCGACCAAAAAACATAATTCTGGCGTTTAGAATTTTTTTCTCGCTACGCCGTTTACGATCGGAATAATTCTATTTTTATGTTGATAGATCGGGCGATTCTGAACGCGGCGATACCAAATATGTGTATGTGGGTTTTTTTTTAATATATTTTATTTTGAATGGGGCGAAAGGGGGGTGATTTAAACTTTTATATTTTTTTATTTTTTTTTATATTTTAAAAATTTTTTTATTTTACTTTTTGCATGCTTCTATAGTCTCCATAGGAGACTAGAAGCAGCAACTATCCAATCGCCTCTGCTACATACAGGGGACGAGCAGGTCCCCTGCATGCAGCAGAAATGGTCCTGTGCTATGAGCGCCGACCACTAGGTGGCGCTCATAGCGAAAAGATCATGACAACCACAGGCGTCTGCTGCAGACCCTGGGTTGTCATGCACACCCATCGGCGACCCGCGATCACGTGACGGGGTCGCCGGTGGGCGGGGCTTATGACGCGCTACCCGGAAGCGCTCATAAATGCTGCTGTCGGAGATTGACAGCAGCATTTAACTGGTTAACAGCCGCGGGTGGATCGCAATTCCACCCGCGGCAGTTGCGGGCACATGTCAGCTGTAAGAATCAGCTGACATGTGCTCCGTTCAGTGAGGGCTCAGCGCAGCAGCCCTCACTGAACGGGGGGTAAGCAAATATGCGTACTAATACGTCCCCGGTAAGTATCAAGGACTCATCGGGTGAATCATTCTGGAACTGAAATCGGAATACTCACTGACATTTTCCCCTCTCCGAAAGTCTGAAAAATGATGGAAAAATGACTAAGTCCCAAAAATATATTTTTTAAACTTTTTTCAATTTTACCCCTGTGGGATATACATTCTACCCACACACATTTGGAACTCTCCTGGGGCACCCTCACACATATTATTCCCTCATTTAATGGATATTTTCACCAAAAAGTGAAGTTTTCAAAAAGTCAGAAAATTGGCTGAAAGCGACTTAATATCAAGGACTCATCGGGCGAATCGCTCTGGAACTGAAATCGGAATGCTCACTGACATTTTCCCCCCTTCGAAAGTCTGAAAAATGATGGAAAAATGACTAAGTCCAAAAAAAAATTTTTAAAACTTTTTTTCAATTTTACCCCCGTGGGATATATATTCTACCCACACACATTTGGAACTCTCCTGGGGTACCCTCACACATATTATTCCCTCATTTAGTGGATATTTTCACCAAAAAGTGAAGTTTTCAAAAAGTCAGAAAATTGGCTGAAAACGACTTAATATCAAGGACTCATCGGGCGAATCACTCTGGAATTGAAAACGGAATGCTCACTGACATTTTCCCCTCTCCAAAAGTCTGAAAAATGATGGAAAAATGACTAAGTCCAAAAAAATTTTTTTTCAACTTTTTTCAATTTTACCCCTGTGGGATATGCATTCTACCAACACACATTTGGAACTCCCCTGGGGTACCCTCACACATATTATTCCCTCATTTAATGTATATTTTCACCAAAGAGTGAAGTTTTCAAAAAGTCCGAAAATTGGCTGAGAACGAATTAATATCAAGGACTCATCTGGCGAATCACTCTGGAACTGAAATCGGAATGCTCACTGACATTTTCCCCTCTCCGAAAGTCTGAAAAATGATGGAAAAATGACTAAGTTCAAAAAAAATTTTTTTAAACTTTTTTCAATTTTACCCCCTTGGGATATATATTCTACCCACACACATTTGGAACTGTCCTGGGGTACCCTCACACATATTATTCCCTCATTTAATGGATATTTTCACCAAAAAGTGAAGTTTTCAAAGTCAGAAAATTGGCTGAAAACGACTTAATATCAAGGACTCATCGGGCGAATCACTCTGGAACTGAAAACGGAATACTCACTGACATTTTCCCCTCTCCGAAAGTCGGAAAAATGATGGAAAAATGACTAAGTCCAAAAAACATTTTTTTCAACTTTTTTCAATTTTACCCCCGTGGGATATATATTCTACCCACACACATTTGGAACTTTCCTGGGGTACCCTCGCACATATTATTCCCTCATTTAATGGATATTTTCACCAAAAAGTGAAGTTTTAAAAATGTCAGAAAATTGGCTGAAAACGACTTAATATCAAGGACTCATCGGGAGAATCGCTCTGGAACTGAAATCGGAATGCTCACTGACATTTTTCCCTTTCCGAAAGTCTGAAAAATGATGGAAAAATGACTAAGTCCAAAAAAATTTTTTTTAAACTTTTTTCAATTTTCCCCCCGTGGGATATATATTCTACCCACACACATTTGGAACTCTCCTGGAGTACCCTCACACATATTATTCCCTCATTTAATGGATATTTTCACCAAAAAGGGAAGTTTTCAAAAAGTCAGAGAATTGGCTGAAAACGACTTAATATCAAGGACTCATCGGGCGAATCGATCTAGAACTGAAATCGGAATGCTCACTGACATTTTCCCCTCTCCGAAAGTCTGAAAAATGATGGAAAAATGACTAAGTCCAAAAAACATTTTTTTCAACTTTTTTCAATTTTACCCCCGTGGGATATATATTCTACCCACACACATTTGGAAATTTCCTGGGGTACCCTCGCACATATTATTCCCTCATTTAATGGATATTTTCACCAAAAAGTGAAGTTTTCAAAAAGTTAAAATTGGCTGAAAACGACTTAATATCAAGACTCATCGGGCGAATCGCTCTGGAACTGAAATCGGAATGCTCACTGACATTATCCCCTCTCCAAAAGTCTGAAAAATCATGGAAAAATGACTAAGTCCAAAAAAATTTTTTTTCAACTTTTTTCAATTTTACCCCTGTGGGATATACATTCTACCCACACACATTTGGAACTCCCCTGGGGTACCCTCACACATATTATTCCCTCATTTAATGTATATTTTCACCAAAGAGTGAAGTTTTCAAAAAGTCCGAAAATTGGCTGAAAACGACTTAATATCAAGGACTCATCGGGCGAATCGCTGTGGAACTGAAATCGGAATGCTCACTGACATTTTTCCCTCTCCGAAAGTCTGAAAAATGATGGAAAAATGACTAAGTCCTAAAAAATATTTTTTAAACTTATTTCAATTTTACCCCTGTGGGATATACATTCTACCCACACACATTTGGAACTCTCCTGGGGTACCCTCGCACATATTATTCCCTTATTTAATGGATATTTTCACCAAAAAGTGAAGTTTTCAAAAAGTCAGAAAATTGGCTGAAAACGACTTAATATCAAGGACTCATCGGGCGAATCACTCTGGAATTGAAATCGGAATGCTCACTGACATTTTCCCCTCTCCAAAAGTCTGAAAAATGATGGAAAAATGACTAAGTCCCAAAAAATTTTTTTTCAACTTTTTTCAATTTTACCCCTGTGGGATATACATTCTACCCACACACATTTGGAACTCCCCTGGGGTACCCTCACACATATTATTCCCTCATTTAATGTATATTTTCACCAAAAAGTGAAGTTTTCAAAATGTCAGAAAATTGGCTGAAAACGACTTAATATCAAGGACTCATCGGGAGAATCGCTCTGGAACTGAAATCGAAATGCTCAGACATTTTTCCCTCTCCGAAAGTCTGAAAAATGATGGAAAAATGACTAAGTCCAAAAAACATTTTTTTCAACTTTTTTCAATTTTACCCGCGTGGGATATATATTCTACCCACACACATTTGGAACTCTCCTGGGGTACCCTCACACATATTATTCCCTCATTTAATGGATATTTTCACCCAAAAGTGAAGCTTTCAAAAAGTCTGAAAATTGGCTGAAAACGACTTAATATCAAGGACTCATCGGGCGAATCACTCTGGAATTGAAATCGGAATGCTCACTGACATTTTCCCCTCTCCAAAAGTCTGAAAAATGATGGAAAAATGACTAAGTCCAAAAAAATTTTTTTTCAACTTTTTTCAATTTTACCCCTGTGGGATATACATTCTACCCACACACATTTGGAACTCCCCTGGGGTACCCTCACACATATTATTCCCTCATTTAATGTATATTTTCACCAAAGAGTGAAGTTTTCAAAAAGTCCGAAAATTGGCTGAAAACGACTTAATATCAAGGACTCATCGGGCGAATCGCTCTGGAACTGAAATCGGAATGCTCACTGACATTTTTCCCTCTCCGAAAGTCTGAAAAATGATGGAAAAATGACTAAGTCCAAAAAAATTTTTTTTAAACTTTTTTCAATTTTACCCCCATGGGATATATATTCTACCCACACACATTTGGAACTCTCCTGGGGTACCCTCACACATATTATTCCCTCATTTAATGGATATTTTCACCAAAAAGGTAAGTTTTCAAAAAGTCAGAAAATTGGCTGAAAACGACTTAATATCAAGGACTCATCGGGCGAATCGATCTAGAACTGAAATCGGAATGCTCACTGACATTTTCCCCTCTCCGAAAGTCTGAAAAATGATGGAAAAATGACTAAGTCCAAAAAACATTTTTTTCAACTTTTTTCAATTTTACCCGCGTGGGATATATAATCTACCCACACACATTTGGAACTCTCCTGGGGTACCCTCACACATATTATTCCCTCATTTAATGGATATTTTCACCAAAAAGTGAAGTTTTCAAAAAGTTAAAATTGGCTGAAAACGACTTAATATCAAGGACTCATCGGGCGAATCGCTCTGGAACTGAAATCGGAATGCTCACTGATATTTTCCCCTCTCCGAAAGTCTGAAAAATGATGGAAAAATGACTAAGTCCAAAAAAATTTTTTTTAAACTTTTTTCAATTTTACCCCTTTGGGATATACATTCTACCCACACACATTTGGAACTCTCCTGGGGTACCCTCACACATATTATTCCCTCATTTAATGGATATTTTCACCAAAAAGTGAAGTTTTCAAAAAGTTAGAAAATTGGCTGAAAACGACTTAATATCAAGGACTCATCGGGCAAATCACTCTGGAACTGAAATCGGAATGCTCACTGACATTTTCCCCTCTCCAAAAGTCTGAAAAATGATGGAAAAATGACTAAGTCCAAAAAACATTTTTTTCAACTTTTTTCAATTTTACCCCCGTGGGATATATATTCTACCCACACACATTTGGAACTTTCCTGGGGTACCCTCGCACATATTATTCCCTCATTTAATGGATATTTTCACCAAAAAGTGAAGTTTTCAAAAAGTTAAAATTGGCTGAAAATGACTTAATATCAAGACTCATCGGGCGAATCGCTCTGGAACTGAAATTGGAATGCTCACTGACATTTTCCCCTCTCCAAAAGTCTGAAAAATGATGGAAAAATGACTAAGTCCAAAAAAAATTTTTTTCAACTTTTTTCAATTTTACCCCCATGGGATATATATTCTTCCCACACACATTTGGAACTTTCCTGGGGTACCCTCGCACATATTATTCCCTCATTTAATGGATATTTTCACCAAAAAGTGAAGTTTTCAAAATGTCAGAAAATTGGCTGAAAATGACTTAATATCAAGGACTCATCGGGCGAATCACTCTGGAACTGAAATCGGAATACTCACTGACATTTTCCCCTCTCCGAAAGTCTGAAAAATGATGGAAAAATGACTAAGTCCAAAAAACATTTTTTTCAAATTTTTTCAATTTTACCCGCGTGGGATATATATTCCACCCACACACATTTGGAACTCTCCTGGGGTACCCTCACACATATTATTCCCTCATTTAATGGATATTTTCACCAAAAAGTGAAGTTTTGAAAAAGTCAAAATTGGCTGAAAACGACTTAATATCAAGGACTCATCGGGCGAATCGCTCTGGAACTGAAATCGGAATGCTCACTGACATTTTTCCCTCTCCGAAAGTCTGAAAAATGATGGAAAAATGACTAAGTCCTAAAAAATTTTTTTTAAACTTTTTTCAATTTTACCCCTGTGGGATATACATTCTAACCACACACATTTGGAACTCTCCTGGGGTACCCTCGCACATATCATTCCCTCATTTAATGGATATTTTCACCAAAAAGTGAAGTTTTCAAAAAGTCAGTAAATTGGCTGAAAATGACTTAATATCAAGGACTCATCGGGCGAATCACTCTGGAACTGAAATCGAAATGCTCACTGATATTTTCCCCTCTTTGAAAGTCTGAAAAATGATGGAAAAATGACTAAGTCCAAAAAAATTTTTTTTAAACTTTTTTCAATTTTACCCCTTTGGGATATACATTCTACCCACACACATTTGGAACTCTCCTGGGGTACCCTCACACATATTATTCCCTCATTTAATGGATATTTTCACCAAAAAGTGAAGTTTTCAAAAAGTTAGAAAATTGGCTGAAAACGACTTAATATCAAGGACTCATCGGGCAAATCACTCTGGAACTGAAATCGGAATGCTCACTGACATTTTCCCCTCTCCAAAAGTCTGAAAAATGATTGAAAAATTACTAAGTCCAAAAAACATTTTTTTCAGCTTTTTTCAATTTTACCCCCGTGGGATATATATTCTACCCACACACATTTGGAACTTTCCTGGGGTACCCTCGCACATATTATTCCCTCATTTAATGGATATTTTCACCAAAAAGTGAAGTTTTCAAAAAGTTAAAATTGGCTGAAAATGACTTAATATCAAGACTCATCGGGCGAATCGCTCTGGAACTGAAATTGGAATGCTCACTGACATTTTCCCCTCTCCAAAAGTCTGAAAAATGATGGAAAAATGACTAAGTCCAAAAAAAATTTTTTTCAACTTTTTTCAATTTTACCCCCATGGGATATATATTCTTCCCACACACATTTGGAACTTTCCTGGGGTACCCTCGCACATATTATTCCCTCATTTAATGGATATTTTCACCAAAAAGTGAAGTTTTCAAAATGTCAGAAAATTGGCTGAAAATGACTTAATATCAAGGACTCATCGGGCGAATCACTCTGGAACTGAAATCGGAATACTCACTGACATTTTCCCCTCTCCGAAAGTCTGAAAAATGATGGAAAAATGACTAAGTCCAAAAAACATTTTTTTCAAATTTTTTCAATTTTACCCGCGTGGGATATATATTCCACCCACACACATTTGGAACTCTCCTGGGGTACCCTCACACATATTATTCCCTCATTTAATGGATATTTTCACCAAAAAGTGAAGTTTTGAAAAAGTCAAAATTGGCTGAAAACGACTTAATATCAAGGACTCATCGGGCGAATCGCTCTGGAACTGAAATCGGAATGCTCACTGACATTTTTCCCTCTCCGAAAGTCTGAAAAATGATGGAAAAATGACTAAGTCCTAAAAAATTTTTTTTAAACTTTTTTCAATTTTACCCCTGTGGGATATACATTCTAACCACACACATTTGGAACTCTCCTGGGGTACCCTCGCACATATCATTCCCTCATTTAATGGATATTTTCACCAAAAAGTGAAGTTTTCAAAAAGTCAGTAAATTGGCTGAAAATGACTTAATATCAAGGACTCATCGGGCGAATCACTCTGGAACTGAAATCGAAATGCTCACTGATATTTTCCCCTCTTCGAAAGTCTGAAAAATGATGGAAAAATGACTAAGTCCAAAAAAATTTTTTTGAAACTTTTTTCAATTTTACCCCTGTGGGATATACATTCTACCCACACACATTTGGAACTCTACTGGGGTACCCTCACACATATTATTCCCTCATTTAATGGATATTTTCACCAAAAAGTGAAGTTTTCAAAAAGTCAGAAAATTGGCTGAAAGCGACTTAATATCAAGGACTCATCGGGCGAATCGATCTGGAACTGAAATCGGAATGCTCACTGACATTTCCCCCCCTTCGAAAGTCTGAAAAATGATGGAAAAATGACTAAGTCCAAAAAAAATTTTTTTACATTTTTTTCAATTTTACCCCTGTGGGATATATATTCTACCCACACACATTTGGAACTCTCCTGGGGTACGCTCAGACATATTATTCCCTCATTTAATGTATATTATCACCTAAAAGTGAAGTTTTCAAAAAGTCAGAAAATTGGCTGAAAACGACTTAATATCAAGGACTCATCGGGCGAATCGATCTGGAACTAAAATCGGAATACTCACTGACATTTTCCCCCCTTCGAAAGTCTGAAAAATGATGGAAAAATGACTAAGTCAAAAAAAAATTTTTTTTTTTACTTTTTTCAATTTTACCCCTGTGGGATATACATTCTACCCACACACATTTGGAACTCTCCTGGGGTACCCTCGCACATATTATTCCCTCATTTAATGGATATTTTCACCAAAAAGTAAAGTTTTCAAAAAGTCAGTAAATTGGCTGAAAATGACTTAATATCAAGGACTCATCGGTCGAATCACTATGGAACTGAAATCGGTATGCTCACTGACATTTTCTCCTCTCCGAAAGTCTGAAAAATGATGGAAAAATGACTAAGTCCAAAAAAATGTTTTCAACTTTTTTCAATATTACCCCCGTGGGATATATATTCTACCCACACACATTTGGAACTCTCCTGGGGTACCCTCACACATATTATTCCCTCATTTAATGGATATTTTCACCAAAAAATAAAGTTTTCAAAAAGTCCGAAAATTGGTTGAAAACGACTTAATATCAAAGACTCATTGGGCGAATCACTCTAGAACTGAAATCGGATTGCTCACTGACATTTTCCCCTCTCCGAAGGGCTGAAAAATGATGGAAAAATGACAAAGTCCTAAAAAAAAATTTTTCAACTTTTTTCAACTTTTCCCCCGTGGGATATATATTCTACCCACACACATTTGGAACTCTCCTGGGGTACTCTCACACATATTATTCCCTCATTTAATGGATATTTACACCAAAAAGTGAAGTTTTCAAAAAGTCAGAAAATTGGCTGAAAATGACTTATTATCAAGGACTCATCCGGCGAATCGCTCTGGAACTGAAATCGGAATGCTCACTGATATTTTCCACTCTCTGAAAGTCTGAAAAATGATGGAAAAATGACTAAGTCCAAAAAAATTTTTTTTAAACTTTTTTAAATTTTACCCCCGTGCGTTATATATTCTACCCACACACATTTGGTACTCTCCTGAGGTACCCTCACACATATTATTCCCTCATTTAATGGATATTTTCACCAAAAAATAAAGTTTTCAAAAAGTCCGAAAATTGGCTGAAAACGACTTAATATCAAAGACTCATCGGGCGAATCACTCTAGAACTGAAATCGGATTGCTCACTGACATTTTCCCCTCTCCGAAGGGCTGAAAAATGATGGAAAAATGACAAAGTCCTAAAAAAAATGTTTTCAACTTTTTTCAATTTTTCCCCCGTGGGATATATATTCTACCCACACACATTTTTAACTCTCCTGCGGTACCCTCACACATATTCCCTCATTTAATGGATATTTTCACCAAAAAGTGAAGTTTTCAAAATGTCAGAAAATTGGCTGAAAATGACTTATTATCAAGGACTCATCGGGCGAATCGCTCTGGAACTGAAATTGGAATGCTCACTGACATTTTCCCCTCTCCGAAAGTCTGAAAAATGATGGAAAAATGACTAAGTCCAAAAAAAATTTTTTCAACTTTTTGCTATATTACCCCCGTGGGATATATATTCTACCCACACACATTTGGAACTCTCCTGGGGTACCCTCACACATATTCCCTCATTTAATGGATATTTTCACCAAAAAGTGAAGTTTTCAAAAAGTCCGAAAATTGGCTGAAAACGACTTAATATCAAGGACTCATCGGGCCAATCATTTTGGATTTGAAATCGGAATGCTCACTGACATTTTCCCCTCTCCGAAAGTCTGAAAAATAATGTAAAAATGAGTAAGTCCCCAAAAAATTTTTTTCAACTTTTTTCAATTTTACCCCCGTGGGATATATTTTTTACCCACACACATTTGGAACTCTCCTGGGGTACCCTCGCACATATTATTCCCTCATTTAATGGATATTTTCACCAATCGTGAAGTTTTCAAAAAGTCAGGAAATTGGCTGAAAACGACTTAATATCAAGGACTCATCGGGCCAATCATTTTGGATTTGAAATCGGAATGCTCACTGACATTTTCCCATCTCCAAAAGTCTGAAAAATGCTGGAAAAATGACTAGGTCCAAAAAAATTTTTTTCAACTTTTTGCAATTTTACCCCCGTGGGATATATATTCTACCCACACACATTTGAAACTCTCATGGGGTACCCTCACACATATTATTCCCTCATTTAATGGATATTTTCACCAAAAAGTGAAGTTTTCAAAAAGTCAGAAAATTGGCTGAAAATGACTTATTATCCAGGACTCATCGGGTGAATCGCTCTGGAACTGAAATCCGAATGCTCACTGACATTTTCCACTCTCCGAAAGTCTGAAAAATGATGGAAAAATGACTAAGTCAAAAAAAAAAATTTTTAAACTTTTTTCAATTTTACCGCCGTGGGATATATATTCTACCCACACACATTTGGAACTCTCCTGGGGTACCTTCACACATATTATTCCCTCATTTAATGGATATTTTCACCAATCTTGAAGTTTTCAAAAAGTCAGAAAATTGGCTGAAAACGACTTAATATCAAGGACTCATCGGGCGAATGACTCTGGAATTGAAATCGCAATGCTCACTGACATTTTCCACTCTCCAAAAGTCTGAAAAATGCTGGAAAAATGACTAAGCCCAAAAAAAATTTTTTTCAACTATTTTCAATTTTACCTCCGTGGGATATATATTCTACGCACACACATTTGGAACTCTCCTGGGGTACCCTCACACATATTATTCCCTCATTTAATGGATATTTTTACGAATCGCAAAGTTTTCAAAAAGTCAGAAAATTGGTTGAAAACGACTTAATATCAAGGACTCATTGGGCGAATCGCTCTGGAACTGAAATCGGAATGCTCACTGACATTTTCCCCTCTCCAAAAGTCTGAAAAATGATGGAAAAATGACTAAGTCCAAAAAAAATGTTTTAAACTTTTTTCAATTTTACCGCCGTGGGATATATATTCTACCCACACACATTTGGAACTCTCCTGGGGTACCCTCACACAAATTATTCCCTCATTTAATTGATATTTTCACCAAAAAGTGAAGTTTTCAAAAAGTAAGAAAATTGGCTGAAAACGAGTTAATATCAAGGACTCATCGGGCGAATCGCTCTGGAACTGAAATCGGAATGCTCACTGACATTTTCCCCTCTCCAAAAGTCTGAAAAAGGATGGAAAAATGACTAAATCCAAAAAAATTTTTTTTAAACTTTTTTCAATTTTACCCCCATGGGATATATATTCTACCCACACACATTTGGAACTCTCCTGGGGTACCCTCACACATATTATTCCCTCATTTAATGGATATTTTCACCAAAAAATAAAGTTTTCAAAAAGTCCGAAAATTGGCTGAAAACGACTTAATATCAAAGACTCATCGGGCGAATCACTCTAGAACTGAAATCGGATTGCTCACTGACATTTTCCCCTCTCCGAAGGGCTGAAAAATGATGGAAAAATGACAAAGTCCTAAAAAAAATGTTTTCAACTTTTTTCAATTTTTCCCCCGTGGGATATATATTCTACCCACACACATTTTTAACTCTCCTGCGGTACCCTCACACATAATCCCTCATTTAATGGATATTTTCACCAAAAAGTGAAGTTTTCAAAAAGTCAGAAAATTGGCTGAAAATGACTTAATATCATGGACTCATCAGGCGAATCACTCTGGAACTGAAATCGGAATGCTCACTGACATTTTCCCCTCTCCGAAAGGCTGAAAAATGCTGGAAAAATGACTAAGTCCTAAAAAAAATTTTTTCAACTTTTTTAAATTTTTCCCCCATGCGATATATATTCTACCCACACACATTTGGAACTCTCCTGGGGTACTCTCACACATATTATTCCCTCATTTAATGGATATTTTCACCAAAAAGTGAAGTTTTCAAAATGTCAGAAAATTGGCTGAAAATGACTTATTATCAAGGACTCATCGGGCGAATCGCTCTGGAACTGAAATTGGAATGCTCACTGACATTTTCCCCTCTCCGAAAGTCTGAAAAATGATGGAAAAATGACTAAGTCCAAAAAAAATTTTTTCAACTTTTTGCTATATTACCCCCGTGGGATATATATTCTACCCACACACATTTGGAACTCTCCTGGGGTACCCTCACACATATTCCCTCATTTAATGGATATTTTCACCAAAAAGTGAAGTTTTCAAAAAGTCCGAAAATTGGCTGAAAACGACTTAATATCAAGGACTCATCGGGCAAATCACTCTGGAACTGAAATCGGAATGCTCACTGACATTTTCCCCTCTCCGAAAGTCTGAAAAATAATGTAAAAATGAGTAAGTCCCCAAAAAATTTTTTTCAACTTTTTTCAATTTTACCCCCGTGGGATATATTTTCTACCCACACACATTTGGAACTCTCCTGGGGTACCCTCGCACATATTATTCCCTCATTTAATGGATATTTTCACCAATCGTGAAGTTTTCAAAAAGTCAGAAAATTGGCTGAAAACGACTTAATATCAAGGACTCATCGGGCCAATCATTTTGGATTTGAAATCGGAATGCTCACTGACATTTTCCCATCTCCAAAAGTCTGAAAAATGCTGGAAAAATGACTAGGTCCAAAAAAATTTTTTTTCAACTTTTTGCAATTTTACCCCCGTGGGATATATATTCTACCCACACACATTTGAAACTCTCATGGGGTACCCTCACACATTAATGGATATTTTCACCAAAAAGTGAAGTTTTCAAAAAGTCAGAAAATTGGCTGAAAATGACTTATTATCCAGGACTCATCGGGTGAATCGCTCTGGAACTGAAATCCGAATGCTCACTGACATTTTCCACTCTCCGAAAGTCTGAAAAATGATGGAAAAATGACTAAGTCAAAAAAAAAAATGTTTAAACTTTTTTCAATTTTACCGCCGTGGGATATATATTCTACCCACACACATTTGGAACTCTCCTGGGGTACCTTCACACATATTATTCCCTCATTTAATGGATATTTTCACCAATCTTGAAGTTTTCAAAAAGTCAGAAAATTGGCTGAAAACGACTTAATATCAAGGACTCATCGGGCGAATGACTCTGGAATTGAAATCGCAATGCTCACTGACATTTTCCACTCTCCAAAAGTCTGAAAAATGCTGGAAAAATGACTAAGCCCAAAAAAAATTTTTTTCAACCATTTTCAATTTTACCCCCGTGGGATATATATTCTACGCACACACATTTGGAACTCTCCTGGGGTACCCTCACACATATTATTCCCTCATTTAATGGATATTTTTACGAATCGCAAAGTTTTCAAAAAGTCAGAAAATTGGTTGAAAACGACTTAATATCAAGGACTCATTGGGCGAATCGCTCTGGAACTGAAATCGGAATGCTCACTGACATTTTCCCCTCTCCAAAAGTCTGAAAAATGATGGAAAAATGACTAAGTCCAAAAAAAATGTTTTAAACTTTTTTCAATTTTACCGCCGTGGGATATATATTCTACCCACACACATTTGGAACTCTCCTGGGGTACCCTCACACAAATTATTCCCTCATTTAATTGATATTTTCACCAAAAAGTGAAGTTTTCAAAAAGTCAGAAAATTGGCTGAAAACGAGTTAATATCAAGGACTCATCGGGCGAATCGCTCTGGAACTGAAATCGGAATGCTCACTGACATTTTCCCCTCTCCAAAAGTCTGAAAAAGGATGGAAAAATGACTAAATCCAAAAAAAATTTTTTTAAACTTTTTTCAATTTTACCCCCATGGGATATATATTCTACCCACACACATTTGGAACTCTCCTGGGGTACCCTCACACATATTATTCCCTCATTTAATGGATATTTTCACGAATCGTGAAGTTTTCAAAAAGTCAGAAAATTGGCTGAAAACGACTTAATATCAAGGACTCATTGGGCGAATCGCTCTGGAACTGAAATCGGAATGCTCACTGACATTTTCCCCTCTCCAAAAGTCTGAAAAATGATGGAAAAATGACTAAGTCCAAAAAAAATTTTTTAAAACTTTTTTCAATTTCACCCCCGTGGGATATATATTCTACCGACACACATTTGGAACTCTCCTGGGGTACCCTCACACATATTCCCTCATTTAATGGATAGTTTCACCAAAAAGTGAAGTTTTCAAAAAGTCAGAAAATTAGCTGAAAACGACTTAATCTCAAGGACTCATCGGGCGAATCACTCTGGAATTGACATCAGAATGCTCACTGACATTTTCCCCTCTCCGAAAGTCTGAAAAATGATGGAAAAATGACTAAGTCCAAAAAAATTTTTTTTAAACTTTTTTCAATATTAACCCCGTGGGATATATATTCTACCCACACACATTTGGAACTCTCCTGGGGTACCCTCACACATATTCCCTCATTTAATGGATATTTTCACCAAAAAGTGAAGTTTTCAAAAAGTCAGAAAATTGGCTGAAAACGACTTAATCTCAAGGACTCATCGGGCGAATCACTCTGGAATTGAAATCGGAATGCTCACTGACATTTTCCCCTCTCCAAAAGTCTGAAAAAGGATGGAAAAATGACTAAGTCGAAAAAAAATTTTTTTAAAACTTTTTTCAATTTTACCCCTGTGGGATATATATTATACCCACACACATTTGGAACGCTCCTGGGGTACCCTCACACAAATTATTCCCTCATTTAATGGATTTTTTCACCAATCATGAAGTTTTCAAAAAGTCAGAAAATTGGTTGAAAATTACTTAATATCAAGGACTCATCGGGCGACTCACTCTGGAATTCAAATCGGAATGACCAGTGACATTTTCCCCTCTCCGAATGTCTGAAAAATGATGGAAAAATGACTAAGTCTAAAAAAATTTTTTTTCAACTTTTTTCAATTTTACCCCTGTGGGATATACATTCTACCCACACACATTTGGAACTCTCCCGGGGTACCCTCACACATATTCCCTCATTTAATGGATATTTTCACCAAAAAGTGAAGTTTTCAAAAAGTCAGAAAATTGGCTGAAAATGACTTATTATCCAGGACTCATCGGGCGATTCGCTCTGGAACTGAAATCCCAATGCTCACTGACATTTTCCACTCTCCGAAAGTCTGAAAAATGATGGAAAAGTGACTAAGTCCAAAAAATTTTTTCCAACTTTTTTCAATTTTACTCCCGTGGGATATGTATTCTACCCACACACATTTGGAACTCTCCTGGGGTACCCTCACACATATTATTCCCTCATTTAATGGATATTTTCACCAATTGTGAAGCTTTCAAAAAGTCAGAAAATTGGCTGAAAACGACTTAATATCAAGGACTCATCGGGCGAATCACTCTGGAATTGAAATCGGAATGCTCACTGACATTTTCCCCTCTCCAAAAGTCTGAAAAATGATGGAAAAATGACTAAGTCCAAAAAAAAATTTTTTTAAACTTTTTTCAATTTTACCGCCGTAGGATATATATTCTACCCACACACATTTGGAACTCTCCTGGGGTACCTTCACACTTATTATTCCCTCATTTAATGGATATTTTCACCAATCTTGAAGTTTTCAAAAAGTCAGAAAATTGGCTGAAAACGACTTAATATCAAGGACTCATCGGGCGAATGACTCTGGAATTGAAATCGGAATGCTCACTGACATTTTCCACTCTCCAAAAGTCTGAAAAATGCTGGAAAAATGACTAAGCCCAAAAAAAATTTTTTTCAACTATTTTCAATTTTACCCCCGTGGGATATATATTCTACCCAAACACATTTGGAACTCTACTGCGGTACCCTCACACATATTAGTCCCTCATTTAATGGATATTTTCACCAAAAAGTGAAGTTTTCAAAAAGTCAGAAAATTGGCTGAAAATGACTTATTATCAAGGACTCATCGGGAGAATCGCTCTGGAACTGAAAAAGGAATGCTCACTGACATTTTCCACTCTCCGAAAGTCTGAAAAATGATGGAAAAATGACTAAGTCCAAAAAAAATTTTTTTCAACTTTTTTCAATTTCACCCCCGTGGGATATATTTTCTACCCAAACACATTTGGAACTCTCCTGGGGTACCCTCACACATATTATTCCCTCATTTAATGGATATTTTCACGAATCGTGAAGTTTTCAAAAAGTCAGAAAATTGGCTGAAAACGACTTAATATCAAGGACTCATTGGGCGAATCGCTCTGGAACTGAAATCGGAATGCTCACTGACATTTTCCCCTCTCCAAAAGTCTGAAAAATGATGGAAAAATGACTAAGTCCAAAAAAAATTTTTTAAAACTTTTTTCAATTTTACCCCCATGGGATATATATTCTACCCACACACATTTGGAACTCTCCTGGGTTAACCTCACACATATTATTCCCTCAATTAATGGATATTTTCACCAAAAAGTGAAGTTTTGAAAAAGTCCGAAAATTGGCTGAAAACGACTTCATATCAAGGACTTATCGGGCAAATCGCTCTGGAACTGAAATCGGAATGCTCACTGACATTTTTCACTTTCCGAAAGTCTGAAAAATGATGGAAAAATGACTAAGTCCCAAAAATTTTTTTTCAATTTTACTCCCGTGGGATATATATTCTACCCACACACATTTGGAACTCTCCTGGGGTACCCTCACACATATTATTCCCTCATTTAATGAATATTTTCACCGAAACGTGAAGTTTTCATAATGTCAGAAAATTGGCTAAAATCCAATTAATATTAGGGACTCATCGGGTGAATCGCTCTGGAACTGAAATCGGAATGCTCACTGACATTTTCCCCTCTCCGAAAGTCTGAAAAATGATGGAAAAATGACTAAGTCCCCAAAAAAATTTTTTCAACTTTTTTCAATTTTACCCCCGTGTGATATAAATTCTACCCACACACATTTGGAGGTCTCCTGGGGTACCCTCACGCATATTATACCCTCATTTAATGGATATTTTCACCAAAAAGTGAAGTTTTCAAAAAAGTCAGAAAATTGGCTGAAAACGACTTAATATCAAGGACTCATCGGGCGAATAGCTCTGGAACTGAAATAGGAATGCTCACTGACATTTTCCCCTCTCCAAAAGTCTGAAAAATGATGGAAAAATGACTAAGTCCCCAAAAAATTTTTTTCAACTTTTTTCAATTTTACCCCCGTGTGATATATATTCTACCCACACACATTTGGAGGTCTCCTGGGGTACCCTCACACATATTATTCCCTCATTTAATGGATATTTTCACCAAAAAGTGGTTTTCAAAAAAGTCAAAAAATTGGCTGAAAACGACTTAATATCAAGGACTCATCGGGCGAATCGCTCTGGAACTGAAATCGGAATGCTCACTGACATTTTCCCCTCTCCGAAAGTCTGAAAAATGATGGAAAAATGACTAAGTCCAAAAAAAAATGTTAAAACTTTTTTCAATTTTACCCCCGTGGGATATATATTTTACCCACACACATTTGGAACTCTCCTGGGGTACCCTCACACATATTATTCCCTCATTTAATGGATATTTTCACCAAAAAGTGAAGTTTTCAAAAAGTCAGAAAATTGGCTGAAAACGACTTAATATCAAGGACTCATCGGGCGAATCGCTCTGGAACTGAAATCGGAATGCTCACTGACATTTTCCCCTCTGCGAAAGTCTGAAAAATGATGGAAAAATGACTAAGTCCAAAAAAAAAATGTTAAAACTTTTTTCAATTTTATCCCCGTGGGATATATATTTTACCCACACACATTTGGAACTCTCCTGGGGTACCCTCACACATATTATTCCCTCATTTAATGGATATTTTCACCAAAAAGTGAAGTTTTCAAAAAGTCAGAAAATTGGCTGAAAACGACTTAATATCAAGGACTCATCGGGAGAATCACTCTGGAACTGAAATCGGAATACTCACTGACATTTTACCTCTCCGAAAGTCTGAAAAATGACGGAAAAATGGCTAAGTCCAAAAAAATTTTTTTTCAACTTTTTTCAATTTTACCCCCGTGGGATATATATTCTACCCACACACATTTGGAACTATCCTGGGGTACCCTCGCACATATTATTCCCTCATTTAATGGATATTTTCACCAAAAAGTGAAGTTTTCAAAAAAGTCCAAAAATTGGCTGAAAACGACTTAATATCAAGGACTCATCGGGCGAATCACTCTGGAACTGAAATCGGAATACTCACTGACATTTTCCCCTCTCCGAAAGTCAGAAAAATGACTAAGTCCCCAAAAAAATTTTTTCAACTTTTTTCAATTTTACCCCCGTGTGATATAAATTCTACCCACACACATTTGGAGGTCTCCTGGGGTACCCTCACGCATATTATACCCTCATTTAATGGATATTTTCACCAAAAAGTGAAGTTTTCAAAAAAGTCAGAAAATTGGCTGAAAACGACTTAATATCAAGGACTCATCGGGCGAATAGCTCTGGAACTGAAATAGGAATGCTCACTGACATTTTCCCCTCTCCAAAAGTCTGAAAAATGATGGAAAAATGACTAAGTCCCCAAAAAATTTTTTTCAACTTTTTTCAATTTTACCCCCGTGTGATATATATTCTACCCACACACATTTGGAGGTCTCCTGGGGTACCCTCACACATATTATTCCCTCATCTAATGGATATTTTCACCAAAAAGTGGTTTTCAAAAAAGTCAAAAAATTGGCTGAAAACGACTTAATATCAAGGACTCATCGGGCGAATCGCTCTGGAACTGAAATCGGAATGCTCACTGACATTTTCCCCTCTCCGAAAGTCTGAAAAATGATGGAAAAATGACTAAGTCCAAAAAAAAATGTTAAAACTTTTTTCAATTTTACCCCCGTGGGATATATATTTTACCCACACACATTTGGAACTCTCCTGGGGTACCCTCACACATATTATTCCCTCATTTAATGGATATTTTCACCAAAAAGTGAAGTTTTCAAAAAGTCAGAAAATTGGCTGAAAACGACTTAATATCAAGGACTCATCGGGCGAATCGCTCTGGAACTGAAATCGGAATGCTCACTGACATTTTCCCCTCTGCGAAAGTCTGAAAAATGATGGAAAAATGACTAAGTCCAAAAAAAAAATGTTAAAACTTTTTTCAATTTTATCCCCGTGGGATATATATTTTACCCACACACATTTGGAACTCTCCTGGGGTACCCTCACACATATTATTCCCTCATTTAATGGATATTTTCACCAAAAAGTGAAGTTTTCAAAAAGTCAGAAAATTGGCTGAAAACGACTTAATATCAAGGACTCATCGGGAGAATCACTCTGGAACTGAAATCGGAATACTCACTGACATTTTACCTCTCCGAAAGTCTGAAAAATGACGGAAAAATGGCTAAGTCCAAAAAAATTTTTTTTCAACTTTTTTCAATTTTACCCCCGTGGGATATATATTCTACCCACACACATTTGGAACTATCCTGGGGTACCCTCGCACATATTATTCCCTCATTTAATGGATATTTTCACCAAAAAGTGAAGTTTTCAAAAAAGTCCAAAAATTGGCTGAAAACGACTTAATATCAAGGACTCATCGGGCGAATCACTCTGGAACTGAAATCGGAATACTCACTGACATTTTCCCCTCTCCGAAAGTCAGAAAAATGACTAAGTTCCCAAAAAAATTTTTTCAACTTTTTTCAATTTTACCCCCGTGGGATATATATTTTACCCACACACATTTGGAACTCTCCTGGTGTACCCTCACACATATTATTCCCTCATTTAATGGATATTTTCACCAAAAAGTGAAGTTTTCAAAAAGTCAGAAAATTGCCTGAAAACGACTTAATATCAAGGACTCATCCGGCGAATCGCTCTGGAACTGAAATCGGAATGCTCACTGACATTTTCCCCTCTGCGAAAGTCTGAAAAATGATGGAAAAATGACTAAGTCCAAAAAAAAAATGTTAAAACTTTTTTCAATTTTATCCCCGTGGGATATATATTTTACCCACACACATTTGGAACTCTCCTGGGGGACCCTCACACATATTATTCCCTCATTTAATGGATATTTTCACCAAAAAGTGAAGTTTTCAAAAAGTCAGAAAATTGGCTGAAAACGACTTAATATCAAGGACTCATCGGGCGAATCACTCTGGAACTGAAATCGGAATACTCACTGACATTTTACCTCTCCGAAAGTCTGAAAAATGACGGAAAAATGACTAAGTCCAAAAAAATTTTTTTTCAACTTTTTTCAATTTTACCCCCGTGGGATATATATTCTACCCACACACATTTCTAACTCTCCTGGGGTATCCTCACACATATTATTATCTCATTGAATGGATATTTTCACCAAAAAGTGAAGTTTTCAAAAAGTCAGAAAATTGGCTGAAAACGACTTAATATCAAGGACTCATCGGGCGAATCACTCTGGAACTGAAATTGGAATACTCACTGACATTTTCCCCTCTCCGAAAGTCTGAAAAATTATGGAAAAATGACTAAGTCCAAAAAAATTTTTTTTAAACTTTTTTCACTTTTACCCCCGTGGGATATATATTCTACCCACACACATTTGGAACTCTCCTGGGGTACCCTCACACATATTATTCCCTCATTTAATGGATATTTTCACAAATTGTGAAGTTTTCAAAAAGTCAGAAAATTGGTTGAAAACGACTTAATATCAAGGACTAATCGGGCGAATCACTCTGGAATTGAAATCGGAATGCTCACTGACATTTTCCCACCTTCGAAAGTCTGAAAAATGATGGAAAAATGACTAAGTCCAAAAAAAAAATTTTTAAACTTTTTTCAATTTTAACACCTTGGGATATATTTTCTACCCACACACATTTGGAACTCTCCTGGGGTACCCTCACACATATTATTCCCTCATTTAATGGATATTTTCACCAAAAAGTGAAGTTTTCAAAAAGTCAGAAAATTGGCTGAAAGAGACTTAATATCAAGGACTCATTGGGCGAATCACTCTGGAACTGAAATCGGAATGCTCACTGACATTTTCCCCTGTCTGAAAGTCTGAAAAATAATGGACAAATGACTAAGTCCCAAAAAATTTTTTTAAACTTTTTTCAATTTTACCCCCATGGGATATATATTCTACCCACACACATTAGGAACTCTCCTGGGGTACCCTCACACATATTATTCCCTCATTTGATGAATATTTTCACCAAAAAGTGAAGTTTTCAAAAAGTCAGAAAATTGGCTGAAAACGACTTAATATCAGGGACTCATCGGGTGAATGGCTCTGGAATTGAAAAAGGAATGCTCACTGACATTTTCCCCTCTCCAAAAGTCTGAAAAATGATGGAAAAATGACTAAGTCCAAAAAAAATTTTTTAAAACTTTTTTCAATTTTACCCCCGTGGGATATATATTCTACCCACACACATTTGGAACGCTCCTGGGGTACCCTCACACATATTATTCCCTCATTTAATGGATATTTTCACCAAAAAGTGAAGTTTTCAAAAAGTCAGAAAATTGGTTGAAAACGACTTAATATCAAGGACTAATCGGGCGAATCACTCTGGAATTGAAATCGGAATGCTCACTGACATTTTCCCACCTTCGAAAGTCTGAAAAATGATGGAAAAATGACTAAGTCCAAAAAAAAAATTTTTAAACTTTTTTCAATTTTAACACCTTGGGATATATTTTCTACCCACACACATTTGGAACTCTCCTGGGGTACCCTCACACATATTATTCCCTCATTTAATGGATATTTTCACCAAAAAGTGAAGTTTTCAAAAAGTCAGAAAATTGGCTGAAAGAGACTTAATATCAAGGACTCATTGGGCGAATCACTCTGGAACTGAAATCGGAATGCTCACTGACATTTTCCCCTGTCTGAAAGTCTGAAAAATAATGGACAAATGACTAAGTCCCAAAAAATTTTTTTAAACTTTTTTCAATTTTACCCCCATGGGATATATATTCTACCCACACACATTAGGAACTCTCCTGGGGTACCCTCACACATATTATTCCCTCATTTGATGAATATTTTCACCAAAAAGTGAAGTTTTCAAAAAGTCAGAAAATTGGCTGAAAACGACTTAATATCAGGGACTCATCGGGTGAATGGCTCTGGAATTGAAAAAGGAATGCTCACTGACATTTTCCCCTCTCCAAAAGTCTGAAAAATGATGGAAAAATGACTAAGTCCAAAAAAAATTTTTTAAAACTTTTTTCAATTTTACCCCCGTGGGATATATATTCTACCCACACACATTTGGAACGCTCCTGGGGTACCCTCACACATATTATTCCCTCATTTAATGGATATTTTCACCAAAAAGTGAAGTTTTCAAAAAGTCAGAAAATTGGTTGAAAACGACTTAATATCAAGGACTAATCGGGCGAATCACTCTGGAATTGAAATCGGAATGCTCACTGACATTTTCCCACCTTCGAAAGTCTGAAAAATGATGGAAAAATGACTAAGTCCAAAAAAAAAATTTTTAAACTTTTTTCAATTTTAACACCTTGGGATATATTTTCTACCCACACACATTTGGAACTCTCCTGGGGTACCCTCACACATATTATTCCCTCATTTAATGGATATTTTCACCAAAAAGTGAAGTTTTCAAAAAGTCAGAAAATTGGCTGAAAGCGACTTAATATCAAGGACTCATTGGGCGAATCACTCTGGAACTGAAATCGGAATGCTCACTGACATTTTCCCCTCTCCGAAAGTCTGAAAAATAATGGACAAATGACTAAGTCCCAAAAAATTTTTTTAAACTTTTTTCAATTTTACCCCCATGGGATATATATTCTACCCACACACATTAGGAACTCTCCTGGGGTACCCTCACACATATTATTCCCTCATTTGATGAATATTTTCACCAAAAAGTGAAGTTTTCAAAAAGTCAGAAAATTGGCTGAAAACGACTTAATATCAGGGACTCATCGGGTGAATGGCTCTGGAATTGAAAAAGGAATGCTCACTGACATTTTCCCCTCTCCAAAAGTCTGAAAAATGATGGAAAAATGACTAAGTCCAAAAAAAATTTTTTAAAACTTTTTTCAATTTTACCCCCGTGGGATATATATTCTACCCACACACATTTGGAACGCTCCTGGGGTACCCTCACACATATTATTCCCTCATTTAATGGATATTTTCACCAAAAAGTGAAGTTTTCAAAAAGTCAGAAAATTGGCTGAAAATGACTTATTATCAAGGACTCATCGGGCGAATCGCTCTGGAACTGAAATTGGAATGCTCACTAACATTTTCCCCTCTCCAAAAGTCTGAAAAATGACGAAAAAATGACTGAGTCCAAAAAAAATTTTTTTAAACTTTTTTCAATTTTACCCCCGTGGGATATATATTCTACCCACACACATTTGGAACTCTCCTGGGGTACCCTCACACATATTATTCCCTCATTTAATGGATATTTTCACCAAAAAGTGAAGTTTTCAAAAAGTCAGAAAATTGCCTGAAAACGACTTAATATCAAGGACTCATCAGGCGAATCGCTCTGGAACTGAAATCGGAATGCTCACTGACATTTTCCCCCCTTCAAAAGTCTGAAAAATTATGGAAAAATGACTAAGTCCAAAAAAAATTTTTAAAACTATTTTCAATTTTACCCCTGTGGGATATATATTCTACCCACACACATTTGGAACTCTCCTGGGGTACCCTCACACATATTATTCCCTCTTTTAATGGATATTTTCACCAAAAAGAGAAGTTTTCAAAAAGTCCAAAAATTGGCTGAAAACGACTTAATATCAAGGACTCATCGGGCGAATCGCTCTGGAACTGAAATCGGAATGCTCACTGACATTTTCCCCCCTTCGAAAGTCTGAAAATTGATGGAAAAATGACTAAGTCCAAAAAAAATTTTTTTAAACTTTTTTCAATTTTAACACCTTGGGATATATTTTCTACCCACACACATTTGGAAATCTCCTGGGGTACCCTCACACATATTATTCCCTCATTTAATGGATATTTTCACCAAAAAGTGAAGTTTTCAAAAAGTCAGAAAATTGGCTGAAAACGACTTAATATCAAGGACTCATCGGGCGAATCACTCTGGAACTGAAATCGGAATACTCACTGACATTTTCCCCTCTCCGAAAGTCAGAAAAATGACTAAGTTCCCAAAAAAATTTTTTCACCTTTTTTCAATTTTACCCCCGTGGGATATATATTCTACCCACACACATTTGGAACTCTCCTGGGGTACCCTCACACATATTATTCCCTCATTTAATGGATATTTTCACAAATCGTGAAGTTTTCAAAAAGTCAGAAAATTGGTTGAAAACGACTTAATATCAAGGACTAATCGGGCGAATCACTCTGGAATTGAAATCGGAATGCTCACTGACATTTTCCCCTCTCCGAAAGTCTGAAAAATTATGGAAAAATGACTAAGTCCAAAAAAAAATTTTGAAAACTTTTTTCAATTTTACACCCGTGGGATATATATTCTACCCACACACATTTGGAACTCTCCTGGGGTACCCTCACACATATTATTCCCTCATTTAATGTATATTTTCACCAAAAAGTGAAGTTTTCAAAAATTCAGAAAATTGGCTGAAAGCGACTTAATATCAAGGACTCATCGGGCGAATCGCTCTGGAACTGAAATCGGAATGCTTACTGACATTTTCCCCCCTTCGAAAGTCTGAAAAATGACGGAAAAATGACTAAGTCCAAAAAAAAAATTTTTCAACTTTTTTCAATTTTACCCCCGTGGGAAATATATTCTACCCACACACATTTGGAAGTCTCCTGGGGTAGCCTCGCACATATTATTCCCTCATTTAATGAATATTTTCACCAAAAAGTGAAGCTTTCAAAAAGTCAGAAAATTGGCTGAAAACGACTTAATATCAAGAACTCATCGGGCGAATCACTCTGGAATTGAAATCGGAATGCTCACTGACATTTTCCCCTCTCCAAAAGTCTGAAAAATGATGGAAAAATGACTAAGTCCAAAAATATTTTTTTTCAACTTTTTTCAATTTTACAGCTGTGGGATATATATTCTACTCACACACATTTGGAACTCTCCTGGGGTACCCTCACACATATTATTCCCTCATTTGATGAATATTTTCACCAAAAAGTGAAGTTTTCAAAAAGTCAGAAAATTGGCTGAAAACGACTTAATATCAGGGACTCACCGGGTGAATTGCTCTGGAACTGAAATCGGAATGCTCACTGACATTTTCCCCTCTCCGAAAGTCTGAAAAATGCTGTAAAAATGACTAAGTCCAAAAAAAATTTTTTCAACTTTTTTCAATTTTACCCCCGTGGGAAATATATTCTACCCACACACATTTGGAAGTCTCCTGGGGTACACTCACACATATTATCCCTCATTTAATGAATATTTTCACCAATCGTGAAGTTTTCAAAAAGTCAGAAAATTGGCTGAAAACGACTTAATATCAAGGACTCATCGGGCGAATCACTCTGGAATTGAAATAGGAATGCTCACTGACATTTTCCCCTCTCCAAAAGTCTGAAAAATGATGGAAAAATGACAGTCCAAAAAAAATTTTTTAAAACTTTTTTCAATTTTACCCCCGTGGGATATATATTCTACCCACACACATTTGGAACTCTCCTGGGGTACCCTCGCACATATTATTCCCTCATTTAATGGATATTTTCACCAAAAAGTGAAGTTTTCAAAAAGTCAAAAAATTGGCTGAAATTGACTTAATATCAAGGACTCATCGGGCGAATCACTCTGGAACTGAAATCGGAATGCTCACTGACATTTTCCCCTCTCCGAAAGTCTGAAAAATGATGGAAAAATGACAGTCCAAAAAAAATTTTTTTCAACTTTTTTCAATTTTACCCCCGTGGGATATATATTCTACCCACACACATTTGGAACTCTCCTGGGGCACCCTCGCACATATTATTCCCTCATTTAATTGATATTTTCACCAAAAAGTGAAGTTTTCAAAAAGTCCAAAAATTGGCTGAAAACTACTTAATATCATGGACTCATCGGGTGCACCACTCTGGAACTGAAATCGGAATACTCACTGACATTTTCCCCTCTACGAAAGTCTGAAAAATGATGGAAAAATGATTAAGTCCAAAAATTTTTTTTTAAACTTTTTTCAATTTTACCCCTGTGGGATATATATTCTACCCACACATTTGGAACTCTCCTGGGGTACCCTCACACATATTATTCCCTCATTTAATGTATATTTTCACCAAAAAGTGAAGTTTTCAAAAAGTCAGAAAATTGGCTGAAAGCGACTTAATATCAAGGACTCATCGGGCGAATCACTCTGGAACTGAAATCGGAATGCTCACTGACATTTTCCCCTCTCCGAAAGTCTGAAAAATGATGGAAAAATAACTAAGTCCAAAAAAATTTTTTTTTAACTTTTTTCAATTTTACCCCTGTGGGATATATATTCTACCCACACACATTTGGAACTCTCTTGGGGTACCCTCACACATATTATTCCCTCATTTAATGGATATTTTCACAAAAAAAGTGGTTTTCAAAAAGTCAGAAAATTGGCTGAAAGCGACTAAATATCAAGGACTCATCGGGCGAATCGCTCTGGAACTGAAATCGGAATGCTCACTGACATTTTCCCCCCTTCGAAAGTCTGAAAAATGATGGAAAAATGACTAAGTCCAAAAAAAAAATTTTAAAACTTTTTTCAATTTTACCACCTTGGGATATATTTTCTACCCACACACATTTGGAACTCTCCTGGGGTACCCTCACACATATTATTCCCTCATTTAATGTATATTTTCACCAAAAAGTAAAGTTTTCAAAAAGTCAGAAAATTGGCTGAAAACGACTTAATATCAAGGACTCATCGGGCGAATCACTCTGGAACTGAAATCGGAATGCTCACTGACATTTTCCCCTCTCCGAAAGTCTGAAAAATGACGGAAAAATGACAAAGTCCCAAAAAAATTTTTTTCAACTTTTTTCAATTTTACCCCCGTGGGATATATATTCTACCCACACACATTTGGAACTCTCCTGGGGTACCCTTGCACATATTATTCCCTCATTTAATGTATATTTTCACCAAAAAGTAAAGTTTTCCAAAAGTCAGAAAATTGGCTGAAAATGACTTAATATCAAGGACTCATCGGGCGAATCACTCTGGAACTGAAATCGGAATACTCACTGACATTTTCCCCTCTCCGAAAGTCTGAAAATTGATGGAAAAATGACTAAGTCCAAAAAAAATTTTTTTAAACTTTTTTCAACTTTACCCCCGTGGGATATATATTCTACCCACACACATTTGGAACTCTCCTGGGGTACCCTCACACATATTATTCCCTCATTTAATGGATATTTTCACCAAAAAGTGAACTTTTCCAAAAGTCCAAAAATTGGCTGAAAATGACTTAATATCAAGGACTCATCTGGTGAATCAATCTGGAACTGAAATCGGAATACTCACTGACATTTTCCCCTTTCCGAAAGTCTGAAAAATGATGGAAAAATGACAGTCCAAAAAAAATTTTTTTCAACTTTTTTCAATTTTACCCCTGTGGGATATATATTCTACCCACACACATTTGGAACTCTCCTGGGGTACCCTCACACATATTATTCCCTCATTTAATGGATATTTTCACCAAAAAGTGAAGTTTTCAAAAAGTCCAAAAATTGGCTGAAAACGACATAATATGAAGGACTCATCGGGTGAATCACTCTGGAACTGAAATCGGAATACTCACTGACATTTTCCCCTCTCCGAAAGTCTGAAAAATGATGGAAAAATGACAGTCCAAAAAAAAATTTTTTCAAATTTTTTCAATTTTACCGCCGTGGGATATATATTCTACCCACACACATTTGGAACTCTCCTGGGTTACCCTCACACATATTATTCCCTCATTTAATGTATATTTTCACCAAAAAGTGAAGTTTTCAAAAAGTCAGAAAATTGGCTGAAAGCGACTTAATATCAAGGACTCATCGGGCGAATCGCTCTGGAACTGAAATCGGAATGCTCACTGACATTTCCCCCCCCTCGAAAGTCTGAAAAATGACTGAAAAATGACTAAGTCCAAAAAAAATTTTTTTAAACTTTTTTCAATTTTACCCCCGTGGGATATATATTCTACCCACACAAATTTGGAACTCTCCTGGGGTACCCTCACACATATTATTCCCTCATTTAATGGATATTTTCACCAAAAAGTGAAGTTTTCAAAAAGTCCAATAATTGGCTGAAAACGACTTAATATCAAGGACTCATCGGGTGAATCACTCTGGAACTGAAATCGGAATACTCACTGACATTTTCCCCTCTCCGAAAGTCTGAAAAATGATGGAAAAATGACAGTCCAAAAAAAATTTTTTTAAACTTTTTTCAATTTTACCCCCGTGGGATATATATTCTACCCACACACATTTGGAACTCTCCTGGGGTACCCTCACACATATTATTCCCTCATTTAATGTATATTTTCACCAAAAAGTGAAGTTTTCAAAAAGTCAGAAAATTGGCTGAAAGCGACTTAATATCAAGGACTCATCGGGCGAATCGCTAAGGAACTGAAATCGGAATGCTTACTGACATTTTCCCCCCCTCGAAAGTCTGAAAAATGACGGAAAAATGACTAAGTCCAAAAAAAATTTTTTTAAACTTTTTTCAATTTTACCCCCGTGGGATATATATTCTACCCACACACATTTGGAACTCTCCTGCGGTACCCTCACACATATTATTCGATCATTTAATGGATATTTTCACCAAAAAGTGAAGTTTTCGAAGTCAGAAAATTGGCTGAAAACAACTTAATATCAAGGACTCATCTGGCGAATCACTCTGGAACTGAAATGGGAATACTCACTGACATTTTCCCCTCTCCGAAAGTCTGAAAAATGATGGAAAAATGACTAAGTCCAAAAAAAATTTTTTTAAACTTTTTTCAATTTTACCCCCGTGGGATATATATTCTACCCACACACATTTGGAACTCTCCTGGGGTACCCTCACACATATTATTCCCTCATTTAATGGATATTTTCACCAAAAAGTGAAGTTTTGAAAAAGTCCAAAAATTGGCTGAAAACGACTTAATATCAAGGACTCATCGGGTGAATCACTCTGGAACTGAAATGGGAATACTCACTGACATTTTCCCCTCTCCGAAAGTCTGAAAAATGACGGAAAAATGACTAAGTCCAAAAAAAATTTTTTTCAACTTTTTTCAATTTTACCCCCGTGGGATATATATTCTACCCACACACATTTGGAACTCTCCTGGGGTACCCTCACACATATCATTCCCTCATTTAATGGATATTTTCACCAAAAAGTGAAGTTTTCAAAAAGTCCAAAAATTGGCTGAAAACGACTTAATATCAAGGACTCATCGGGCGAATCGCTCTGGATTTGAAATCGGAATGCTCACTGACATTTTCCCCCCTTCGAAAGTCTGAAAAATGATGGAAAAATGACTAAGTCCCAAAAAAATTTTTTAAAACTTTTTTCAATTTTACCCCCTTGGGATATATTTTCTACCCACACACATTTGGAACTCTCCTGGGGTACCCTCACACATATTGTTCCCTCATTTAAAGGATATTTTCACCAAAAAGTGAAGTTTTCCAAAAGTCAGAAAATTGGCTGAAAATGACTTAATATCAAGGACTCATCGGGCGAATCACTCTGGAACTGAAATCGGAATGCTCACTGACATTTTCCCCCTTTGAAAGTCTGAAAAATTCTGGAAAAATGACTAAGTCCAAAAAAATTTTTTTCAGCTTTTTTCAATTTTACCCCCGTGGGATATATATTCTACCCACACACATTTGGAACTCTCCTGGAGTACCCTCGCACATATTATTCCCTCATTTAATGGATATTTTCACCAAAAAGTGAAGTTTTCAAAAAGTCAGAAAATTGGCTGAAAATGACTTAATATCAAGGACTCATCGGGCGAATCGCTCTGGAACTGAAATCGGAATGCTCATTGACATTTTCCATCCCTTCGAAAGTCTGAAAAATGATGGAAAAATGACTAAGTCCAAAAAAATTTTTTTTCAACTTTTTTCAATTTTACCCCCATGGGATATATATTCTACCCACACACATTTGGAACTCTCCTGCGGTACACTCACACATATTATTCCCTCATTTAATGGATATTTTCACCAAAAAGTGAAGTTTTCAAAAAGTCAGAAAATTGGCTGAAAACAACTTAATATCAAGGACTCATCGGGCGAATCACTCTGGAACTGAAATGGGAATACTCACTGACATTTTCCCCTCTCCGAAAGTCTGAAAAATGACGGAAAAATGACTAAGTCCAAAAAAAATTTTTTTAAACTTTTTTCAACTTTACCCCCGTGGGATATATATTCTACCCACACACATTTGGAACTCTCCTGGGGTACCCTCACACATATTATTCCCTCATTTAATGGATATTTTCACCAAAAAGTGAACTTTTCCAAAAGTCCAAAAATTGGCTGAAAATGACTTAATATCAAGGACTCATCTGGTGAATCAATCTGGAACTGAAATCGGAATACTCACTGACATTTTCCCCTTTCCGAAAGTCTGAAAAATGATGGAAAAATGACAGTCCAAAAAAAATTTTTTTCAACTTTTTTCAATTTTACCCCTGTGGGATATATATTCTACCCACACACATTTGGAACTCTCCTGGGGTACCCTCACACATATTATTCCCTCATTTAATGGATATTTTCACCAAAAAGTGAAGTTTTCAAAAAGTCCAAAAATTGGCTGAAAACGACATAATATGAAGGACTCATCGGGTGAATCACTCTGGAACTGAAATCGGAATACTCACTGACATTTTCCCCTCTCCGAAAGTCTGAAAAATGATGGAAAAATGACAGTCCAAAAAAAAATTTTTTCAAATTTTTTCAATTTTACCGCCGTGGGATATATATTCTACCCACACACATTTGGAACTCTCCTGGGTTACCCTCACACATATTATTCCCTCATTTAATGTATATTTTCACCAAAAAGTGAAGTTTTCAAAAAGTCAGAAAATTGGCTGAAAGCGACTTAATATCAAGGACTCATCGGGCGAATCGCTCTGGAACTGAAATCGGAATGCTCACTGACATTTCCCCCCCCTCGAAAGTCTGAAAAATGACTGAAAAATGACTAAGTCCAAAAAAAATTTTTTTAAACTTTTTTCAATTTTACCCCCGTGGGATATATATTCTACCCACACAAATTTGGAACTCTCCTGGGGTACCCTCACACATATTATTCCCTCATTTAATGGATATTTTCACCAAAAAGTGAAGTTTTCAAAAAGTCCAATAATTGGCTGAAAACGACTTAATATCAAGGACTCATCGGGTGAATCACTCTGGAACTGAAATCGGAATACTCACTGACATTTTCCCCTCTCCGAAAGTCTGAAAAATGATGGAAAAATGACAGTCCAAAAAAAATTTTTTTAAACTTTTTTCAATTTTACCCCCGTGGGATATATATTCTACCCACACACATTTGGAACTCTCCTGGGGTACCCTCACACATATTATTCCCTCATTTAATGTATATTTTCACCAAAAAGTGAAGTTTTCAAAAAGTCAGAAAATTGGCTGAAAGCGACTTAATATCAAGGACTCATCGGGCGAATCGCTAAGGAACTGAAATCGGAATGCTTACTGACATTTTCCCCCCCTCGAAAGTCTGAAAAATGACGGAAAAATGACTAAGTCCAAAAAAAATTTTTTTAAACTTTTTTCAATTTTACCCCCGTGGGATATATATTCTACCCACACACATTTGGAACTCTCCTGCGGTACCCTCACACATATTATTCGATCATTTAATGGATATTTTCACCAAAAAGTGAAGTTTTCGAAGTCAGAAAATTGGCTGAAAACAACTTAATATCAAGGACTCATCTGGCGAATCACTCTGGAACTGAAATGGGAATACTCACTGACATTTTCCCCTCTCCGAAAGTCTGAAAAATGATGGAAAAATGACTAAGTCCAAAAAAAATTTTTTTAAACTTTTTTCAATTTTACCCCCGTGGGATATATATTCTACCCACACACATTTGGAACTCTCCTGGGGTACCCTCACACATATTATTCCCTCATTTAATGGATATTTTCACCAAAAAGTGAAGTTTTGAAAAAGTCCAAAAATTGGCTGAAAACGACTTAATATCAAGGACTCATCGGGTGAATCACTCTGGAACTGAAATGGGAATACTCACTGACATTTTCCCCTCTCCGAAAGTCTGAAAAATGACGGAAAAATGACTAAGTCCAAAAAAAATTTTTTTCAACTTTTTTCAATTTTACCCCCGTGGGATATATATTCTACCCACACACATTTGGAACTCTCCTGGGGTACCCTCACACATATCATTCCCTCATTTAATGGATATTTTCACCAAAAAGTGAAGTTTTCAAAAAGTCCAAAAATTGGCTGAAAACGACTTAATATCAAGGACTCATCGGGCGAAACGCTCTGGATTTGAAATCGGAATGCTCACTGACATTTTCCCCCCTTCGAAAGTCTGAAAAATGATGGAAAAATGACTAAGTCCCAAAAAAATTTTTTAAAACCTTTTTCAATTTTACCCCCTTGGGATATATTTTCTACCCACACACATTTGGAACTCTCCTGGGGTACCCTCACACATATTGTTCCCTCATTTAAAGGATATTTTCACCAAAAAGTGAAGTTTTCCAAAAGTCAGAAAATTGGCTGAAAATGACTTAATATCAAGGACTCATCGGGCGAATCACTCTGGAACTGAAATCGGAATGCTCACTGACATTTTCCCCCTTTGAAAGTCTGAAAAATTCTGGAAAAATGACTAAGTCCAAAAAAATTTTTTTCAGCTTTTTTCAATTTTACCCCCGTGGGATATATATTCTACCCACACACATTTGGAACTCTCCTGGAGTACCCTCGCACATATTATTCCCTCATTTAATGGATATTTTCACCAAAAAGTGAAGTTTTCAAAAAGTCAGAAAATTGGCTGAAAATGACTTAATATCAAGGACTCATCGGGCGAATCGCTCTGGAACTGAAATCGGAATGCTCATTGACATTTTCCATCCCTTCGAAAGTCTGAAAAATGATGGAAAAATGACTAAGTCCAAAAAAATTTTTTTTCAACTTTTTTCAATTTTACCCCCATGGGATATATATTCTACCCACACACATTTGGAACTCTCCTGCGGTACACTCACACATATTATTCCCTCATTTAATGGATATTTTCACCAAAAAGTGAAGTTTTCAAAAAGTCAGAAAATTGGCTGAAAACAACTTAATATCAAGGACTCATCGGGCGAATCACTCTGGAACTGAAATGGGAATACTCACTGACATTTTCCCCTCTCCGAAAGTCTGAAAAATGACGGAAAAATGACTAAGTCCAAAAAAAATTTTTTTAAACTTTTTTCAATTTTACCCCCGTGGGATATATATTCTACACACACACATTTGGAACTCTCCTGGGGTACCCTCACACATATTATTCCCTCATTTAATGGATATTTTCACCAAAAAGTGAAGTTTTCAAACAGTCCAATAATTGGCTGAAAACGACTTAATATCAAGGACTCATCGGGTGAATCACTCTAGAACTGAAATCGGAATACTCACTGACATTTTCCCCTTTCCGAAAGTCTGAAAAATGATGGAAAAATGACAGTCCAAAAAAAAATTTTTTCAACTTTTTTCAATTTTACCCCCGTGGGATATATATTCTACCCACACACATTTGGAACTCTCCTGCGGTACCCTCACACATATTATTCCCTCATTTAATGGATATTTTCACCAAAAAGTGAAGTTTTCAAAAAGTCTGAAAATTGGCTGAAAATGGATTAATATCAAGGACTCATCGGGCGAATCGCTCTGGAACTGGAATCGGAATGCTCATTGACATTTTCCCCCCTTCGAAAGTCTGAAAAATGATGGAAAAATGACTAAGTCCAAAAAAAAATTTTTAAAACTTTTTTCAATTTTACCACCTTGGGATATATTTTCTACCCACACACATTTGGAACTCTCCTGGGGTACCCTCACACATATTCCCTCATTTAATGGATATTTTCACCAAAAAGTAAAGTTTTCAAAAAGTCAGAAAATTGGCTGAAAACAACTTAATATCAAGGACTCATCTGTCGAATCACTCTGGAACTGAAATGGGAATACTCACTGACATTTTCCCCTCTCCGAAAGTCTGAAAAATGATGGAAAAATGACTAAGTCAAAAAAAAATTTTTTTAAACTTTTTTCAATTTTACCCCCGTGGGATATATATTCTACCCACACACATTTGCAACTCTCCTGGGGTACCCTCACACATATTATTCCCTCATTTAATGGATATTTTCACCAAAAAGTGAAGTTTTCAAAAAGTCCAAAAATTGGCTGAAAACGACTTAATATCAAGGACTCATCGGGTGAATCACTCTGGAACTGAAATGGGAATACTCACTGACATTTTTCCCTCTCCGAAAGTCTGAAAAATGATGGAAAAATGACAGTCCAAAAAAAAATTTTTTCAACTTTTTTCAATTTTACCCCCGTGGGATATATATTCTACCCACACACATTTGGAACTCTCCTGGGGTACCCTCACACATATTATTCCCTCATTTAATGTATATTTTCACCAAAAAGTGAAGTTTTCAAAAAGTCAGAAAATTGGCTGAAAGCGACTTAATATCAAGGACTCATCGGGCGAATCGCTCAGGAACTGAAATCGGAATGCTTACTGACATTTTCCCCCCCTCGAAAGTCTGAAAAATGACGGTAAAATGACTAAGTCCAAAAAAAATTTTTTTAAACTTTTTTCAATTTTACCCCCGTGGGATATATATTCTACCCACACACATTTGGAACTCTCCTGGGGTACCCTCACACATATCATTCCCTCATTTAATGGATATTTTCACCAAAAAGTGAAGTTTTCAAAAAGTCCAAAAATTGGCTGAAAACGACTTAATATCAAGGACTCATCGGGTGAATCACTCTGGAACTGAAATCGGAATACTCACTGACATTTTCCCCTCTCCGAAAGTCTGAAAAATGATGGTAAAATGACAGTCCAAGAAAAAAATTTTTCAACTTTTTTCAATTTTACCCCCTTGGGATATATATTCTACCCACACACATTTGGAACTCTCCTGGGGTACCCTCACACATATTATTCCCTCATTTAATGTATATTTTCACCAAAAAGTGAAGTTTTCAAAAAGTCAGAAAATTGGCTGAAAGCGACTTAATATCAAGGACTCATCGGGCGAATCGCTCTGGAACTGAAATCGGAATGCTCACTGACATTTTCCCCCCTTCGAAAGTCTATAAAATGACGGAAAAATGACTAAGTCCAAAAAAAATTTTTTTAAACTTTTTTCAATTTTACCCCCGTGGGATATATATTCTACCCACAAACATTTGGAACTCTCCTGGGGTACCCTCACACATAATATTCCCTCATTTAATGGATATTTTCACCAAAAAGTGAAGTTTTCCAAAAGTCAGAAAATTGGCTGAAAATGACTTAATATCAAGGACTCATTGGGTGAATCACTCTGGAACTGAAATCGGAATACTCACTGACATTTTCCCCTCTCCGAAAGTCTGAAAAATGATGGAAAAATGACAGTCCAAAAAAAATTTTTTTCAACTTTTTTCAATTTTACCCCCGTGGGATATATATTCTACCCACACACATTTGGAACTCTCCTGGGGTACCCTCACACATATTATTCCCTCATTTAATGTATATTTTCACCAAAAAGTGAAGTTTTCAAAAAGTCAGAAAATTGGCTGAAAACGACTTAATATCAAGGACTCATCGGGTGAATCACTCTGGAACTGAAATCGGAATGCTCACTGACATTTTCCCCCCTTCGAAAGTCTGAAAAATGATGGAAAAATGACTAAGTCCAAAAAAAAATTTTTAAAACTTTTTTCAATTTTACCACCTTGGGATATATTTTCTACCCACACACATTTGGAACTCTCCTGGGGTACCCTCACACATATTATTCCCTCATTTAATGGATGTTTTCACCAAAAAGTGAAGTTTTCAAAAAGTCAGAAAATTGGCTGAAAACGACTTAATATCAAGGACTCATCGGGCGAATCGCTCTGGAACTGAAATCGGAATGCTCACTGACATTTTCCCCTCTCCGAAAGTCTGAAAAAAGATGAAAAAATGACTAAGTCCAAAAAAAATTTTTTTCAACTTTTTTCAATTTTACCCCCATGGGATATATATTCTACCCACACACATTTGGAACTCTCCTGCGGTACCCTCACACATATTATTCCCTCATTTAATGGATATTTTCACCAAAAAGAGAAGTTTTCAAAAAGTCAGAAAATTGGCTGAAAACAACTTAATATCAAGGACTCATCTGACGAATCACTCTGGAACTGAAATGGGAATACTCACTGACATTTTCCCCTCTCCGAAAGTCTGAAAAATGACGGAAAAATGACTAAGTCCAAAAAAATTTTTTTTAAACTTTTTTCAATTTTACCCCCGTGGGATATATATTCTACCCAAACACATTTGGAACTCTCCTGGGGTACCCTCGCACATATTATTCCCTCATTTAATGGATATTTTCACCAAAAAGTGAAGTTTTCCAAAAGTCAGAAAATTGGCTGAAAATGACTTAATATCAAGGACTCATCGGGCGAATCACTCTGGAAATGAAATCGGAATGCTCACTGACATTTTCCCCCCTTCGAAAGTCTGAAAAATGATGGAAAAATGACTAAGTCCAAAAAAAATTTTTTTCAACTTTTTTAAATTTTACCCCCGTGGGATATATATTCTACCCACACACATTTGGAACTTTCCTGGGGTACCCTCACACATATTCCCTCATTTAATGGTTATTTTCACCAAAAAGTGAAGTTTTCAAAAAGTCCAAAAATTGGCTGAAAACGACTTAATATCAAGGACTCATCGGGTGAATCACTCTGGAACTGAAATGGGAATACTCACTGACATTTTCCCCTCTCCGAAAGTCGGAAAAATGACGGAAAAATGACTAAGTCCAAAAAAAATTTTTTTCAACTTTTTTCAATTTTACCCCCGTGGGATATATATTCTACCCACACACATTTGGAACTCTCCTGGGGTACCCTCACACATATCATTCCCTCATTTAATGGATATTTTCACCAAAAAGTGAAGTTTTCAAAAAGTCCAAAAATTGGCTGAAAACGACTTAATATCAAGGACTCATCGGGTGAATCACTCTGGAACTGAAATCGGAATACTCACTGACATTTTCCCCTCTCCGAAAGTCTGAAAACTGATGGTAAAATGACAGTCCAAGAAAAAATTTTTTCAACTTTTTTCAATTTTACCCCCGTGGGATATATATTCTACCCACACACATTTGGAACTCTCCTGGGGTACCCTCACACATATTATTCCCTCATTTAATGGATATTTTCACCAAAAAGTGAAGTTTTCCAAAAGTCAGAAAATTGGCTGAAAATGACTTAATATCAAGGACTCATCGGGTGAATCACTCTGGAACTGAAATCGGAATACTCACTGACATTTTCCGCTCTCCGAAAGTCTGAAAAATGATGGAAAAATGACAGTCCCAAAAAATTTTTTTTCAACTTTTTTCAATTTTACCCCCGTGGGATATATATTCTACCCACACACATTTGGAACTCTCCTGGGGTACCCTCACACATATTATTCCCTCATTTAATGTATATTTTCACCAAAAAGTGAAGTTTTCAAAAAGTCAGAAAATTGGCTGAAAACGACTTAATATCAAGGACTCATCGGGTGAATCACTCTGGAACTGAAATCGGAATGCTCACTGACATTTTCCCCCCTTCGAAAGTCTGAAAAATGACGGAAAAATGACTAAGTCCAAAAAAAATTTTTTTAAACTTTTTTCAATTTTTCCCCTGTGGGATATATATTCTACCCACACACATTTGGAACTATCCTGCGGTACCCTCACACATATTATTCCCTCATTTAATGTATATTTTCACCAAAAAGTGAAGTTTTCAAAAAGTCAGAAAATTGGCTGAAAACGACTTAATATCAAGGACTCATCGGGTGAATCACTCTGGAACTGAAATCGGAATGCTCACTGACATTTTCCCCCCTTCGAAAGTCTGAAAAATGACGGAAAAATGACTAAGTCCAAAAAAAATTTTTTTAAACTTTTTTCAATTTTACCCCTGTGGGATATATATTCTACCCACACACATTTGGAACTCTCCTGCGGTACCCTCACACATATTATTCCCTCATTTAATGGATATTTTCACCAAAAAGTGAAGTTTTCCAAAAGTCAGAAAATTGGCTGAAAATGACTTAATATCAAGGACTCATTGGGTGAATCACTCTGGAACTGAAATCGGAATACTCACTGACATTTTCCCCTCTCCGAAAGTCTGAAAAATGATGGAAAAATGACAGTCCAAAAAAAATTTTTTTCAACTTTTTTCAATTTTACCCCCGTGGGATATATATTCTACCCACACACATTTGGAACTCTCCTGGGGTACCCTCACACATATTATTCCCTCATTTAATGTATATTTTCACCAAAAAGTGAAGTTTTCAAAAAGTCAGAAAATTGGCTGAAAACGACTTAATATCAAGGACTCATCGGGTGAATCACTCTGGAACTGAAATCGGAATGCTCACTGACATTTTCCCCCCTTCGAAAGTCTGAAAAATGATGGAAAAATGACTAAGTCCCAAAAAAATTTTTTAAAACTTTTTTCAGTTTTACCCCCTTGGGATATATTTTCTACCCACACACATTTGGAACTCTCCTGGGGTACCCTCACACATATTATTCCCTCAATTAAAGGATATTTTCACCAAAAAGTGAAATTTTCAAAACGTCAGAAAATTGGCTGAAAACGACTTAATATCAAGGACTCATCGGGCGAATCACTCTGGAACTGAAATCGGAATGCTCACTGACATTTTCCCCTCTCCGAAAGTCTGAAAAATGATGGAAAAATTACTAAGTCCAAAAAAATTTTTTTTCAACTTTTTTCAATTTTACCCCTGTGGGATATATATTCTACCCACACACATTTGGAACTCTCCTGCGGTACCCTCACACATATTATTCCCTCATTTAATGGATGTTTTCACCAAAAAGTGAAGTTTTCAAAAAGTCAGAAAATTGGCTGAAAACGACTTAATATCAAGGACTCATCGGGTGAATCACTCTGGAACTGAAATCGGAATGCTCACTGACATTTTCCCCCCTTCGAAAGTCTGAAAAATGACGGAAAAATGACTAAGTCCAAAAAAAATTTTTTTAAACTTTTTTCAATTTTACCCCTGTGGGATATATATTCTACCCACACACATTTGGAACTCTCCTGCGGTACCCTCACACATATTATTCCCTCATTTAATGGATATTTTCACCAAAAAGTGAAGTTTTCAAAAAGTCAGAAATTTGGCTGAAAGCGACTTAATATCAAGGACTCATCGGGCGAAACGCTCTGGATTTGAAATCGGAATGCTCACTGACATTTTCCCCCCTTCGAAAGTCTGAAAAAAGATGAAAAAATGACTAAGTCCAAAAAAAATTTTTTTCAACTTTTTTCAATTTTACCCCCATGGGATATATATTCTACCCACACACATTTGGAACTCTCCTGCGGTACCCTCACACATATTATTCCCTCATTTAATGGATATTTTCACCAAAAAGAGAAGTTTTCAAAAAGTCAGAAAATTGGCTGAAAACAACTTAATGTCAAGGACTCATCTGACGAATCACTCTGGAACTGAAATGGGAATACTCACTGACATTTTCCCCTCTCCGAAAGTCTGAAAAATGACGGAAAAATGACTAAGTCCCAAAAAAATTTTTTTAAACTTTTTTCAATTTTACCCCCGTGGGATATATATTCTACCCACACACATTTGGAACTCTCCTGGGGTACCCTCACACATATTATTCCCTCATTTAATGGATATTTTCACCAAAAAGTGAAGTTTTCAAAAAGTCCAAAAATTGGCTGAAAACGACTTAATATCAAGGACTCATCGGGTGAATCACTCTGGAACTGAAATCGGAATACTCACTGCCATTTTACCCTCTCCGAAAGTCTGAAAAAAGATGGAAAAATGACTAAGTCCAAAAAAATTTTTTTTTAACTTTTTTCAATTTTACCCCTGTGGGATATATATTCTACCCACACACATTTGGAACTCTCCTGGGGTACCCTCACACATATTATTCCCTCATTTAATGGATATTTTCACCAAAAAGTGAAGTTTTCCAAAAGTCAGAAAATTGGCTGAAAATGACTTAATATCAAGGACTCATCGGGCGAATCGCTCTGCAACTGAAATCGGAATGCTCATTGACATTTTCCCCCCTTCGAAAGTCTGAAAAATGATGGAAAAATGACTAAGTCCAAAAAAAAATTTTTAAAACTTTTTTCAATTTTACCACCTTGGGATATATTTTCTACCCACACACATTTGGAACTCTCCTGGGGTACCCTCACACATATTATTCCCTCATTTAATGGATGTTTTCACCAAAAAGTGAAGTTTTCAAAAAGTCAGAAAATTGGCTGAAAACGACTTAATATCAAGGACTCATCGGGTGAATCACTCTGGAACTGAAATCGGAATGCTCACTGACATTTTCCCCCCTTCGAAAGTCTGAAAAATGACGGAAAAATGACTAAGTCCAAAAAAATTTTTTTTAAACTTTTTTCAATTTTACCCCTGTGGGATATATATTCTACCCACACACATTTGGAACTCTCCTGCGGTACCCTCACACATATTATTCCCTCATTTAATGGATATTTTCACCAAAAAGTGAAGTTTTCAAAAAGTCAGAAATTTGGCTGAAAGCGACTTAATATCAAGGACTCATCGGGCGAATCGCTCTGGATTTGAAATCGGAATGCTCACTGACATTTTCCCCCCTTCGAAAGTCTGAAAAAAGATGAAAAAATGACTAAGTCCAAAAAAAATTTTTTTCAAATTTTTTCAATTTTACCCCCATGGGATATATATTCTACCCACACACATTTGGAACTCTCCTGCGGTACCCTCACACATATTATTCCCTCATTTAATGGATATTTTCACCAAAAAGAGAAGTTTTCAAAAAGTCAGAAAATTGGCTGAAAACAACTTAATGTCAAGGACTCATCTGACGAATCACTCTGGAACTGAAATGGGAATACTCACTGACATTTTCCCCTCTCCGAAAGTCTGAAAAATGATGGAAAAATGACTAAGTCCAAAAAAAAATTTTTTTAAACTTTTTTCAATTTTACCCCCGTGGGATATATATTCTACCCACACACATTTGGAACTCTCCTGGGGTACCCTCACACATATTATTCCCTCATTTAATTGATATTTTCACCAAAAAGTGAAGTTTTCAAAAAGTCCAAAAATTGGCTGAAAACGACTTAATATCAAGGACTCATCGGGTGAATCACTCTGGAACTGAAATCGGAATACTCACTGCCATTTTACCCTCTCCGAAAGTCTGAAAAAAGATGGAAAAATGACTAAGTCCAAAAAAAATTTTTTTTAACTTTTTTCAATTTTACCCCTGTGGGATATATATTCTACCCACACACATTTGGAACTCTCCTGGGGTACCCTCACACATATTATTCCCTCATTTAATGGATATTTTCACCAAAAAGTGAAGTTTTCCAAAAGTCAGAAAATTGGCTGAAAATGACTTAATATCAAGGACTCATCGGGCGAATCGCTCTGGAACTGAAATCGGAATGCTCATTGACATTTTCCATCCCTTCGAAAGTCTGAAAATGATGGAAAAATGACTAAGTCCAAAAAAAAATTTTTAAAACTTTTTTCAATTTTACCACCTTGGGATATATTTTCTACCCACACACATTTGGAACTCTCCTGGGGTACCCTCACACATATTATTCCCTCATTTAATGGATGTTTTCACCAAAAAGTGAAGTTTTCAAAAAGTCAGAAAATTGGCTGAAAACGACTTAATATCAAGGACTCATCGGGCGAATCGCTCTGGAACTGAAATCGGAATGCTCACTGACATTTTCCCCTCTCCGAAAGTCTGAAAAAAGATGGAAAAATGACTAAGTCCAAAAAAAATTTTTTTCAACTTTTTTCAATTTTACCCCCATGGGATATATATTCTACCCACACACATTTGGAACTCTCCTGCGGTACCCTCACACATATTATTCCCTCATTTAATGGATATTTTCACCAAAAAGAGAAGTTTTCAAAAAGTCTGAAAATTGGCTGAAAACAACTTAATATCAAGGACTCATCTGGCGAATCACTCTGGAACTGAAATGGGAATACTCACTGATATTTTCCCCTCTCCGAAAGTCGGAAAAATGACGGAAAAATGACTAAGTCCAAAAAAAATTTTTTTTAACTTTTTTCAATTTTACCCCTGTGGGATATATATTCTACCCACACACATTTGGAACTCTCCTGGGGTACCCTCACACATATTATTCCCTCATTTAATGGATATTTTCACCAAAAAGTGAAGTTTTCCAAAAGTCAGAAAATTGGCTGAAAATGACTTAATATCAAGGACTCATCGGGCAAATCACTCTGGAACTGAAATCGGAATGCTCACTGACATTTTCCCCCTTCGAAAGTCTGAAAAATGATGGAAAAATGACTAAGTCCAAAAAAAAATTTGTAAAACTTTTTTCAATTTTACCACCTTGGGATATATTTTCTACCCACACACATTTGGAACTCTCCTGGGGTACCCTCACACATATTATTCCCTCATTTAATGGATATTTTCACCAAAAAGTGAAGTTTTCAAAAAGTCAGAAAATTGGCTGAAAGCGACTTAATATCAAGGACTCATCGGGCGAATCGCTCTGGAACTGAAATCGGAATGCTCACTGACATTTTCCCCTCTCCAAAAGTCTGAAAAAAGATGGAAAAATGACTAAGTCCAAAAAAACATTTTTTCAACTTTTTTCAATTTTACCCCCGTGGGATATATATTCTACCCACACACATTTGGAACTCTCCTGGGGTACCCTCACACATATTATTCCCTCATTTCATGGATATTTTCACCAAAAAGTGAAGTTTTCAAAAAGTCCAATAATTGGCTGAAAACGACATAATATCAAGGACTCATCGGGTGAATCACTCTGGAACTGAAATCGGAATACTCACTGACATTTTCCCCTCTCCAAAAGTCTGAAAAATGATGGAAAAATGACAGTCCAAAAATAATTTTTTTAAACTTTTTTCAATTTTACCCCCGTGGGATATATATTCTACCCACACACATTTGGAACTCTCCTGGGGTACCCTCGCACATATTATTCCCTCATTTAATGGATATTTTCACCAAAAAGTGAAGTTTTCAAAAAGTCAGAAAATTGGCTGAAAGCGACTTAATATCAAGGACTCATCGGGCGAATCGCTCTGGAACTGAAATCGGAATGCTCACTGACATTTTCCCTTCTCCGAAAGTCTGAAAAAAGATGGAAAAATGACTAAGTCCCAAAAAAATTTTTTTCAACTTTTTTCAATTTTACCCCCATGGGATATATATTCTACCCACACACATTTGGAACTCTCCTGCGGTACCCTCACACATATTATTCCCTCATTTAATGGATATTTTCACCAAAAAGTAGTTTTCAAAAAGTCAGAAAATTGGCTGAAAACAACTTAATATCAAGGACTCATCTGGCGAATCACTCTGGAACTGAAATGAGAATACTCACTGACATTTTCCCCTCTCCAAAAGTCTGAAAAATGATGGAAAAATGACTAAGTCCAAAAAAAATTTTTTTAAACTTTTTTCAATTTTACCCCCGTGGGATATATATTCTACCCACACACATTTGGAACTCTCCTGGGGTACCCTCGCACATATTATTCCCTCATTTAATGGATATTTTCACCAAAAAGTGAAGTTTTCAAAAAGTCAGAAAATTGGCTGAAAGCGACTTAATATCAAGGACTCATCGGGCGAATCGCTCTGGATTTGAAATCGGAATGCTCACTGACATTTTCCCCCCTTCGAAAGTCTGAAAAATGATGGAAAAATGACTAAGTCCCAAAAAAATTTTTTAAAACTTTTTTCAATTTTACCCCCTTGGGATATATTTTCTACCCACACACATTTGGAACTCTCCTGGGGTACCCTCACACATATTATTCCCTCATTTAAAGGATATTTTCACCAAAAAGTGAAATTTTCAAAACGTCAGAAAATTGGCTGAAAACGACTTAATATCAAGGACTCATCGGGCGAATCACTCTGGAACTGAAATCGGAATGCTCACTGACATTTTCCCCTCTCCGAAAGTCTGAAAAATGATGGAAAAATTACTAAGTCCAAAAAAATTTTTTTTCAACTTTTTTCAATTTTACCCCTGTGGGATATATATTCTACCCACACACATTTGGAACTCTCCTGCGGTACCCTCACACATATTATTCCCTCATTTAATGGATATTTTCACCAAAAAGTGAAGTTTTCAAAAAGTCCGAAAATTGGCTGAAAATGACTTAATATCAAGGACTCATCGGGCGAATCGCTCTGCAACTGAAATCGGAATGCTCATTGACATTTTCCCCCCTTCGAAAGTCTGAAAAATGATGGAAAAATGACTAAGTCCAAAAAAAAATTTTTAAAACTTTTTTCAATTTTACCACCTTGGGATATATTTTCTACCCACACACATTTGGAACTCTCCTGGGGTACCCTCACACATATTATTCCCTCATTTAATGGATATTTTCACCAAAAAGAGAAGTTTTCAAAAAGTCAGAAAATTGGCTGAAAACAACTTAATATCAAGGACTCATCTGACGAATCACTCTGGAACTGAAATGGGAATACTCACTGACATTTTCCCCTCTCCGAAAGTCTGAAAAATGCCGGAAAAATGACTAAGTCCAAAAAAAATTTTTTTCAACTTTTTTCAATTTTACCCCCGTGGGATATATATTCTACCCACACACATTTGGAACTCTCCTGGGGTACCCTCACACATATTATTCCCTCATTTAATGGATATTTTCACCAAAAAGTGAAGTTTTCAAAAAGTCCAATAATTGGCTGAAAACGACTTAATATCAAGGACTCATCGGGTGAATCACTCTGGAACTGAAATCGGAATACTCACTGACATTTTCCCCTCTCCGAAAGTCTGAAAAATGATGGAAAAATGACAGTCCAAAAAAAATTTTTTTCAACTTTTTTCAATTTTACCCCCGTGGGATATATATTCTACCCACACACATTTGGAACTCTCCTGGGGTACCCTCACACATATTATTCCCTCATTTAATGGATATTTTCACCAAAACAGAAGTTTTCAAAAAGTCAGAAAATTGGCTGAAAGCGACTTAATATCAAGGACTCATCGGGCGAATCGCTCAGGAACTGAAATTGGAATGCTCACTGACATTTTCCCCCCCTCGAAAGTCTGAAAAATGACGGAAAAATGACTAAGTCCAAAAAAAATTTTTTTAAACTTTTTTCAATTTTACCCCCGTGGGATATATATTCTACCCACACACATTTGGAACTCTCCTGGGGTACCCTCGCACATATTATTCCCTCATTTAATGGATATTTTCACCAAAAAGTGAAGTTTTCAAAAAGTCAGAAAATTGGCTGAAAGCGACTTAATATCAAGGACTCATCGGGCGAATCGCTCTGGATTTGAAATCGGAATGCTCACTGACATTTTCCCCCCTTCGAAAGTCTGAAAAATGATGTAAAAATGACTAAGTCCCAAAAAAATTTTTTAAAACTTTTTTCAATTTTACCCCCTTGGGATATATTTTCTACCCACACACATTTGGAACTCTCCTGGGGTACCCTCACACATATTATTCCCTCATTTAATGGATATTTTCACCAAAAAGTGAAGTTTTCAAAAAGTCCAATAATTGGCTGAAAACGACTTAATATCAAGGACTCATCGGGTGAATCACTCTGGAACTGAAATCGGAATACTCACTGACATTTTCCCCTCTCCGAAAGTCTGAAAAATGATGGAAAAATGACAGTCCAAAAAAAATTTTTTTAAACTTTTTTCAATTTTACCCCCGTGGGATATATATTCTACCCACACACATTTGGAACTCTCCTGGGGTACCCTCGCACATATTATTCCCTCATTTAATGGATATTTTCACCAAAAAGTGAAGTTTTCAAAAAGTCAGAAAATTGGCTGAAAGCGACTTAATATCAAGGACTCATCGGGCGAATCGCTCTGGATTTGAAATCGGAATGCTCACTGACATTTTCCCCCCTTCGAAAGTCTGAAAAATGATGGAAAAATGACTAAGTCCCAAAAAAATTTTTTAAAACTTTTTTCAATTTTACCCCCTTGGGATATATTTTCTACCCACACACATTTGGAACTCTCCTGGGGTACCCTCACACATATTATTCCCTCATTTAAAGGATATTTTCACCAAAAAGTGAAATTTTCAAAACGTCAGAAAATTGGTTGAAAACGACTTAATATCAAGGACTCATCGGGCGAATCACTCTGGAACTGAAATCGGAATGCTCACTGACATTTTCCCCTCTCCGAAAGTCTGAAAAATGATGGAAAAATTACTAAGTCCAAAAAAATTTTTTTTCAACTTTTTTCAATTTTACCCCTGTGGGATATATATTCTACCCACACACATTTGGAACTCTCCTGCGGTACCCTCACACATATTATTCCCTCATTTAATGGATATTTTCACCAAAAAGTGAAGTTTTCAAAAAGTCAGAAAATTGGCTGAAAACGACTTAATATCAAGGACTCATCTGGCGAATCACTCTGGAACTGAAATCGGAATACTCAATGACATTTTCCCCTCTCCGAAAGTCTGAAAAATGACGGAAAAATGACTAAGTCCAAAAAAAATTTCTTTAAACTTTTTTCAATTTTACTCCCGTGGGATATATATTCTACCCACACACATTTGGAACTCTCCTGGGGTACCCTCACACATATTGTTCCCTCCTTTAATGGATATCTTCACCAAAAAGTGAAGTTTTCAAAAAGTCCGAAAATTGGCTGAAAATGACTTAATATCAAGGACTCATCGGGCGAATCGCTCTGCAACTGAAATCGGAATGCTCATTGACATTTTCCCCCCTTCGAAAGTCTGAAAAATGATGGAAAAATGACTAAGTCCAAAAAAAAATTTTTAAAACTTTTTTCAATTTTACCACCTTGGGATATATTTTCTACCCACACACATTTGGAACTCTCCTGGGGTACCCTCACACATATTATTCCCTCATTTAATGGATATTTTCACCAAAAAGAGAAGTTTTCAAAAAGTCAGAAAATTGGCTGAAAACAACTTAATATCAAGGACTCATCTGACGAATCACTCTGGAACTGAAATGGGAATACTCACTGACATTTTCCCCTCTCCGAAAGTCTGAAAAATGACGGAAAAATGACTAAGTCCAAAAAAAATTTTTTTAAACTTTTTTCAATTTTACCCCCGTGGGATATATATTCTACCCACACACATTTGGAACTCTCCTGGGGTACCCTCACACATATTATTCCCTCATTTAATGGATATTTTCACCAAAAAGTGAAGTTTTCAAAAAGTCCAATAATTGGCTGAAAACGACTTAATATCAAGGACTCATCGGGTGAATCGCTCAGGAACTGAAATTGGAATGCTCACTGACATTTTCCCCCCCTCGAAAGTCTGAAAAATGACGGAAAAATGACTAAGTCCAAAAAAAATTTTTTTAAACTTTTTTCAATTTTACCCCCGTGGGATATATATTCTACCCACACACATTTGGAACTCTCCTGGGGTACCCTCGCACATATTATTCCCTCATTTAATGGATATTTTCACCAAAAAGTGAAGTTTTCAAAAAGTCAGAAAATTGGCTGAAAGCGACTTAATATCAAGGACTCATCGGGCGAATCGCTCTGGATTTGAAATCGGAATGCTCACTGACATTTTCCCCCCTTCGAAAGTCTGAAAAATGATGGAAAAATGACTAAGTCCCAAAAAAATTTTTTAAAACTTTTTTCAATTTTACCCCCTTGGGATATATTTTCTACCCACACACATTTGGAACTCTCCTGGGGTACCCTCACACATATTATTCCCTCATTTAATGGATATTTTCACCAAAAAGTGAAGTTTTCAAAAAGTCCAATAATTGGCTGAAAACGACTTAATATCAAGGACTCATCGGGTGAATCACTCTGGAACTGAAATCGGAATACTCACTGACATTTTCCCCTCTCCGAAAGTCTGAAAAATGATGGAAAAATGACAGTCCAAAAAAAATTTTTTTCAACTTTTTTCAATTTTACCCCCGTGGGATATATATTCTACCCACACACATTTGGAACTCTCCTGGTGTACCCTCGCACATATTTATTCCCTCATTTAATGGATATTTTCACCAAAAAGTGAAGTTTTCAAAAAGTCAGAAAATTGGCCGAAAATGGCTTAATATCAAGGACTCATCGGGCGAATCGCTCTGGAACTGGAATCGGAATGCTCATTGACATTTTACTCCCTTCGAAAGTCTGAAAAATGATGGAAAAATGACTAAGTCCAAAAAAAAATTTTTAAAACTTTTTTCAATTTTACCACCTTGGGATATATTTTCTACCCACACACATTTGGAACTCTCCTGGGTTCCCTCACACATATTCCCTCATTTAATGGATATTTTCACTAAAAAGTAAAGTTTTCAAAAAGTCAGAAAATTGGCTGAAAACGACTTAATATCAAGGACTCATCGGGAGAATCACTCTGGAACTGAAATCGGAATACTCACTGCCATTTTACCCTCTCCGAAAGTCTGAAAAAAGATGGAAAAATGACTAAGTCCCAAAAAAATTTTTTTAAACTTTTTTCAATTTTACCCCTGTGGGATATATATTCTACCCACACACATTTGGAACTCTCCTGGGGTACCCTCACACATATTATTCCCTCATTTAATGGATATTTTCACCAAAAAGTGAAGTTTTCAAAAAGTCAGAAAATTGGCTGAAAGCGACTTAATATCAAGGACTCATCGGGCGAATCGCTCTGGAACTGAAATCGGAATGCTCACTGACATTTTCCCCCCCTCGAAAGTGTGAAAAATGATGGAAAAATGACTAAGTCCCAAAAAAATTTTTTTAAACTTTTTTCAATTTTACCCCCGTGGGATATATATTCTACCCACACACATTTGGAACTCTCCTGGGGTAATCTCACACATTATTCCCTCATTTAATGGATATTTTCACCAAAAAGTGAAGTTTTCCAAAAGTCAGAAAATTGGCTGAAAATGACTTAATATCAAGGACTCATCGGGCGAATCACTCTGGAACTGAAATCGGAATGCTCACTGACATTTTCCCCCTTCGAAAGTCTGAAAAATGATGGAAAAATGACTAAGTCCCAAAAAAATTTTTTTCAACTTTTTTCAATTTTACCCCCGTGGGATATATATTCTACCCACACACATTTGGAACTCTCCTGGGGTACCCTCGCACATATTATTCCCTCATTTAATGGATATTTTCACCAAAAAGTGAAGTTTTCAAAAAGTCAGAAAATTGGCTGAAAATGACTTAATATCAAGGACTCATCGGGCGAATCGCTCTGGAACTGAAATCGGAATGCTCATTGACATTTTCCATCCCTTCGAAAGTCTGAAAAATGATGGAAAAATGACTAAGTCCAAAAAAAAATTTTTAAAACTTTTTTCAATTTTACCACCTTGGGATATATTTTCTACCCACACACATTTGGAACTCTCCTGGGGTACCCTCACACATATTATTCCCTCATTTAATGGATATTTTCACCAAAAAGAGAAGTTTTCAAAAAGTCAGAAAATTGGCTGAAAGCAACTTAATATCAAGGACTCATCTGACGAATCACTCTGGAACTGAAATGGGAATACTCACTGACATTTTCCCCTCTCCGAAAGTCTGAAAAATGACGGAAAAATGACTAAGTCCAAAAAAAATTTTTTTAAACTTTTTTCAATTTTACCCCCGTGGGATATATATTCTACCCACACACATTTGGAACTCTCCTGGGGTACCCTCACACATATTATTCCCTCATTTAATGGATATTTTCACCAAAAAGTGAAGTTTTCAAAAAGTCCAAAAATTGGCTGAAAACGACTTAATATCAAGGACTCATCGGGTGAATCACTCTGGAACTGAAATCGGAATACTCACTGACATTTTCCCCTCTCCGAAAGTCTGAAAAATGATGGAAAAATGACAGTCCAAAAAAAATTTTTTTCAACTTTTTTCAATTTTACCCCCGTGGGATATATATTCTACCCACACACATTTGGAACTCTCCTGGTGTACCCTCGCACATATTTATTCCCTCATTTAATGGATATTTTCACCAAAAAGTGAAGTTTTCAAAAAGTCAGAAAATTGGCTGAAAATGGCTTAATATCAAGGACTCATCGGGCGAATCGCTCTGGAACTGGAATCGGAATGCTCATTGACATTTTACCCCCTTCGAAAGTCTGAAAAATGATGGAAAAATGACTAAGTCCAAAAAAAAATTTTTAAAACTTTTTTCAATTTTACCACCTTGGGATATATTTTCTACCCACACACATTTGGAACTCTCCTGGGTTCCCTCACACATATTCCCTCATTTAATGGATATTTTCACTAAAAAGTAAAGTTTTCAAAAAGTCAGAAAATTGGCTGAAAACGACTTAATATCAAGGACTCATCGGGAGAATCACTCTGGAACTGAAATCGGAATACTCACTGCCATTTTACCCTCTCCGAAAGTCTGAAAAAAGATGGAAAAATGACTAAGTCCAAAAAAAATTTTTTTAAACTTTTTTCAATTTTACCCCTGTGGGATATATATTCTACCCACACACATTTGGAACTCTCCTGGGGTACCCTCACACATATTATTCCCTCATTTAATGGATATTTTCACCAAAAAGTGAAGTTTTCAAAAAGTCAGAAAATTGGCTGAAAGCGACTTAATATCAAGGACTCATCGGGCGAATCGCTCTGGAACTGAAATCGGAATGCTCACTGACATTTTCCCCCCCTCGAAAGTGTGAAAAATGATGGAAAAATGACTAAGTCCCAAAAAAATTTTTTTAAACTTTTTTCAATTTTACCCCCGTGGGATATATATTCTACCTACACACATTTGGAACTCTCCTGGGGTACCCTCACACATATTATTCCCTCATTTAATGGATATTTTCACCAAAAAGTGAAGTTTTCAAAAAGTCAGAAAATTGGCTGAAAACGACTTAATATCAAGGACTCATCGGGCGAATCGCTCTGGAACTGAAATCGGAATGCTCACTGACATTTTCCCCTCTCCGAAAGTCTGAAAAAAGATGGAAAAATGACTAAGTCCAAAAAAAATTTTTTTCAACTTTTTTCAATTTTACCCCCGTGGGATATATATTCTACCCACACACATTTGGAACTCTCCTGGGGTACCCTCACACATATTATTCCCTCATTTAATGGATATTTTCACCAAAAAGTAAAGTTTTCAAAAAGTCAGAAAATTGGCTGAAAACTACTTAATATCAAGGACTCATCGGGAGAATCACTCTGGAACTGAAATCGGAATACTCACTGCCATTTTACCCTCTCCGAAAGTCTGAAAAAAGATGGAAAAATGACTAAGTCCAAAAAAAATTTTTTTAAACTTTTTTCAATTTTACCCCCGTGGGATATATATTCTACCCACACACATTTGGAACTCTCCTGGGGTACCCTCACACATATTATTCCCTCATTTAATGGATATTTTCACCAAAAAGTGAAGTTTTCCAAAAGTCAGAAAATTGGCTGAAAATCACTTAATATCAAGGACTCATCGGGCGAATCACTCTGGAACTGAAATCGGAATGCTCACTGACATTTTCCCCCTTCGAAAGTCTGAAAAATTATGGAAAAATGACTAAGTCCAAAAAAAATTTTTTTCAACTTTTTTCAATTTTACCCCCGTGGGATATATATTCTACCCACACACATTTGGAACTCTCCTGGGGTACCCTCGCACATATTATTCCCTCATTTAATGGATATTTTCACCAAAAAGTGAAGTTTTCAAAAAGTCAGAAAATTGGCTGAAAATGACTTAATATCAAGGACTCATCGGGCGAATCACTCTGGAACTGAAATCGGAATGCTCATTGACATTTTCCATCCCTTCGAAAGTCTGAAAAATGATGGAAAAATGACTAAGTCCAAAAAAAAATTTGTAAAACTTTTTTCAATTTTTCCACCTTGGGATATATTTTCTACCCACACACATTTGGAACTCTCCTGGGGTACCCTCACACATATTATTCCCTCATTTAATGGATATTTTCACCAAAAAGTGAAGTTTTCAAAAAGTCAGAAAATTGGCTGAAAGCGACTTAATATCAAGGACTCATCGGGCGAATCGCTCTGGAACTGAAATCGGAATGCTCACTGACATTTTCCCCTCTCCGAAAGTCTGAAAAAAGATGGAAAAATGACTAAGTCCAAAAAAAAATTTTTCAACTTTTTTCAATTTTACCCCCATGGGATATATATTCTACCCACACACATTTGGAACTCTCCTGCGGTACCCTCACACATATTATTCCCTCATTTAATGGATATTTTCACCAAAAAGAGAAGTTTTCAAAAAGTCAGAAAATTGGCTGAAAACAACTTAATATCAAGGACTCATCTGACGAATCACTCTGGAACTGAAATGGGAATACTCACTGACATTTTCCCCTCTCCGAAAGTCGGAAAAATGACGGAAAAATGACTAAGTCCAAAAAAATTTTTTTTAAACTTTTTTCAATTTTACCCCCGTGGGATATATATTCTACCCACACACATTTGGAACTCTCCTGGGGTACCCTCACACATATTATTCCCTCATTTAATGGATATTTTCACCAAGAAGTGAAGTTTTCAAAAAGTCCAAAAATTGGCTGAAAACGACTTAATATCAAGGACTCATCGGGTGAATCACTCTGGAACTGAAATCGGAATACTCACTGACATTTTCCCCTCTCCGAAAGTCTGAAAAATGATGGAAAAATGACAGTCCAAAAAAAATTTTTTTCAACTTTTTTCAATTTTACCCCCGAGGGATATATATTCTACCCACACACATTTGGAACTCTCCTGGTGTACCCTCGCACATATTTATTCCCTCATTTAATGGATATTTTCACCAAAAAGTGAAGTTTTCAAAAAGTCAGAAAATTGGCTGAAAATGGCTTAATATCAAGGACTCATCGGGCGAATCGCTCTGGAACTGGAATCGGAATGCTCATTGACATTTTCCCCCCTTCGAAAGTCTGAAAAATGATGGAAAAATGACTAAGTCCAAAAAAAAATTTTTAAAACTTTTTTCAATTTTACCACCTTGGGATATATTTTCTACCCACACACATTTGGAACTCTCCTGGGGTACCCTCACACATATTCCCTCATTTAATGGATATTTTCACTAAAAAGTAAAGTTTTCAAAAAGTCAGAAAATTGGCTGAAAACGACTTAATATCAAGGACTCATCGGGAGAATCACTCTGGAACTGAAATCGGAATACTCACTGCCATTTTACCCTCTCCGAAAGTCTGAAAAAAGATGGAAAAATTACTAAGTCCAAAATAAATTTTTTTAAACTTTTTTCAATTTTACCCCTGTGGGATATATATTCTACCCACACACATTTGGAACTCTCCTGGGGTACCCTCACACATATTATTCCCTCATTTAATGGATATTTTCACCAAAAAGTGAAGTTTTCAAAAAGTCAGAAAATTGGCTGAAAGAGACTTAATATCAAGGAATCATCGGGCGAATCGCTCTGGAACTGAAATCGGAATGCTCATTGACATTTTCCATCCCTTCAAAAGTCTGAAAAATGATGGAAAAATGACTAAGTCCAAAAAAAAATTTTTAAAACTTTTTTCAATTTTACCACCTTGGGATATATTTTCTACCCACACACATTTGGAACTCTCCTGGGGTAGCCTCACACATATTATTCCCTCATTTAATGGATGTTTTCACCAAAAAGTGAAGTTTTCAAAAAGTCAGAAAATTGGCTGAAAACAACTTAATATCAAGGACTCATCTGGCGAATCACTCTGGAACTGAAATCGGAATGCTCACTGACATTTTCCCCTCTCCGAAAGTCTGAAAAAAGATGGAAAAATGACTAAGTCCAAAAAAAAATTTTTTCAACTTTTTTCAATTTTACCCCCATGGGATATATATTCTACCCACACACATTTGGAACTCTCCTGCGGTACACTCACACATATTATTCCCTCATTTAATGGATATTTTCACCAAAAAGTGAAGTTTTCAAAAAGTCAGAAAATTGGCTGAAAACAACTTAATATCAAGGACTCATCTGGCGAATCACTCTGGAACTGAAATGGGAATACTCACTGACATTTTCCCCTCTCCGAAAGTCGGAAAAATGACGGAAAAATGACTAAGTCCAAAAAAAAATTTTTTAAACTTTTTTCAATTTTACCCCCGTGGGATATATATTCTACCCACACACATTTGGAACTCTCCTGGGGTACTCTCACACATATTATTCCCTCATTTAATGGATATTTTCACCAAAAAGTGAAGTTTTCAAAAAGTCCAATAATTGGCTGAAAACGACTTAATATCAAGGACTCATCGGGTGAATCACTCTGGAACTGAAATCGGAATACTCACTGACATTTTCCCCTCTCCGAAAGTCTGAAAAATGATGGAAAAATGACAGTCCAAAAAAAATTTTTTTCAACTTTTTTCAATTTTACCCCCGTGGGATATATATTCTACCCACACACATTTGGAACTCTCCTGGGGTACCCTCACACATATTATTCCCTCATTTAATGTATATTTTCACCAAAAAGTGAAGTTTTCAAAAAGTCAGAAAATTGGCTGAAAGCGACTTAATATCATGGACTCATCGGGCGAATCGCTCAGGAACTGAAATCGGAATGCTCACTGACATTTTCCCCCCCTCGAAAGTCTGAAAAATGACGGAAAAATGACTAAGTCCAAAAAAAATTTTTTTAAACTTTTTTCAATTTTACCCCCGTGGGATATATATTCTACCCACACACATTTGGAACTCTCCTGGGGTACCCTCGCACATATTATTCCCTCATTTAATGGATATTTTCACCAAAAAGTCAGAAAATTGGCTGAAAGCGACTTAATATCAAGGACTCATCGGGCGAATCGCTCTGGAACTGAAATCGGAATGCTCACTGACATTTTCCCCTCTCCGAAAGTCTGAAAAAAGATGGAAAAATGACTAAGTCCAGAAAAAATTTTTTTCAACTTTTTTTCAATTTTACCCCCATGGGCTATATATTCTTCCCACACACATTTGGAACTCTCCTGGGGTACCCTCACACATATTATTCCCTCATTTAATGGATATTTTCACCAAAAAGTGAAGTTTTCAAAAAGTCAGAAAATTGGCTGAAAACAACTTAATATCAAGGACTCATCTGGCGAATCACTCTGGAATTGAATTGGGAATACTCACTGACATTTTCCCCTCTCCGAAAGTCTGAAATATGATGGAAAAATGACTAAGTACAAAAAAAATTTTTTTCAACTTTTTTCAATTTTACCCCCGTGGGATATATATTCTACCCACACACATTTGGAACTCTCCTGTGGTACCCTCACACATATTATTCCCTCATTTAATGTATATTTACACCAAAAAGTGAAGTTTTCAAAAAGTCCAAAAATTGGCTGAAAGCGACTTAATATCAAGGACTCATCGGGCGAATCGCTCTGGAACTGAAATCGGAATGCTCACTGACATTTTCCCCCCCTCGAAAGTCTGAAAAATGACGGTAAAATGACTAAGTCCAAAAAAAATTTTTTTAAACTTTTTTCAATTTTACCCCCGTGGGATATATATTCTACCCACAAACATTTGGAACTCTCCTGGGGTACCCTCACACATATTATTCCCTCATTTAATGGATATTTTCACCAAAAAGTGAAGTTTTCCAAAAGTCAGAAAATTGGCTGAAAATGACTTAATATCAAGGACTCATCGGGCGAATCACTCTGGAACTGAAATCGGAATGCTCACTGACATTTTCCCCCCTTCGAAAGTCTGAAAAATTATGGAAAAATGACAGTCCAAAAAAATTTTTTTCAACTTTTTTCAATTTTACCCCCGTGGGATATATATTCTACCCACACACATTTGGAACTCTCCTGGGGTACCCTCACACATATTATTCCCTCATTTAATGGATATTTTCACCAAAAAGTGAAGTTTTCAAAAAGTCCAAAAATTGGCTGAAAACGACTTAATATCAAGGACTCATCGGGTGAATCACTCTGGAACTGAAATCGGAATACTCACTGACATTTTCCCCTCTCCGAAAGTCTGAAAAATTATGGTAAAATGACAGTCCAAAAAAAATTTTTTTCAACTTTTTTCAATTTTACCCCCGTGGGATATATATTCTACCCACACACATTTGGAACTCTCCTGTGGTACCCTCACACATATTATTCCCTCATTTAATGTATATTTACACCAAAAAGTGAAGTTTTCAAAAAGTCAGAAAATTGGCTGAAAGCGACTTAATATCAAGGACTCATCGGGCGAATCGCTCTGGAACTGAAATCGGAATGCTCACTGACATTTTCCCCCCTCCGAAAGTCTGAAAAATGACGGTAAAATGACTAAGTCCAAAAAAAATTTTTTTAAACTTTTTTCAATTTTACCCCCGTGGGATATATATTCTACCCACAAACATTTGGAACTCTCCTGGGGTACCCTCACACATATTATTCCCTCATTTAATGGATATTTTCACCAAAAAGTGAAGTTTTCCAAAAGTCAGAAAATTGGCTGAAAATGACTTAATATCAAGGACTCATCGGGCGAATCACTCTGGAACTGAAATCGGAATGCTCACTGACATTTTCCCCCCTTCGAAAGTCTGAAAAATTATGGAAAAATGACAGTCCAAAAAAATTTTTTTCAACTTTTTTCAATTTTACCCCCGTGGGATATATATTCTACCCACACACATTTGGAACTCTCCTGGGGTACCCTCACACATATTATTCCCTCATTTAATGGATATTTTCACCAAAAAGTGAAGTTTTCAAAAAGTCCAAAAATTGGCTGAAAACGACTTAATATCAAGGACTCATCGGGTGAATCACTCTGGAACTGAAATCGGAATACTCACTGACATTTTCCCCTCTCCGAAAGTCTGAAAAATTATGGTAAAATGACAGTCCAAAAAAAATTTTTTTCAACTTTTTTCAATTTTACCCCCGTGGGATATATATTCTACCCACACACATTTGGAACTCTCCTGTGGTACCCTCACACATATTATTCCCTCATTTAATGTATATTTACACCAAAAAGTGAAGTTTTCAAAAAGTCAGAAAATTGGCTGAAAGCGACTTAATATCAAGGACTCATCGGGCGAATCGCTCTGGAACTGAAATCGGAATGCTCACTGACATTTTCCCCCCTCCGAAAGTCTGAAAAATAACGGTAAAATGACTAAGTCCAAAAAAAATTTTTTTAAACTTTTTTCAATTTTACCCCCGTGGGATATATATTCTACCCACAAACATTTGGAACTCTCCTGGGGTACCCTCACACATATTATTCCCTCATTTAATGGATATTTTCACCAAAAAGTGAAGTTTTCCAAAAGTCAGAAAATTGGCTGAAAATGACTTAATATCAAGGACTCATCGGGCGAATCACTCTGGAACTGAAATCGGAATGCTCACTGACATTTTCCCCCCTTCGAAAGTCTGAAAAATTATGGAAAAATGACAGTCCAAAAAAAATTTTTTTCAACTTTTTTCAATTTTACCCCCGTGGGATATATATTCTACCCACACACATTTGGAACTCTCCTGGGGTACCCTCACACATATTATTCCCTCATTTAATGGATATTTTCACCAAAAAGTGAAGTTTTCAAAAAGTCCAATAATTGGCTGAAAACGACTTAATATCAAGGACTCATCGGGTGAATCACTCTGGAACTGAAATCGGAATACTCACTGACATTTTCCCCTCTCCGAAAGTCTGAAAAATGATGGAAAAATGACAGTCCAAAAAAAATTTTTTTCAACTTTTTTCAATTTTACCCCCGTGGGATATATATTCTACCCACACACATTTGGAACTCTCCTGGGGTACCCTCGCACATATTATTCCCTCATTTAATGGATATTTTCACCAAAAAGTGAAGTTTTCAAAAAGTCAGAAAATTGGCTGAAAGCGACTTAATATCAAGGACTCATCGGGCAAATCGCTCTGGAACTGAAATCGGAATGCTCACTGACATTTTCCCCTCTCCGAAAGTCTGAAAAAAGATGGAAAAATGACTAAGTCCAAAAAAAATTTTTTTCAACTTTTTTCAGTTTTACCCCCATGGGATATATATCCTACCCACACACATTTGGAACTCTCCTGCGGTACCCTCACACATATTATTCCCTCATTTAATGGATATTTTCACCAAAAAGTGAAGTTTTCAAAAAGTCAGAAAATTGGCTGAAAACAACTTAATATCAAGGACTCATCGGGTGAATCACTCTGGAACTGAAATTGGAATACTCACTGACATTTTCCCCTCTCCTAAAGTCTGAAAAATGATGGAAAAATGACAGTCCAAAAAAAATTTTTTTCAACTTTTTTCAATTTTGCCCCCGTGGGATATATATTCTACCCACACACATTTGGAACTCTCCTGGGGTACCCTCACACATATTATTCCCTCATTTAATGTATATTTTCACCAAAAAGTGAAGTTTTCAAATAGTCAGAAAATTGGCTGAAAGCGATTTAATATCAAGGACTCATCGGGCGAATCGCTCAGGAACTGAAATCGGAATGCTCACTGACATTTTCCCCCCCTCGAAAGTCTGAAAAATGACGGAAAAATGACTAAGTCCAAAAAAAATTTTTTTAAACTTTTTTCAATTTTACCCCCGTGGGATATATATTCTACCCACACACATTTGGAACTCTCCTGGGGTACCCTCACACATATTATTCCCTCATTTAATGGATATTTTCACCAAAAAGTGACGTTTTCAAAAAGTCCAAAAATTGGCTGAAAACGACTTAATATCAAGGACTAATCGGGTGAATCACTCTGGAACTGAAATGGGAATACTCACTGACATTTTCCCCTCTCCGAAAGTCTGAAAAATGACGGAAAAATGACTAAGTCCAAAAAAAAATTTTTTCAACTTTTTTCAATTTTACCCCCGTGGGATATATATTCTACCCACACACATTTGGAACTCTCCTGGGGTACCCTCGCACATATTATTCCCTCATTTAATGTATATTTTCACCAAAAAGTGAAGTTTTCAAAAAGTCAGAAAATTGGCTGAAAGCGACTTAATATCAAGGAATCATCGGGCGAATCGCTCAGGAACTGAAATCGGAATGCTCACTGACATTTTCCCCCCCTCGAAAGTCTGAAAAAAGATGGAAAAATGACTAAGTCCAAAAAAAATTTTTTTCAACTTTTTTTCAATTTTACCCCCATGGGCTATATATTCTACCCACACACATTTGGAACTCTCCTGGGGTACCCTCACACATATTATTCCCTCATTTAATGGATATTTTCACCAAAAAGTGAAGTTTTCAAAAAGTCAGAAAATTGGCTGAAAACAACTTAATATCAAGGACTCATCGGGCGAATCGCTCAGGAACTGAAATCGGAATGCTCACTGACATTTTCCCGCCCTCGAAAGTCTGAAAAATGACGGAAAAATGACTAAGTCCAAAAATAATTTTTTTAAACTTTTTTCAATTTTACCCCCATGGGATATATATTCTACCCACACACATTTGGAACTCTCCTGTGGTACCCTCGCACATATTATTCCCTCATTTAATGGATATTTTCACCAAAAAGTGAAGTTTTCAAAAAGTCAGAAAATTGGCTGAAAGCGACTTAATATCAAGGACTCATCTGGCGAATCGCTCTGGAACTGAAATCGAAATGCTCACTGACATTTTCCCCTCTCCGAAAGTCTGAAAAAAGGTGGAAAAATGACTAAGTCCAAAAAAAATTTTTTTCAACTTTTTTCAATTTTACCCCCATGGAATATATATTCTACCCACACACATTTGGAACTCTCCTGCGGTACCCTCACACATATTATTCCCTCATTTAATGGATATTTTCACCAAAAAGTGAAGTTTTCAAAAAGTCAGAAAATTGGCTGAAAACAACTTAATATCAAGGACTCATCTGGCGAATCACTCTGGAACTGAAATGGGAATACTCACTGACATTTTCCCCTCTCCGAAAGTCTGAAAAATGATGGAAAAATGACTAAGTCCAAAAAAAATTTTTTTAAACTTTTTTCAATTTTACCCCCGTGGGATATATATTCTACCCACACACATTTGGAACTCTCCTGGGGTACCCTCACACATATTATTCCCTCATTTAATGGATATTTTCACCAAAAAGTGAAGTTTTCAAAAAGTCCAATAATTGGCTGAAAACGACTTAATATCAAGGACTCATCGGGTGAATCACTCTGGAACTGAAATCGGAATACTCACTGACATTTTCCCCTCTCCGAAAGTCTGAAAAATGATGGAAAAATGACAGTCCAAAAAAAATTTTTTTCAACTTTTTTCAATTTTACCCCCGTGGGATATATATTCTACCCACACACATTTGGAACTCTCCTGGGGTACCCTCACACATATTATTCCCTCATTTAATGTATATTTTCACCAAAAAGTGAAGTTTTCAAAAAGTCAGAAAATTGGCTGAAAGCGACTTAATATCATGGACTCATCGGGCGAATCGCTCAGGAACTGAAATCGGAATGCTCACTGACATTTTCCCCCCCTCGAAAGTCTGAAAAATGACGGAAAAATGACTAAGTCCAAAAAAAATTTTTTTAAACTTTTTTCAATTTTACCCCCGTGGGATATATATTCTACCCACACACATTTGGAACTCTCCTGGGGTACCCTCGCACATATTATTCCCTCATTTAATGGATATTTTCACCAAAAAGTGAAGTTTTCAAAAAGTCAGAAAATTGGCTGAAAGCGACTTAATATCAAGGACTCATCGGGCGAATCGCTCTGGAACTGAAATCGGAATGCTCACTGACATTTTCCCCTCTCCGAAAGTCTGAAAAAAGATGGAAAAATGACTAAGTCCAGAAAAAATTTTTTTCAACTTTTTTTCAATTTTACCCCCATGGGCTATATATTCTACCCACACACATTTGGAACTCTCCTGGGGTACCCTCACACATATTATTCCCTCATTTAATGGATATTTTCACCAAAAAGTGAAGTTTTCAAAAAGTCAGAAAATTGGCTGAAAACAACTTAATATCAAGGACTCATCTGGCGAATCACTCTGGAATTGAATTGGGAATACTCACTGACATTTTCCCCTCTCCGAAAGTCTGAAATATGATGGAAAAATGACTAAGTACAAAAAAATTTTTTTTAAACTTTTTTCAATTTTACCCCCGTGGGATATATATTCTACCCACACACATTTGGAACTCTCCTGGGGTACCCTCACACATATTATTCCCTCATTTAATGGATATTTTCACCAAAAAGTGAAGTTTTCAAAAAGTCCAAAAATTGGCTGAAAACGACTTAATATCAAGGACTCATCGGGTGAATCACTCTGGAACTGAAATCGGAATACTCACTGACATTTTCCCCTCTCCGAAAGTTTGAAAAATTATGGTAAAAAGACAGTCCAAAAAAAATTTTTTTCAACTTTTTTCAATTTTACCCCCGTGGGATATATATTCTACCCACACACATTTGGAACTCTCCTGTGGTACCCTCACACATATTATTCCCTCATTTAATGTATATTTACACCAAAAAGTGAAGTTTTCAAAAAGTCAGAAAATTGGCTGAAAGCGACTTAATATCAAGGACTCATCGGGCGAATCGCTCTGGAACTGAAATCGGAATGCTCACTGACATTTTCCCCCCCTCGAAAGTCTGAAAAATGACGGTAAAATGACTAAGTCCAAAAAAAATTTTTTTAAACTTTTTTCAATTTTACCCCCGTGGGATATATATTCTACCCACAAACATTTGGAACTCTCCTGGGGTACCCTCACACATATTATTCCCTCATTTAATGGATATTTTCACCAAAAAGTGAAGTTTTCAAACAGTCAGAAAATTGGCTGAAAACGACTTAATATCAAGGACTCATCGTGCGAATCACTCTGGAACTGAAATCGGAATACTCACTGACATTTTCCCCTCTCCGAAAGTCTGAAAAAAGATGGAAAAATGACTAAGTCCAAAAAAAATTTTTTTCAACTTTTTTCAATTTTACCCCTGTGGGATATACATTCTACCCACACACATTTGGAACTCTCCTGGGGTACCCTTACACATATTATTCCCTCATTTAATGTATATTTTCACCAAAAAGTGAAGTTTTCCAAAAGTCAGAAAATTGGCTGAAAACCACTTAATATCAAGGACTCATCGGGCGAATCACTCTGGAACTGAAATCGGAATACTCACTGACATTTTCCCCTCTCCGAAAGTCTGAAAAATGATGGAAAAATGACTAAGTCCAAAAAAAATTTTTTAAAACTTTTTTCAATTTTACCCCCGTGGGATATATATTCTACCCACACACATTTGGAACTCTCCTGGGGTACCCTCACACATATTATTCCCTCATTTAATGGATATTTTCACCAAAAAGTGAAGTTTTCAAAAAGTCAGAAAATTGGCTGAAAACGACTTAATATCATGGACTCATCGGGCGAATCACTCTGGAACTGAAATCGTAATGCTCACTGACATTTTCCCCTCTCCGAAAGTCTGAAAAATGATGGAAAAATGACTAAGTCCAAAAAAAATTTTTCAAACTTTTTTCAATTTTACCCCCGTGGGATATACATTCTACCCACACACATTTGGAACTCTCCTGGGGTACCCTTACACATATTATTCCCTCATTTAATGTATATTTTCACCAAAAAGTGAAGTTTTCCAAAAGTCAGAAAATTGGCTGAAAATGACTTAATATCAAGGACTCATCGGGGGAATCACTCTGGAACTGAAATCGGAATGCTCACTGACATTTTCCCCCCTTCGAAAGTCTGAAAAATGATGGAAAAATGACTAAGTCCAAAAAAAATTTTTTTCAACTTTTTTCAATTTTACCCCCGTGGGATATATATTCTACCCACACACATTTGGAACTCTCCTGGGGTACCCTCGCACATATTATTCCATCATTTAATGGATATTTTCACCAAAAAGTGAAGTTTTCCAAAAGTCAGAAAATTGGCTGAAAATGACTTAATATCAAGGACTCATCAGGCGAATCACTCTGGAACTGAAATCGGAATACTCACTGACATTTTCCCCTCTCCGAAAGTCTGAAAAATGATGGAAAAATGACTAAGTCCAAAAAAAATTTTTTAAAACTTTTTTCAATTTTACCCCCGTGGGATATATATTCTACCCACACACATTTGGAACTCTCCTGGGGTACCCTCACACATATTATTCCCTCATTTAATGGATATTTTCACCAAAAAGTGAAGTTTTCAAAAAGTCAGAAAATTGGCTGAAAACGACTTAATATCATGGACTCATCGGGTGAATCACTCTGGAACTGAAATTGGAATACTCACTGACATTTTCCCCTCTACGAAAGTCTGAAAAATGATGGAAAAATGACTAAGTCCAAGAAAAAATTTTTTCAACTTTTTTCAATTTTACCCCCGTGGGATATACATTCTACCCACACACATTTGGAACTCTCCTGGGGTACCCTTACACATTTTATTCCCTCATTTAATGTATATTTTCACCAAAAAGTGAAGTTTTCAAACAGTCAGAAAATTGGCTGAAAACGACTTAATATCATGGACTCATCGGGCGAATCACTCTGGAACTGAAATCGGAATGCTCACTGACATTTTCCCCTCTCCGAAAGTCTGAAAAATGATGGAAAAATGACTAAGTCCAAAAAAAATTTTTTAAACTTTTTTCAATTTTACCCCCGTGGGATATACATTCTACCCACACACATTTGGAACTCTCCTGGGGTACCCTTACACATATTATTCCCTCATTTAATGTATATTTTCACCAAAAAGTGAAGTTTTCCAAAAGTCAGAAAATTGGCTGAAAACGACTTAATATCAAGGACTCATCGTGCGAATCACTCTGGAACTGAAATCGGAATACTCACTGACATTTTCCCCTCTCCGAAAGTCTGAAAAAAGATGGAAAAATGACTAAGTCCAAAAAAAATTTTTTAAAACTTTTTTCAATTTTACCCCCGTGGGATATATATTCTACCCACACACATTTGGAACTCTCCTGGGGTACCCTCACACATATTATTCCCTCATTTAATGGATATTTTCACCAAAAAGTGAAGTTTTCAAAAAGTCAGAAAATTGGCTGAAAACGACTTAATATCATGGACTCATCGGGTGAATCACTCTGGAACTGAAATTGGAATACTCACTGACATTTTCCCCTCTACGAAAGTCTGAAAAATGATGGAAAAATGACTAAGTCCAAGAAAAAATTTTTTCAACTTTTTTCAATTTTACCCCCGTGGGATATACATTCTACCCACACACATTTGGAACTCTCCTGGGGTACCCTTACACATTTTATTCCCTCATTTAATGTATATTTTCACCAAAAAGTGAAGTTTTCAAACAGTCAGAAAATTGGCTGAAAACGACTTAATATCATGGACTCATCGGGCGAATCACTCTGGAACTGAAATCGGAATGCTCACTGACATTTTCCCCTCTCCGAAAGTCTGAAAAATGATGGAAAAATGACTAAGTCCAAAAAAAATTTTTTAAACTTTTTTCAATTTTACCCCGTGGGATATACATTCTACCCACACACATTTGGAACTCTCCTGGGGTACCCTTACACATATTATTCCCTCATTTAATGTATATTTTCACCAAAAAGTGAAGTTTTCCAAAAGTCAGAAAATTGGCTGAAAACGACTTAATATCAAGGACTCATCGTGCGAATCACTCTGGAACTGAAATCGGAATACTCACTGACATTTTCCCCTCTCCGAAAGTCTGAAAAAAGATGGAAAAATGACTAAGTCCAAAAAAAATTTTTTTCAACTTTTTTCAATTTTACCCCTGTGGGATATACATTCTACCCACACACATTTGGAACTCTCCTGGGGTACCCTTACACATATTATTCCCTCATTTAATGTATATTTTCACCAAAAAGTGAAGTTTTCCAAAAGTCAGAAAATTGGCTGAAAACCACTTAATATCAAGGACTCATCGGGCGAATCACTCTGGAACTGAAATCGGAATACTCACTGACATTTTCCCCTCTCCGAAAGTCTGAAAAATGATGGAAAAATGACTAAGTCCAAAAAAAATTTTTTAAAACTTTTTTCAATTTTACCCCCGTGGGATATATATTCTACCCACACACATTTGGAACTCTCCTGGGGTACCCTCACACATATTATTCCCTCATTTAATGGATATTTTCACCAAAAAGTGAAGTTTTCAAAAAGTCAGAAAATTGGCTGAAAACGACTTAATATCATGGACTCATCGGGCGAATCACTCTGGAACTGAAATCGTAATGCTCACTGACATTTTCCCCTCTCCGAAAGTCTGAAAAATGATGGAAAAATGACTAAGTCCAAAAAAAATTTTTCAAACTTTTTTCAATTTTACCCCCGTGGGATATACATTCTACCCACACACATTTGGAACTCTCCTGGGGTACCCTTACACATATTATTCCCTCATTTAATGTATATTTTCACCAAAAAGTGAAGTTTTCCAAAAGTCAGAAAATTGGCTGAAAATGACTTAATATCAAGGACTCATCGGGGGAATCACTCTGGAACTGAAATCGGAATGCTCACTGACATTTTCCCCCCTTCGAAAGTCTGAAAAATGATGGAAAAATGACTAAGTCCAAAAAAAAATTTTTAAAACTTTTTTCAATTTTACCCCCGTGGGATATATATTCTACCCACACACATTTGGAACTCTCCTGGGGTACCCTCACACATATTATTCCCTCATTTAATGGATATTTTCACCAAAAAGTGAAGTTTTCAAAAAGTCAGAAAATTGGCTGAAAACGACTTAATATCATGGACTCATCGGGTGAATCACTCTGGAACTGAAATTGGAATACTCACTGACATTTTCCCCTCTACGAAAGTCTGAAAAATGATGGAAAAATGACTAAGTCCAAGAAAAAATTTTTTCAACTTTTTTCAATTTTACCCCCGTGGGATATACATTCTACCCACACACATTTGGAACTCTCCTGGGGTACCCTTACACATTTTATTCCCTCATTTAATGTATATTTTCACCAAAAAGTGAAGTTTTCAAACAGTCAGAAAATTGGCTGAAAACGACTTAATATCATGGACTCATCGGGCGAATCACTCTGGAACTGAAATCGGAATGCTCACTGACATTTTCCCCTCTCCGAAAGTCTGAAAAATGATGGAAAAATGACTAAGTCCAAAAAAAATTTTTTAAACTTTTTTCAATTTTACCCCCGTGGGATATACATTCTACCCACACACATTTGGAACTCTCCTGGGGTACCCTTACACATATTATTCCCTCATTTAATGTATATTTTCACCAAAAAGTGAAGTTTTCCAAAAGTCAGAAAATTGGCTGAAAACGACTTAATATCAAGGACTCATCGTGCGAATCACTCTGGAACTGAAATCGGAATACTCACTGACATTTTCCCCTCTCCGAAAGTCTGAAAAAAGATGGAAAAATGACTAAGTCCAAAAAAAATTTTTTTCAACTTTTTTCAATTTTACCCCTGTGGAATATACATTCTACCCACACACATTTGGAACTCTCCTGGGGTACCCTTACACATATTATTCCCTCATTTAATGTATATTTTCACCAAAAAGTGAAGTTTTCCAAAAGTCAGAAAATTGGCTGAAAACCACTTAATATCAAGGACTCATCGGGCGAATCACTCTGGAACTGAAATCGGAATACTCACTGACATTTTCCCCTCTCCGAAAGTCTGAAAAATGATGGAAAAATGACTAAGTCCAAAAAAAATTTTTTAAAACTTTTTTCAATTTTACCCCCGTGGGATATATATTCTACCCACACACATTTGGAACTCTCCTGGGGTACCCTCACACATATTATTCCCTCATTTAATGGATATTTTCACCAAAAAGTGAAGTTTTCAAAAAGTCAGAAAATTGGCTGAAAACGACTTAATATCATGGACTCATCGGATGAATCACTCTGGAACTGAAATTGGAATACTCACTGACATTTTCCCCTCTACGAAAGTCTGAAAAATGATGGAAAAATGACTAAGTCCAAGAAAAAATGTTTTCAACTTTTTTCAATTTTACCCCCGTGGGATATACATTCTACCCACACACATTTGGAACTCTCCTGGGGTACCCTTACACATTTTATTCCCTCATTTAATGGATATTTTCACCAAAAAGTGAAGTTTTCCAAAAGTCAGAAAATTGGCTGAAAACGACTTAATATCAAGGACTCATCAGGCGAAACACTCTGGAACTGAAATCGGAATACTCACTGACATTTTCCCCTCTCCGAAAGTCTGAAAAATGATGGAAAAATGACTAAGTCCAAAAAAATTTTTTTTAAACTTTTTTCAATTTTACCCCCGTGGGATATATATTCTACCCACACACATTTGGAACTCTCCTGGGGTACCCTCACACATATTATTCCCTCATTTAATGGATATTTTCACCAAAAAGTGAAGTTTTCCAAAAGTCAGAAAATTGGCTGAAAATGACTTAATATCAAGGACTCATTGGGCGAATCACTCTGGAACTGAAATCGGAATGCTCACTGACATTTTCCCCCCTTCGAAAGTCTGAAAAATGATGGAAGAATGACTAAGTCCAAAAAAAATTTTTTTCAACTTTTTTCAATTTTACCCCCGTGGGATATATATTCTACCCACACACATTTGGAACTCTCCTGGGGTACCCTCGCACATATTATTCCCTCATTTAAGGGATATTTTCACCAAAAAGTGAAGTTTTCCAAAAGTCAGAAAATTGGCTGAAAACGACTTAATATCAAGGACTCATCAGGCGAATCACTCTGGAACTGAAATCGGAATACTCACTGACATTTTCCCCTCTCCGAAAGTCTGAAAAATGATGGAAAAATGACTAAGTCCCAAAAAAATTTTTTAAAACTTTTTTCAATTTTACCCCCGTGGGATATATATTCTACCCACACACATTTGGAACTCTCCTGGGGTACCCTTACACATATTATTCCCTCATTTAATGGATATTTTCACCAAAAAGTGAAGTTTTCAAAAAGTTAGAAAATTGGCTGAAGACGACTTAATATCAAGGACTCATCGGGCGAATCACTCTGGAACTGAAATCGGAATACTCACTGACATTTTCCCCTCTCTGAAAGTTTGAAAAATGATGGAAAAATGACTAAGTCCAAGAAAAAATTTTTTCAACTTTTTTCAATTTTACACCCGTGGGATATACATTCTACCCACACACATTTGGAACTCTCCTGGGGTACCCTTACACATTTTATTCCCTCATTTAATGTATATTTTCACCAAAAAGTGAAGTTTTCAAACAGTCAGAAAATTGGCTGAAAACGACTTAATATCATGGACTCATCGGGCGAATCACTCTGGAACTGAAATCGGAATGCTCACTGACATTTTCCCCTCCGAAAGTCTGAAAAATGATGGAAAAATGACTAAGTCCAAAAAAAATTTTTTTCAACTTTTTTCAATTTTACCCCTGTGGGATATATATTCTACCCACACACATTTGGAACTCTCCTGGGGTACCCTCGCACATATTATTCCCTCATTTAATGGATATTTTCACCAAAAAGTGAAGTTTTCCAAAAGTCAGAAAATTGGCTGAAAACGACTTAATATCAAGGATTCATCAGGCGAATCACTCTGGAACTGAAATCGGAATACTCACTGACATTTTCCCCTCTCCAAAAGTCTGAAAAATGATGGAAAAATGACTAAGTCCAAAAAAAATTTTTTAAAACTTTTTTCAATTTTACCCCCGTGGGATATATATTCTACCCACACACATTTGGAACTCTCCTGGGGTACCCTCACACATATTATTCCCTCATTTAATGGATATTTTCACCAAAAAGTGAAGTTTTCAAAAAGTCAGAAAATTGGCTGAAGACGACTTAATATCAAGGACTCATCGGGCGAATCACTCTGGAACTGAAATCGGAATACTCACTGACATTTTCCCCTCTCTGAAAGTTTGAAAAATGATGGAAAAATGACTAAGTCCAAGAAAAAATTTTTTCAACTTTTTTCAATTTTACCCCCATGGGATATACATTCTACCCACACACATTTGGAACTCTCCTGGGGTACCCTTACACATTTTATTCCCTCATTTAATGTATATTTTCACCAAAAAGTGAAGTTTTCAAACAGTCAGAAAATTGGCTGAAAACGACTTAATATCATGGACTCATCGGGAGAATCACTCTGGAACTGAAATCGGAATGCTCACTGACATTTTCCCCTCTCCGAAAGTCTGAAAAATGATGGAAAAATGACGAAGTCCAAAAAAAATTTTTTTCAACTTTTTTCAATTTTACCCCTGTGGGATATATATTCTACCCACACACATTTGGAACTCTCCTGGGGTACCCTCGCACATATTATTCCCTCATTTAATGGATATTTTCACCAAAAAGTGAAGTTTTCCAAAAGTCAGAAAATTGGCTGAAAACGACTTAATATCAAGGACTCATCAGGCGAAACACTCTGGAACTGAAATCGGAATACTCACTGACATTTTCCCCTCTCCGAAAGTCTGAAAAATGATGGAAAAATGACTAAGTCCAAAAAAAATTTTTTTAAACTTTTTTCAATTTTACCCCCGTGTGATATATATTCTACCCACACACATTTGGAACTCTCCTGGGGTACCCTCACACATATTATTCCCTCATTTAATGGATATTTTCACCAAAAAGTGAAGTTTTCAAAAAGTCAGAAAATTGGCTGAAAACGACTTAATATCATGGACTCATCGGGCGAATCACTCTGGAACTGAAATCGGAATGCTCACTGACATTTTCCCCCCTTCGAAAGTCTGAAAAATGATGGAAAAATGACTAAGTCCAAAAAAAATTTTTTTCAACTTTTTTCAATTTTACCCCCGTGGGATATATATTCTACCCACACACATTTGGAACTCTCCTGGGGTACCCTCACACATATTATTCCCTCATTTAATGGATATTTTCACCAAAAAGTGAAGTTTTCAAAAAGTCAGAAAATTGGCTGAAGTCGACTTAATATCAAGGACTCATCGGGCGAATCACTATGGAACTGAAAGCGGAATACTCACTGACATTTTCCCCTCTCTGAAAGTTTGAAAAATGATGGAAAAATGACTAAGTCCAAGAAAAAATTTTTTCAACTTTTTTCAATTTTACCCCCGTGGGATATACATTCTACCCACACACATTTGGAACTCTCCTGGGGTACCCTTACACATTTTATTCCCTCATTTAATGTATATTTTCACCAAAAAGTGAAGTTTTCCAAAAGTCAGAAAATTGGCTGAAAACGACTTAATATCAAGGACTCATCAGGCGAATCACTCTGGAACTGAAATCGGAATACTCACTGACATTTTCCCCTCTCCGAAAGTCTGAAAAATGATGGAAAAATGACTAAGTCCAAAAAAAATTTTTTAAAACTTTTTTCAATTTTACCCCCGTGGGATATATATTCTACCCACACACATTTGGAACTCTCCTGGGGTACCCTCACACATATTATTCCCTCATTTAATGGATATTTTCACCAAAAAGTGAAGTTTTCAAAAAGTTAGAAAATTGGCTGAAGACGACTTAATATCAAGGACTCATCGGGCGAATCACTCTGGAACTGAAATCGGAATACTCACTGACATTTTCCCCTCTCTGAAAGTTTGAAAAATGATGGAAAAATGACTAAGTCCAAGAAAAAATTTTTTCAACTTTTTTCAATTTTACACCCGTGGGATATACATTCTACCCACACACATTTGGAACTCTCCTGGGGTACCCTTACACATTTTATTAACTCATTTAATGTATATTTTCACCAAAAAGTGAATTTTCAAACAGTCAGAAAATTGGCTGAAAACGACTTAATATCATGGACTCATCGGGCGAATCACTCTGGAACTGAAATCGGAATGCTCACTGACATTTTCCCCTCCGAAAGTCTGAAAAATGATGGAAAAATGACTAAGTCCAAAAAAAATTTTTTTCAACTTTTTTCAATTTTACCCCTGTGGGATATATATTCTACCCACACACATTTGGAACTCTCCTGGGGTACCCTCGCACATATTATTCCCTCATTTAATGGATATTTTCACCAAAAAGTGAAGTTTTCAAAAAGAAAATTGGCTGAAAACGACTTAATATCATGGACTCATCGGGCGAATCACTCTGGAACTGAAATCGGAATGCTCACTGACATTTTCCCCTCTCCGAAAGTCTGAAAAATGATGGAAAAATGACTAAGTCCAAAAAAATTTTTTTAAACTTTTTTCAATTTTACCCCCGTGGGATATATATTCTACCCACACACATTTGGAACTCTCCTGGGGTACCCTCACACATATTATTCCCTCATTTAATGGATATTTTCACCAAAAAGTGAAGTTTTCAAAAAGTCAGAAAATTGGCTGAAGACGACTTAATATCAAGGACTCATCGGGCGAATCACTCTGGAACTGAAATCGGAATACTCACTGACATTTTCCCCTCTCTGAAAGTTTGAAAAATGATGGAAAAATGACTAAGTCCAAGAAAAAATTTTTTCAACTTTTTTCAATTTTACCCCCGTGGGATATACATTCTACCCACACACATTTGGAACTCTCCTGGGGTACCCTCGCACATATTATTCCCTCATTTAATGGATATTTTCACCAAAAAGTGAAGTTTTCCAAAAGTCAGAAAATTGGCTGAAAACGATTTAATATCAAGGACTCATCAGGCGAATCACTCTGGAACTGAAATCGGAATACTCACTGACATTTTCCCCTCTCCGAAAGTCTGAAAAATGATGGAAAAATGACTAAGTCCAAAAAAAATTTTTAAAACTTTTTTCAATTTTACCCCCGTGGGATATACATTCTACCCACACACATTTGGAACTCTCCTGGGGTACCCTCACACATTTTATTCCCTCATTTAATGTATATTTTCACCAAAAAGTGAAGTTTTCAAAAAGTCAGAAAATTGGCTGAAAACGACTTAATATCATGGACTCATCGGGCGAATCACTCTGGAACTGAAATCGGAATGCTCACTGACATTTTCCCCTCTCCGAAAGTCTGAAAAATGATGGAAAAATGACTAAGTCCAAAAAAAATTTTTCAAACTTTTTTCAATTTTACCCCCGTGGGATATACATTCTACCCACACACATTTGGAACTCTCCTGGGGTACCCTTACACATATTATTCCCTCATTTAATGTATATTTTCACCAAAAAGTGAAGTTTTCCAAAAGTCAGAAAATTGGCTGAAAATGACTTAATATCAAGGACTCATCGGGGGAATCACTCTGGAACTGAAATCGGAATGCTCACTGACATTTTCCCCCCTTCGAAAGTCTGAAAAATGATGGAAAAATGACTAAGTCCAAAAAAAATTTTTTTCAACTTTTTTCAATTTTACCCCCGTGGGATATATATTCTACCCACACACATTTGGAACTCTCCTGGGGTACCCTCGCACATATTATTCCCTCATTTCATGGATATTTTCACCAAAAAGTGAAGTTTTCCAAAAGTCAGAAAATTGGCTGAAAACGACTTAATATCAAGGACTCATCAGGCGAATCACTCTGGAACTGAAATCGGAATACTCACTGACATTTTCCCCTCTCCGAAAGTCTGAAAAATGATGGAAAAATGACTAAGTCCCAAAAAAATTTTTTAAAACTTTTTTCAATTTTACCCCCGTGGGATATATATTCTACCCACACACATTTGGAACTCTCCTGGGGTACCCTCACACATATTATTCCCTCATTTAATGGATATTTTCACCAAAAAGTGAAGTTTTCAAAAAGTCAGAAAATTGGCTGAAGACGACTTAATATCAAGGACTCATCGGGCGAATCACTCTGGAACTGAAATCGGAATACTCACTGACATTTTCCCCTCTCTGAAAGTTTGAAAAATGATGGAAAAATGACTAAGTCCAAGAAAAAATTTTTTCAACTTTTTTCAATTTTACCCCCGTGGGATATACATTCTACCCACACACATTTGGAACTCTCCTGGGGTACCCTTACACATTTTATTCCCTCATTTAATGTATATTTTCACCAAAAAGTGAAGTTTTCCAAAAGTCAGAAAATTGGCTGAAAACGACTTAATATCAAGGACTCATCAGGCGAATCACTCTGGAACTGAAATCGGAATACTCACTGACATTTTCCCCTCTCCGAAAGTCTGAAAAATGATGGAAAAATGACTAAGTCCAAAAAAAATTTTTAAAAACTTTTTTCAATTTTACCCCCGTGGGATATATATTCTACCCACACACATTTGGAACTCTCCTGGGGTACCCTCACACATATTATTCCCTCATTTAATGGATATTTTCACCAAAAAGTGAAGTTTTCAAAAAGTTAGAAAATTGGCTGAAGACGACTTAATATCAAGGACTCATCGGGCGAATCACTCTGGAACTGAAATCGGAATACTCACTGACATTTTCCCCTCTCTGAAAGTTTGAAAAATGATGGAAAAATGACTAAGTCCAAGAAAAAATTTTTTCAACTTTTTTCAATTTTACACCCGTGGGATATACATTCTACCCACACACATTTGGAACTCTCCTGGGGTACCCTTACACATTTTATTCCCTCATTTAATGTATATTTTCACCAAAAAGTGAATTTTCAAACAGTCAGAAAATTGGCTGAAAACGACTTAATATCATGGACTCATCGGGCGAATCACTCTGGAACTGAAATCGGAATGCTCACTGACATTTTCCCCTCCGAAAGTCTGAAAAATGATGGAAAAATGACTAAGTCCAAAAAAAATTTTTTTCAACTTTTTTCAATTTTACCCCTGTGGGATATATATTCTACCCACACACATTTGGAACTCTCCTGGGGTACCCTCGCACATATTATTCCCTCATTTAATGGATATTTTCACCAAAAAGTGAAGTTTTCCAAAAGTCAGAAAATTGGCTGAAAACGACTTAATATCAAGGACTCATCAGGCGAATCACTCTGGAACTGAAATCGGAATGCTCACTGACATTTTCCCCTCTCCGAAAGTCTGAAAAATGATGGAAAAATGACTAAGTCCAAAAAAATTTTTTTAAACTTTTTTCAATTTTACCCCCGTGGGATATATATTCTACCCACACACATTTGGAACTCTCCTGGGGTACCCTCACACATATTATTCCCTCATTTAATGGATATTTTCACCAAAAAGTGAAGTTTTCAAAAAGTCAGAAAATTGGCTGAAGACGACTTAATATCAAGGACTCATCGGGCGAATCACTCTGGAACTGAAATCGGAATACTCACTGACATTTTCCCCTCTCTGAAAGTTTGAAAAATGATGGAAAAATGACTAAGTCCAAGAAAAAATTTTTTCAACTTTTTTCAATTTTACCCCCGTGGGATATACATTCTACCCACACACATTTGGAACTCTCCTGGGGTACCCTTACACATTTTATTCCCTCATTTAATGTATATTTTCACCAAAAAGTGAAGTTTTCCAAAAGTCAGAAAATTGGCTGAAAACGACTTAATATCAAGGACTCATCAGGCGAATCACTCTGGAACTGAAATCGGAATACTCACTGACATTTTCCCCTCTCCGAAAGTCTGAAAAATGATGGAAAAATGACTAAGTCCAAAAAAAATTTTTTAAAACTTTTTTCAATTTTACCCCCGTGGGATATATATTCTACCCACACACATTTGGAAATCTCCTGGGGTACCCTCACACATATTATTCCCTCATTTAATGGATATTTTCACCAAAAAGTGAAGTTTTCAAAAAGTTAGAAAATTGGCTGAAGACGACTTAATATGAAGGACTCATCGGGCGAATCACTCTGGAACTGAAATCGGAATACTCACTGACATTTTCCCCTCTCTGAAAGTTTGAAAAATGATGGAAAAATGACTAAGTCCAAGAAAAAATTTTTTCAACTTTTTTCAATTTTACCCCCATGGGATATACATTCTACCCACACACATTTGGAACTCTCCTGGGGTACCCTTACACATTTTATTCCCTCATTTAATGTATATTTTCACCAAAAAGTGAAGTTTTCAAACAGTCAGAAAATTGGCTGAAAACGACTTAATATCATGGACTCATCGGGCGAATCACTCTGGAACTGAAATCGGAATGCTCACTGACATTTTCCCCTCTCCGAAAGTCTGAAAAATGATGGAAAAATGACGAAGTCCAAAAAAAATTTTTTTCAACTTTTTTCAATTTTACCCCTGTGGGATATATATTCTACCCACACACATTTGGAACTCTCCTGGGGTACCCTCGCACATATTATTCCCTCATTTAATGGATATTTTCACCAAAAAGTGAAGTTTTCCAAAAGTCAGAAAATTGGCTGAAAACGACTTAATATCAAGGACTCATCAGGCGAAACACTCTGGAACTGAAATCGGAATACTCACTGACATTTTCCCCTCTCCGAAAGTCTGAAAAATGATGGAAAAATGACTAAGTCCAAAAAAAATTTTTTTAAACTTTTTTCAATTTTACCCCCGTGGGATATATATTCTACCCACACACATTTGGAACTCTCCTGGGGTACCCTCACACATATTATTCCCTCATTTAATGGATATTTTCACCAAAAAGTGAAGTTTTCAAAAAGTCAGAAAATTGGCTGAAAACGACTTAATATCATGGACTCATCGGGCGAATCACTCTGGAACTGAAATCGGAATGCTCACTGACATTTTCCCCTCTCCGAAAGTCTGAAAAATGATGGAAAAATGACTAAGTCCAAAAAAATTTTTTTAAACTTTTTTCAATTTTACCCCCGTGGGATATATATTCTACCCACACACATTTGGAACTCTCCTGGGGTACCCTCACACATATTATTCCCTCATTTAATGGATATTTTCACCAAAAAGTGAAATTTTCAAAAAGTCAGAAAATTGGCTGAAGACGACTTAATATCAAGGACTCATCGGGCGAATCACTCTGGAACTGAAATCGGAATACTCACTGACATTTTCCCCTCTCTGAAAGTTTGAAAAATGATGGAAAAATGACTAAGTCCAAGAAAAAATTTTTTCAACTTTTTTCAATTTTACCCCCATGGGATATACATTCTACCCACACACATTTGGAACTCTCCTGGGGTACCCTTACACATTTTATTCCCTCATTTAATGTATATTTTCACCAAAAAGTGAAGTTTTCAAACAGTCAGAAAATTGGCTGAAAACGACTTAATATCATGGACTCATCGGGCGAATCACTCTGGAACTGAAATCGGAATGCTCACTGACATTTTCCCCTCTCCGAAAGTCTGAAAAATGATGGAAAAATGACTAAGTCCAAAAAAAATTTTTCAAACTTTTTTCAATTTTACCCCCGTGGGATATACATTCTACCCACACACATTTGGAACTCTCCTGGGGTACCCTTACACATATTATTCCCTCATTTAATGTATATTTTCACCAAAAAGTGAAGTTTTCCAAAAGTCAGAAAATTGGCTGAAAATGACTTAATATCAAGGACTCATCGGGGGAATCACTCTGGAACTGAAATCGGAATGCTCACTGACATTTTCCCCCCTTCGAAAGTCTGAAAAATGATGGAAAAATGACTAAGTCCAAAAAAAATTTTTTTCAACTTTTTTCAATTTTACCCCCGTGGGATATATATTCTACCCACACACATTTGGAACTCTCCTGGGGTACCCTCGCACATATTATTCCATCATTTAATGAATATTTTCAATAAAAAGTGAAGTTTTCCAAAAGTCAGAAAATTGGCTGAAAACGACTTAATATCAAGGACTCATCAGGCGAATCACTCTGGAACTGAAATCGGAATACTCACTGACATTTTCCCCTCTCCGAAAGTCTGAAAAATGATGGAAAAATGACTAAGTCCAAAAAAAATTTTTTAAAACTTTTTTCAATTTTACCCCCGTGGGATATATATTCTACCCACACACATTTGGAACTCTCCTGGGGTACCCTCACACATATTATTCCCTCATTTAATGGATATTTTCACCAAAAAGTGAAGTTTTCAAAAAGTCAGAAAATTGGCTGAAGACGACTTAATATCAAGGACTCATCGGGCGAATCACTCTGGAACTGAAATCGGAATGCTCACTGACATTTTCCCCTCTCCGAAAGTCTGAAAAATGATGGAAAAATGACTAAGTCCAAAAAAAATTTCTTTAAACTTTTTTCAATTTTACCCCCGTGGGATATATATTCTACCCACACACATTTGGAACTCTCCTGGGGTATCCTCACACATATTATTCCCTCATTTAATGGATATTTTCACCAAAAAGTGAAGTTTTCCAAAAGTCAGAAAATTGGCTGAAAATGACTTAATATCAAGGACTCATCGGGCGAATCACTCGGGAACTGAAATCGGAATGCTCACTGACATTTTCCCCCCTTCGAAAGTCTGAAAAATGATGGAAAAATGACTAAGTCCAAAAAAAATTTTTTTCAACTTTTTTCAATTTTACCCCCGTGGGATATATATTCTACCCACACACATTTGGAACTCTCCTGGGGTACCCTCGCACATATTATTCCCTCATTTAATGGATATTTTCACCAAAACGTGAAGTTTTCCAAAAGTCAGAAAATTGGCTGAAGACGACTTAATATCAAGGACTCATCGGGCGAATCACTCTGGAACTGAAATCGGAATACTCACTGACATTTTCCCCTCTCTGAAAGTTTGAAAAATGATGGAAAAATGACTAAGTCCAAGAAAAAATTTTTTCAACTTTTTTCAATTTTACCCCCGTGGGATATACATTCTACCCACACACATTTGGAACTCTCCTGGGGTACCCTTACACATTTTATTCCCTCATTTAATGTATATTTTCACCAAAAAGTGAAGTTTTCAAACAGTCAGAAAATTGGCTGAAAACGACTTAATATCATGGACTCATCGGGCGAATCACTCTGGAACTGAAATCGTAATGCTCACTGACATTTTCCCCTCTCCGAAAGTCTGAAAAATGATGGAAAAATGACTAAGTCCAAAAAAAATTTTTCAAACTTTTTTCAATTTTACCCCCGTGGGATATACATTCTACCCACACACATTTGGAACTCTCCTGGGGTACCCTTACACATATTATTCCCTCATTTAATGTATATTTTCACCAAAAAGTGAAGTTTTCCAAAAATCAGAAAATTGGCTGAAAATGACTTAATATCAAGGACTCATCGGGGGAATCACTCTGGAACTGAAATCGGAATGCTCACTGACATTTTCCCCCCTTCGAAAGTCTGAAAAATGATGGAAAAATGACTAAGTCCCAAAAAAATTTTTTTCAACTTTTTTCAATTTTACCCCCGTGGGATATATATTCTACCCACACACATTTGGAACTCTCCTGGGGTACCCTCGCACATATTATTCCCTCATTTAATGGATATTTTCACCAAAAAGTGAAGTTTTCAAAAAGTCAGAAAATTGGCTGAAGACGACTTAATATCAAGGACTCATCGGGCGAATCACTCTGGAACTGAAATCGGAATACTCACTGACATTTTCCCCTCTCTGAAAGTTTGAAAAATGATGGAAAAATGACTAAGTCCAAGAAAAAATTTTTTCAACTTTTTTCAATTTTACCCCCGTGGGATATACATTCTACCCACACACATTTGGAACTCTCCTGGGGTACCCTTACACATTTTATTCCCTCATTTAATGTATATTTTCACCAAAAAGTGAAGTTTTCAAACAGTCAGAAAATTGGCTGAAAACGACTTAATATCATGGACTCATCGGGCGAATCACTCTGGAACTGAAATCGTAATGCTCACTGACATTTTCCCCTCTCCGAAAGTCTGAAAAATGATGGAAAAATGACTAAGTCCAAAAAAAATTTTTCAAACTTTTTTCAATTTTACCCCCGTGGGATATACATTCTACCCACACACATTTGGAACTCTCCTGGGGTACCCTTACACATATTATTCCCTCATTTAATGTATATTTTCACCAAAAAGTGAAGTTTTCCAAAAATCAGAAAATTGGCTGAAAATGACTTAATATCAAGGACTCATCGGGGGAATCACTCTGGAACTGAAATCGGAATGCTCACTGACATTTTCCCCCCTTCGAAAGTCTGAAAAATGATGGAAAAATGACTAAGTCCCAAAAAAATTTTTTTCAACTTTTTTCAATTTTACCCCCGTGGGATATATATTCTACCCACACACATTTGGGACTCTCCTGGGGTACCCTCGCACATATTATTCCATCATTTAATGGATATTTTCACCAAAAAGTGAAGTTTTCCAAAAGTCAGAAAATTGGCTGAAAACGACTTAATATCAAGGACTCATCAGGCGAATCACTCTGGAACTGAAATCGGAATGCTCACTGACATTTTCCCCTCTCCGAAAGTCTGAAAAATGATGGAAAAATGACTAAGTCCAAAAAAAATTTTTTAAACTTTTTTCAATTTTACCCCCGTGGGATATACATTCTACCCACACACATTTGGAACTCTCCTGGGGTAACCTTACACATTTTATTCCCTCATTTAATGTATATTTTCACCAAAAAGTGAAGTTTTCCAAAAGTCAGAAAATTGGCTGAAAACGACTTAATATCAAGGACTCATCAGGCGAAACACTCTGGAACTGAAATCGGAATACTCACTGACATTTTGCCCTCTCCGAAAGTCTGAAAAATGATGGAAAAATGACTAAGTCTAAAAAAAATTTTTTTAAACTTTTTTCAATTTTACCCCCGTGGGATATATATTCTACCCACACACATTTGGAACTCTCCTGGGGTACCCTCACACGTATTATTCCCTCATTTAATGGATATTTTCACCAAAAAGTGAAGTTTTCAAAAAGTCAGAAAATTGGCTGAAAACGACTTAATATCATGGACTCATCGGGCGAATCACTCTGGAACTGAAATCGGAATGCTCACTGACATTTTCCCCTCTCCGAAAGTCTGAAAAATGATGGAAAAATGACTAAGTCCAAAAAAAATTTTTTAAACTTTTTTCAATTTTACCCCCGTGGGATATATATTCTACCCACACACATTTGGAACTCTCCTTTGGTACCCTCACACATATTATTCCCTCATTTAATGGATATTTTCACCAAAAAGTGAAGTTTTCCAAAAGTCAGAAAATTGGCTGAAAACGACTTAATATCAAGGACTCATCAGGCGAAACACTCTGGAACTGAAATCGGAATACTCACTGACATTTTGCCCTCTCCGAAAGTCTGAAAAATGATGGAAAAATGACTAAGTCCAAAAAAAATTTTTTTAAACTTTTTTCAATTTTACCCCCGTGGGATATATATTCTACCCACACACATTTGGAACTCTCCTGGGGTACCCTCACACGTATTATTCCCTCATTTAATGGATATTTTCACCAAAAAGTGAAGTTTTCAAAAAGTCAGAAAATTGGCTGAAAACGACTTAATATCATGGACTCATCGGGCGAATCACTCTGGAACTGAAATCGGAATGCTCACTGACATTTTCCCCTCTCCGAAAGTCTGAAAAATGATGGAAAAATGACTAAGTCCAAAAAAAAATTTTTTAAACTTTTTTCAATTTTACCCCCGTGGGATATATATTCTACCCACACACATTTGGAACTCTCCTGGGGTACCCTCACACATATTATTCCCTCATTTAATGGATATTTTCACCAAAAAGTGAAGTTTTCCAAAAGTCAGAAAATTGGCTGAAAATGACTTAATATCAAGGACTCATTGGGCGAATCACTCTGGAACTGAAATCGGAATGCTCACTGACATTTTCCCCCCTTCGAAAGTCTGAAAAATGATGGAAAAATGACTAAGTCCAAAAAAAATTTTTTTCAACTTTTTTCAATTTTACCCCCGTGGGATATATATTCTACCCACACACATTTGGAACTCTCCTGGTGTACCCTCGCACATATTATTCCCTCATTTAATGGATATTTTCACCAAAAAGTGAAGTTTTCCAAAAGTCAGAAAATTGGCTGAAAACGACTTAATATCAAGGACTCATCAGACGAATCACTCTGGAACTGAAATCGGAATACTCACTGACATTTTCCCCTCTCCGAAAGTCTGAAAAATGATGGAAAAATGACTAAGTCCAAAAAAAATTTTTTTAAACTTTTTTCAATTTTACCCCCGTGGGATATATATTCTACCCACACACATTTGGAACTCTCCTGGGGTACCCTCACACATATTATTCCCTCATTTAATGGATATTTTCACCAAAAAGTGAAGTTTTCAAAAAGTCAGAAAATTGGCTGAAGACGACTTAATATCAAGGACTCATCGGGCGAATCACTCTGGAACTGAAATCGGAATACTCACTGACATTTTCCCCTCTCTGAAAGTTTGAAAAATGATGGAAAAATGACTAAGTCCAAGAAAAAATGTTTTCAACTTTTTTCAATTTTACCCCCGTGGGATATACATTCTACCCACACACATTTGGAACTCTCCTGGGGTACCCTTACACATTTTATTCCCTCATTTAATGTATATTTTCACCAAAAAGTGAAGTTTTCAAACAGTCAGAAAATTGGCTGAAAACGACTTAATATCATGGACTCATCGGGCGAATCACTCTGGAACTGAAATCGGAATGCTCACTGACATTTTCCCCTCTCCGAAAGTCTGAAAAATGATGGAAAAATGACTAAGTCCAAAAAAAATTTTTCAAACTTTTTTCAATTTTACCCCCGTGGGATATACATTCTACCCACACACATTTGGAACTCTCCTGGGGTACCCTTACACATATTATTCCCTCATTTAATGTATATTTTCACCAAAAAGTGAAGTTTTCCAAAAGTCAGAAAATTGGCTGAAAATGACTTAATATCAAGGACTCATCGGGGGAATCACTCTGGAACTGAAATCGGAATACTCACTGACATTTTCCCCTCTCTGAAAGTTTGAAAAATGATGGAAAAATGACTAAGTCCAAGAAAAAATTTTTTCAACTTTTTTCAATTTTACCCCCGTGGGATATACATTCTACCCACACACATTTGGAACTCTCCTGGGGTACCCTTACACATTTTATTCCCTCATTTAATGTATATTTTCACCAAAAAGTGAAGTTTTCAAACAGTCAGAAAATTGGCTGAAAACGACTTAATATCATGGACTCATCGGGCGAATCACTCTGGAACTGAAATCGTAATGCTCACTGACATTTTCCCCTCTCCGAAAGTCTGAAAAATGATGGAAAAATGACTAAGTCCAAAAAAAATTTTTCAAACTTTTTTCAATTTTACCCCCGTGGGATATACATTCTACCCACACACATTTGGAACTCTCCTGGGGTACCCTTACACATATTATTCCCTCATTTAATGTATATTTTCACCAAAAAGTGAAGTTTTCCAAAAATCAGAAAATTGGCTGAAAATGACTTAATATCAAGGACTCATCGGGGGAATCACTCTGGAACTGAAATCGGAATGCTCACTGACATTTTCCCCCCTTCGAAAGTCTGAAAAATGATGGAAAAATGACTAAGTCCCAAAAAAATTTTTTTCAACTTTTTTCAATTTTACCCCCGTGGGATATATATTCTACCCACACACATTTGGAACTCTCCTGGGGTACCCTCGCACATATTATTCCCTCATTTAATGGATATTTTCACCAAAAAGTGAAGTTTTCAAAAAGTCAGAAAATTGGCTGAAGACGACTTAATATCAAGGACTCATCGGGCGAATCACTCTGGAACTGAAATCGGAATACTCACTGACATTTTCCCCTCTCTGAAAGTTTGAAAAATGATGGAAAAATGACTAAGTCCAAGAAAAAATTTTTTCAACTTTTTTCAATTTTACCCCCGTGGGATATACATTCTACCCACACACATTTGGAACTCTCCTGGGGTACCCTTACACATTTTATTCCCTCATTTAATGTATATTTTCACCAAAAAGTGAAGTTTTCAAACAGTCAGAAAATTGGCTGAAAACGACTTAATATCATGGACTCATCGGGCGAATCACTCTGGAACTGAAATCGTAATGCTCACTGACATTTTCCCCTCTCCGAAAGTCTGAAAAATGATGGAAAAATGACTAAGTCCAAAAAAAATTTTTCAAACTTTTTTCAATTTTACCCCCGTGAGATATACATTCTACCCACACACATTTGGAACTCTCCTGGGGTACCCTTACACATATTATTCCCTCATTTAATGTATATTTTCACCAAAAAGTGAAGTTTTCCAAAAATCAGAAAATTGGCTGAAAATGACTTAATATCAAGGACTCATCGGGGGAATCACTCTGGAACTGAAATCGGAATGCTCACTGACATTTTCCCCCCTTCGAAAGTCTGAAAAATGATGGAAAAATGACTAAGTCCCAAAAAAATTTTTTTCAACTTTTTTCAATTTTACCCCCGTGGGATATATATTCTACCCACACACATTTGGGACTCTCCTGGGGTACCCTCGCACATATTATTCCATCATTTAATGGATATTTTCACCAAAAAGTGAAGTTTTCCAAAAGTCAGAAAATTGGCTGAAAACGACTTAATATCAAGGACTCATCAGGCGAATCACTCTGGAACTGAAATCGGAATGCTCACTGACATTTTCCCCTCTCCGAAAGTCTGAAAAATGATGGAAAAATGACTAAGTCCAAAAAAAATTTTTTAAACTTTTTTCAATTTTACCCCCGTGGGATATACATTCTACCCACACACATTTGGAACTCTCCTGGGGTAACCTTACACATTTTATTCCCTCATTTAATGTATATTTTCACCAAAAAGTGAAGTTTTCCAAAAGTCAGAAAATTGGCTGAAAACGACTTAATATCAAGGACTCATCAGGCGAAACACTCTGGAACTGAAATCGGAATACTCACTGACATTTTGCCCTCTCCGAAAGTCTGAAAAATGATGGAAAAATGACTAAGTCCAAAAAAAATTTTTTTAAACTTTTTTCAATTTTACCCCCGTGGGATATATATTCTACCCACACACATTTGGAACTCTCCTGGGGTACCCTCACACATATTATTCCCTCATTTAATGGATATTTTCACCAAAAAGTGAAGTTTTCCAAAAGTCAGAAAATTGGCTGAAAACGACTTAATATCAAGGACTCATCAGGCGAAACACTCTGGAACTGAAATCGGAATACTCACTGACATTTTGCCCTCTCCGAAAGTCTGAAAAATGATGGAAAAATGACTAAGTCCAAAAAAAATTTTTTTAAACTTTTTTCAATTTTACCCCCGTGGGATATATATTCTACCCACACACATTTGGAACTCTCCTGGGGTACCCTCACACGTATTATTCCCTCATTTAATGGATATTTTCACCAAAAAGTGAAGTTTTCAAAAAGTCAGAAAATTGGCTGAAAACGACTTAATATCATGGACTCATCGGGCGAATCACTCTGGAACTGAAATCGGAATGCTCACTGACATTTTCCCCTCTCCGAAAGTCTGAAAAATGATGGAAAAATGACTAAGTCCAAAAAAAATTTTTTAAACTTTTTTCAATTTTACCCCCGTGGGATATATATTCTACCCACACACATTTGGAACTCTCCTGGGGTACCCTCACACATATTATTCCCTCATTTAATGGATATTTTCACCAAAAAGTGAAGTTTTCCAAAAGTCAGAAAATTGGCTGAAAATGACTTAATATCAAGGACTCATTGGGCGAATCACTCTGGAACTGAAATCGGAATGCTCACTGACATTTTCCCCCCTTCGAAAGTCTGAAAAATGATGGAAAAATGACTAAGTCCAAAAAAAATTTTTTTCAACTTTTTTCAATTTTACCCCCGTGGGATATATATTCTACCCACACACATTTGGAACTCTCCTGGTGTACCCTCGCACATATTATTCCCTCATTTAATGGATATTTTCACCAAAAAGTGAAGTTTTCCAAAAGTCAGAAAATTGGCTGAAAACGACTTAATATCAAGGACTCATCAGACGAATCACTCTGGAACTGAAATCGGAATACTCACTGACATTTTCCCCTCTCCGAAAGTCTGAAAAATGATGGAAAAATGACTAAGTCCAAAAAAAATTTTTTAAAACTTTTTTCAATTTTACCCCCGTGGGATATATATTCTACCCACACACATTTGGAACTCTCCTGGGGTACCCTCACACATATTATTCCCTCATTTAATGGATATTTTCACCAAAAAGTGAAGTTTTCAAAAAGTCAGAAAATTGGCTGAAGACGACTTAATATCAAGGACTCATCGGGCGAATCACTCTGGAACTGAAATCGGAATACTCACTGACATTTTCCCCTCTCTGAAAGTTTGAAAAATGATGGAAAAATGACTAAGTCCAAGAAAAAATGTTTTCAACTTTTTTCAATTTTACCCCCGTGGGATATACATTCTACCCACACACATTTGGAACTCTCCTGGGGTACCCTTACACATTTTATTCCCTCATTTAATGTATATTTTCACCAAAAAGTGAAGTTTTCAAACAGTCAGAAAATTGGCTGAAAACGACTTAATATCATGGACTCATCGGGCGAATCACTCTGGAACTGAAATCGGAATGCTCACTGACATTTTCCCCTCTCCGAAAGTCTGAAAAATGATGGAAAAATGACTAAGTCCAAAAAAAATTTTTCAAACTTTTTTCAATTTTACCCCCGTGGGATATACATTCTACCCACACACATTTGGAACTCTCCTGGGGTACCCTTACACATATTATTCCCTCATTTAATGTATATTTTCACCAAAAAGTGAAGTTTTCCAAAAGTCAGAAAATTGGCTGAAAATGACTTAATATCAAGGACTCATCGGGGGAATCACTCTGGAACTGAAATCGGAATACTCACTGACATTTTCCCCTCTCTGAAAGTTTGAAAAATGATGGAAAAATGACTAAGTCCAAGAAAAAATTTTTTCAACTTTTTTCAATTTTACCCCCGTGGGATATACATTCTACCCACACACATTTGGAACTCTCCTGGGGTACCCTTACACATTTTATTCCCTCATTTAATGTATATTTTCACCAAAAAGTGAAGTTTTCAAACAGTCAGAAAATTGGCTGAAAACGACTTAATATCATGGACTCATCGGGCGAATCACTCTGGAACTGAAATCGTAATGCTCACTGACATTTTCCCCTCTCCGAAAGTCTGAAAAATGATGGAAAAATGACTAAGTCCAAAAAAAATTTTTCAAACTTTTTTCAATTTTACCCCCGTGAGATATACATTCTACCCACACACATTTGGAACTCTCCTGGGGTACCCTTACACATATTATTCCCTCATTTAATGTATATTTTCACCAAAAAGTGAAGTTTTCCAAAAATCAGAAAATTGGCTGAAAATGACTTAATATCAAGGACTCATCGGGGGAATCACTCTGGAACTGAAATCGGAATGCTCACTGACATTTTCCCCCCTTCGAAAGTCTGAAAAATGATGGAAAAATGACTAAGTCCCAAAAAAATTTTTTTCAACTTTTTTCAATTTTACCCCCGTGGGATATATATTCTACCCACACACATTTGGGACTCTCCTGGGGTACCCTCGCACATATTATTCCATCATTTAATGGATATTTTCACCAAAAAGTGAAGTTTTCCAAAAGTCAGAAAATTGGCTGAAAACGACTTAATATCAAGGACTCATCAGGCGAATCACTCTGGAACTGAAATCGGAATGCTCACTGACATTTTCCCCTCTCCGAAAGTCTGAAAAATGATGGAAAAATGACTAAGTCCAAAAAAAATTTTTTAAACTTTTTTCAATTTTACCCCCGTGGGATATACATTCTACCCACACACATTTGGAACTCTCCTGGGGTAACCTTACACATTTTATTCCCTCATTTAATGTATATTTTCACCAAAAAGTGAAGTTTTCCAAAAGTCAGAAAATTGGCTGAAAACGACTTAATATCAAGGACTCATCAGGCGAAACACTCTGGAACTGAAATCGGAATACTCACTGACATTTTGCCCTCTCCGAAAGTCTGAAAAATGATGGAAAAATGACTAAGTCCAAAAAAAATTTTTTTAAACTTTTTTCAATTTTACCCCCGTGGGATATATATTCTACCCACACACATTTGGAACTCTCCTGGGGTACCCTCACACGTATTATTCCCTCATTTAATGGATATTTTCACCAAAAAGTGAAGTTTTCAAAAAGTCAGAAAATTGGCTGAAAACGACTTAATATCATGGACTCATCGGGCGAATCACTCTGGAACTGAAATCGGAATGCTCACTGACATTTTCCCCTCTCCGAAAGTCTGAAAAATGATGGAAAAATGACTAAGTCCAAAAAAAATTTTTTAAACTTTTTTCAATTTTACCCCCGTGGGATATATATTCTACCCACACACATTTGGAACTCTCCTGGGGTACCCTCACACATATTATTCCCTCATTTAATGGATATTTTCACCAAAAAGTGAAGTTTTCCAAAAGTCAGAAAATTGGCTGAAAACGACTTAATATCAAGGACTCATCAGGCGAAACACTCTGGAACTGAAATCGGAATACTCACTGACATTTTGCCCTCTCCGAAAGTCTGAAAAATGATGGAAAAATGACTAAGTCCAAAAAAAATTTTTTTAAACTTTTTTCAATTTTACCCCCGTGGGATATATATTCTACCCACACACATTTGGAACTCTCCTGGGGTACCCTCACACGTATTATTCCCTCATTTAATGGATATTTTCACCAAAAAGTGAAGTTTTCAAAAAGTCAGAAAATTGGCTGAAAACGACTTAATATCATGGACTCATCGGGCGAATCACTCTGGAACTGAAATCGGAATGCTCACTGACATTTTCCCCTCTCCGAAAGTCTGAAAAATGATGGAAAAATGACTAAGTCCAAAAAAAATTTTTTAAACTTTTTTCAATTTTACCCCCGTGGGATATATATTCTACCCACACACATTTGGAACTCTCCTGGGGTACCCTCACACATATTATTCCCTCATTTAATGGATATTTTCACCAAAAAGTGAAGTTTTCCAAAAGTCAGAAAATTGGCTGAAAATGACTTAATATCAAGGACTCATTGGGCGAATCACTCTGGAACTGAAATCGGAATGCTCACTGACATTTTCCCCCCTTCGAAAGTCTGAAAAATGATGGAAAAATGACTAAGTCCAAAAAAAATTTTTTTCAACTTTTTTCAATTTTACCCCCGTGGGATATATATTCTACCCACACACATTTGGAACTCTCCTGGTGTACCCTCGCACATATTATTCCCTCATTTAATGGATATTTTCACCAAAAAGTGAAGTTTTCCAAAAGTCAGAAAATTGGCTGAAAACGACTTAATATCAAGGACTCATCAGACGAATCACTCTGGAACTGAAATCGGAATACTCACTGACATTTTCCCCTCTCCGAAAGTCTGAAAAATGATGGAAAAATGACTAAGTCCAAAAAAAATTTTTTAAAACTTTTTTCAATTTTACCCCCGTGGGATATATATTCTACCCACACACATTTGGAACTCTCCTGGGGTACCCTCACACATATTATTCCCTCATTTAATGGATATTTTCACCAAAAAGTGAAGTTTTCAAAAAGTCAGAAAATTGGCTGAAGACGACTTAATATCAAGGACTCATCGGGCGAATCACTCTGGAACTGAAATCGGAATACTCACTGACATTTTCCCCTCTCTGAAAGTTTGAAAAATGATGGAAAAATGACTAAGTCCAAGAAAAAATGTTTTCAACTTTTTTCAATTTTACCCCCGTGGGATATACATTCTACCCACACACATTTGGAACTCTCCTGGGGTACCCTTACACATTTTATTCCCTCATTTAATGTATATTTTCACCAAAAAGTGAAGTTTTCAAACAGTCAGAAAATTGGCTGAAAACGACTTAATATCATGGACTCATCGGGCGAATCACTCTGGAACTGAAATCGGAATGCTCACTGACATTTTCCCCTCTCCGAAAGTCTGAAAAATGATGGAAAAATGACTAAGTCCAAAAAAAATTTTTCAAACTTTTTTCAATTTTACCCCCGTGGGATATACATTCTACCCACACACATTTGGAACTCTCCTGGGGTACCCTTACACATATTATTCCCTCATTTAATGTATATTTTCACCAAAAAGTGAAGTTTTCCAAAAGTCAGAAAATTGGCTGAAAATGACTTAATATCAAGGACTCATCGGGGGAATCACTCTGGAACTGAAATCGGAATGCTCACTGACATTTTCCCCCCTTCGAAAGTCTGAAAAATGATGGAAAAATGACTAAGTCCAAAAAAAAATTTTTTCAACTTTTTTCAATTTTACCCCCGTGGGATATATATTCTACCCACACACATTTGTAACTCTCCTGGGGTACCCTCGCACATATTATTCCCTCATTTAATGTATATTTTCACCAAAAAGTGAAGTTTTCCAAAAGTCAGAAAATTGGCTGAAAATGACTTAATATCAAGGACTCATCGGGGGAATCACTCTGGAACTGAAATCGGAATACTCACTGACATTTTCCCCTCTCCGAAAGTCTGAAAAATGATGGAAAAATGACTAAGTCCAAAAAAAATTTTTTAAAACTTTTTTCAATTTTACCCCCGTGGGATATATATTCTACCCACACACATTTGGAACTCTCCTGGGGTACCCTCACACATATTATTCCCTCATTTAATGGATATTTTCACCAAAAAGTGAAGTTTTCAAAAAGTCAGAAAATTGGCTGAAGACGACTTAATATCAAGGACTCATCGGGCGAATCACTCTGGAACTGAAATCGGAATACTCACTGACATTTTCCCCTCTCTGAAAGTTTGAAAAATGATGGAAAAATGACTAAGTCCAAGAAAAAATTTTTTCAACCTTTTTCAATTTTACCCCCGTGGGATAGACATTCTACCCACACACATTTGGAACTCTCCTGGGGTAACCTTACACATTTTATTGCCTCATTTAATGTATATTTTCACCAAAAAGTGAAGTTTTCAAATAGTCAGAAAATTGGCTGAAAACGACTTAATATCATGGACTCATCGGGCGAATCACTCTGGAACTGAAATCGGAATGCTCACTGACATTTTCCCCCCTTCGAAAGTCTGAAAAATGATGGAAAAATGACTAAGTCCAAAAAAAATTTTTTCAACTTTTTTCAATTTTACCCCCGTGGGATATATATTCTACCCACACACATTTGGAACTCTCCTGGGGTACTCTCGCACATATTATTCCCTCATTTAATGGATATTTTCACCAAAAAGTGAAGTTTTCCAAAAGTCAGAAAATTGGCTGAAAACGACTTAATATCAAGGACTCATCAGGCGAATCACTCTGGAACTGAAATCGGAATACTCACTGACATTTTCCCCTCTCCGAAAGTCTGAAAAATGATGGAAAAATGACTAAGTCCAAAAAAAATTTTTTAAAACTTTTTTCAATTTTACCCCCGTGGGATATATATTCTACCCACACACATTTGGAACTCTCCTGGGGTACCCTCACACATATTATTCCCTCATTTAATGGATATTTTCACCAAAAAGTGAAGTTTTCAAAAAGTCAGAAAATTGGCTGAAGACGACTTAATATCAAGGACTCATCGGGCGAATCACTCTGGAACTGAAATCGGAATACTCACTGACATTTTCCCCTCTCTGAAAGTTTGAAAAATGATGGAAAAATGACTAAGTCCAAGAAAAAATTTTTTCAACTTTTTTCAATTATACCCCCGTGGGATATACATTCTACCCACACACATTTGGAACTCTCCTGGGGTAACCTTACACATTTTATTCCCTCATTTAATGTATATTTTCACCAAAAAGTGAAGTTTTCAAACAGTCAGAAAATTGGCTGAAAACGACTTAATATCATGGACTCATCGGGCGAATCACTCTGGAACTGAAATCGGAATGCTCACTGACATTTTCCCCTCTCCGAAAGTCTGAAAAATGATGGAAAAATGACTAAGTCCAAAAAAAATTTTTTAAACTTTTTTCAATTTTACCCCCGTGGGATATACATTCTACCCACACACATTTGGAACTCTCCTGGGGTAACCTTACACATTTTATTGCCTCATTTAATGTATATTTTCACCAAAAAGTGAAGTTTTCAAATAGTCAGAAAATTGGCTGAAAACGACTTAATATCATGGACTCATCGGGCGAATCACTCTGGAACTGAAATCGGAATGCTCACTGACATTTTCCCCCCTTCGAAAGTCTGAAAAATGATGGAAAAATGACTAAGTCCAAAAAAAATTTTTTCAACTTTTTTCAATTTTACCCCCGTGGGATATATATTCTACCCACACACATTTGGAACTCTCCTGGGGTACCCTCGCACATATTATTCCCTCATTTAATGGATATTTTCACCAAAAAGTGAAGTTTTCCAAAAGTCTGAAAATTGGCTGAAAACGACTTAATATCAAGGACTCATCAGGCGAATCACTCTGGAACTGAAATCGGAATACTCACTGACATTTTCCCCTCTCCGAAAGTCTGAAAAATGATGGAAAAATGACTAAGTCCAAAAAAAATTTTTTAAAACTTTTTTCAATTTTACCCCCGTGGGATATATATTCTACCCACACACATTTGGAACTCTCCTGGGGTACCCTCACACATATTATTCCCTCATTTAATGGATATTTTCACCAAAAAGTGAAGTTTTCAAAAAGTCAGAAAATTGGCTGAAGACGACTTAATATCAAGGACTCATCGGGCGAATCACTCTGGAACTGAAATCGGAATACTCACTGACATTTTCCCCTCTCTGAAAGTTTGAAAAATGATGGAAAAATGACTAAGTCCAAGAAAAAATTTTTTCAACTTTTTTCAATTTTACCCCCGTGGGATATACATTCTACCCACACACATTTGGAACTCTCCTGGGGTACCCTCACACATATTATTCCCTCATTTAATGGATATTTTCACCAAAAAGTGAAGTTTTCCAAAAGTCAGAAAATTGGCTGAAAATGACTTAATATCAAGGACTCATCGGGGGAATCACTCTGGAACTGAAATCGGAATGCTCACTGACATTTTCCCCCCTTCGAAAGTCTGAAAAATGATGGAAAAATGACTAAGTCCAAAAAAAATTTTTTTCAACTTTTTTCAATTTTACCCCCGTGGGATATATATTCTACCCACACACATTTGTAACTCTCCTGGGGTACCCTCGCACATATTATTCCCTCATTTAATGTATATTTTCACCAAAAAGTTAAGTTTTCCAAAAGTCAGAAAATTGGCTGAAAATGACTTAATATCAAGGACTCATCGGGGGAATCACTCTGGAACTGAAATCGGAATACTCACTGACATTTTCCCCTCTCCGAAAGTCTGAAAAATGATGGAAAAATGACTAAGTCCAAAAAAAATTTTTTAAAACTTTTTTCAATTTTACCCCCGTGGGATATATATTCTACCCACACACATTTGGAACTCTCCTGGGGTACCCTCACACATATTATTCCCTCATTTAATGGATATTTTCACCAAAAAGTGAAGTTTTCAAAAAGTCAGAAAATTGGCTGAAGACGACTTAATATCAAGGACTCATCGGGCGAATCACTCTGGAACTGAAATCGGAATACTCACTGACATTTTCCCCTCTCTGAAAGTTTGAAAAATGATGGAAAAATGACTAAGTCCAAGAAAAAATTTTTTCAACTTTTTTCAATTTTACCCCCGTGGGTTAGACATTCTACCCACACACATTTGGAACTCTCCTGGGGTAACCTTACACATTTTATTGCCTCATTTAATGTATATTTTCACCAAAAAGTGAAGTTTTCAAATAGTCAGAAAATTGGCTGAAAACGACTTAATATCATGGACTCATCGGGCGAATCACTCTGGAACTGAAATCGGAATGCTCACTGACATTTTCACCCCTTCGAAAGTCTGAAAAATGATGGAAAAATGACTAAGTCCAAAAAAAATTTTTTCAACTTTTTTCAATTTTACCCCCGTGGGATATATATTCTACCCACACACATTTGGAACTCTCCTGGGGTACTCTCGCACATATTATTCCCTCATTTAATGGATATTTTCACCAAAAAGTGAAGTTTTCCAAAAGTCAGAAAATTGGCTGAAAACGACTTAATATCAAGGACTCATCAGGCGAATCACTCTGGAACTGAAATCGGAATACTCACTGACATTTTCCCCTCTCCGAAAGTCTGAAAAATGATGGAAAAATGACTAAGTCCAAAAAAAATTTTTTAAAACTTTTTTCAATTTTACCCCCGTGGGATATATATTCTACCCACACACATTTGGAACTCTCCTGGGGTACCCTCACACATATTATTCCCTCATTTAATGGATATTTTCACCAAAAAGTGAAGTTTTCAAAAAGTCAGAAAATTGGCTGAAGACGACTTAATATCAAGGACTCATCGGGCGAATCACTCTGGAACTGAAATCGGAATACTCACTGACATTTTCCCCTCTCTGAAAGTTTGAAAAATGATGGAAAAATGACTAAGTCCAAGAAAAAATTTTTTCAACTTTTTTCAATTATACCCCCGTGGGATATACATTCTACCCACACACATTTGGAACTCTCCTGGGGTAACCTTACACATTTTATTCCCTCATTTAATGTATATTTTCACCAAAAAGTGAAGTTTTCAAACAGTCAGAAAATTGGCTGAAAACGACTTAATATCATGGACTCATCGGGCGAATCACTCTGGAACTGAAATCGGAATGCTCACTGACATTTTCCCCTCTCCGAAAGTCTGAAAAATGATGGAAAAATGACTAAGTCCAAAAAAAATTTTTTAAACTTTTTTCAATTTTACCCCCGTGGGATATACATTCTACCCACACACATTTGGAACTCTCCTGGGGTAACCTTACACATTTTATTGCCTCATTTAATGTATATTTTCACCAAAAAGTGAAGTTTTCAAATAGTCAGAAAATTGGCTGAAAACGACTTAATATCATGGACTCATCGGGCGAATCACTCTGGAACTGAAATCGGAATGCTCACTGACATTTTCCCCCCTTCGAAAGTCTGAAAAATGATGGAAAAATGACTAAGTCCAAAAAAAATTTTTTCAACTTTTTTCAATTTTACCCCCGTGGGATATATATTCTACCCACACACATTTGGAACTCTCCTGGGGTACCCTCGCACATATTATTCCCTCATTTAATGGATATTTTCACCAAAAAGTGAAGTTTTCCAAAAGTCTGAAAATTGGCTGAAAACGACTTAATATCAAGGACTCATCAGGCGAATCACTCTGGAACTGAAATCGGAATACTCACTGACATTTTCCCCTCTCCGAAAGTCTGAAAAATGATGGAAAAATGACTAAGTCCAAAAAAAATTTTTTAAAACTTTTTTCAATTTTACCCCCGTGGGATATATATTCTACCCACACACATTTGGAACTCTCCTGGGGTACCCTCACACATATTATTCCCTCATTTAATGGATATTTTCACCAAAAAGTGAAGTTTTCAAAAAGTCAGAAAATTGGCTGAAGACGACTTAATATCAAGGACTCATCGGGCGAATCACTCTGGAACTGAAATCGGAATACTCACTGACATTTTCCCCTCTCTGAAAGTTTGAAAAATGATGGAAAAATGACTAAGTCCAAGAAAAAATTTTTTCAACTTTTTTCAATTTTACCCCCGTGGGATATACATTCTACCCACACACATTTGGAACTCTCCTGGGGTACCCTCACACATATTATTCCCTCATTTAATGGATATTTTCACCAAAAAGTGAAGTTTTCCAAAAGTCAGAAAATTGGCTGAAAATGACTTAATATCAAGGACTCATCGGGGGAATCACTCTGGAACTGAAATCGGAATGCTCACTGACATTTTCCCCCCTTCGAAAGTCTGAAAAATGATGGAAAAATGACTAAGTCCAAAAAAAATTTTTTTCAACTTTTTTCAATTTTACCCCCGTGGGATATATATTCTACCCACACACATTTGTAACTCTCCTGGGGTACCCTCGCACATATTATTCCCTCATTTAATGTATATTTTCACCAAAAAGTTAAGTTTTCCAAAAGTCAGAAAATTGGCTGAAAATGACTTAATATCAAGGACTCATCGGGGGAATCACTCTGGAACTGAAATCGGAATACTCACTGACATTTTCCCCTCTCCGAAAGTCTGAAAAATGATGGAAAAATGACTAAGTCCAAAAAAAATTTTTTAAAACTTTTTTCAATTTTACCCCCGTGGGATATATATTCTACCCACACACATTTGGAACTCTCCTGGGGTACCCTCACACATATTATTCCCTCATTTAATGGATATTTTCACCAAAAAGTGAAGTTTTCAAAAAGTCAGAAAATTGGCTGAAGACGACTTAATATCAAGGACTCATCGGGCGAATCACTCTGGAACTGAAATCGGAATACTCACTGACATTTTCCCCTCTCTGAAAGTTTGAAAAATGATGGAAAAATGACTAAGTCCAAGAAAAAATTTTTTCAACTTTTTTCAATTTTACCCCCGTGGGTTAGACATTCTACCCACACACATTTGGAACTCTCCTGGGGTAACCTTACACATTTTATTGCCTCATTTAATGTATATTTTCACCAAAAAGTGAAGTTTTCAAATAGTCAGAAAATTGGCTGAAAACGACTTAATATCATGGACTCATCGGGCGAATCACTCTGGAACTGAAATCGGAATGCTCACTGACATTTTCACCCCTTCGAAAGTCTGAAAAATGATGGAAAAATGACTAAGTCCAAAAAAAATTTTTTCAACTTTTTTCAATTTTACCCCCGTGGGATATATATTCTACCCACACACATTTGGAACTCTCCTGGGGTACCCTCGCACATATTATTCCCTCATTTAATGGATATTTTCACCAAAAAGTGAAGTTTTCCAAAAGTCAGAAAATTGGCTGAAAACGACTTAATATCAAGGACTCATCAGGCGAATCACTCTGGAACTGAAATCGGAATACTCACTGACATTTTCCCCTCTCCGAAAGTCTGAAAAATGATGGAAAAATGACTAAGTCCAAAAAAAATTTTTTAAAACTTTTTTCAATTTTACCCCCGTGGGATATATATTCTACCCACACACATTTGGAACTCTCCTGGGGTACCCTCACACATATTATTCCCTCATTTAATGGATATTTTCACCAAAAAGTGAAGTTTTCAAAAAGTCAGAAAATTGGCTGAAGACGACTTAATATCAAGGACTCATCGGGCGAATCACTCTGGAACTGAAATCGGAATACTCACTGACATTTTCCCCTCTCTGAAAGTTTGAAAAATGATGGAAAAATGACTAAGTCCAAGAAAAAATTTTTTCAACTTTTTTCAATTATACCCCCGTGGGATATACATTCTACCCACACACATTTGGAACTCTCCTGGGGTAACCTTACACATTTTATTCCCTCATTTAATGTATATTTTCACCAAAAAGTGAAGTTTTCAAACAGTCAGAAAATTGGCTGAAAACGACTTAATATCATGGACTCATCGGGCGAATCACTCTGGAACTGAAATCGGAATGCTCACTGACATTTTCCCCTCTCCGAAAGTCTGAAAAATGATGGAAAAATGTCTAAGTCCAAAAAAAATTTTTTTCAACTTTTTTCAATTTTACCCCTGTGGGATATATATTCTACCCACACACATTTGGAACTCTCCTGGGGTACCCTCGCACATATTATTCCCTCATTTAATGGATATTTTCACCAAAAAGTGAAGTTTTCCAAAAGTCAGAAAATTGGCTGAAAACGACTTAATATCAAGGACTCATCAGGCGAATCACTCTGGAACTGAAATCGGAATACTCACTGACATTTTCCCCTCTCCGAAAGTCTGAAAAATGATGGAAAAATGACTAAGTCCAAAAAAAATTTTTTAAAACTTTTTTCAATTTTACCCCCGTGGGATATATATTCTACCCACACACATTTGGAACTCTCCTGGGGTACCCTCACACATATTATTCCCTCATTTAATGGATATTTTCACCAAAAAGTGAAGTTTTCAAAAAGTCAGAAAATTGGCTGAAGACGACTTAATATCAAGGACTCATCGGGCGAATCACTCTGGAACTGAAATCGGAATACTCACTGACATTTTCCCCTCTCTGAAAGTTTGAAAAATGATGGAAAAATGACTAAGTCCAAGAAAAAATTTTTTCAACTTTTTTCAATTATACCCCCGTGGGATATACATTCTACCCACACACATTTGGAACTCTCCTGGGGTAACCTTACACATTTTATTCCCTCATTTAATGTATATTTTCACCAAAAAGTGAAGTTTTCAAACAGTCAGAAAATTGGCTGAAAACGACTTAATATCATGGACTCATCGGGCGAATCACTCGGGAACTGAAATCGGAATGCTCACTGACATTTTCCCTTCTCCGAAAGTCTGAAAAATGATGGAAAAATGACTAAGTCCAAAAAAAATTTTTTAAACTTTTTTCAATTTTACCCCCGTGGGATATACATTCTACCCACACACATTTGGAACTCTCCTGGGGTACCCTCGCACATATTATTCCCTCATTTAATGGATATTTTTACCAAAAAGTGAAGTTTTCCAAAAATCAGAAAATTGGCTGAAAACGACTTAATATCAAGGACTCATCAGGCGAATCACTCTGGAACTGAAATCGGAATACTCACTGATATTTTCCCCTCTCCGAAAGTCTGAAAAATGATGGAAAAATGACTAAGTCCAAAAAAAATTTTTTAAAACTTTTTTCAATTTTACCCCCGTGGGATATATATTCTACCCACACACATTTGGAACTCTCCTGGGGTACCCTCACACATATTATTCCCTCATTTAATGGATATTTTCACCAAAAAGTGAAGTTTTCAAAAAGTCAGAAAATTGGCTGAAGACGACTTAATATCAAGGACTCATTGGGCGAATCACTCTGGAACTGAAATCGGAATGCTCACTGACATTTTCCCCCCTTCGAAAGTCTGAAAAATGATGGAAAAATGACTAAGTCCAAAAAAAATTTTTTTCAACTTTTTTCAATTTTACCCCCGTGGGATATATATTCTACCCACACACATTTGGAACTCTCCTGGGGTACCCTCGCACATATTATTCCCTCATTTAATGGATATTTTCACCACAAATTGAAGTTTTCCAAAAGTCAGAAAATTGGCTGAAAACGACTTAATATCAAGGACTCATAAGGCGAATCACTCTGGAACTGAAATCGGAATACTCACTGACATTTTCCCCTCTCCGAAAGTCTGAAAAATGATGGAAAAATGACTAAGTCCAAAAAAACTTTTTTAAAACTTTTTTCAATTTTACCCCCGTGGGATATATATTCTACCCACACACATTTGGAACTCTCCTGGGGTACCCTCGCACATATTATTCCCTCATTTAATGGATATTTTCACCACAAATTGAAGTTTTCCAAAAGTCAGAAAATTGGCTGAAAACGACTTAATATCAAGGACTCATAAGGCGAATCACTCTGGAACTGAAATCGGAATACTCACTGACATTTTCCCCTCTCTGAAAGTTTGAAAAATGATGGAAAAATGACTAAGTCCAAGAAAAATTTTTTTCAACTTTTTTCAATTTTACCCCCGTGGGATATACATTCTACCCACACACATTTGGAACTCTCCTGGGGTACCCTTACACATTTTATTCCCTCATTTAATCTATATTTTCACCAAAAAGTGAAGTTTTCAAACAGTCAGAAAATTGGCTGAAAACGACTTAATATCATGGACTCATCGGGCGAATCACTCTGGAACTGAAATCGGAATGCTCACTGACATTTTCCCCTCTCCGAAAGTCTGAAAAATGATGGAAAAATGACTAAGTCCAAAAAAAATTTTTCAAACTTTTTTCAATTTTACCCCCGTGGGATATACATTCTACCCACACACATTTGGAACTCTCCTGGGGTACCCTTACACATATTATTCCCTCATTTAATGTATATTTTCACCAAAAAGTGAAGTTTTCCAAAAGTCAGAAAATTGGCTGAAAATGACTTAATATCAAGGACTCATCGGGGGAATCACTCTGGAACTGAAATCGGAATGCTCACTGACATTTTCCCCCCTTCGAAAGTCTGAAAAATGATGGAAAAATGACTAAGTCCAAAAAAAATTTTTTTCAACTTTTTTCAATTTTACCCCCGTGGGATATATATTCTACCCACACACATTTGGAACTCTCCTGGGGTACCCTCGCACATATTATTCCATCATTTAATGGATATTTTCACCAAAAAGTGAAGTTTTCCAAAAGTCAGAAAATTGGCTGAAAACGACTTAATATCAAGGACTCATCAGGCGAATCACTCTGGAACTGAAATCGGAATACTCACTGACATTTTCCCCTCTCCGAAAGTCTGAAAAATGATGGAAAAATGACTAAGTCCAAAAAAAAATTTTTAAAACTTTTTTCAATTTTACCCCCGTGGGATATATATTCTACCCACACACATTTGGAATTCTCCTGGGTACCCTCACACATATTATTCCCTCATTTAATGGATATTTTCACCAAAAAGTGAAGTTTTCAAAAAGTCAGAAAATTGGCTGAAGACGACTTAATATCAAGGACTCATCGGGCGAATCACTCTGGAACTGAAATCGGAATACTCACTGACATTTTCCCCTCTCTGAAAGTTTGAAAAATGATGGAAAAATGACTAAGTCCAAAAAAAATTTTTTAAACTTTTTTCAATTTTACCCCCGTGCGATATACATTCTACCCACACACATTTGGAACTCTCCTGGGGTAACCTTACACATTTTATTTCCTCATTTAATGTATATTTTCACCAAAAAGTGAAGTTTTCCAAAAGTCTGAAAATTGGCTGAAAACGACTTAATATCATGGACTCATCGGGCGAATCACTCTGGAACTGAAATCGGAATGCTCACTGACATTTTCCCCCCTTCGAAAGTCTGAAAAATGATGGAAAAATGTCTAAGTCCAAAAAAAATTTTTTTCAACTTTTTTCAATTTTACCCCTGTGGGATATATATTCTACCCACACACATTTGGAACTCTCCTGGGGTACCCTCGCACATATTATTCCCTCATTTAATGGATATTTTCACCACAAAGTGAAGTTTTCCAAAAGTCAGAAAATTGGCTGAGAACGACTTAATATCAAGGACTCATCAGTCGAAACACTCTGGAACTGAAATCGGAATACTCACTGACATTTTCCCCTCTCCGAAAGTCTGAAAAATGATGGAAAAATGACTAAGTCCAAAAAAAATTTTTTTAAACTTTTTTCAATTTTACCCCCGTGGGATATATATTCTACCCACACACATTTGGAACTCTCCTGGGGTACCCTCACACATATTATTCCCTCATTTAATGGATATTTTCACCAAAAAGTGAAGTTTTCCAAAAGTCAGAATATTGGCTGAAAATGACTTAATATCAAGGACTCATCGGGCGAATCACTCTGGAACTGAAATCGGAATGCTCACTGACATTTTCCCCCCTTCGAAAGTCTGAAAAATGATGGAAAAATGACTAAGTCCAAAAAAAATTTTTTAAAACTTTTTTCAATTTTACCCCCGTGGGATATATATTCTACCCAAACACATTTGGAACTCTCCTGGGGTACCCTCACACATATTATTCCCTCATTTAATGGATATTTTCACCAAAAAGTGAAGTTTTCAAAAAGTCAGAAAATTGGCTGAAGACGACTTAATATCAAGGACTCATCGGGCGAATCACTCTGGAACTGAAATCGGAATACTCACTGACATTTTCCCCTCTCTGAAAGTTTGAAAAATGATGGAAAAATGACTAAGTCCAAAAAAAATTTTTCAAACTTTTTTTAATTTTACCCCCGTGGGATATATATTCTACCCACACACATTTGGAACCCTCCTGGGGTACCCTCGCACATATTATTCCATCATTTAATGGATATTTTCACCAAAAAGTGAAGTTTTCCAAAAGTCAGAAAATTGGCTGAAAACGACTTAATATCAAGGACTCATCAGGCGAATCACTCTGGAACTGAAATCGGAATACTCACTGACATTTTCCCCTCTCCGAAAGTCTGAAAAATGATGGAAAAATGACTAAGTCCAAGAAAAAATTTTTTCAACTTTTTTCAATTTTTTCCCCCGTGGGATATACATTCTACCCACACACATTTGGAACTCTCCTGGGGTACCCTCACACATATTATTCCCTCATTTAATGGATATTTTCACCAAAAAGTGAAGTTTTCCAAAAGTCAGAAAATTGGCTGAAGACGACTTAATATCAAGGACTCATCGGGCGAATCACTCGGGAACTGAAATCGGAATACTCACTGACATTTTCCCCTCTCTGAAAGTTTGAAAAAAGATGGAAAAATGACTAAGTCCAAGAAAAAATTTTTTCAACTTTTTTCAATTTTACCCCCGTGGGATATACATTCTACCCACACACATTTGGAACTCTCCTGGGGTAACCTTACATATTTTATTCCCTCATTTAATGTATATTTTCACCAAAAAGTGAAGTTTTCAAACAGTCAGAAAATTGGCTGAAAACGACTTAATATCATGGACTCATCGGGCGAATCACTCTGGAACTGAAATCGGAATGCTCACTGACATTTTCCCCTCTCCGAAAGTCTGAAAAATGATGGAAAAATGACTAAGTCCAAAAAAAATTTTTTAAACTTTTTTCAATTTTACCCCCGTGGGATATACATTCTACCCACACACATTTAGAAATCTCCTGGGGTAACCTTACACATTTTATTCCCTCATTTAATGTATATTTTCACCAAAAAGTGAAGTTTTCCAAAAGTCAGAAAATTGGCTGAAAATGACTTAATATCAAGGACTCATCGGGCGAATCACTCTGGAACTGAAATCGGAATGCTCACTGACATTTTCCCCCCTTCGAAAGTCTGAAAAATGATGGTAAAATGTCTAAGTTCAAAAAAAAATTTTTTCAACTTTTTTCAATTTTACCCCTGTGGGATATATATTCTACCCAAACACATTTGGAACTCTCCTGGGGTACCCTCGCACATATTATTCCCTCATTTAATGGATATTTTCACCAAAAAGTGAAGTTTTCCAAAACTCAGAAAATTGGCTGAAAACGACTTAATATCAAGGACTCATCAGGCGAAACACTCTGGAACTGAAATCGGAATACTCACTGACATTTTCCCCTCTCCGAAAGTCTGAAAAATGATGGAAAAATGACTAAGTCCAAAAAAAAATTTTTTAAACTTTTTTCAATTTTACCCCCGTGGGATATATATTCTACCCACACACATTTGGAACTCTCCTGGGGTACCCTCACACATATTATTCCCTCATTTAATGGATATTTTCACCAAAAAGTGAAGTTTTCCAAAAGTCAGAAAATTGGCTGAAAATGACTTAATATCAAGGACTCATCGGGCGAATCACTCTGGAACTGAAATCGGAATGCTCACTGACATTTTCCCCCCTTCGAAAGTCTGAAAAATGATGGAAAAATGACTAAGTCCAAAAAAAATTTTTTTCAACTTTTTTCAATTTTACCCCCGTGGGATATATATTCTACCCACACACATTTGGAACTCTCCTGGGGTACCCTCGCACATATTATTCCCTCATTTAATGGATATTTTCACCAAAAAGTGAAGTTTTCCAAAAGTCAGAAAATTGGCTGAAAATGACTTAATATCAAGGACTCATCGGGCGAATCACTCTGGAACTGAAATCGGAATGCTCACTGACATTTTCCCCCCTTCGAAAGTCTGAAAAATGATGGAAAAATGACTAAGTCCAAAAAAAATTTTTTAAAACTTTTTTCAATTTTACCCCCGTGGGATATATATTCTACCCACACACATTTGGAATTCTCCTGGGTACCCTCACACATATTATTCCCTCATTTAATGGATATTTTCACCAAAAAGTGAAGTTTTCAAAAAGTCAGAAAATTGGCTGAAGACGACTTAATATCAAGGACTCATCGGACGAATCACTCTGGAACTGAAATCGGAATACTCACTGACATTTTCCCCTCTCTGAAAGTTTGAAAAATGATGGAAAAATGACTAAGTCCAAAAAAAATTTTTTAAACTTTTTTCAATTTTACCCCCGTGCGATATACATTCTACCCACACACATTTGGAACTCTCCTGGGGTAACCTTACACATTTTATTCCCTCATTTAATGTATATTTTCACCAAAAAGTGAAGTTTTCCAAAAGTCAGAAAATTGGCTGAAAACGACTTAATATCATGGACTCATCGGGCGAATCACTCTGGAACTGAAATCGGAATGCTCACTGACATTTTCCCCCCTTCGAAAGTCTGAAAAATGATGGAAAAATGTCTAAGTCCAAAAAAAATTTTTTTCAACTTTTTTCAATTTTACCCCTGTGGGATATATATTCTACCCACACACATTTGGAACTCTCCTGGGGTACCCTCGCACATATTATTCCCTCATTTAATGGATATTTTCACCACAAAGTGAAGTTTTCCAAAAGTCAGAAAATTGGCTGAAAACGACTTAATATCAAGGACTCATCAGGCGAAACACTCTGGAACTGAAATCGGAATACTCACTGACATTTTCCCCTCTCCGAAAGTCTGAAAAATGATGGAAAAATGACTAAGTCCAAAAAAAATTTTTTTAAACTTTTTTCAATTTTACCCCCGTGGGATATATATTCTACCCACACACATTTGGAACTCTCCTGGGGTACCCTCACACATATTATTCCCTCATTTAATGGATATTTTCACCAAAAAGTGAAGTTTTCCAAAAGTCAGAATATTGGCTGAAAATGACTTAATATCAAGGACTCATCGGGCGAATCACTCTGGAACTGAAATCGGAATGCTCACTGACATTTTCCCCCCTTCGAAAGTCTGAAAAATGATGGAAAAATGACTAAGTCCAAAAAAAATTTTTTAAAACTTTTTTCAATTTTACCCCCGTGGGATATATATTCTACCCACACACATTTGGAACTCTCCTGGGGTACCCTCACACATATTATTCCCTCATTTAATGGATATTTTCACCAAAAAGTGAAGTTTTCAAAAAGTCAGAAAATTGGCTGAAGACGACTTAATATCAAGGACTCATCGGGCGAATCACTCTGGAACTGAAATCGGAATACTCACTGACATTTTCCCCTCTCTGAAAGTTTGAAAAATGATGGAAAAATGACTAAGTCCAAGAAAAAATTTTTTCAACTTTTTTCAATTTTACCCCCGTGGGATATACATTCTACCCACACACATTTGGAACTCTCCTGGGGTACCCTAACACATTTTATTCCCTCATTTAATGTATATTTTCACCAAAAAGTGAAGTTTTCAAACAGTCAGAAAATTGGCTGAAAACGACTTAATATCATGGACTCATCGGGCGAATCACTCTGGAACTGAAATCGGAATGCTCACTGACATTTCCCCCTTTCCGAAAGTCTGAAAAATGATGGAAAAATGACTAAGTCCAAAAAAAATTTTTCAAACTTTTTTTAATTTTACCCCCGTGGGATATACATTCTACCCACACACATTTGGAACTCTCCTGGGGTACCCTTACACATATTATTCCCTCATTTAATGTATATTTTCACCAAAAAGTGAAGTTTTCCAAAAGTCAGAAAATTGGCTGAAAATGACTTAATATCAAGGACTCATCGGGGGAATCACTCTGGAACTGAAATCGGAATGCTCACTGACATTTTCCCCCCTTCGAAAGTCTGAAAAATGATGGAAAAATGACTAAGTCCAAAAAAAATTTTTTTCAACTTTTTTCAATTTTACCCCCGTGGGATATATATTCTACCCACACACATTTGGAACTCTCCTGGGGTACCCTCGTACATATTATTCCATCATTTAATGGATATTTTCACCAAAAAGTGAAGTTTTCCAAAAGTCAGAAAATTGGCTGAAAACGACTTAATATCAAGGACTCATCAGGCGAATCACTCTGGAACTGAAATCGGAATACTCACTGACATTTTCCCCTCTCCGAAAGTCTGAAAAATGATGGAAAAATGACTAAGTCCAAGAAAAAATTTTTTCAACTTTTTTCAATTTTACCCCCGTGGGATATACATTCTACCCACACACATTTGGAACTCTCCTGGGGTACCCTCGCACATATTATTCCATCATTTAATGGATATTTTCACCAAAAAGTGAAGATTTCAAAAAGTCAGAAAATTGGCTGAAGACGACTTAATATGAAGGACTCATCGGGCGAATCACTCTGCAACTGAAATCGGAATACTCACTGACATTTTCCCCTCTCTGAAAGTTTGAAAAATGATGGAAAAATGACTAAGTCCAAGAAAAAATTTTTTCAACTTTTTTCAATTTTACCCCCGTGGGATATACATTCTACCCACACACATTTGGAACTCTCCTGGGGTAACCTTACACATTTTATTCCCTCATTTAATGTATATTTTCACCAAAAAGTGAAGTTTTCAAACAGTCAGAAAATTGGCTGAAAATGACTTAATATCAAGGACTCATCGGGGGAATCACTCTGGAACTGAAATCGGAATGCTCACTGACATTTTCCCCCCTTCGAAAGTCTGAAAAATGATGGAAAAATGACTAAGTCCAAAAAAAATTTTTTTCAACTTTTTTCAATTTTACCCCCGTGGGATATATATTCTACCCACACACATTTGGAACTCTCCTGGGGTACCCTCGTACATATTATTCCATCATTTAATGGATATTTTCACCAAAAAGTGAAGTTTTCCAAAAGTCAGAAAATTGGCTGAAAACGACTTAATATCAAGGACTCATCAGGCGAATCACTCTGGAACTGAAATCGGAATACTCACTGACATTTTCCCCTCTCCGAAAGTCTGAAAAATGATGGAAAAATGACTAAGTCCAAGAAAAATTTTTTTCAACTTTTTTCAATTTTACCCCCGTGGGATATACATTCTACCCACACACATTTGGAACTCTCCTGGGGTACCCTCGCACATATTATTCCATCATTTAATGGATATTTTCACCAAAAAGTGAAGATTTCAAAAAGTCAGAAAATTGGCTGAAGACGACTTAATATGAAGGACTCATCGGGCGAATCACTCTGCAACTGAAATCGGAATACTCACTGACATTTTCCCCTCTCTGAAAGTTTGAAAAATGATGGAAAAATGACTAAGTCCAAGAAAAAATTTTTTCAACTTTTTTCAATTTTACCCCCGTGGGATATATATTCTACCCACACACATTTGGAACTCTCCTGGGGTACCCTCACACATATTATTCCCTCATTTAATGGATATTTTCACCAAAAAGTGAAGTTTTCCAAAAGTCAGAAAATTGGCTGAAGACGACTTAATATCATGGACTCATCGGGCGAATCACTCTGGAACTGAAATCGGAATGCTCACTGACATTTTCCCCTCTCCGAAAGTCTGAAAAATGATGGAAAAATGATTAAGTCCAAAAAAAATTTTTTAAACTTTTTTCAATTTTACCCCCGTGGGATATACATTCTACCCACACACATTTAGAACTCTCCTGGGGTAACCTTACACATTTTATTCCCTCATTTAATGTATATTTTCACCAAAAAGTGAAGTTTTCCAAAAGTCAAAAAATTGGCTGAAAATGACTTAATATCAAGGACTCATCGGGCGAATCACTCTGGAACTGAAATCGGAATGCTCACTGACATTTTCCCCCCTTCGAAAGTCTGAAAAATGATGGTAAAATGTCTAAGTTCAAAAAAAATTTTTTTCAACTTTTTTCAATTTTACCCCTGTGGGATATATATTCTACCCAAACACATTTGGAACTCTCCTGGGGTACCCTCGCACATATTATTCCCTCATTTAATGGATATTTTCACCAAAAAGTGAAGTTTTCCAAAACTCAGAAAATTGGCTGAAAACGACTTAATATCAAGGACTCATCAGGCGAAACACTCTGGAACTGAAATCGGAATACTCACTGACATTTTCCCCTCTCCGAAAGTCTGAAAAATGATGGAAAAATGACTAAGTCCAAAAAAAAATTTTTTAAACTTTTTTCAATTTTACCCCCGTGGGATATATATTCTACCCACACACATTTGGAACTCTCCTGGGGTACCCTCACACATATTATTCCCTCATTTAATGGATATTTTCACCAAAAAGTGAAGTTTTCCAAAAGTCAGAAAATTGGCTGAAAATGACTTAATATCAAGGACTCATCGGGCGAATCACTCTGGAACTGAAATCGGAATGCTCACTGACATTTTCCCCCCTTCGAAAGTCTGAAAAATGATGGAAAAATGACTAAGTCCAAAAAAAATTTTTTTAAACTTTTTTCAATTTTACCCCCGTGGGATATATATTCTACCCACACACATTTGGAACTCTCCTGGGGTACCCTCGCACATATTATTCCCTCATTTAATGGATATTTTCACCAAAAAGTGAAGTTTTCCAAAAGTCAGAAAATTGGCTGAAAATGACTTAATATCAAGGACTCATCGGGCGAATCACTCTCGAACTGAAATCGGAATGCTCACTGACATTTTCCCCCCTTCGAAAGTCTGAAAAATGATGGAAAAATGACTAAGTCCAAAAAAAATTTTTTTCAACTTTTTTCAATTTTACCCCCGTGGGATATATATTCTACCCACACACATTTGGAACTCTCCTGGGGTACCCTCGCACATATTATTCCCTCATTTAATGGATATTTTCACCAAAAAGTGAAGTTTTCAAAAAGTCAGAAAATTGGCTGAAGACGACTTAATATCAAGGACTCATCGGGCGAATCACTCTGGAACTGAAATCGGAATACTCACTGACATTTTCCCCTCTCTGAAAGTTTGAAAAATGATGGAAAAATGACTAAGTCCAAGAAAAAATTTTTTCAACTTTTTTCAATTTTACCCCCGTGGGATATACATTCTACCCACACACATTTGGAACTCTCCTGGGGTACCCTTACACATTTTATTCCCTCATTTAATGTATATTTTCACCAAAAAGTGAAGTTTTCAAACAGTCAGAAAATTGGCTGAAGACGACTTAATATCAAGGACTCATCGGGCGAATCACTCTGGAACTGAAATCGGAATACTCACTGACATTTTCCCCTCTCTGAAAGTTTGAAAAATGATGGAAAAATGACTAAGTCCAAGAAAAAATTTTTTCAACTTTTTTCAATTTTACCCCCGTGGGATATACATTCTACCCACACACATTTGGAACTCTCCTGGGGTAATCTTACACATTTTATTCCCTCATTTAATGTATATTTTCACCAAAAAGTGAAGTTTTCAAAGTCAGAAAATTGGCTGAAAACGACTTAATATCATGGACTCATCGGGCGAATCACTCTGGAACTGAAATCGGAATGCTCACTGACATTTTCCCCTCTCCGAAAGTCTGAAAAATGATGGAAAAATGACTAAGTCCAAAAAAAATTTTTTAAACTTTTTTCAATTTTACCCCCGTGCGATATACATTCTACCCACACACATTTGGAACTCTCCTGGGGTAACCTTACACATTTTATTCCCTCATTTAATGTATATTTTCACCAAAAAGTGAAGTTTTCCAAAAGTCAGAAAATTGGCTGAAAATGACTTAATATCAAGGACTCATCGGGCGAATCACTCTGGAACTGAAATCGGAATGCTCACTGACATTTTCCCCCCTTCGAAAGTCGGAAAAATGATGGAAAAATGACTAAGCTCAAAAAAAATTTTTTTCAACTTTTTTCAATTTTACCCCCGTGGGATATATATTCTACCCACACACATTTGGAACTCTCCTGGGGTACCCTCGCACATATTATTCCCTCATTTAATGGATATTTTCACCAAAAAGTGAAGTTTTCCAAAAGTCAGAAAATTGGCTGAAAACGACTTAATATCAAGGTCTCATCAGGCGAATCACTCTGGAACTGAAATCGGAATACTCACTGACATTTTCCCCTCTCCGAAAGTCTGAAAAATGATGGAAAAATGACTAAGTCCAAAAAAAATTTTTTTCAACTTTTTTCAATTTTACCCCCGTGGGATATATATTCTACCCACACACATTTGGAACTCTCCTGGGGTACCCTCGCACATATTATTCCCTCATTTAATGGATATTTTCACCAAAAAGTGAAGTTTTCCAAAAGTCAGAAAATTGGCTGAAAACGACTTAATATCAAGGACTCATCAGGCGAATCACTCTGGAACTGAAATCGGAATACTCACTGACATTTTCCCCTCTCCGAAAGTCTGAAAAATGATGGAAAAATGACTAAGTCCAAAAAAAATTTTTTAAAACTTTTTTCAATTTTACCCCCGTGGGATATATATTCTACCCACACACATTTGGAACTCTCCTGGGGTACCCTCACACATATTATTCCCTCATTTAATGGATATTTTCACCAAAAAGTGAAGTTTTCAAAAAGTCAGAAAATTGGCTGAAGACGACTTAATATCAAGGACTCATCGGGCGAATCACTCTGGAACTGAAATCGGAATACTCACTGACATTTTCCCCTCTCTGAAAGTTTGAAAAATGATGGAAAAATGACTAAGTCCAAGAAAAAATTTTTTCAACTTTTTTCAATTATACTCCCGTGGGATATACATTCTACCCACACACATTTGGAACTCTCCTGGGGTAACCTTACACATTTTATTCCCTCATTTAATGTATATTTTCACCAAAAAGTGAAGTTTTCAAACAGTCAGAAAATTGGCTGAAAACGACTTAATATCATGGACTCATCGGGCGAATCACTCTGGAACTGAAATCGGAATGCTCACTGACATTTTCCCCTCTCCGAAAGTTTGAAAAATGATGGAAAAATGACTAAGTCCAAAAAAAATTTTTTAAACTTTTTTCAATTTTACCCCCGTGGGATATACATTCTACCCACACACATTTGGAACTCTCCTGGGGTAACCTTACACATTTTATTCCCTCATTTAATGTATATTTTCACCAAAAAGTGAAGTTTTCCAAAAGTCAGAAAATTGGCTGAAAATGACTTAATATCAAGGACTCATCGGGCGAATCACTCCGGAACTGAAATCGGAATGCTCACTGACATTTTCCCCCCTTCGAAAGTCTGAAAAATGATGGAAAAATGTCTAAGTCCAAAAAAAATTTTTTTCAACTTTTTTCAATTTTACCCCTGTGGGATATATATTCTACCCACACACATTTGGAACTCTCCTGGGGTACCCTCGCACATATTATTCCCTCATTTAATGGATATTTTCACCAAAAAGTGAAGTTTTCCAAAAGTCAGAAAATTGGCTGAAAACGACTTAATATCAAGGACTCATCAGGCGAAACACTCTGGAACTGAAATCGGAATACTCACTGACATTTTCCCCTCTCCGAAAGTCTGAAAAATGATGGAAAAATGACTAAGTCCAAAAAAAATTTTTTTAAACTTTTTTCAATTTTACCCCCGTGGGATATATATTCTACCCACACACATTTGGAACTCTCCTGGGGTACCCTCACACATATTATTCCCTCATTTAATGGATATTTTCACCAAAAAGTGAAGTTTTCCAAAAGTCAGAATATTGGCTGAAAATGACTTAATATCAAGGACTCATCGGGCGAATCACTCTGGAACTGAAATCGGAATGCTCACTGACATTTTCCCCCCTTCGAAAGTCTGAAAAATGATGGAAAAATGACTAAGTCCAAAAAAATTTTTTTCAACTTTTTTCAATTTTACCCCCGTGGGATATATATTCTACCCACACACATTTGGAACTCTCCTGGGGTACCCTCGCACATATTATTCCCTCATTTAATGGATATTTTTACCAAAAAGTGAAGTTTTCCAAAAGTCAGAAAATTGGCTGAAAACGACTTAATATCAAGGACTCATCAGGCGAATCACTCTGGAACTGAAATCGGAATACTCACTGACATTTTCCCCTCTCCGAAAGTCTGAAAAATGATGGAAAAATGACTAAGTCCAAAAAAAATTTTTTTCAACTTTTTTCAATTTTACCCCCGTGGGATATATATTCTACCCACACACATTTGGAACTCTCCTGGGGTACCCTCGCACATATTATTCCCTCATTTAATGGATATTTTCACCAAAAAGTGAAGTTTTCCAAAAGTCAGAAAATTGGCTGAAAACGACTTAATATCAAGGACTCATCAGGCGAATCACTCTGGAACTGAAATCGGAATACTCACTGACATTTTCCCCTCTCCGAAAGTCTGAAAAATGATGGAAAAATGACTAAGTCCAAAAAAAATTTTTTAAAACTTTTTTCAATTTTACCCCCGTGGGATATATATTCTACCCACACACATTTGGAACTCTCCTGGGGTACCCTCACACATATTATTCCCTCATTTAATGGATATTTTCACCAAAAAGTGAAGTTTTCAAAAAGTCAGAAAATTGGCTGAAGACGACTTAATATCAAGGACTCATCGGGCGAATCACTCTGGAACTGAAATCGGAATACTCACTGACATTTTCCCCTCTCTGAAAGTTTGAAAAATGATGGAAAAATGACTAAGTCCAAGAAAAAATTTTTTCAACTTTTTTCAATTATACCCCCGTGGGATATACATTCTACCCACACACATTTGGAACTCTCCTGGGGTAACCTTACACATTTTATTCCCTCATTTAATGTATATTTTCACCAAAAAGTGAAGTTTTCAAACAGTCAGAAAATTGGCTGAAAACGACTTAATATCATGGACTCATCGGGCGAATCACTCTGGAACTGAAATCGGAATGCTCACTGACATTTTCCCCTCTCCGAAAGTTTGAAAAATGATGGAAAAATGACTAAGTCCAAAAAAAATTTTTTAAACTTTTTTCAATTTTACCCCCGTGGGATACACATTCTACCCACACACATTTGGAACTCTCCTGGGGTAACCTTACACATTTTATTCCCTCATTTAATGTATATTTTCACCAAAAAGTGAAGTTTTCCAAAAGTCAGAAAATTGGCTGAAAATGACTTAATATCAAGGACTCATCGGGCGAATCACTCTGGAACTGAAATCGGAATGCTCACTGACATTTTCCCCCCTTCGAAAGTCTGAAAAATGATGGAAAAATGTCTAAGTCCAAAAAAAATTTTTTTCAACTTTTTTCAATTTTACCCCTGTGGGATATATATTCTACCCACACACATTTGGAACTCTCCTGGGGTACCCTCGCACATATTATTCCCTCATTTAATGGATATTTTCACCAAAAAGTGAAGTTTTCCAAAAGTCAGAAAATTGGCTGAAAACGACTTAATATCAAGGACTCATCAGGCGAAACACTCTGGAACTGAAATCGGAATACTCACTGACATTTTCCCCTCTCCGAAAGTCTGAAAAATGATGGAAAAATGACTAAGTCCAAAAAAAATTTTTTTAAACTTTTTTCAATTTTACCCCCGTGGGATATATATTCTACCCACACACATTTGGAACTCTCCTGGGGTACCCTCACACATATTATTCCCTCATTTAATGGATATTTTCACCAAAAAGTGAAGTTTTCAAAAAGTCAGAAAATTGGCTGAAGACGACTTAATATCAAGGACTCATCGGGCGAATCACTCTGGAACTGAAATCGGAATACTCACTGACATTTTCCCCTCTCTGAAAGTTTGAAAAATGATGGAAAAATGACTAAGTCCAAGAAAAAATTTTTTCAACTTTTTTCAATTATACCCCCGTGGGATATACATTCTACCCACACACATTTGGAACTCTCCTGGGGTAACCTTACACATTTTATTCCCTCATTTAATGTATATTTTCACCAAAAAGTGAAGTTTTCAAACAGTCAGAAAATTGGCTGAAAACGACTTAATATCATGGACTCATCGGGCGAATCACTCTGGAACTGAAATCGGAATGCTCACTGACATTTTCCCCTCTCAGAAAGTTTGAAAAATGATGGAAAAATGACTAAGTCCAAAAAAAATTTTTTAAACTTTTTTCAATTTTACCCCCGTGGGATACACATTCTACCCACACACATTTGGAACTCTCCTGGGGTAACCTTACACATTTTATTCCCTCATTTAATGTATATTTTCACCAAAAAGTGAAGTTTTCCAAAAGTCAGAAAATTGGCTGAAAATGACTTAATATCAAGGACTCATCGGGCGAATCACTCTGGAACTGAAATCGGAATGCTCACTGACATTTTCCCCCCTTCGAAAGTCTGAAAAATGATGGAAAAATGTCTAAGTCCAAAAAAAATTTTTTTCAACTTTTTTCAATTTTACCCCTGTGGGATATATATTCTACCCACACACATTTGGAACTCTCCTGGGGTACCCTCGCACATATTATTCCCTCATTTAATGGATATTTTCACCAAAAAGTGAAGTTTTCCAAAAGTCAGAAAATTGGCTGAAAACGACTTAATATCAAGGACTCATCAGGCGAAACACTCTGGAACTGAAATCGGAATACTCACTGACATTTTCCCCTCTCCGAAAGTCTGAAAAATGATGGAAAAATGACTAAGTCCAAAAAAAATTTTTTTAAACTTTTTTCAATTTTACCCCCGTGGGATATATATTCTACCCACACACATTTGGAACTCTCCTGGGGTACCCTCACACATATTATTCCCTCATTTAATGGATATTTTCACCAAAAAGTGAAGTTTTCCAAAAGTCAGAATATTGGCTGAAAATGACTTAATATCAAGGACTCATCGGGCGAATCACTCTGGAACTGAAATCGGAATGCTCACTGACATTTTCCCCCCTTCGAAAGTCTGAAAAATGCTGGAAAAATGACTAAGTCCAAAAAAATTTTTTTCAACTTTTTTCAATTTTACCCCCGTGGGATATATATTCTACCCACACACATTTGGAACTCTCCTGGGGTACCCTCACACATATTATTCCCTCATTTAATGGATATTTTCACCAAAAAGTGAAGTTTTCAAAAAGTCAGAAAATTGGCTGAAGACGACTTAATATCAAGGACTCATCAGGCGAATCACTCTGGAACTGAAATCGGAATACTCACTGACATTTTCCCCTCTCCGAAAGTCTGAAAAATGATGGAAAAAAGACTAAGTCCAAGAAAAAATTTTTTCAACTTTTTTCAATTTTACCCCCGTGGGATATACATTCTACCCACACACATTTGGAACTCTCCTGGGGTACCCTTACACATTTTATTCCCTCATTTAATGTATATTTTCACCAAAAAGTGAAGTTTTCAAACAGTCAGAAAATTGGCTGAAAACGACCTAATATCATGGACTCATCGGACGAATCACTCTGGAACTGAAATCGGAATGCTCACTGACATTTTCCCCTCTCCGAAAGTCTGAAAAATGATGGAAAAATGACTAAGTCCAAAAAAAATTTTTCAAACTTTTTTCAATTTTACCCCCGTGGGATATACATTCTACCCACACACATTTGGAACTCTCCTGGGGTACCCTTACACATATTATTCCCTCATTTAATGTATATTTTCACCAAAAAGTGAAGTTTTCCAAAAGTCAGAAAATTGCCTGAAAATGACTTAATATCAAGGACTCATCGGGGGAATCACTCTGGAACTGAAATCGGAATGCTCACTGACATTTTCCCCCCTTCGAAAGTCTGAAAAATGATGGAAAAATGACTAAGTCCAAAAAAAATTTTTTTCAACTTTTTTCAATTTTACCCCCGTGGGATATATATTCTACCCACACACATTTGGAACTCTCCTGGGGTACCCTCGCACATATTATTCCCTCATTTAATGGATATTTTCACCAAAAAGTGAAGTTTTCCAAAAGTCAGAAAATTGGCTGAAAACGACTTAATATCAAGGACTCATCAGGCGAATCACTCTGGAACTGAAATCGAATACTCACTGACATTTTCCCCTCTCCGAAAGTCTGAAAAATGATGGAAAAATGACTAAGTCCAAAAAAAATTTTTTAAAACTTTTTTCAATTTTACCCCCGTGGGATATATATTCTACCCACACACATTTGGAACTCTCCTGGGGTACCCTCACACATATTATTCCCTCATTTAATGGATATTTTCACCAAAAAGTGAAGTTTTCAAAAAGTCAGAAAATTGGCTGAAGACGACTTAATATGAAGGACTCATCGGGCGAATCACTCTGCAACTGAAATCGGAATACTCACTGACATTTTCCCTTCTCTGAAAGTTTGAAAAATGATGGAAAAATGACTAAGTCCAAGAAAAAGTTTTTTCAACTTTTTTTCAATTTTACCCCCGTGGGATATACATTCTACCCACACACATTTGGAACTCTCCTGGGGTACCCTCACACATATTATTCCCTCATTTAATGTATATTTTCACCAAAAAGTGAAGTTTTCCAAAAGTCAGAAAATTGGCTGAAAACCACTTAATATCAAGGACTCATCGGGCGAATCACTCTGGAACTGAAATCGGAATACTCACTGACATTTTCCCCTCTCCGAAAGTCTGAAAAATGATGGAAAAATGACTAAGTCCAAAAAAAATTTTTTTCAACTTTTTTCAATTTTACCCCCGTGGGATATATATTCTACCCACACACATTTGGAACTCTCCTGGGGTACCCTCGCACATATTATTCCCTCATTTAATGGATATTTTCACCAAAAAGTGAAGTTTTCAAAAAGTCAGAAAATTGGCTGAAGAAGACTTAATATCAAGGACTCATCGGGCGAATCACTCTGGAACTGAAATCGGAATACTCACTGACATTTTTCCCTCTCTGAAAGTTTGAAAAATGATGGAAAAATGACTAAGTCCAAGAAAAAATTTTTTCAATTTTACCCCCGTGGGATATACATTCTACCCACACACATTTGGTACTCTCCTGGGGTACCCTTACACATTTTATTCCCTCATTTAATGGATATTTTCACCAAAAAGTGAAGTTTTCAAAAAGTCAGAAAATTGGCTGAAAACGACTTAATATCAAGGACTCATCGGGCGAATCACTCTGGAACTGAAATCGGAATGCTCACTGACATTTTCCCCTCTCCGAAAGTCTGAAAAATGATGGAAAAATGACTAAGTCCAAAAAAAATTTTTTTAACTTTTTTCAATTTTACCCCCGTGGGATATATATTCTACCCACACACATTTGGAACTCTCCTGGGGTACCCTCACACATATTATTCCCTCATTTAATGGATATTTTCACCAAAAAGTGAAGTTTTCCAAAAGTCAGAAAATTGGCTGAAAATGACTTAATATCAAGGACTCATCGGGCGAATCACTCTGGAACTGAAATCGGAATACTCACTGAAATTTTCCCCCCTTCGAAAGTCTGAAAAATGACGGAAAAATGACTAAGTCCAAAAAAAATTTTTTTAAACTTTTTTCAATTTTACCCCTGTGGGATATATATTCTACCCACACACATTTGGAACTCTCCTGGTGTAGCCTCACACATATTATTCCCTCATTTAATGGATATTTTCACCAAAAAGTGAAGTTTTCAAAAAGTCCAAAAATTGGCTGAAAACGACTTAATATCATGGACTCATCGGGTGAATCACTCTGGAACTGAAATCGGAATGCTCACTGACATTTTCCCCTCTACGAAAGTCTGAAAAATGATGGAAAAATTACTAAGTCCAAAAAAAATTTTTTTCAACTTTTTTCAATTTTACCCCTGTGGGATATACATTCTACCCACACACATTTGGAACTCTCCTGGGTTACCCTTACACATATTATTCCCTCATTTAATGGATATTTTCACCAAAAAGTGAAAGTTTCAAAAAGTCAGAAAATTGCCTGAAAGCGACTTAATATCAAGGACTCATCGGGCGAATCGCTCTGGAACTGAAATCGGAATGCTCACTGACATTTTCCCCCCTTCGAAAGTCTGAAAAATGATGGAAAAATGACTAAGTCCAAAAAAAATTTTTTTAAACTTTTTTCAATTTTACCCCCGTGGGATATATATTCTACCCACACACATTTGGAACTCTCCTGGGGTACCCTCACACATATTATTCCCTCATTTAATGTATATTTTCACCAAAAAGTGAAGTTTTCCAAAAGTCAGAAAATTGGCTGAAAACCACTTAATATCAAGGACTCATCGGGCGAATCACTCTGGAACTGAAATCGGAATACTCACTGACATTTTCCCCTCTCCGAAAGTCTGAAAAATGATGGAAAAATGACTAAGTCCAAAAAAAATTTTTTAAACTTTTTTCAATTTTACCCCCATGGGATATACATTCTACCCACACACATTTGGAACTCTCCTGGGGTACCCTCGCACATATTATTCCCTCATTTAATGGATATTTTCACCAAAAAGTGAAGTTTTCCAAAAGTCAGAAAATTGGCTGAAAACGACTTAATATCAAGGACTCATCAGGCGAATCACTCTGGAACTAAAATCGGAATACTCACTGACATTTTCCCCTCTCCGAAAGTCTGAAAAATGATGGAAAAATGACTAAGTCAAAAAAAAAAATTTTAAAACTTTTTTCAATTTTACCCCCGTGGGATATATATTCTACCCACACACATTTGGAACTCTCCTGGGGTACCCTCACACATATTATTCCCTCATTTAATGGATATTTTCACCAAAAAGTGAAGTTTTCAAAAAGTCTGAAAATTGGCTGAAGACGACTTAATATCAAGGACTCATGGGGCGAATCACTCTGGAACTGAAATCGGAATACTCACTGACATTTTCCCCTCTCTAAAAGTTTGAAAAATGATGGAAAAATGACTAAGTCCAAGAAAAAATTTTTTCAACTTTTTTCAATTTTACCCCCGTGGGATATACATTCTACCCACACACATTTGGAACTCTCCTGGGGTACCCTTACACATTTTATTCCCTCATTTAATGTATATTTTCACCAATAAGTGAAGTTTTCAAAAAGTCAGAAAATTGGCTGAAAACGACTTAATATCATGGACTCATCGGGCGAATCACTCTGGAACTGAAATCGGAATACTCACTGACATTTTCCCCTCTCTGAAAGTTTGAAAAATGATGGAAAAATGACTAAGTCCAAGAAAAAAATTTTTCAATTTTACCCCCGTGGGATATACATTCTACCCACACACATTTGGAACTCTCCTGGGGTACCCTTACACATTTTATTCCCTCATTTAATGTATATTTTCACCAAAAAGTGAAGTTTTCAAAAAGTCAGAAAATTGGCTGAAAACGACTTAATATCATGGACTCATCGGGCGAATCACTCTGGAACTGAAATTGGAATGCTCACTGACATTTTCCCCTTTCCGAAAGTCTGAAAAATGATGGAAAAATGACTAAGTCCAAAAAAAATTTTTTAAACTTTTTTCAGTTTTACCCCCGTGGGATATATATTCTACCCACACACATTTGGAACTCTCCTGGTGTACCCTCACACATATTATTCCTTCATTTAATGGATATTTTCACCAAAAAGTGAAGTTTTCAAAAAGTCCAAAAATTGGCTGAAAACGACTTAATATCATGGACTCATCGGGTGAATCACTCTGGAACTGAAATCGGAATGCTCACTGACATTTTCCCCTCTACGAAAGTCTGAAAAATGATGGAAAAATGACTAAGTCCAAAAAAATTTTTTAAACTTTTTTCAATTTTACCCCCGTGGGATATACATTCTACCCACACACATTTGGAACTCTCCTGGGGTACCCTTACACATATTATTCCCTCATTTAATGTATATTTTCACCAAAAAGTGAAGTTTTTAAAAAAGTCAGAAAATTGGCTGAACATGACTTAATATCAAGGACTCATCGGGCGAATCACTGTGGAACTGAAATCGGAATGCTCACTGACATTTTCCCCCCTTCGAAAGTCTGAAAAATGATGGAAAAATGACTAAGTCCAAAAAAAATTTTTTTCAACTTTTTTCAATTTTACCCCCGTGGGATATATATTCTACCCACACACATTTGGAACTCTCCTGGGGTACCCTCGCACATATTATTCCCTCATTTAATGGATATTTTCACCAAATAGTGAAGTTTTCCAAAAGTCAGAAAATTGGCTGAAAACGACTTAATATCAAGGACTCATCAGGCGAATCACTCTGGAACTGAAATCGGAATACTCACTGACATTTTCCCCTCTCCGAATGTCTGAAAAATGATGGAAAAATGACTAAGTCCAAAAAAAATTTTTTAAAACTTTTTTCAATTTTACCCCCGTGGGATATATATTCTACCACACACATTTGGAACTCTCCTGGGGTACCCTCACACATATTATTCCCTCATTTAATGGATATTTTCACCAAAAAGTGAAGTTTTCAAAAAGTCAGAAAATTGGCTGAAGAAGACTTAATATCAAGGACTCATCGGGCAAATCACTCTGGAACTGAAATCGGAATACTCACTGACATTTTTCCCTCTCTGAAAGTTTGAAAAATGATGGAAAAATGACTAAGTCCAAGAAAAATTTTTTTCAATTTTACCCCCGTGGGATATACATTCTACCCACACACATTTGGTACTCTCCTGGGGTACCCTTACACATTTTATTCCCTCATTTAATGGATATTTTCACCAAAAAGTGAAGTTTTCAAAAAGTCAGAAAATTGGCTGAAAACGACTTAATATCAAGGACTCATCGGGCGAATCACTCTGGAACTGAAATCGGAATGCTCACTGACATTTTCCCCTCTCCGAAAGTCTGAAAAATGATGGAAAAATGACTAAGTCCAAAAAAAATTTTTTAAACTTTTTTCAATTTTACCCCCGTGGGATATATATTCTACCCACACACATTTGGAACTCTCCTGGGGTACCCTCACACATATTATTCCCTCATTTAATGGATATTTTCACCAAAAAGTGAAGTTTTCCAAAAGTCAGAAAATTGGCTGAAAATGACTTAATATCAAGGACTCATCGGGCGAATCACTCTGGAACTGAAATCGGAATACTCACTGAAATTTTCCCCCCTTCGAAAGTCTGAAAAATGACGGAAAAATGACTAAGTCCAAAAAAAATTTTTTTAAACTTTTTTCAATTTTACCCCCGTGGGATATATATTCTACCCACACACATTTGGAACTCTCCTGGTGTACCCTCACACATATTATTCCCTCATTTAATGGATATTTTCACCAAAAAGTGAAGTTTTCAAAAAGTCCAAAAATTGGCTGAAAACGACTTAATATCATGGACTCATCGGGTGAATCACTCTGGAACTGAAATCGGAATGCTCACTGACATTTTCCCCTCTACGAAAGTCTGAAAAATGATGGAAAAATGACTAAGTCCAAAAAAAATTTTTTAAACTTTTTTCAATTTTACCCCCGTGGGATATACATTCTACCCACACACATTTGGAACTCTCCTGGGGTACCCTTACACATATTATTCCCTCATTTAATGTATATTTTCACCAAAAAGTGAAGTTTTCCAAAAGTCAGAAAATTGGCTGAAAATGACTTAATATCAAGGACTCATCGGGCGAATCACTCTGGAACTGAAATCGGAATACTCACTGACATTTTCCCCTCTCTGAAAGTTTGAAAAATGATGGAAAAATGACTAAGTCCAAGAAAAAAATTTTTCAATTTTACCCCCGTGGGATATACATTCTACCCACACACATTTGGAACTCTCCTGGGGTACCCTTACACATTTTATTCCCTCATTTAATGTATATTTTCACCAATAAGTGAAGTTTTCAAAAAGTCAGAAAATTGGCTGAAAACGACTTAATATCATGGACTCATCGGGCGAATCACTCTGGAACTGAAATTGGAATGCTCACTGACATTTTCCCCTCTCCGAAAGTCTGAAAAATGATGGAAAAATGACTAAGTCCAAAAAAAATTTTTTAAACTTTTTTCAATTTTACCCCCGTGGGATATATATTCTACCCACACACATTTGGAACTCTCCTGGTGTACCCTCACACATATTATTCCTTCATTTAATGGATATTTTCACCAAAAAGTGAAGTTTTCAAAAAGTCCAAAAATTGGCTGAAAACGACTTAATATCATGGACTCATCGGGTGAATCACTCTGGAGCTGAAATCGGAATGCTCACTGACATTTTCCCCTCTACGAAAGTCTGAAAAATGATGGAAAAATGACTAAGTCCAAAAAAAATTTTTTTCAACTTTTTTCAATTTTACCCCCGTGGGATATATATTCTACCCACACACATTTGGAACTCTCCTGGGGTACCCTCGCACATATTATTCCCTCATTTAATGGATATTTTCACCAAATAGTGAAGTTTTCCAAAAGTCAGAAAATTCCATGAAAACGACTTAATATCAAGGACTCATCAGGCGAATCACTCTGGAACTGAAATCGGAATACTCACTGACATTTTCCCCTCTCCGAAAGTCTGAAAAATGATGGAAAAATGACTAAGTCCAAAAAAAATTTTTTAAAACTTTTTTCAATTTTACCCCCGTGGGATATATATTCTACCCACACACATTTGGAACTCTCCTGGGGTACCCTCACACATATTATTCCCTCATTTAATGGATATTTTCACCAAAAAGTGAAGTTTTCAAAAAGTCTGAAAATTGGCTGAAGACGACTTAATATCAAGGACTCATGGGGCGAATCACTCTGGAACTGAAATCGGAATACTCACTGACATTTTCCCCTCTCTAAAAGTTTGAAAAATGATGGAAAAATGACTAAGTCCAAGAAAAAATTTTTTCAACTTTTTTCAATTTTACCCCCGTGGGATATACATTCTACCCACACACATTTGGAACTCTCCTGGGGTACCCTTACACATTTTATTCCCTCATTTAATGTATATTTTCACCAATAAGTGAAGTTTTCAAAAAGTCAGAAAATTGGCTGAAAACGACTTAATATCATGGACTCATCGGGCGAATCACTCTGGAACTGAAATTGGAATGCTCACTGACATTTTCCCCTCTCCGAAAGTCTGAAAAATGATGGAAAAATGACTAAGTCCAAAAAAAATTTTTTAAACTTTTTTCAATTTTACCCCCGTGGGATATATATTCTACCCACACACATTTGGAACTCTCCTGGTGTACCCTCACACATATTATTCCTTCATTTAATGGATATTTTCACCAAAAAGTGAAGTTTTCAAAAAGTCCAAAAATTGGCTGAAAACGACTTAAAATCATGGACTCATCGGGTGAATCACTCTGGAGCTGAAATCGGAATGCTCACTGACATTTTCCCCTCTACGAAAGTCTGAAAAATGATGGAAAAATGACTAAGTCCAAAAAAAATTTTTTAAACTTTTTTCAATTTTACCCCCGTGGGATATACATTCTACCCACACACATTTGGAACTCTCCTGGGGTACCCTTACACATATTATTCCCTCATTTAATGTATATTTTCACCAAAAAGTGAAGTTTTTAAAAAAGTCAGAAAATTGGCTGAAAATGACTTAATATCAAGGACTCATCGGGCGAATCACTCTGGAACTGAAATCGGAATGCTCACTGACATTTTACCCCCTTCGAAAGTCTGAAAAATGATGGAAAAATGACTAAGTCCAAAAAAAATTTTTTTCAACTTTTTTCAATTTTACCCCCGTGGGATATATATTCTACCCACACACATTTGGAACTCTCCTGGGGTACCCTCGCACATATTATTCCCTCATTTAATGGATATTTTCACCAAATAGTGAAGTTTTCCAAAAGTCAGAAAATTCCATGAAAACGACTTAATATCAAGGACTCATCAGGCGAATCACTCTGGAACTGAAATCGGAATACTCACTGACATTTTCCCCTCTCCGAAAGTCTGAAAAATGATGGAAAAATGACTAAGTCCAAAAAAAATTTTTTAAAACTTTTTTCAATTTTACCCCCGTGGGATATATATTCTACCCACACACATTTGGAACTCTCCTGGTGTACCCTCACACATATTATTCCTTCATTTAATGGATATTTTCACCAAAAAGTGAAGTTTTCAAAAAGTCCAAAAATTGGCTGAAAACGACTTAATATCATGGACTCATCGGGTGAATCACTCTGGAACTGAAATCGGAATGCTCACTGACATTTTCCCCTCTACGAAAGTCTGAAAAATGATGGAAAAATGACTAAGTCCAAAAAAAATTTTTTTCAACTTTTTTCTATTTTACCCCCGTGGGATATATATTCTACCCACACACATTTGGAACTCTCCTGGGGTACCCTCGCACATATTATTCCCTCATTTAATGGATATTTTCACCAAATAGTGAAGTTTTCCAAAAGTCAGAAAATTGGCTGAAAACGACTTAATATCAAGGACTCATCAGGCGAATCACTCTGGAACTGAAATCGGAATACTCACTGACATTTTCCCCTCTCCGAAAGTCTGAAAAATGATGGAAAAATGACTAAGTCCAAAAAAAATTTTTTAAAACTTTTTTCAATTTTACCCCCGTGGGATATATATTCTACCCACACACATTTGGAACTCTCCTGGGGTACCCTCACACATATTATTCCCTCATTTAATGGATATTTTCACCAAAAAGTGAAGTTTTCAAAAAGTCAGAAAATTGGCTGAAGAAGACTTAATATCAAGGACTCATCGGGCGAATCACTCTGGAACTGAAATCGGAATACTCACTGACATTTTCCCCTCTCTGAAAGTTTGAAAAATGATGGAAAAATGACTAAGTCCAAGAAAAAAATTTTTCAATTTTACCCCCGTGGGATATACATTCTACCCACACACATTTGGAACTCTCCTGGGGTACCCTTACACATTTTATTCCCTCATTTAATGTATATTTTCACCAATAAGTGAAGTTTTCAAAAAGTCAGAAAATTGGCTGAAAACGACTTAATATCATGGACTCATCGGGCGAATCACTCTGGAACTGAAATTGGAATGCTCACTGACATTTTCCCCTCTCCGAAAGTCTGAAAAATGATGGAAAAATGACTAAGTCCAAAAAAAATTTTTTAAACTTTTTTCAATTTTACCCCCGTGGGATATATATTCTACCCACACACATTTGGAACTCTCCTGGTGTACCCTCACACATATTATTCCTTCATTTAATGGATATTTTCACCAAAAAGTGAAGTTTTCAAAAAGTCCAAAAATTGGCTGAAAACGACTTAATATCATGGACTCATCGGGTGAATCACTCTGGAGCTGAAATCGGAATGCTCACTGACATTTTCCCCTCTACGAAAGTCTGAAAAATGATGGAAAAATGACTAAGTCCAAAAAAAATTTTTTTCAACTTTTTTCAATTTTACCCCCGTGGGATATATATTCTACCCACACACATTTGGAACTCTCCTGGGGTACCCTCGCACATATTATTCCCTCATTTAATGGATATTTTCACCAAATAGTGAAGTTTTCCAAAAGTCAGAAAATTCCATGAAAACGACTTAATATCAAGGACTCATCAGGCGAATCACTCTGGAACTGAAATCGGAATACTCACTGACATTTTCCCCTCTCCGAAAGTCTGAAAAATGATGGAAAAATGACTAAGTCCAAAAAAAATTTTTTAAAACTTTTTTCAATTTTACCCCCGTGGGATATATATTCTACCCACACACATTTGGAACTCTCCTGGGGTACCCTCACACATATTATTCCCTCATTTAATGGATATTTTCACCAAAAAGTGAAGTTTTCAAAAAGTCAGAAAATTGGCTGAAGAAGACTTAATATCAAGGACTCATCGGGCGAATCACTCTGGAACTGAAATCGGAATACTCACTGACATTTTCCCCTCTCTGAAAGTTTGAAAAATGATGGAAAAATGACTAAGTCCAAGAAAAAAATTTTTCAATTTTACCCCCGTGGGATATACATTCTACCCACACACATTTGGAACTCTCCTGGGGTACCCTTACACATTTTATTCCCTCATTTAATGTATATTTTCACCAAAAAGTGAAGTTTTCAAAAAGTCAGAAAATTGGCTGAAAACGACTTAATATCATGGACTCATCGGGCGAATCACTCTGGAACTGAAATTGGAATGCTCACTGACATTTTCCCCTCTCCGAAAGTCTGAAAAATGATGGAAAAATGACTAAGTCCAAAAAAAAATTTTTAAACTTTTTTCAATTTTACCCCCGTGGGATATATATTCTACCCACACACATTTGGAACTCTCCTGGTGTACCCTCACACATATTATTCCTTCATTTAATGGATATTTTCACCAAAAAGTGAAGTTTTCAAAAAGTCCAAAAATTGGCTGAAAACGACTTAATATCATGGACTCATCGGGTGAATCACTCTGGAACTGAAATCGGAATGCTCACTGACATTTTCCCCTCTACGAAAGTCTGAAAAATGATGGAAAAATGACTAAGTCCAAAAAAAATTTTTTAAACTTTTTTCAATTTTACCCCCGTGGGATATACATTCTACCCACACACATTTGGAACTCTCCTGGGGTACCCTTACACATATTATTCCCTCCTTTAATGTATATTTTCACCAAAAAGTGAAGTTTTTAAAAAAGTCAGAAAATTGGCTGAAAATGACTTAATATCAAGGACTCATCGGGCGAATCACTCTGGAACTGAAATCGGAATGCTCACTGACATTTTCCCCCCTTCGAAAGTCTGAAAAATGATGGAAAAATGACTAAGTCCAAAAAAAATTTTTTTCAACTTTTTTCAATTTTACCCCCGTGGGATATATATTCTACCCACACACATTTGGAACTCTCCTGGGGTACCCTCGCACATATTATTCCCTCATTTAATGGATATTTTCACCAAATAGTGAAGTTTTCCAAAAGTCAGAAAATTGGCTGAAAACGACTTAATAGCAAGGACGCATCGGACGAATCGCTCTGGAACTGAAATCGGAATGCTCACTGACATTTTCCCCTCTCCGAATGTCTGAAAAATGATGGAAAAATGACTAAGTCCAAAAAAAATTTTTTAAAACTTTTTTCAATTTTACCCCCGTGGGATATATATTCTACCCACACACATTTGGAACTCTCCTGGGGTACCCTCACACATATTATTCCCTCATTTAATGGATATTTTCACAAAAAAGTGAAGTTTTCAAAAAGTCAGAAAATTGGCTGAAAGCGACTTAATATCAAGGAATCATCGGGCGAATCGCTCTGGAACTGACATCGGAATGCTCACTGACATTTTCCCCCCTTCGAAAGTCTGAAAAATGATAGAAAAATAACTAAGTCCCAAAAAAATTTTTTTAAACTTTTTTCAATTTTACCCCTGTGGGATATATATTCTACCCACACACATTTGGAACTCTCCTGGGGTGCCCTCACACATATTATTCCCTCATTTAATGTATATTTTCACCAAAAAGTGAAGTTTTCAAAAAGTCAGAAAATTGGCTGAAAACGACTTAATAGCAAGGACTCATCGGACGAATCGCTCTGGAACTGAAATCGGAATGCTCACTGACATTTTCCCCTCTCCGAAAATCTGAAAAATGATGGAAAAATGACTAAGTCCAAAAAATTTTTTTTTAAACTTTTTTCAATTTTACCCCTGTGGGATATATATTCTACCCACACACATTTGGAACTCTCCTGGGGTATCCTCACACATATTATTCCCTCATTTAATGGATATTTTCACCAAAAAGTGAAGTTTTCAAAAAGTCAGAAAATTGGCTGAAAATGACTTAATATCAAGGACTCATCGGGCGAATCACTCTGGAACTGAAATCGGAATGCTCACTGACATTTTCCCCCCTTCGAAAGTCTGAAAAATGATGGAAAAATGACTAAGTCCAAAAAAAATATTTTTCAACTTTTTGCAATTTTACCCCCGTGGGATATATATTCTACCCACACACATTTGGAACTCTCCTGGGGTACCCTCGCACATATTATTCCGTCATTTAATGGATATTTTCACCAAAAAGTGAAGTTTTCAAAAAGTCAGAAAATTGGCTGAAAATGACTTAATATCAAGGACTCATCGGGCGAATCACTCTGGAACTGAAATCGGAATGCACACTGACATTTTCCCCCCTTCGAAAGTCTGAAAAATGATCTAAAAATGACTAAGTCCAAAAAAAATTTTTTTAAACTTTTTTCAATTTTACCCCTGTGGGATATATATTCTACCCACACACATTTTGAACTCTCCTGGGGTACCCTCACACATATTATTCCCTCATTTAATGTATATTTTCACCAAAAAGTGAAGTTTTCAAAAAGTCAGAAAATTGGCTGAAAACGACTTAATATCAAGGACTCATCGGGCGAATCACTCTGGAACTGAAATCGGAATGCTCACTGACATTTTCCTCTCTCCGAAAGTCTGAAAAATTATGGAAAAATGACTAAGTCCAAAAAATTTTTTTTTAAACTTTTTTCAATTTTACTCCTGTGGGATATACATTCTACCCACACACATTTGGAACTCTCCTGGGTACCCTCACACATATTATTCCCTCATTTAATGGATATTTTCACCAAAAAGTGAAGTTTTCAAAAAGTCAGAAAATTGGCTGAAAACGACTTAATATCAAGGACTCATCGGGCGAATCACTCTGGAACTGAAATCGGAATGCTCACTGACATTTTCCCCTGTCCGAAAGTCTGAAAAATGATGGAAAAATGACTAAGTCCAAAAAAAATTTTTTTAAACTTTTTTAAATTTTACCCCCGTGGGATATATATTCTACCCACACACATTTGGAACTCTCCTGGGGTACCCTCACACATATTATTCCCTCATTTAATGGATATTTTCACCAAAAAGTGAAGTTTTCAAAAAGTCAGAAAATTGCCTGAAAGCGACTTAACATCAAGGACTCATCTGGCGAATCGCTCTGGAACTGAAATCGGAATGCTCACTGACATTTTCCCCTCTCCGAAAGTCTGAAAAATGATGGAAAAATGACAGTCCAAAAAAAATTTTTTTCAACTTTTTTCAATTTTACCCCCGTGGGATATATATTCTACCCACACACATTTGGAACTCTCCTGGGGTACCCTCGCACATATTATTCCCTCATTTAATGGATATTTTCACCAAAAAGTGAAGTTTTCAAAAAGTCAGAAAATTGGCTGAAAATGACATAATATCAAGGATTCATCGGGCGAATCACTCTGGAACTGAAATCGGAATGCTCACTGACATTTTCCTCTCTCCGAAAGTCTGAAAAATTATGGAAAAATGACTAAGTCCAAAAAATTTTTTTTTAAACTTTTTTCAATTTTACCCCTGTGGGATATACATTCTACCCACACACATTTGGAACTCTCCTGGGTACCCTCACACATATTATTCCCTCATTTAATGAATATTTTCACAGAAAAGTGAAGTTTTCAAAAAGTCAGAAAATTGGCTGAAAGCGACTTAATATCAAGGAATCATCGGGCGAATCGCTCTGGAACTGACATCGGAATGCTCACAGACATTTTTCCCTCTCCGAAAGTCTGAAAAATGATGGAAAAATGACTAAGTATAAAAAATTTTTTTTAAACTTTTATCTATTTTACCCCTGTGGGATATACATTCTACCCACACACATTTGGAACTCTCCTGGGTACCCTCACACATATTATTCCCTCATTTAATGGATATTTTCACAAAAAAGTGAAGTTTTCAAAAAGTCAGAAAATTGGCTGAAAGCGACGTAATATCAAGGAATCATCGGGCGAATCGCTCTGGAACTGACATCGGAATGCTCACTGACATTTTCCCCCCTTCGAAAGTCTGAAAAATGATGGAAAAATGACTAAGTCCCAAAAAAATTTTTTTAAACTTTTTTCAATTTTACCCCTGTGGGATATATATTCTACCCACACACATTTGGAACTCTCCTGGGGTACCCTCACACATATTATTCCCTCATTTAATGTATATTTTCACCAAAAAGTGAAGTTTTCAAAAAGTCAGAAAATTGGCTGAAAACGACTTAATAGCAAGGACTCATCGGACGAATCGCTCTGGAACTGAAATCGGAATGCTCACTGACATTTTCCCCTCTCCGAAAATCTGAAAAATGATGGAAAAATGTCTAAGTCCAAAAAAAATTTTTTTCAACTTTTTGCAATTTTACCACCGTGGGATATATATTCTACCCACACACATTTGGAACTCTCCTGGGGTACCCTCAGACATATTATTCCCTCATTTAATGTATATTTTCACCAAAAAGTGAAGTTTTCAAAAAGTCAGAAAATTGGCTGAAAACGACTTAATATCAAGGACTCATCGGGCGAATCACTCTTTAACTGAAATCGGAATACTCACTGACATTTTCCCCTCTCCGAAAGTCTGAAAAAAGATGGAAAAATGACTAAGTCCAAAAAAAATTTTTTTCAACTTTTTTCAATTTTACCCCTGTGGGATATACATTCTACCCGCACACATTTGGAACTCTCCTGGGGTACCCTTGCACATATTATTCCCTCATTTAATGGATATTTTCACCAAAAAGTGAAGTTTTCAAAAAGTCAGAAAATTGGCTGAAAACGACTTAATATCAAGGACTCATCGGGCGAATCACTCTGGAACTGAAATCGGAATGCTCACTGACATTTTCCTCTCTCCGAAAGTCTGAAAAATGATGGAAAAATGACTAAGTCCAAAAAATTTTTTTTTAAACTTTTTGCAATTTTACTCCTGTGGGATATACATTCTACCCACACACATTTGGAACTCTCCTGGGTACCCTCACACATATTATTCCCTCATTTAATGGATAGTTTCACAGAAAAGTGAAGTTTTCAAAAAGTCAGAAAATTGGCTGAAAGCGACTTAATATCAAGGAATCATCGGGCGAATCGCTCTGGAACTGACATCGGAATGCTCACAGACATTTTTCCCTCTCCGAAAGTCTGAAAAATGATGGAGAAATGACTAAATATAAAAAAATTTTTTTAAACTTTTATCTATTTTACCCCTGTGGGATATACATTCTACCCACACACATTTGGAACTCTCCTGGGTACCCTCACACATATTATTCCCTCATTTAATGGATATTTTCACAAAAAAGTGAAGTTTTCAAAAAGTCAGAAAATTGGCTGAAAGCGACTTAATATCAAGGAATCATCGGGCGAATCGCTCTGGAACTGACATCGGAATGCTCACTGACATTTTCCCCCCTTCGAAAGTCTGAAAAATGATGGAAAAATGACTAAGTCCCAAAAAATTTTTTTTAAACTTTTTTCAATTTTACCCCTGTGGGATATATATTCTACCCACACACATTTGGAACTCTCCTGGGGTACCCTCACACATATTATTCCCTCATTTAATGTATATTTTCACCAAAAGTGAAGTTTTCAAAAAGTCAGAAAATTGGCTGAAAACGACTTAATATCATGGACTCATTGGTCGAATCACTCTGGAACTGAAATTGGAATGCTCACTGACATTTTCCCCTCTCCGAAAGTCTGAAAAATGATGGAAAAATGACTAAGTCCAAAAAAATTTTTTTTCAACTTCTTTCAATTTTACCCCTGTGGGATATACATTCTACCCACACACATTTGGAACTCTCCTGGGGTACCCTTACACATATTTTTCCCTCATTTAATGTATATTTTCACCAAAAAGTGAAGTTTTCAATAAGTCAGAAAATTGTCTGAAAACGACTTAATATCAAGGACTCATCGGACGAATCGCTCTGGAACTGAAATCGGAATGCTCACTGACATTTTCCCCTCTCCGAAAATCTGAAAAATGATGGAAAAATGACTAAGTCCCCAAAAATTTTTTTTAAACTTTTTTCAATTTTACCCCTGTGGGATATATATTCTACCCACACACATTTGGAACTCTCCTGGGGTACCCTCACACATATTATTCCCTCATTTAATGTATATTTTCACCAAAAGTGAAGTTTTCAAAAAGTCAGAAAATTTGCTGAAAACGACTTTATAGCAAGGACTCATCGGACAAATCGCTCTGGAACTGAAATCGGAATGCTCACTGACATTTTCCCCTCTCCGAAAATCTGAAAAATGATGGAAAAATGACTAAGTCCAAAAAATTTTTTTTAAACTTTTTTCAATTTTACCCCTGTGGGATATATATTCTACCCACACACATTTGGAACTCTCCTGGGGTACCCTCACACATATTATTCCCTCATTTAATGTATATTTTCACCAAAAGTGAAGTTTTCAAAAAGTCAGAAAATTGGCTGAAAACGACTTAATAGCAAGGACTCATCGGACAAATCGATCTGGAACTGAAATCGGAATGCTCACTGACATTTTCCCCTCTCCGAAAATCTGAAAAATGATGGAAAAATGACTAAGTCCAAAAAATTTTTTTTAAACTTTTTTCAATTTTACCCCTGTGGGATATATATTCTACCCACACACATTTGGAACTCTCCTGGGGTATCCTCACACATATTATTCCCTCATTTAATGGATATTTTCACCAAAAAGTGAAGTTTTCAAAAAGTCAGAAAATTGGCTGAAAACGACTTAATATCAAGGACTCATCGGGCGAATCACTCTGGAACTGAAATCGGAATGCTCACTGACATTTTCCCCTCTCCGAAAGTCTGAAAAATGATGGAAAAATGACTAAGTCCAAAAAAAATTTTTTTAAACTTTTTTAAATTTTACCCCCGTGGGATATATATTCTACCCACACACATTTGGAACTCTCCTGGGGTACCCTCACACATATTATTCCCTCATTTAATGGATATTTTCACCAAAAAGTGAAGTTTTCAAAAAGTCAGAAAATTGCCTGAAAGCGACTTAATATCAAGGACTCATCTGGCGAATCGCTCTGGAACTGAAATCGGAATGCTCACTGACATTTTCCCCTCTCCGAAAGTCTGAAAAATGATGGAAAAATGAAAGTCCAAAAAAATTTTTTTTCAACTTTTTTCAATTTTACCCCTGTGGGATATATATTCTACCCACACACATTTGGAACTCTCCTGGGGTATCCTCACACATATTATTCCCTCATTTAATGGATATTTTCACCAAAAAGTGAAGTTTTCAAAAAGTCAGAAAATTGGCTGAAAACGACTTAATATCATGGACTCATTGGTCGAATCACTCTGGAACTGAAATTGGAATGCTCACTGACATTTTCCCCTCTCCGAAAGTCTGAAAAATGATGGAAAAATGACTAAGTCCAAAAAAATTTTTTTTCAACTTTTTTCAATTTTACCCCTGTGGGATATACATTCTACCCACACACATTTGGAACTCTCCTGGGGTACCCTTACACATATTATTCCCTCATTTAATGTATATTTTCACCAAAAAGTGAAGTTTTCAATAAGTCAGAAAATTGTCTGAAAACGACTTAATATCAAGGACTCATCGGACGAATCGCTCTGGAACTGAAATCGGAATGCTCACTGACATTTTCCCCTCTCCGAAAGTCTGAAAAATGATGGAAAAATGACTAAGTCCAAAAAAAATTTTTTCCAACTTTTTTCAATTTTACCCCTGTGGGATATACATTCTACCCACACACATTTGGAACTCTCCTGGGGTACCCTTACACATATTATTCCCTCATTTAATGTAAATTTTCACCAAAAAGTGAAGTTTTCCAAAAGTCAGAAAATTGTCTGAAAATGACTTAATATCAAGGACTCATCGGGCGAATCGCTCTGGAACTGATATCGGAATGCTCACAGACATTTTTTCCTCTCCGAAAGTCTGAAAAATGATGGAAAAATGACTAAGTCTAAAAAAATTTTTTTTAAACTTTTTTCAATTTTACCTTTGTGGGATATACATTCTGCCCACACACATTTGGAACTCTCCTGGGGTACCCTCACACATATTATTCCCTCATTTAATGGGTATTTTCACCAAAAAGTGAAGTTTTCAAAAAGTCAGAAAATTGCCTGAAAGCGACTTAATATCAAGGGCTCATCAGGCGAATCGCTCTGGAACTGAAATCGGAATGCTCACTGACATTTTCCCCTCTCCGAAAGTTTGAAAAATGATGGAAAAATGACTAAGTCCAAAAAAAATTTTTTTCAACTTTTTTCAATTTTACCCCCGTGGGATATACATTCTACCCACACACATTTGGAACTCTCCTGGGGTACCCTTACACATATTATTCCCTCGTTTAATGTATATTTTGACCAAAAAGTGAAGTTTTCCAAAAGTCAGAAAATTGGCTGAAAATGACTTAATATCAAGGACTCATCGGGCGAATCACTTTGGAACTGAAATCGGAATGCTCACTGACATTTTCCCCTCTCCGAAAGTCTGAAAAATGATGGAAAAATGACTAAGTCCAAAAAAAATTTTTTTAAACTTTTTTCAATTTTACCCCTTTGGGATATACATTCTACCTACACACATTTGGAACTCTCCTGGGGTACCCTCACACATATTATTCCCTCATTTAATGTATATTTTCACCAAAAAGTGAAGTTTTCCAAAAGTCAGAAAATTGGCTGAAAATGACTTAATATCAAGGACTCATCGGGCGAAACGCTCTGGAACTGAAATGGGAATACTCACTGATATTTTCCCCTCTCCGAAAGTTTGAAAAATGATGGAAAAATGACTAAGTCCAAAAAAGATTTTTTTCAACTTTTTTCAATTTTACCCCCGTGGGATATATATTTTACCCACACACATTTGGAACTCTCCTGGGGTACCCTCGCACATATTATTCCCTCATTTAATGTATATTTTCACCAAAAAGTGAAGTTTTCAATAAGTCAGAAAATTGTCTGAAAACGACTTAATATCAAGGACTCATCGGGCGAATCGCTCTGGAACTGAAATCGGAATGCTCACTGACATTTTCCCCTCTCCGAAAGTCTGAAAAATGATGGAAAAATGACAGTCCAAAAAAAATTTTTTTCAACTTTTTCCAATTTTACCCCCATGGGATATATATTCTACCCACACACATTTAGAACTCTCCTGGGGTACCCTCGCACATATTATTCCCTCATTTAATGGATATTTTCACCAAAAAGTGAAGTTTTCAAAAAGTCAGAAAATTGGCTGAAAATGACTTAATATCAAGGGCGAATCGGGCGAATCGCTCTGGAACTGAAATCGGAATGCTCACTGACATTTTCCCCTCTCCGAAAGTCTGAAAAATGATGGAAAAATGACTAAGTCCAAAAAAAAATTTTTTCAATTTTACCCCTGTGGGATATACATTCTACCCACACACATTTGGAACTCTCCTGGGGTATCCTTACACATATTATTCCCTCGTTTAATGTATATTTTCACCAAAAAGTGAAGTTTTCCAAAAGTCAGAAAATTGGCTGAAAATGACTTAATATCAAGGACTCATCGGGCGAATCACTCTGGAACTGAAATCGGAATGCTCACTGACATTTTCCCCTCTCCGAAAGTCTGAAAAATGATGGAAAAATGACTAAGTCCAAAAAAAATTTTTTTAAACTTTTTTCAATTTTACCCCTTTGGGATATACATTCTACCTACACACATTTGGAACTCTCCTGGGGTACCCTCACACATATTATTCCCTCATTTAATGGATATTTTCACCAAAAAGTGAAGTTTTCAAAAAGTCAGAAATTTGGCTGAAAGCGACTTAATATCAAGGACTCATCGGGCGAATCGCTCTGGAACTGAAATCGGAATACTCACTGATATTTTCCCCTCTCCGAAAGTTTGAAAAATGATGGAAAAATGACTAAGTCCAAAAAAGATTTTTTTCAACTTTTTTCAATTTTACCCCCGTGGGATATATATTTTACCCACACACATTTGGAACTCTCCTGGGGTACCCTCGCACATATTATTCCCTCATTTAATGTATATTTTCACCAAAAAGTGAAGTTTTCAATAAGTCAGAAAATTGTCTGAAAACGACTTAATATCAAGGACTCATCGGGCGAATCGCTCTGGAACTGAAATCGGAATGCTCACTGACATTTTCCCCTCTCCGAAAGTCTGAAAAATGATGGAAAAATGACAGTCCAAAAAAAATTTTTTTCAACTTTTTTCAATTTTACCCCCATGGGATATATATTCTACCCACACACATTTAGAACTCTCCTGGGGTACCCTCGCACATATTATTCCCTCATTTAATGGATATTTGCACCAAAAAGTGAAGTTTTCAAAAAGTCAGAAAATTGGCTGAAAATGACTTAATATCAAGGGCGAATCGGGCGAATCGCTCTGGAACTGAAATCGGAATGCTCACTGACATTTTCCCCTCTCCGAAAGTCTGAAAAATGATGGAAAAATGACTAAGTCCCAAAAAAATTTTTTTCAACTTTTTTCAATTTTACCCCTGTGGGATATACATTCTACCCACACACATTTGAAACTCTCCTGGGGTACCCTCGCACATATTATTCCCTCATTTAATGGATATTTTCACAAAAAAGTGAAATTTTCAATAAGTCAGAAAATTGGCTGAAAACGACTTAATATCAAGGACTCATTGGGCGAATCGCTCTGGAACTGAAATCGGAATGCTCACTGACATTTTCCCCCCTTCGAAAGTCTGAAAAATGATGGAAAAATGACTAAGTCCAAAAAAAATTTTTTTTAACTTTTTTCAATTTTACCCCTTTGGGATATACATTCTACCCACACACATTTGGAACTCTCCTGGGGTACCCTCACACATATTATTCCCTCATTTAATGTATATTTTCACCAAAAAGTGAAGTTTTCAAAAAGTCAGAAAATTGCCTGAAAGCGACTTAATATCAAGGACTCATCGGGCGAATCACTCTGGAACTGAAATCGGAATGCTCACTGACATTTTCCCCCCTTCGAAAGTCTGAAAAATGATGGAAAAATGAGTAAGTCCAAAAAAAATTTTTTTCAACTTTTTTCAATTTTACCCCCGTGGGATATATATTCTACCCACACACATTTGGAACTCTCCTGGGGTACCCTCACACATATTATTCCCTCATTTAATGTATATTTTCACCAAAAAGTGAAGTTTTCCAAAAGTCAGAAAATTGACTGAAAACCACTTAATATCAAGGACTCATCGGGCAAATCGCTCTGGAACTGAAATCGGAATGCTCACTGACATTTTCCCCCCTTCGAAAGTCTGAAAAATGATGGAAAAATGACTAAGTCCAAAAAAAATTTTTTTAAACTTTTTTCAATTTTACCCCCGTGGGATATATATTCTACCCACACACATTTGGAACTCTCCTGGGGTACCCTCACACATATTATTCCCTCATTTAATGGATATTTTCACCAAAAAGTGAAGTTTTCAAAAAGTCAGAAAATTGGCTGAAAACCACTTAATATCAAGGACTCATCGGGCGAATCGCTCTGGAACTGAAATCGGAATGCTCACTGACATTTTCCCCTCTCCGAAAGTCTGAAAAATGATGGAAAAATGACAGTCCAAAAAAAATTTTTTTCAACTTTTTCCAATTTTACCCCCATGGGATATATATTCTACCCACACACATTTAGAACTCTCCTGGGGTACCCTCGCACATATTATTCCCTCATTTAATGGATATTTTCACCAAAAAGTGAAGTTTTCAAAAAGTCAGAAAATTGGCTGAAAATGACTTAATATCAAGGGCGAATCGGGCGAATCGCTCTGGAACTGAAATCGGAATGCTCACTGACATTTTCCCCTCTCCGAAAGTCTGAAAAATGATGGAAAAATGACTAAGTCCAAAAAAAAATTTTTTCAATTTTACCCCTGTGGGATATACATTCTACCCACACACATTTGGAACTCTCCTGGGGTATCCTTACACATATTATTCCCTCGTTTAATGTATATTTTCACCAAAAAGTGAAGTTTTCCAAAAGTCAGAAAATTGGCTGAAAATGACTTAATATCAAGGACTCATCGGGCGAATCACTCTGGAACTGAAATCGGAATGCTCACTGACATTTTCCCCTCTCCGAAAGTCTGAAAAATGATGGAAAAATGACTAAGTCCAAAAAAAATTTTTTTAAACTTTTTTCAATTTTACCCCTTTGGGATATACATTCTACCTACACACATTTGGAACTCTCCTGGGGTACCCTCACACATATTATTCCCTCATTTAATGGATATTTTCACCAAAAAGTGAAGTTTTCAAAAAGTCAGAAATTTGGCTGAAAGCGACTTAATATCTAGGACTCATCGGGCGAATCGCTCTGGAACTGAAATCGGAATACTCACTGATATTTTCCCCTCTCCGAAAGTTTGAAAAATGATGGAAAAATGACTAAGTCCAAAAAAGATTTTTTTCAACTTTTTTCAATTTTACCCCCGTGGGATATATATTTTACCCACACACATTTGGAACTCTCCTGGGGTACCCTCGCACATATTATTCCCTCATTTAATGTATATTTTCACCAAAAAGTGAAGTTTTCAATAAGTCAGAAAATTGTCTGAAAACGACTTAATATCAAGGACTCATCGGGCGAATCGCTCTGGAACTGAAATCGGAATGCTCACTGACATTTTCCCCTCTCCGAAAGTCTGAAAAATGATGGAAAAATGACAGTCCAAAAAAAATTTTTTTCAACTTTTTTCAATTTTACCCCCATGGGATATATATTCTACCCACACACATTTAGAACTCTCCTGGGGTACCCTCGCACATATTATTCCCTCATTTAATGGATATTTTCACCAAAAAGTGAAGTTTTCAAAAAGTCAGAAAATTGGCTGAAAATGACTTAATATCAAGGGCGAATCGGGCGAATCGCTCTGGAACTGAAATCGGAATGCTCACTGACATTTTCCCCTCTCCGAAAGTCTGAAAAATGATGGAAAAATGACTAAGTCCCAAAAAAATTTTTTTCAACTTTTTTCAATTTTACCCCTGTGGGATATACATTCTACCCACACACATTTGAAACTCTCCTGGGGTACCCTCGCACATATTATTCCCTCATTTAATGGATATTTTCACAAAAAAGTGAAATTTTCAATAAGTCAGAAAATTGGCTGAAAACGACTTAATATCAAGGACTCATTGGGCGAATCGCTCTGGAACTGAAATCGGAATGCTCACTGACATTTTCCCCCCTTCGAAAGTCTGAAAAATGATGGAAAAATGACTAAGTCCAAAAAAAATTTTTTTTAACTTTTTTCAATTTTACCCCTTTGGGATATACATTCTACCCACACACATTTGGAACTCTCCTGGGGTACCCTCACACATATTATTCCCTCATTTAATGTATATTTTCACCAAAAAGTGAAGTTTTCAAAAAGTCAGAAAATTGCCTGAAAGCGACTTAATATCAAGGACTCATCGGGCGAATCACTCTGGAACTGAAATCGGAATGCTCACTGACATTTTCCCCCCTTCGAAAGTCTGAAAAATGATGGAAAAATGAGTAAGTCCAAAAAAAATTTTTTTCAACTTTTTTCAATTTTACCCCCGTGGGATATATATTCTACCCACACACATTTGGAACTCTCCTGGGGTACCCTCACACATATTATTCCCTCATTTAATGTATATTTTCACCAAAAAGTGAAGTTTTCCAAAAGTCAGAAAATTGACTGAAAACCACTTAATATCAAGGACTCATTGGGCAAATCGCTCTGGAACTGAAATCGGAATGCTCACTGACATTTTCCCCCCTTCGAAAGTCTGAAAAATGATGGAAAAATGACTAAGTCCAAAAAAAATTTTTTTAAACTTTTTTCAATTTTACCCCCGTGGGATATATATTCTACCCACACACATTTGGAACTCTCCTGGGGTACCCTCACACATATTATTCCCTCATTTAATGGATATTTTCACCAAAAAGTGAAGTTTTCAAAAAGTCAGAAAATTGGCTGAAAACCACTTAATATCAAGGACTCATCGGGCGAATCACTCTGGAACTGAAATCGGAATACTCACTGACATTTTCCCCTCTCCGAAAGTCTGAAAAATGACGGAAAAATGACTAAGTCCAAAAAAAATTTTTTAAAACTTTTTTCAATTTTACCCCCGTGGGATATATATTCTACCCACGCACATTTGGAACTCTCCTGGGGTACCCTCACACATATTATTCCCTCATTTAATGTATATTTTCACCAAAAAGTGAAGTTTTCAAAAAGTCAGAAAATTGCCTGAAAGCGACTTAATATCAAGGACTCATCGGGCGAATCACTCTGGAACTGAAATCGGAATGCTCACTGACATTTTCCCCCCTTCGAAAGTCTAAAAAATGATGGAAAAATGAGTAAGTCCAAAAAAAATTTTTTTCAACTTTTTTCAATTTTACCCCCGTGGGATATATATTCTACCCACACACATTTGGAACTCTCCTGGGGTACCCTCACACATATTATTCCCTCATTTAATGTATATTTTCACCAAAAAGTGAAGTTTTCCAAAAGTCAGAAAATTGACTGAAAACCACTTAATATCAAGGACTCATCGGGCGAATCGCTCTGGAACTGAAATAGGAATGCTCACTGACATTTTCCCCCCTTCGAAAGTCTGAAAAATGATGGAAAAATGACTAAGTCCAAAAAAAATTTTTTTAAACTTTTTTCAATTTTACCCCCGTGGGATATATATTCTACCCACACACATTTGGAACTCTCCTGGGGTACCCTCGCACATATTATTCCCTCATTTAATGGATATTTTCACCAAAAAGTGAAGTTTTCAAAAAGTCAGAAAATTGGCTGAAGACGACTTAATATCAAGGACTCATCGGGCGAATCACTCTGGAACTGAAATCGGAATACTCACTGACATTTTCCAGTCTCTGAAAGTTTGAAAAATGATGGAAAAATGACTAAGTCCAAGAAAAAATTTTTTCAACTTTTTTCAATTTTACCCCCGTGGGATATACATTCTACCCACATACATTTGGAACTCTCCTGGGGTACCCTTACACATTTTATTCCCTCATTTAATGTATATTTTCACCAAAATGTGAAGTTTTCAAACAGTCAGAAAATTGGCTGAAAACGACTTAATATCATGGACTCATCGGGCGAATCACTCTGGAACTGAAATCGGAATGCTCACTGACATTTTCCCCCCTTCGAAAGTCTGAAAAATGATGGAAAAATGACTAAGTCCAAAAAAAATTTTTTTCAACTTTTTTCAATTTTACCCCCGTGGGATATATATTCTACCCACACACATTTGGAACTCTCCTGGGGTACCCTCACACATATTATTCCCTCATTTAATGTATATTTTCACCAAAAAGTGAAGTTTTCCAAAAATCAGAAAATTGGCTGAAAACCACTTAATATCAAGGACTCATCGGGCGAATCACTCTGGAACTGAAATCGGAATACTCACTGACATTTTCCCCTCTCCGAAAGTCTGAAAAATGATGGAAAAATGACTAAGTCCAAAAAAAATTTTTTAAAACTTTTTTCAATTTTACCCTCGTGGGATATATATTCTACCCACACACATTTGGAACTCTCCTGGGGTACCCTCACACATATTATTCCCTCATTTAATGGATATTTTCACCAAAAAGTGAAGTTTTCAAAAAGTCCAAAAATTGGCTGAAAACAACTTAATATCATGGACTCATCGGGTGAATCACTTTGGAACAGAAATCGGAATACTCACTGACATTTTCCCCTCTACGAAAGTCTGAAAAATGATGGAAAAATGACTAAGTCCAAAAAAAATTTTTTTCAACTTTTTTCAATTTTACCCCTGTGGGATATACATTCTACCCACACACATTTGGAACTCTCCTGGGGTACCCTCACACATATTATTCCCTCATTTAATGGATATTTTCACCAAAAAGTGAAGTTTTCAAAAAGTCCAAAAATTGTCTGAAAACGACTTAATATCATGGACTCATCGGGTGAATCACTCTGGAACTGAAATCGGAATGCTCACTGACATTTTCCCGTGTCCGAAAGTCTGAAAAATGATGGAAAAATGATTAAGTCCAAAAAATTTTTTTTTTAAACTTTTTTCAATTTTACCCCTGTGGGATATACATTCTACCCACACACATTTGGAACTCTCCTGGGTACCCTCACACATATTATTCCCTCATTTAATGGATATTTTCACCAAAAAGTGAAGTTTTCAAAAAGTCAGAAAATTGGCTGAAAACGACTTAATATCATGGACTCATCGGGTGAATCACTCTGGAACTGAAATTGGAATACTCACTGACATTTTCCCCTCTACGAAAGTCTGAAAAATGATGGAAAAATGACTAAGTCCAAAAAAAAATTTTTAAACTTTTTTCAATTTTACCCCCGTGGGATATACATTCTACCCACACACATTTGGAACTCTCCTGGGGTACCCTTACACATATTATTCCCTCATTTAATGTATATTTTCACCAAAAAGTGAAGTTTTCCAAAAGTCAGAAAATTGGCTGAAAACCACTTAATATCAAGGACTCATCGGGCGAATCACTCTGGAACTGAAATCGGAATACTCACTGACATTTTCCCCTCTCCGAAAGTCTGAAAAATGATGGAAAAATGACTAAGTCCAAAAAAAATTTTTTAAAACTTTTTTCAATTTTACCCTCGTGGGATATACATTCTACCCACACACATTTGGAACTCTCCTGGGGTACCCTCACACATATTATTCCCTCATTTAATGGATATTTTCACCAAAAAGTGAAGTTTTCAAAAAGTCCAAAAATTGTCTGAAAACGACTTAATATCATGGACTCATCGGGTGAATCACTCTGGAACTGAAATCGGAATGCTCACTGACATTTTCCCCTCTCCGAAAGTCTGAAAAATGATGGAAAAATGACAGTCCAAAAAAAATTTTTTTCAACTTTTTTCAATTTTACCCCTGTGGGATATACATTCTACCCGCACACATTTGGAACTCTCCTGGGGTACCCTTGCACATATTATTCCCTCATTTAATGGATATTTTCACCAAAAAGTGAAGTTTTCAAAAAGTCAGAAAATTGGCTGAAAACGACTTAATATGAAGGACTCATCGGGCGAATCACTCTGGAACTGAAATCGGAATGCTCACTGACATTTTCCCCTCTCCGAAAGTCTGAAAAATGATGGAAAAATGACAGTCCAAAAAAAATTTTTTTCAACTTTTTTCAATTTTACCCCTGTGAGATATACATTCTACCCACACACATTTGGAACTCTCCTGGGGTACCCTTACACATATTATTCCCTCATTTAATGTATATTTTCACCAAAAAGTGAAGTTTTCAATAAGTCAGAAAATTGTCTGAAAACGACTTAATATCAAGGACTCATCGGACGAATCGCTCTGGAACTGAAATCGGAATGCTCACTGACATTTTCCCCTCTCTGAAAGTCTGAAAAATGATGGAAAAATGACTAAGTCCAAAAAAAATTTTTTTCAACTTTTTTCAATTTTACCCCTGTGGGATATACATTCTACCCACACACATTTGGAACTCTCCTGGGGTACCCTCACACATATTATTCCCTCATTTAATGTATATTTTCACCAAAAAGTGAAGTTTTCAAAAAGTCAGAAAATTGGCTGAAAACGACTTAATAGCAAGGACTCATCGGACGAATCGCTCTGGAACTGAAATCGGAATGCTCACTGACATTTTCCCCCCTTCGAAAGTCTGAAAAATGATGGAAAAATGACTAAGTCCAAAAAAAATTTTTTTAAACTTTTTTAAATTTTACCCCGGTGGGATATATATTCTACCCACACACATTTGGAACTCTCCTGGGGCACCCTCACACATATTATTCCCTCATTTAATGGATATTTTCACCAAAAAGTGAAGTTTTCAAAAAGTCAGAAAATTGCCTGAAAGCGACTTAATATCAAGGACTCATCTGGCGAATCGCTCTGGAACTGAAATCGGAATGCTCACTGACATTTTCCCCTCTCCGAAAGTCTGAAAAATGATGGAAAAATGACAGTCCAAAAAAAATTTTTTTCAACTTTTTTCAATTTTACCCCTGTGAGATATACATTCTACCCACACACATTTGGAACTCTCCTGGGGTACCCTTACACATATTATTCCCTCATTTAATGTATATTTTCACCAAAAAGTGAAGTTTTCAATAAGTCAGAAAATTGTCTGAAAACGACTTAATATCAAGGACTCATCGGACGAATCGCTCTGGAACTGAAATCGGAATGCTCACTGACATTTTCCCCTCTCTGAAAGTCTGAAAAATGATGGAAAAATGACTAAGTCCAAAAAAAATTTTTTTCAACTTTTTTCAATTTTACCCCTGTGGGATATACATTCTACCCACACACATTTGGAACTCTCCTGGGGTACCCTCACACATATTATTCCCTCATTTAATGTATATTTTCACCAAAAAGTGAAGTTTTCAAAAAGTCAGAAAATTGGCTGAAAACGACTTAATATCAAGGACTCATCGGGCGAATCGCTATGGAACTGATATCGGAATGCTCACAGACATTTTTTCCTCTCCGAAAGTCTGAAAAATGATGGAAAAATGACTAAGTCTAAAAAAATTTTTTTTAAACTTTTTTCAATTTTACCTTTGTGGGAAATACATTCTGCCCACACACATTTGGAACTCTCCTGGGGTACCCTCACACATATTATTCCCTCATTTAATGGGTATTTTCACCAAAAAGTGAAGTTTTCAAAAAGTCAGAAAATTGCCTGAAAGCGACTTAATATCAAGGACTCATCAGGCGAATCGCTCTGGAACTGAAATCGGAATGCTCACTGACATTTTCCCCTCTCCGAAAGTCTGAAAAATGATGGAAAAATGACAGTCTAAAAAAAATTTTTTTCAACTTTTTTCAATTTTACCCCCATGGGATATATATTCTACCCACACACATTTGGAACTCTCCTGGGGTACCCTCGCACATATTATTCCCTCATTTAATGGATATTTTCACCAAAAAGTGAAGTTTTCAAAAAGTCAGAAAATTGGCTGAAAATGACTTAATATCAAGGACTCATCGGGCGAATCGCTCTGGAACTGAAATCGGAATGCTCACTGACATTTTCCCCCCTTCGAAAGTCTGAAAAATGATGGAAAAATGACTAAGTCCAAAAAAAATTTTTTTAAACTTTTTTCAATTTTACCCCTGTGGGATATATATTCTACCCACACACATTTGCAACTCTCCTGGGGTACCCTCACACATATTATTCCCTCATTTAATGTATATTTTCACCAAAAAGTGAAGTTTTCAAAAAGTCAGAAAATTGGCTGAAAACGACTTAATATCAAGGACTCATCGGGCGAATCGCTCTGGAACTGAAATCGGAATGCTCACTGACATTTTCCCCTCTCCGAAAGTCTGAAAAATGATGGAAAAATGACTAAGTCCAAAAAGTTTTTTTTTAAACTTTTTTCAATTTTACCCCTGTGGGATATATATTCTACCCACACACATTTGGAACTCTCCTGGGGTATCCTCACACATATTATTCCCTCATTTAATGGATATTTTCACCAAAAAGTGAAGTTTTCAAAAAGTCCAAAAATTATCTGAAAACGACTTAATATCATGGACTCATCGGGTGAATCACTCTGGAACTGAAATCGGAATACTCACTGACATTTTCCCCTCTCCGAAAGTCTGAAAAATGATGGAAAAATGACTAAGTCCAAAAAAAAATTTTTAAACTTTTTTCAATTTTACCCCCGTGGGATATACATTCTACCCACACACATTTGGAACTCTTCTGGGGTACCCTTACACATATTATTCCCTCATTTAATGTATATTTTCACCAAAAAGTGAAGTTTTCCAAAAGTCAGAAAATTGGCTGAAAACCACTTAATATCAAGGACTCATCGGGCGAATCACTCTGGAACTGAAATCGGAATACTCACTGACATTTTCCCCTCTCCGAAAGTCTGAAAAATGATGGAAAAATGACTAAGTCCAAAAAAAATTTTTTAAAACTTTTTTCAATTTTACCCTCGTGGGATATACATTCTACCCACACACATTTGGAACTCTCCTGGGGTACCCTCACACATATTATTCCCTCATTTAATGGATATTTTCACCAAAAAGTGAAGTTTTCAAAAAGTCCAAAAATTGTCTGAAAACGACTTAATATCATGGACTCATCGGGTGAATCACTCTGGAACTGAAATCGGAATGCTCACTGACATTTTCCCCTCTCCGAAAGTCTGAAAAATGATGGAAAAATGACAGTCCAAAAAAAATTTTTTTCAACTTTTTTCAATTTTACCCCTGTGGGATATACATTCTACCCGCACACATTTGGAACTCTCCTGGGGTACCCTTGCACATATTATTCCCTCATTTAATGGATATTTTCACCAAAAAGTGAAGTTTTCAAAAAGTCAGAAAATTGGCTGAAAACGACTTAATATGAAGGACTCATCGGGCGAATCACTCTGGAACTGAAATCGGAATGCTCACTGACATTTTCCCCTCTCCGAAAGTCTGAAAAATGATGGAAAAATGACAGTCCAAAAAAAATTTTTTTCAACTTTTTTCAATTTTACCCCTGTGAGATATACATTCTACCCACACACATTTGGAACTCTCCTGGGGTACCCTTACACATATTATTCCCTCATTTAATGTATATTTTCACCAAAAAGTGAAGTTTTCAATAAGTCAGAAAATTGTCTGAAAACGACTTAATATCAAGGACTCATCGGACGAATCGCTCTGGAACTGAAATCGGAATGCTCACTGACATTTTCCCCTCTCTGAAAGTCTGAAAAATGATGGAAAAATGACTAAGTCCAAAAAAAATTTTTTTCAACTTTTTTCAATTTTACCCCTGTGGGATATACATTCTACCCACACACATTTGGAACTCTCCTGGGGTACCCTTACACATATTATTCCCTCATTTAATGTATATTTTCACCAAAAAGTGAAGTTTTCAAAAAGTCAGAAAATTGGCTGAAAACGACTTAATAGCAAGGACTCATCGGACGAATCGCTCTGGAACTGAAATCGGAATGCTCACTGACATTTTCCCCCCTGAGAAAGTCTGAAAAATGATGGAAAAATGACTAAGTCCAAAAAAAATTTTTTTAAACTTTTTTAAATTTTACCCCGGTGGGATATATATTCTACCCACACACATTTGGAACTCTCCTGGGGCACCCTCACACATATTATTCCCTCATTTAATGGATATTTTCACCAAAAAGTGAAGTTTTCAAAAAGTCAGAAAATTGCCTGAAAGCGACTTAATAGCAAGGACTCATCGGACGAATCGCTCTGGAACTGAAATCGGAATGCTCACTGACATTTTCCCCTCTCCGAAAATCTGAAAAATGATGGAAAAATGACTAAGTCCAAAAAAATTTTTTTTCAACTTTTTTCAATTTTACCCCTGTGGGATATACATTCTACCCACACACATTTGGAACTCTCCTGGGGTACCCTTACACATATTATTCCCTCATTTAATGTATATTTTCACCAAAAAGTGAAGTTTTCAATAAGTCAGAAAATTGTCTGAATACGACTTAATATCAAGGACTCATCGGACGAATCGCTCTGGAACTGAAATCGGAATGCTCACTGACATTTTCCCCTCTCTGAAAGTCTGAAAAATGATGGAAAAATGACTAAGTCCAAAAAAAATTTTTTTCAACTTTTTTCAATTTTACCCCTGTGGGATATACATTCTACCCACACACATTTGGAACTCTCCTGGGGTACCCTTACACATATTATTCCCTCATTTAATGTAAATTTTCACCAAAAAGTGAAGTTTTCCAAAAGTCAGAAAATTGTCTGAAAATGACTTAATATCAAGGACTCATCGGGCGAATCGCTCTGGAACTGATATCGGAATGCTCACAGACATTTTTTCCTCTCCGAAAGTCTGAAAAATGATGGAAAAATGACTAAGTCTAAAAAAATTTTTTTTAAACTTTTTTCAATTTTACCTTTGTGGGAAATACATTCTGCCCACACACATTTGGAACTCTCCTGGGGTACCCTCACACATATTATTCCCTCATTTAATGGGTATTTTCACCAAAAAGTGAAGTTTTCAAAAAGTCAGAAAATTGCCTGAAAGCGACTTAATATCAAGGACTCATCAGGCGAATCGCTCTGGAACTGAAATCGGAATGCTCACTGACATTTTCCCCTCTCCGAAAGTCTGAAAAATGATGGAAAAATGACAGTCTAAAAAAAATTTTTTTCAACTTTTTTCAATTTTACCCCCATGGGATATATATTCTACCCACACACATTTGGAACTCTCCTGGGGTACCCTCGCACATATTATTCCCTCATTTAATGGATATTTTCACCAAAAAGTGAAGTTTTCAAAAAGTCAGAAAATTGGCTGAAAATGACTTAATATCAAGGACTCATCGGGCGAATCGCTCTGGAACTGAAATCGGAATGCTCACTGACATTTTCCCCCCTTCGAAAGTCTGAAAAATGATGGAAAAATGACTAAGTCCAAAAAAAATTTTTTTAAACTTTTTTCAATTTTACCCCTGTGGGATATATATTCTACCCACACACATTTGCAACTCTCCTGGGGTACCCTCACACATATTATTCCCTCATTTAATGTATATTTTCACCAAAAAGTGAAGTTTTCAAAAAGTCAGAAAATTGGCTGAAAACGACTTAATATCAAGGACTCATCGGGCGAATCGCTCTGGAACTGAAATCGGAATGCTCACTGACATTTTCCCCTCTCCGAAAGTCTGAAAAATGATGGAAAAATGACTAAGTCCAAAAAGTTTTTTTTTAAACTTTTTTCAATTTTACCCCTGTGGGATATATATTCTACCCACACACATTTGGAACTCTCCTGGGGTATCCTCACACATATTATTCCCTCATTTAATGGATATTTTCACCAAAAAGTGAAGTTTTCAAAAAGTCCAAAAATTATCTGAAAACGACTTAATATCATGGACTCATCGGGTGAATCACTCTGGAACTGAAATCGGAATACTCACTGACATTTTCCCCTCTCCGAAAGTCTGAAAAATGATGGAAAAATGACTAAGTCCAAAAAAAATTTTTTTCAACTTTTTTCAATTTTACCCCCGTGGGATATACATTCTACCCACACACATTTGCAACTCTCCTGGGGTACCCTCACACATATTATTCCCTCATTTAATGTATATTTTCACCAAAAAGTGAAGTTTTCAAAAAGTCAGAAAATTGGCTGAAAACGACTTAATATCAAGGACTCATCGGGCGAATCGATCTGGAACTGAAATTGGAATGCTCACTGACATTTTCCCCTCTCCGAAAGTCTGAAAAATGATGGAAAAATGACTAAGTCCAAAAAGTTTTTTTTTAAACTTTTTTCAATTTTACCCCTGTGGGATATATATTCTACCCACACACATTTGGAACTCTCCTGGGGTATCCTCACACATATTATTCCCTAATTTAATGGATATTTTCACCAAAAAGTGAAGTTTTCAAAAAGTCCAAAAATTGTCTGAAAACGACTTAATATCATGAACTCATCGGGTGAATCACTCTGGAACTGAAATCGGTATACTCACTGACATTTTCCCCTCTACGAAAGTCTGAAAAATGATGGAAAAATGACTAAGTTCAAAAAAAAAATTTTTCAACTTTTTTCAATTTTTCCCCCGTGGGATATACATTCTACCCACACACATTTGGAACTCTCCTGGGGTACCCTTACACATATTATTCCCTCGTTTAATGTATATTTTCACCAAAAAGTGAAGTTTTCCAAAAGTCAGAAATTTGGCTGAAAGCGACTTAATATCAAGGACTCATCGGGCGAATCGCTCTGCAACTGAAATCGGAATACTCACTGATATTTTCCCCTCTCTGAGAGTTTGAAAAATGATGGAAAAATGACTAAGTCCAAAAAAAATTTTTTTCAACTTTTTTCAATTTTACCCCTGTGGGATATACATTCTACCCACACACATTTGGAACTCTCCTGGGGTACCCTCGCACATATTATTCCCTCATTTAATGGATATTTTCACAAAAAAGTGAAATTTTCAATAAGTTAGAAATTTGGCTGAAAGCGACTTAATATCAAGGACTCATCGGGCGAATCGCTCTGAAACTGAAATCGGAATACTCACTGATATTTTCCCCTCTCCGAAAGTTTGAAAAATGATGGAAAAATGACTACGTCCAAAAAAAATTTTTTTCAACTTTTTTCAATTTTACCCCCGTGGGATATATATTTTACCCACACACATTTGGAACTCTCCTGGGGTACCCTCGCACATATTATTCCCTCATTTAATGTATATTTTCACCAAAAAGTGAAGTTTTCCAAAAGTCAGAAAATTGGCTGAAAACCACTTAATATCAAGGACTCATCGGGCGAATCACTCTGGAACTGAAATCGGAATACTCACTGACATTTTCCCCTCTCCGAAAGTCTGAAAAATGATGGAAAAATGACTAAGTCCAAAAAAAATTTTTTAAAACTTTTTTCAATTTTACCCTCGTGGGATATACATTCTACCCACACACATTTGGAACTCTCCTGGGGTACCCTCACACATATTATTCCCTCATTTAATGGATATTTTCACCAAAAAGTGAAGTTTTCAAAAAGTCCAAAAATTGTCTGAAAACGACTTAATATCATGGACTCATCGGGTGAATCACTCTGGAACTGAAATCGGAATGCTCACTGACATTTTCCCCTCTCCGAAAGTCTGAAAAATGATGGAAAAATGACAGTCCAAAAAAAATTTTTTTCAACTTTTTTCAATTTTACCCCTGTGGGATATACATTCTACCCGCACACATTTGGAACTCTCCTGGGGTACCCTTGCACATATTATTCCCTCATTTAATGGATATTTTCACCAAAAAGTGAAGTTTTCAAAAAGTCAGAAAATTGGCTGAAAACGACTTAATATGAAGGACTCATCGGGCGAATCACTCTGGAACTGAAATCGGAATGCTCACTGACATTTTCCCCTCTCCGAAAGTCTGAAAAATGATGGAAAAATGACAGTCCAAAAAAAATTTTTTTCAACTTTTTTCAATTTTACCCCTGTGAGATATACATTCTACCCACACACATTTGGAACTCTCCTGGGGTACCCTTACACATATTATTCCCTCATTTAATGTATATTTTCACCAAAAAGTGAAGTTTTCAATAAGTCAGAAAATTGTCTGAAAACGACTTAATATCAAGGACTCATCGGACGAATCGCTCTGGAACTGAAATCGGAATGCTCACTGACATTTTCCCCTCTCTGAAAGTCTGAAAAATGATGGAAAAATGACTAAGTCCAAAAAAAATTTTTTTCAACTTTTTTCAATTTTACCCCTGTGGGATATACATTCTACCCACACACATTTGGAACTCTCCTGGGGTACCCTTACACATATTATTCCCTCATTTAATGTATATTTTCACCAAAAAGTGAAGTTTTCAAAAAGTCAGAAAATTGGCTGAAAACGACTTAATAGCAAGGACTCATCGGACGAATCGCTCTGGAACTGAAATCGGAATGCTCACTGACATTTTCCCCCCTGAGAAAGTCTGAAAAATGATGGAAAAATGACTAAGTCCAAAAAAAATTTTTTTAAACTTTTTTAAATTTTACCCCGGTGGGATATATATTCTACCCACACACATTTGGAACTCTCCTGGGGCACCCTCACACATATTATTCCCTCATTTAATGGATATTTTCACCAAAAAGTGAAGTTTTCAAAAAGTCAGAAAATTGCCTGAAAGCGACTTAATAGCAAGGACTCATCGGACGAATCGCTCTGGAACTGAAATCGGAATGCTCACTGACATTTTCCCCTCTCCGAAAATCTGAAAAATGATGGAAAAATGACTAAGTCCAAAAAAATTTTTTTTCAACTTTTTTCAATTTTACCCCTGTGGGATATACATTCTACCCACACACATTTGGAACTCTCCTGGGGTACCCTTACACATATTATTCCCTCATTTAATGTATATTTTCACCAAAAAGTGAAGTTTTCAATAAGTCAGAAAATTGTCTGAATACGACTTAATATCAAGGACTCATCGGACGAATCGCTCTGGAACTGAAATCGGAATGCTCACTGACATTTTCCCCTCTCTGAAAGTCTGAAAAATGATGGAAAAATGACTAAGTCCAAAAAAAATTTTTTTCAACTTTTTTCAATTTTACCCCTGTGGGATATACATTCTACCCACACACATTTGGAACTCTCCTGGGGTACCCTTACACATATTATTCCCTCATTTAATGTAAATTTTCACCAAAAAGTGAAGTTTTCCAAAAGTCAGAAAATTGTCTGAAAATGACTTAATATCAAGGACTCATCGGGCGAATCGCTCTGGAACTGATATCGGAATGCTCACAGACATTTTTTCCTCTCCGAAAGTCTGAAAAATGATGGAAAAATGACTAAGTCTAAAAAAATTTTTTTTAAACTTTTTTCAATTTTACCTTTGTGGGAAATACATTCTGCCCACACACATTTGGAACTCTCCTGGGGTACCCTCACACATATTATTCCCTCATTTAATGGGTATTTTCACCAAAAAGTGAAGTTTTCAAAAAGTCAGAAAATTGCCTGAAAGCGACTTAATATCAAGGACTCATCAGGCGAATCGCTCTGGAACTGAAATCGGAATGCTCACTGACATTTTCCCCTCTCCGAAAGTCTGAAAAATGATGGAAAAATGACAGTCTAAAAAAAATTTTTTTCAACTTTTTTCAATTTTACCCCCATGGGATATATATTCTACCCACACACATTTGGAACTCTCCTGGGGTACCCTCGCACATATTATTCCCTCATTTAATGGATATTTTCACCAAAAAGTGAAGTTTTCAAAAAGTCAGAAAATTGGCTGAAAATGACTTAATATCAAGGACTCATCGGGCGAATCGCTCTGGAACTGAAATCGGAATGCTCACTGACATTTTCCCCCCTTCGAAAGTCTGAAAAATGATGGAAAAATGACTAAGTCCAAAAAAAATTTTTTTAAACTTTTTTCAATTTTACCCCTGTGGGATATATATTCTACCCACACACATTTGCAACTCTCCTGGGGTACCCTCACACATATTATTCCCTCATTTAATGTATATTTTCACCAAAAAGTGAAGTTTTCAAAAAGTCAGAAAATTGGCTGAAAACGACTTAATATCAAGGACTCATCGGGCGAATCGCTCTGGAACTGAAATCGGAATGCTCACTGACATTTTCCCCTCTCCGAAAGTCTGAAAAATGATGGAAAAATGACTAAGTCCAAAAAGTTTTTTTTTAAACTTTTTTCAATTTTACCCCTGTGGGATATATATTCTACCCACACACATTTGGAACTCTCCTGGGGTATCCTCACACATATTATTCCCTCATTTAATGGATATTTTCACCAAAAAGTGAAGTTTTCAAAAAGTCCAAAAATTATCTGAAAACGACTTAATATCATGGACTCATCGGGTGAATCACTCTGGAACTGAAATCGGAATACTCACTGACATTTTCCCCTCTCCGAAAGTCTGAAAAATGATGGAAAAATGACTAAGTCCAAAAAAAATTTTTTTCAACTTTTTTCAATTTTACCCCCGTGGGATATACATTCTACCCACACACATTTGCAACTCTCCTGGGGTACCCTCACACATATTATTCCCTCATTTAATGTATATTTTCACCAAAAAGTGAAGTTTTCAAAAAGTCAGAAAATTGGCTGAAAACGACTTAATATCAAGGACTCATCGGGCGAATCGATCTGGAACTGAAATTGGAATGCTCACTGACATTTTCCCCTCTCCGAAAGTCTGAAAAATGATGGAAAAATGACTAAGTCCAAAAAGTTTTTTTTTAAACTTTTTTCAATTTTACCCCTGTGGGATATATATTCTACCCACACACATTTGGAACTCTCCTGGGGTATCCTCACACATATTATTCCCTAATTTAATGGATATTTTCACCAAAAAGTGAAGTTTTCAAAAAGTCCAAAAATTGTCTGAAAACGACTTAATATCATGAACTCATCGGGTGAATCACTCTGGAACTGAAATCGGTATACTCACTGACATTTTCCCCTCTACGAAAGTCTGAAAAATGATGGAAAAATGACTAAGTTCAAAAAAAAAATTTTTCAACTTTTTTCAATTTTTCCCCCGTGGGATATACATTCTACCCACACACATTTGGAACTCTCCTGGGGTACCCTTACACATATTATTCCCTCGTTTAATGTATATTTTCACCAAAAAGTGAAGTTTTCCAAAAGTCAGAAATTTGGCTGAAAGCGACTTAATATCAAGGACTCATCGGGCGAATCGCTCTGCAACTGAAATCGGAATACTCACTGATATTTTCCCCTCTCTGAGAGTTTGAAAAATGATGGAAAAATGACTAAGTCCAAAAAAAATTTTTTTCAACTTTTTTCAATTTTACCCCTGTGGGATATACATTCTACCCACACACATTTGGAACTCTCCTGGGGTACCCTCGCACATATTATTCCCTCATTTAATGGATATTTTCACAAAAAAGTGAAATTTTCAATAAGTTAGAAATTTGGCTGAAAGCGACTTAATATCAAGGACTCATCGGGCGAATCGCTCTGAAACTGAAATCGGAATACTCACTGATATTTTCCCCTCTCCGAAAGTTTGAAAAATGATGGAAAAATGACTACGTCCAAAAAAAATTTTTTTCAACTTTTTTCAATTTTACCCCCGTGGGATATATATTTTACCCACACACATTTGGAACTCTCCTGGGGTACCCTCGCACATATTATTCCCTCATTTAATGTATATTTTCACCAAAAAGTGAAGTTTTCAATAAGTCAGAAAATTGTCTGAAAACGACTTAATATCAAGGACTCATCGGGCGAATCGCTCTGGAACTGAAATCGGAATGCTCACTGACATTTTCCCCTCTCCGAAAGTCTGAAAAATGATGGAAAAATGACAGTCCAAAAAAAATTTTTTTCAACTTTTTTCAATTTTACCCCCATGGGATATATATTCTACCCACACACATTTGGAACTCTCCTGGGGTACCCTCGCACATATTATTCCCTCATTTAATGGATATTTTCACCAAAAAGTGAAGTTTTCAAAAAGTCAGAAAATTGGCTGAAAATGACTTAATATCAAGGGCTCATCGGGCGAATCGCTCTGGAACTGAAATCGGAATGCTCACTGACATTTTCCCCCCTTCGAAAGTCTGAAAAATGATGGAAAAATGACTAAGTCCAAAAAAAAATTTTTTAAACTTTTTTCAATTTTACCCCTGTGGGATATATATTCTACCCACACACATTTGGAACTCTCCTGGGGTACCCTCACACATATTATTCCCTCATTTAATGTATATTTTCACCAAAAAGTGAAGTTTTCAAAAAGTCAGAAAATTGGCTTAAAACGACTTAATATCAAGGACTCATCGGGCGAATCACTCTGGAACTGAAATCGGAATGCTCGCTGACATTTTTCCCTCTCCGAAAGTCTGAAAAATGGTGGAAAAATGACTAAGTCCAAAAAAAATTTTTTTAAACTTTTTTCAATTTTACCCCTGTGGGATATACATTCTACCCACACACATTTGGAACTCTCCTGGGGTACCCTCGCACATATTATTCCCTCATTTAATGGATATTTTCACAAAAAAGTGAAGTTTTCAAAAAGTCAGAAAATTGGCTTAAAACGACTTAATATCAAGGAATCATCGGGTGAATCACTCTGGAACTGAAATCGGAATGCTCGCTGACATTTTCCCCTCTCCGAAAGTCTGAAAAATGATGGAAAAATGACTAAGTCCAAAAAAAATTTTTTTAAACTTTTTTCAATTTTACCCCTGTGGGATATACATTCTACCCACACACATTTGGAACTCTCCTGGGGTACCCTCGCACATATTATTCCCTCATTTAATGGATATTTTCACCAAAAAGTGAAGTTTTCAAAAAGTCAGAAAATTGGCTGAAAACCACTTAATATCAAGGACTCATCGGGCGAATCACTCTGGAACTGAAATCGGAATACTCACTGACATTTTCCCCTCTACGAAAGTCTGAAAAATGATGGAAAAATGACTAAGTCCAAGAAAAAATTTTTTCAACTTTTTTCAATTTTACCCCCGTGGGATATACATTCTACCCACATACATTTGGAACTCTCCTGGGGTACCCTTACACATTTTATTCCCTCATTTAATGTATATTTTCACCAAAATGTGAAGTTTTCAAACAGTCAGAAAATTGGCTGAAAACGACTTAATATCATGGACTCATCGGGCGAATCACTCTGGAACTGAAATCGGAATGCTCACTGACATTTTCCCCCCTTCGAAAGTCTGAAAAATGATGGAAAAATGACTAAGTCCAAAAAAAATTTTTTTCAACTTTTTTCAATTTTACCCCCGTGGGATATATATTCTACCCACACACATTTGGAACTCTCCTGGGGTACCCTCACACATATTATTCCCTCATTTAATGTATATTTTCACCAAAAAGTGAAGTTTTCCAAAAATCAGAAAATTGGCTGAAAACCACTTAATATCAAGGACTCATCGGGCGAATCACTCTGGAACTGAAATCGGAATACTCACTGACATTTTCCCCTCTCCGAAAGTCTGAAAAATGATGGAAAAATGACTAAGTCCAAAAAAAATTTTTTAAAACTTTTTTCAATTTTACCCTCGTGGGATATATATTCTACCCACACACATTTGGAACTCTCCTGGGGTACCCTCACACATATTATTCCCTCATTTAATGGATATTTTCACCAAAAAGTGAAGTTTTCAAAAAGTCCAAAAATTGGCTGAAAACAACTTAATATCATGGACTCATCGGGTGAATCACTTTGGAACAGAAATCGGAATACTCACTGACATTTTCCCCTCTATGAAAGTCTGAAAAATGATGGAAAAATGACTAAGTCCAAAAAAAATTTTTTTCAACTTTTTTCAATTTTACCCCTGTGGGATATACATTCTACCCACACACATTTGGAACTCTCCTGGGGTACCCTCACACATATTATTCCCTCATTTAATGGATATTTTCACCAAAAAGTGAAGTTTTCAAAAAGTCCAAAAATTGTCTGAAAACGACTTAATATCATGGACTCATCGGGTGAATCACTCTGGAACTGAAATCGGAATGCTCACTGACATTTTCCCCTGTCCGAAAGTCTGAAAAATGATGGAAAAATGATTAAGTCCAAAAAATTTTTTTTTTAAACTTTTTTCAATTTTACCCCTGTGGGATATACATTCTACCCACACACATTTGGAACTCTCCTGGGTACCCTCACACATATTATTCCCTCATTTAATGGATATTTTCACCAAAAAGTGAAGTTTTCAAAAAGTCAGAAAATTGGCTGAAAACGACTTAATATCATGGACTCATCGGGTGAATCACTCTGGAACTGAAATTGGAATACTCACTGACATTTTCCCCTCTACGAAAGTCTGAAAAATGATGGAAAAATGACTAAGTCCAAAAATAATTTTTTTCAACTTTTTTCAATTTTACCCCCGTGGGATATACATTCTACCCACACACATTTGGAACTCTCCTGGGGTACCCTCGCACATATTATTCCCTCATTTAATGGATATTTTCACCAAAAAGTGAAGTTTTCAAAAAGTCAGAAAATTGGCTGAAGACGACTTAATATCAAGGACTCATCGGGCGAATCACTCTGGAACTGAAATCGGAATACTCACTGACATTTTCCCCTCTCCGAAAGTCTGAAAAATGATGGAAAAATGACTAAGTCCAAAAAAAAATTTTTAAACTTTTTTCAATTTTACCCCCGTGGGATATACATTCTACCCACACACATTTGGAACTCTCCTGGGGTACCCTTACACATATTATTCCCTCATTTAGTGTATATTTTCACCAAAAAGTGAAGTTTTCCAAAAGTCAGAAAATTGGCTGAAAACCACTTAATATCAAGGACTCATCGGGCGAATCACTCTGGAACTGAAATCGGAATACTCACTGACATTTTCCCCTCTCCGAAAGTCTGAAAAATGATGGAAAAATGACTAAGTCCAAAAAAAATTTTTTAAAACTTTTTTCAATTTTACCCTCGTGGGATAAACATTCTACCCACACACATTTGGAACTCTCCTGGGGTACCCTCACACATATTATTCCCTCATTTAATGGATATTTTCACCAAAAAGTGAAGTTTTCAAAAAGTCCAAAAATTGTCTGAAAACGACTTAATATCATGGACTCATCGGGTGAATCACTCTGGAACTGAAATCGGAATGCTCACTGACATTTTCCCCTCTCCGAAAGTCTGAAAAATGATGGAAAAATGACAGTCCAAAAAAAATTTTTTTCAACTTTTTTCAATTTTACCCCTGTGGGATATACATTCTACCCGCACACATTTGGAACTCTCCTGGGGTACCCTTGCACATATTATTCCCTCATTTAATGGATATTTTCACCAAAAAGTGAAGTTTTCAAAAAGTCAGAAAATTGGCTGAAAACGACTTAATATGAAGGACTCATCGGGCGAATCACTCTGGAACTGAAATCGGAATGCTCACTGACATTTTCCCCTCTCCGAAAGTCTGAAAAATGATGGAAAAATGACAGTCCAAAAAAAATTTTTTTCAACTTTTTTCAATTTTACCCCTGTGAGATATACATTCTACCCACACACATTTGGAACTCTCCTGGGGTAACCTTACACATATTATTCCCTCATTTAATGTATATTTTCACCAAAAAGTGAAGTTTTCAATAAGTCAGAAAATTGTCTGAAAACGACTTAATATCAAGGACTCATCGGACGAATCGCTCTGGAACTGAAATCGGAATGCTCACTGACATTTTCCCCTCTCTGAAAGTCTGAAAAATGATGGAAAAATGACTAAGTCCAAAAAAAATTTTTTTCAACTTTTTTCAATTTTACCCCTGTGGGATATACATTCTACCCACACACATTTGGAACTCTCCTGGGGTACCCTCACACATATTATTCCCTCATTTAATGTATATTTTCACCAAAAAGTGAAGTTTTCAAAAAGTCAGAAAATTGGCTGAAAACGACTTAATAGCAAGGACTCATCGGACGAATCGCTCTGGAACTGAAATCGGAATGCTCACTGACATTTTCCCCCCTTCGAAAGTCTGAAAAATGATGGAAAAATGACTAAGTCCAAAAAAAATTTTTTTAAACTTTTTTAAATTTTACCCCGGTGGGATATATATTCTACCCACACACATTTGGAACTCTCCTGGGGCACCCTCACACATATTATTCCCTCATTTAATGGATATTTTCACCAAAAAGTGAAGTTTTCAAAAAGTCAGAAAATTGCCTGAAAGCGACTTAATATCAAGGACTCATCTGGCGAATCGCTCTGGAACTGAAATCGGAATGCTCACTGACATTTTCCCCTCTCCGAAAGTCTGAAAAATGATGGAAAAATGACAGTCCAAAAAAAATTTTTTTCAACTTTTTTCAATTTTACCCCTGTGAGATATACATTCTACCCACACACATTTGGAACTCTCCTGGGGTACCCTTACACATATTATTCCCTCATTTAATGTATATTTTCACCAAAAAGTGAAGTTTTCAATAAGTCAGAAAATTGTCTGAAAACGACTTAATATCAAGGACTCATCGGACGAATCGCTCTGGAACTGAAATCGGAATGCTCACTGACATTTTCCCCTCTCTGAAAGTCTGAAAAATGATGGAAAAATGACTAAGTCCAAAAAAAATTTTTTTCAACTTTTTTCAATTTTACCCCTGTGGGATATACATTCTACCCACACACATTTGGAACTCTCCTGGGGTACCCTCACACATATTATTCCCTCATTTAATGTATATTTTCACCAAAAAGTGAAGTTTTCAAAAAGTCAGAAAATTGGCTGAAAACGACTTAATAGCAAGGACTCATCGGACGAATCGCTCTGGAACTGAAATCGGAATGCTCACTGACATTTTCCCCTCTCCGAAAATCTGAAAAATGATGGAAAAATGACTAAGTCCAAAAAAATTTTTTTTCAACTTTTTTCAATTTTACCCCTGTGGGATATACATTCTACCCACACACATTTGGAACTCTCCTGGGGTACCCTTACACATATTATTCCCTCATTTAATGTATATTTTCACCAAAAAGTGAAGTTTTCAATAAGTCAGAAAATTGTCTGAATACGACTTAATATCAAGGACTCATCGGACGAATCGCTCTGGAACTGAAATCGGAATGCTCACTGACATTTTCCCCTCTCTGAAAGTCTGAAAAATGATGGAAAAATGACTAAGTCCAAAAAAAATTTTTTTAAACTTTTTTCAATTTTACCCCTGTGGGATATATATTCTACCCACACACATTTGCAACTCTCCTGGGGTACCCTCACACATATTATTCCCTCATTTAATGTATATTTTCACCAAAAAGTGAAGTTTTCAAAAAGTCAGAAAATTGGCTGAAAACGACTTAATATCAAGGACTCATCGGGCGAATCGCTCTGGAACTGAAATCGGAATGCTCACTGACATTTTCCCCTCTCCGAAAGTCTGAAAAATGATGGAAAAATGACTAAGTCCAAAAAGTTTTTTTTTAAACTTTTTTCAATTTTACCCCTGTGGGATATATATTCTACCCACACACATTTGGAACTCTCCTGGGGTATCCTCACACATATTATTCCCTCATTTAATGGATATTTTCACCAAAAAGTGAAGTTTTCAAAAAGTCCAAAAATTATCTGAAAACGACTTAATATCATGGACTCATCGGGTGAATCACTCTGGAACTGAAATCGGAATACTCACTGACATTTTCCCCTCTCCGAAAGTCTGAAAAATGATGGAAAAATGACTAAGTCCAAAAAAAATTTTTTTCAACTTTTTTCAATTTTACCCCCGTGGGATATACATTCTACCCACACACATTTGCAACTCTCCTGGGGTACCCTCACACATATTATTCCCTCATTTAATGTATATTTTCACCAAAAAGTGAAGTTTTCAAAAAGTCAGAAAATTGGCTGAAAACGACTTAATATCAAGGACTCATCGGGCGAATCGATCTGGAACTGAAATTGGAATGCTCACTGACATTTTCCCCTCTCCGAAAGTCTGAAAAATGATGGAAAAATGACTAAGTCCAAAAAGTTTTTTTTTAAACTTTTTTCAATTTTACCCCTGTGGGATATATATTCTACCCACACACATTTGGAACTCTCCTGGGGTATCCTCACACATATTATTCCCTAATTTAATGGATATTTTCACCAAAAAGTGAAGTTTTCAAAAAGTCCAAAAATTGTCTGAAAACGACTTAATATCATGAACTCATCGGGTGAATCACTCTGGAACTGAAATCGGTATACTCACTGACATTTTCCCCTCTACGAAAGTCTGAAAAATGATGGAAAAATGACTAAGTTCAAAAAAAAATTTTTTCAACTTTTTTCAATTTTTCCCCCGTGGGATATACATTCTACCCACACACATTTGGAACTCTCCTGGGGTACCCTTACACATATTATTCCCTCGTTTAATGTATATTTTCACCAAAAAGTGAAGTTTTCCAAAAGTCAGAAATTTGGCTGAAAGCGACTTAATATCAAGGACTCATCGGGCGAATCGCTCTGCAACTGAAATCGGAATACTCACTGATATTTTCCCCTCTCTGAGAGTTTGAAAAATGATGGAAAAATGACTAAGTCCAAAAAAAATTTTTTTCAACTTTTTTCAATTTTACCCCTGTGGGATATACATTCTACCCACACACATTTGGAACTCTCCTGGGGTACCCTCGCACATATTATTCCCTCATTTAATGGATATTTTCACAAAAAAGTGAAATTTTCAATAAGTTAGAAATTTGGCTGAAAGCGACTTAATGTCAAGGACTCATCGGGCGAATCGCTCTGAAACTGAAATCGGAATACTCACTGATATTTTCCCCTCTCCGAAAGTTTGAAAAATGATGGAAAAATGACTACGTCCAAAAAAAATTTTTTTCAACTTTTTTCAATTTTACCCCCGTGGGATATATATTTTACCCACACACATTTGGAACTCTCCTGGGGTACCCTCGCACATATTATTCCCTCATTTAATGTATATTTTCACCAAAAAGTGAAGTTTTCAATAAGTCAGAAAATTGTCTGAAAACGACTTAATATCAAGGACTCATCGGGCGAATCGCTCTGGAACTGAAATCGGAATGCTCACTGACATTTTCCCCTCTCCGAAAGTCTGAAAAATGATGGAAAAATGACAGTCCAAAAAAAATTTTTTTCAACTTTTTTCAATTTTACCCCCATGGGATATATATTCTACCCACACACATTTGGAACTCTCCTGGGGTACCCTCGCACATATTATTCCCTCATTTAATGGATATTTTCACCAAAAAGTGAAGTTTTCAAAAAGTCAGAAAATTGGCTGAAAATGACTTAATATCAAGGGCTCATCGGGCGAATCGCTCTGGAACTGAAATCGGAATGCTCACTGACATTTTCCCCCCTTCGAAAGTCTGAAAAATGATGGAAAAATGACTAAGTCCAAAAAAAAATTTTTTAAACTTTTTTCAATTTTACCCCTGTGGGATATATATTCTACCCACACACATTTGGAACTCTCCTGGGGTACCCTCACACATATTATTCCCTCATTTAATGTATATTTTCACCAAAAAGTGAAGTTTTCAAAAAGTCAGAAAATTGGCTTAAAACGACTTAATATCAAGGACTCATCGGGCGAATCACTCTGGAACTGAAATCGGAATGCTCGCTGACATTTTTCCCTCTCCGAAAGTCTGAAAAATGGTGGAAAAATGACTAAGTCCAAAAAAAATTTTTTTAAACTTTTTTCAATTTTACCCCTGTGGGATATACATTCTACCCACACACATTTGGAACTCTCCTGGGGTACCCTCGCACATATTATTCCCTCATTTAATGGATATTTTCACAAAAAAGTGAAGTTTTCAAAAAGTCAGAAAATTGGCTTAAAACGACTTAATATCAAGGAATCATCGGGTGAATCACTCTGGAACTGAAATCGGAATGCTCGCTGACATTTTCCCCTCTCCGAAAGTCTGAAAAATGATGGAAAAATGACTAAGTCCAAAAAAAATTTTTTTAAACTTTTTTCAATTTTACCCCTGTGGGATATACATTCTACCCACACACATTTGGAACTCTCCTGGGGTACCCTCGCACATATTATTCCCTCATTTAATGGATATTTTCACAAAAAAGTGAAATTTTCAATAAGTCAGAAAATTGGCTGAAAACGACTTAATATCAAGGACTCATCGGGCGTATCGCTCTGGAACTGAAATCGGAATGCTCACTGACATTTTTCCCTCTCCGAAAGTCTGAAAAATGATGGAAAAATGACTTAGTCCAAAAAAAATTTTTTTAAACTTTTTTCAATTTTACCCCTGTGGGATATACATTCTACCCACACACATTTGGAACTCTCCTGGGGTACCCTCGCACATATTATTCCCTCATTTAATGGATATTTTCACGAAAAAGTGAAATTTTCAATAAGTCAGAAAATTGGCTGAAAACGACTTAATATCAAGGACTCATTGGGCGAATCGCTCTGGAACTGAAATCGGAATGCTCACTGACATTTTCCCCCCATCGAAAGTCTGAAAAATGATGGAAAAATGACTAAGTCCAAAAAAAATTTTTTTAAACTTTTTTCAATTTTACCCCTTTGGGATATACATTCTACCCACACACATTTGGAACTCTCCTGGGGTACCCTCACACATATTATTCCCTCATTTAATGGATATTTTCACCAAAAAGTGAAGTTTTCAAAAAGTCAGAAATTTGGCTGAAAGCGACTTAATATCAAGGACTCATCGGGCGAATCGCTCTGGAACTGATATTGGAATGCTCACTGACATTTTTCCCTTTCCGAAAGTCTGAAAAATGATGGAAAAATGACTAAGTCCAAAAAATATTTTTTTTAACTTTTTTCAATTTTACCCCTGTGGGATATACATTCTACCCACACACATTTGGAACTCTCCTGGGGTACCCTTACACATATTATTCCCTCGTTTAATGTATATTTTCACCAAAAAGTGAAGTTTTCCAAAAGTCAGAAAATTGGCTGAAAATGACTTAATATCAAGGACTCATCGGGCGAATCACTCTGGAACTGAAATCGGAATGCTCACTGATATTTTCCCCTCTCCGAAAGTCTGAAAAATGATGGAAAAATGACTAAGTCCAAAAAAAATTTTTTTAAACTTTTTTCAATTTTACCCCTTTGGGATATACATTCTACCTACACACATTTGGAACTCTCCTGGGGTACCCTCACACATCTTATTCCCTCATTTAATGGATATTTTCACCAAAAAGTGAAGTTTTCAAAAAGTCAGAAATTTGGCTGAAAGTGACTTAATATCAAGGACTCATCGGGCGAATCGCTCTGGAACTGAAATCGGAATACTCACTGATATTTTCCCCTCTCCGAAAGTTTGAAAAATGATTGAAAAATGACTAAGTCCAAAAAAAATTTTTTTCAACTTTTTTCAATTTTACCCCCGTGGGATATATATTTTACCCACACACATTTGGAACTCTCCTGGGGTACCCTCGCACATATTATTCCCTCATTTAATGTATATTTTCACCAAAAAGTGTAGTTTTCAATAAGTCAGAAAATTGTCTGAAAACGACTTAATATCAAGGACTCATCGGGCGAATCGCTCTGGAACTGAAATCGGAATGCTCACTGACATTTTCCCCTCTCCGAAAGTCTGAAAAATGATGGAAAAATGACAGTCCAAAAAAAATTTTTTTCAACTTTTTTCAATTTTACCCCCATGGGATATATATTCTACCCACACACATTTGGAACTCTCCTTGGGTACCCTCGCACATATTATTCCCTCATTTAATGGATATTTTCACCAAAAAGTGAAGTTTTCAAAAAGTCAGAAAATTGGCTGAAAATGACTTAATATCAAGGGCTCATCGGGCGAATCGCTCTGGAACTGAAATCGGAATGCTCACTGACATTTTCCCCTCTCCGAAAGTCTGAAAAATGATGGAAAAATGACAGTCCAAAAAAAATTTTTTTCAACTTTTTTCAATTTTACCCCCATGGGATATATATTCTACCCACACACATTTGGAACTCTCCTGGGGTACCCTCGCACATATTATTCCCTCATTTAATGGATATTTTCACCAAAAAGTGAAGTTTTCAAAAAGTAAGAAAATTGGCTGAAAATGACTTAATATCAAGGGCTCATCGGGCGAATCACTCTGGAACTGAAATCGGAATGCTCACTGACATTTTTCCCTCTCCGAAAGTCTGAAAAATGATGGAAAAATGACTTAGTCCAAAAAAAATTTTTTTAAACTTTTTTCAATTTTACCCCTGTGGGATATACATTCTACCCACACACATTTGGAACTCTCCTGGGGTACCCTCGCACATATTATTCCCTCATTTAATGGATATTTTCACGAAAAAGTGAAATTTTCAATAAGTCAGAAAATTGGCTGAAAACGACTTAATATCAAGGACTCATTGGGCGAATCGCTCTGGAACTGAAATCGGAATGCTCACTGACATTTTCCCCCCATCGAAAGTCTGAAAAATGATGGAAAAATGACTAAGTCCAAAAAAAATTTTTTTAAACTTTTTTCAATTTTACCCCTTTGGGATATACATTCTACCCACACACATTTGGAACTCTCCTGGGGTACCCTCACACATATTATTCCCTCATTTAATGGATATTTTCACAAAAAAGTGAAGTTTTCAAAAAGTCAGAAAATTGGCTTAAAACGACTTAATATCAAGGAATCATCGGGTGAATCACTCTGGAACTGAAATCGGAATGCTCGCTGACATTTTCCCCTCTCCGAAAGTCTGAAAAATGATGGAAAAATGACTAAGTCCAAAAAAAATTTTTTTAAACTTTTTTCAATTTTACCCCTGTGGGATATACATTCTACCCACACACATTTGGAACTCTCCTGGGGTACCCTCGCACATATTATTCCCTCATTTAATGGATATTTTCACAAAAAAGTGAAATTTTCAATAAGTCAGAAAATTGGCTGAAAACGACTTAATATCAAGGACTCATCGGGCGTATCGCTCTGGAACTGAAATCGGAATGCTCACTGACATTTTTCCCTCTCCGAAAGTCTGAAAAATGATGGAAAAATGACTTAGTCCAAAAAAAATTTTTTTAAACTTTTTTCAATTTTACCCCTGTGGGATATACATTCTACCCACACACATTTGGAACTCTCCTGGGGTACCCTCGCACATATTATTCCCTCATTTAATGGATATTTTCACGAAAAAGTGAAATTTTCAATAAGTCAGAAAATTGGCTGAAAACGACTTAATATCAAGGACTCATTGGGCGAATCGCTCTGGAACTGAAATCGGAATGCTCACTGACATTTTCCCCCCATCGAAAGTCTGAAAAATGATGGAAAAATGACTAAGTCCAAAAAAAATTTTTTTAAACTTTTTTCAATTTTACCCCTTTGGGATATACATTCTACCCACACACATTTGGAACTCTCCTGGGGTACCCTCACACATATTATTCCCTCATTTAATGGATATTTTCACCAAAAAGTGAAGTTTTCAAAAAGTCAGAAATTTGGCTGAAAGCGACTTAATATCAAGGACTCATCGGGCGAATCGCTCTGGAACTGATATTGGAATGCTCACTGACATTTTTCCCTTTCCGAAAGTCTGAAAAATGATGGAAAAATGACTAAGTCCAAAAAATATTTTTTTTAACTTTTTTCAATTTTACCCCTGTGGGATATACATTCTACCCACACACATTTGGAACTCTCCTGGGGTACCCTTACACATATTATTCCCTCGTTTAATGTATATTTTCACCAAAAAGTGAAGTTTTCCAAAAGTCAGAAAATTGGCTGAAAATGACTTAATATCAAGGACTCATCGGGCGAATCACTCTGGAACTGAAATCGGAATGCTCACTGATATTTTCCCCTCTCCGAAAGTCTGAAAAATGATGGAAAAATGACTAAGTCCAAAAAAAATTTTTTTAAACTTTTTTCAATTTTACCCCTTTGGGATATACATTCTACCTACACACATTTGGAACTCTCCTGGGGTACCCTCACACATCTTATTCCCTCATTTAATGGATATTTTCACCAAAAAGTGAAGTTTTCAAAAAGTCAGAAATTTGGCTGAAAGTGACTTAATATCAAGGACTCATCGGGCGAATCGCTCTGGAACTGAAATCGGAATACTCACTGATATTTTCCCCTCTCCGAAAGTTTGAAAAATGATTGAAAAATGACTAAGTCCAAAAAAAATTTTTTTCAACTTTTTTCAATTTTACCCCCGTGGGATATATATTTTACCCACACACATTTGGAACTCTCCTGGGGTACCCTCGCACATATTATTCCCTCATTTAATGTATATTTTCACCAAAAAGTGTAGTTTTCAATAAGTCAGAAAATTGTCTGAAAACGACTTAATATCAAGGACTCATCGGGCGAATCGCTCTGGAACTGAAATCGGAATGCTCACTGACATTTTCCCCTCTCCGAAAGTCTGAAAAATGATGGAAAAATGACAGTCCAAAAAAAATTTTTTTCAACTTTTTTCAATTTTACCCCCATGGGATATATATTCTACCCACACACATTTGGAACTCTCCTTGGGTACCCTCGCACATATTATTCCCTCATTTAATGGATATTTTCACCAAAAAGTGAAGTTTTCAAAAAGTCAGAAAATTGGCTGAAAATGACTTAATATCAAGGGCTCATCGGGCGAATCGCTCTGGAACTGAAATCGGAATGCTCACTGACATTTTCCCCTCTCCGAAAGTCTGAAAAATGATGGAAAAATGACAGTCCAAAAAAAATTTTTTTCAACTTTTTTCAATTTTACCCCCATGGGATATATATTCTACCCACACACATTTGGAACTCTCCTGGGGTACCCTCGCACATATTATTCCCTCATTTAATGGATATTTTCACCAAAAAGTGAAGTTTTCAAAAAGTAAGAAAATTGGCTGAAAATGACTTAATATCAAGGGCTCATCGGGCGAATCGCTCTGGAACTGAAATCGGAATGCTCACTGACATTTTCCCCCCTTCGAAAGTCTGAAAAATGATGGAAAAATGACTAAGTCCAAAAAAAAATTTTTTAAACTTTTTTCAATTTTACCCCTGTGGGATATATATTCTACCCACACACATTTGGAACTCTCCTGGGGTACCCTCACACATATTATTCCCTCATTTAATGTATATTTTCACCAAAAAGTGAAGTTTTCAAAAAGTCAGAAAATTGGCTTAAAACGACTTAATATCAAGGACTCATCGGGCGAATCACTCTGGAACTGAAATCGGAATGCTCACTGACATTTTTCCCTCTCCGAAAGTCTGAAAAATGATGGAAAAATGACTTAGTCCAAAAAAAATTTTTTTAAACTTTTTTCAATTTTACCCCTGTGGGATATACATTCTACCCACACACATTTGGAACTCTCCTGGGGTACCCTCGCACATATTATTCCCTCATTTAATGGATATTTTCACGAAAAAGTGAAATTTTCAATAAGTCAGAAAATTGGCTGAAAACGACTTAATATCAAGGACTCATTGGGCGAATCGCTCTGGAACTGAAATCGGAATGCTCACTGACATTTTCCCCCCATCGAAAGTCTGAAAAATGATGGAAAAATGACTAAGTCCAAAAAAAATTTTTTTAAACTTTTTTCAATTTTACCCCTTTGGGATATACATTCTACCCACACACATTTGGAACTCTCCTGGGGTACCCTCACACATATTATTCCCTCATTTAATGGATATTTTCACCAAAAAGTGAAGTTTTCAAAAAGTCAGAAATTTGGCTGAAAGCGACTTAATATCAAGGACTCATCGGGCGAATCGCTCTGGAACTGATATTGGAATGCTCACTGACATTTTTCCCTTTCCGAAAGTCTGAAAAATGATGGAAAAATGACTAAGTCCAAAAAATATTTTTTTTAACTTTTTTCAATTTTACCCCTGTGGGATATACATTCTACCCACACACATTTGGAACTCTCCTGGGGTACCCTTACACATATTATTCCCTCGTTTAATGTATATTTTCACCAAAAAGTGAAGTTTTCCAAAAGTCAGAAAATTGGCTGAAAATGACTTAATATCAAGGACTCATCGGGCGAATCACTCTGGAACTGAAATCGGAATGCTCACTGATATTTTCCCCTCTCCGAAAGTCTGAAAAATGATGGAAAAATGACTAAGTCCAAAAAAAATTTTTTTAAACTTTTTTCAATTTTACCCCTTTGGGATATACATTCTACCTACACACATTTGGAACTCTCCTGGGGTACCCTCACACATCTTATTCCCTCATTTAATGGATATTTTCACCAAAAAGTGAAGTTTTCAAAAAGTCAGAAATTTGGCTGAAAGTGACTTAATATCAAGGACTCATCGGGCGAATCGCTCTGGAACTGAAATCGGAATACTCACTGATATTTTCCCCTCTCCGAAAGTTTGAAAAATGATTGAAAAATGACTAAGTCCAAAAAAAATTTTTTTCAACTTTTTTCAATTTTACCCCCGTGGGATATATATTTTACCCACACACATTTGGAACTCTCCTGGGGTACCCTCGCACATATTATTCCCTCATTTAATGTATATTTTCACCAAAAAGTGTAGTTTTCAATAAGTCAGAAAATTGTCTGAAAACGACTTAATATCAAGGACTCATCGGGCGAATCGCTCTGGAACTGAAATCGGAATGCTCACTGACATTTTCCCCTCTCCGAAAGTCTGAAAAATGATGGAAAAATGACAGTCCAAAAAAAATTTTTTTCAACTTTTTTCAATTTTACCCCCATGGGATATATATTCTACCCACACACATTTGGAACTCTCCTTGGGTACCCTCGCACATATTATTCCCTCATTTAATGGATATTTTCACCAAAAAGTGAAGTTTTCAAAAAGTCAGAAAATTGGCTGAAAATGACTTAATATCAAGGGCTCATCGGGCGAATCGCTCTGGAACTGAAATCGGAATGCTCACTGACATTTTCCCCTCTCCGAAAGTCTGAAAAATGATGGAAAAATGACAGTCCAAAAAAAATTTTTTTCAACTTTTTTCAATTTTACCCCCATGGGATATATATTCTACCCACACACATTTGGAACTCTCCTGGGGTACCCTCGCACATATTATTCCCTCATTTAATGGATATTTTCACCAAAAAGTGAAGTTTTCAAAAAGTAAGAAAATTGGCTGAAAATGACTTAATATCAAGGGCTCATCGGGCGAATCGCTCTGGAACTGAAATCGGAATGCTCACTGACATTTTCCCCCCTTCGAAAGTCTGAAAAATGATGGAAAAATGACTAAGTCCAAAAAAAAATTTTTTAAACTTTTTTCAATTTTACCCCTGTGGGATATATATTCTACCCACACACATTTGGAACTCTCCTGGGGTACCCTCACACATATTATTCCCTCATTTAATGTATATTTTCACCAAAAAGTGAAGTTTTCAAAAAGTCAGAAAATTGGCTTAAAACGACTTAATATCAAGGACTCATCGGGCGAATCACTCTGGAACTGAAATCGGAATGCTCGCTGACATTTTTCCCTCTCCGAAAGTCTGAAAAATGGTGGAAAAATGACTAAGTCCAAAAAAAATTTTTTTAAACTTTTTTCAATTTTACCCCTGTGGGATATACATTCTACCCACACACATTTGGAACTCTCCTGGGGTACCCTCGCACATATTATTCCCTCATTTAATGGATATTTTCACAAAAAAGTGAAGTTTTCAAAAAGTCAGAAAATTGGCTTAAAACGACTTAATATCAAGGAATCATCGGGTGAATCACTCTGGAACTGAAATCGGAATGCTCGCTGACATTTTCCCCTCTCCGAAAGTCTGAAAAATGATGGAAAAATGACTAAGTCCAAAAAAAATTTTTTTAAACTTTTTTCAATTTTACCCCTGTGGGATATACATTCTACCCACACACATTTGGAACTCTCCTGGGGTACCCTCGCACATATTATTCCCTCATTTAATGGATATTTTCACAAAAAAGTGAAATTTTCAATAAGTCAGAAAATTGGCTGAAAACGACTTAATATCAAGGACTCATCGGGCGTATCGCTCTGGAACTGAAATCGGAATGCTCACTGACATTTTTCCCTCTCCGAAAGTCTGAAAAATGATGGAAAAATGACTAAGTCCAAAAAAAATTTTTTTCAACTTTTTTCAATTTTTCCCTTGTGGGATATACATTCTACCCACACACATTTGGAACTCTCCTGGGGTACCCTCGCACATATTATTCCCTCATTTAATAGATATTTTCACAAAAAAGTGAAATTTTCAATAAGTTAGAAATTTGGCTAAAAGCGATGTAATATCAAGGACTCATCGGGCGAATCGCTCTGGAACTGAAATCAGAATACTCACTGATATTTTCCCCTCTCCGAAAGTTTCAAAAATGATGGAAAAATGACAGTCCAAAAAAAATTTTTTTCAACTTTTTTCAATTTTACCCCCGTGGGATATATATTTTACCCACACACATTTGGAACTCTCCTGGGGTACCCTCGCACATATTATTCCCTCATTTAATGTATATTTTCACCAAAAAGTGAAGTTTTCAATAAGTCAGAAAATTGTCTGAAAACGACTTAATATCAAGGACTCATCGGGCGAATCGCTCTGGAACTGAAATCGGAATGCTCACTGACATTTTCCCCTCTCCGAAAGTCTGAAAAATGATGGAAAAATGACAGTCCAAAAAAAATTTTTTTCAACTTTTTTCAATTTACCCCCATGGGATATATATTCTACCCACACACATTTGGAACTCTCCTGGGGTACCCTCGCACATATTATTCCCTCATTTAATGGATTTTTTCACCAAAAAGTGAAGTTTTCAAAAAGTCAGAAAATTGGCTGAAAATGACTTAATATCAAGGGCTCATCGGGCGAATCGCTCTGGAACTGAAATCGGAATGCTCACTGACATTTTCCCCCCTTCGAAAGTCTGAAAAATGATGGAAAAATGACTAAGTCCAAAAAAAATTTTTTTCAACTTTTTTCAATTTTACCCCTGTGGGATATACATTCTACCCACACACATTTGGAACTCTCCTGGGGTACCCTCGCACATATTATTCCCTCATTTAATGGATATTTTCACCAAAAAGTGAAGTTTTCAAAAAGTCAGAAATTTGGCTGAAAGCGACTTAATATCAAGGACTCATCGGGCGAATCGCTCTGGAACTGAAATCGGAATACTCACTGATATTTTCCCCTCTCCGAAAGTTTGAAAAATGATGGAAAAATGACTAAGTCCAAAAAAAATTTTTTTCAACTTTTTTCAATTTTACCCCCATTGGATATATATTCTACCCATACACATTTGGAACTCTCCTTGGGTACCCTCGCACATATTATTCCCTCATTTAATGGATATTTTCACCAAAAAGTGAAGTTTTCAAAAAGTCAGAAAATTGGCTGAAAATGACTTAATATCAAGGGCTCATCGGGCGAATCGCTCTGGAACTGAAATCGGAATGCTCACTGACATTTTCCCCTCTCCGAAAGTCTGAAAAATGATGGAAAAATGACTAAGTCCAAAAAGTTTTTTTTTAAACTTTTTTCAATTTTACCCCTGTGGGATATATATTCTACCCACACACATTTGGAACTCTCCTGGGGTATCCTCACACATATTATTCCCTCATTTAATGGATATTTTCACCAAAAAGTGGTTTTCAAAAAGTCCAAAAATTGTCTGAAAACGACTTAATATCATGAACTCATCGGGTGAATCACTCTGGAACTGAAATTGGAATACTCACTGACATTTTCCCCTCTACGAAAGTCTGAAAAATGATGGAAAAATGACTAAGTCCCAAAAAAATTTTTTTCAACTTTTTTCAATTTTTCCCTTGTGGGATATACATTCTACCCACACACATTTGGAACTCTCCTGGGGTACCCTTACACATATTATTCCCTCGTTTAATGTATATTTTCACCAAAAAGTGAAGTTTTCCAAAAGTCAGAAAATTGGCTGAAAATGACTTAATATCAAGGACTCATCGGGCGAATCACTCTGGAACTGAAATCGTAATGCTCACTGACATTTTCCCCTCTCCGAAAGTCTGAAAAATGATGGAAAAATGACTAAGTCCAAAAAGTTTTTTTTTAAACTTTTTTCAATTTTACCCCTGTGGGATATATATTCTACCCACACACATTTGGAACTCTCCTGGGGTATCCTCACACATATTATTCCCTCATTTAATGGATATTTTCACCAAAAAGTGAAGTTTTCAAAAAGTCCAAAAATTATCTGAAAACGACTTAATATCATGGACTCATCGGGTGAATCACTCTGGAACTGAAATCGGAATACTCACTGACATTTTCCCCTCTCCGAAAGTCTGAAAAATGATGGAAAAATGACTAAGTCCAAAAAAAATTTTTTTCAACTTTTTTCAATTTTACCCCCGTGGGATATACATTCTACCCACACACATTTGCAACTCTCCTGGGGTACCCTCACACATATTATTCCCTCATTTAATGTATATTTTCACCAAAAAGTGAAGTTTTCAAAAAGTCAGAAAATTGGCTGAAAACGACTTAATATCAAGGACTCATCGGGCGAATCGATCTGGAACTGAAATTGGAATGCTCACTGACATTTTCCCCTCTCCGAAAGTCTGAAAAATGATGGAAAAATGACTAAGTCCAAAAAGTTTTTTTTTAAACTTTTTTCAATTTTACCCCTGTGGGATATATATTCTACCCACACACATTTGGAACTCTCCTGGGGTATCCTCACACATATTATTCCCTCATTTAATGGATATTTTCACCAAAAAGTGAAGTTTTCAAAAAGTCCAAAATTTGTCTGAAAACGACTTAATATCATGAACTCATCGGGTGAATCACTCTGGAACTGAAATCGGTATACTCACTGACATTTTCCCCTCTACGAAAGTCTGAAAAATGATGGAAAAATGACTAAGTTCAAAAAAAAATTTTTTCAACTTTTTTCAATTTTTCCCCCGTGGGATATACATTCTACCCACACACATTTGGAACTCTCCTGGGGTACCCTTACACATATTATTCCCTCGTTTAATGTATATTTTCACCAAAAAGTGAAGTTTTCCAAAAGTCAGAAATTTGGCTGAAAGCGACTTAATATCAAGGACTCATCGGGCGAATCGCTCTGCAACTGAAATCGGAATACTCACTGATATTTTCCCCTCTCTGAAAGTTTGAAAAATGATGGAAAAATGACTAAGTCCAAAAAAAATTTTTTTCAACTTTTTTCAATTTTTCCCTTGTGGGATATACATTCTACCCACACACATTTGGAACTCTCCTGGGGTACCCTCGCACATATTATTCCCTCATTTAATGGATATTTTCACAAAAAAGTGAAATTTTCAATAAGTTAGAAATTTGGCTGAAAGCGACTTAATATCAAGGACTCATCGGGCGAATCGCTCTGAAACTGAAATCGGAATACTCACTGATATTTTCCCCTCTCCGAAAGTTTGAAAAATGATGGAAAAATGACTACGTCCAAAAAAAATTTTTTTCAACTTTTTTCAATTTTACCCCCGTGGGATATATATTTTACCCACACACATTTGGAACTCTCCTGGGGTACCCTCGCACATATTATTCCCTCATTTAATGTATATTTTCACCAAAAAGTGAAGTTTTCAATAAGTCAGAAAATTGTCTGAAAACGACTTAATATCAAGGACTCATCGGGCGAATCGCTCTGGAACTGAAATCGGAATGCTCACTGACATTTTCCCCTCTCCGAAAGTCTGAAAAATGATGGAAAAATGACAGTCCAAAAAAAATTTTTTTCAACTTTTTTCAATTTTACCCCCATGGGATATATATTCTACCCACACACATTTGGAACTCTCCTGGGGTACCCTCGCACATATTATTCCCTCATTTAATGGATATTTTCACCAAAAAGTGAAGTTTTCAAAAAGTCAGAAAATTGGCTGAAAATGACTTAATATCAAGGGCTCATCGGGCGAATCGCTCTGGAACTGAAATCGGAATGCTCACTGACATTTTCCCCCCTTCGAAAGTCTGAAAAATGATGGAAAAATGACTAAGTCCAAAAAAAAATTTTTTAAACTTTTTTCAATTTTACCCCTGTGGGATATATATTCTACCCACACACATTTGGAACTCTCCTGGGGTACCCTCACACATATTATTCCCTCATTTAATGTATATTTTCACCAAAAAGTGAAGTTTTCAAAAAGTCAGAAAATTGGCTTAAAACGACTTAATATCAAGGACTCATCGGGCGAATCACTCTGGAACTGAAATCGGAATGCTCGCTGACATTTTTCCCTCTCCGAAAGTCTGAAAAATGGTGGAAAAATGACTAAGTCCAAAAAAAATTTTTTTAAACTTTTTTCAATTTTACCCCTGTGGGATATACACTCTACCCACACACATTTGGAACTCTCCTGGGGTACCCTCGCACATATTATTCCCTCATTTAATGGATATTTTCACAAAAAAGTGAAGTTTTCAAAAAGTCAGAAAATTGGCTTAAAACGACTTAATATCAAGGAATCATCGGGTGAATCACTCTGGAACTGAAATCGGAATGCTCGCTGACATTTTCCCCTCTCCGAAAGTCTGAAAAATGATGGAAAAATGACTAAGTCCAAAAAAAATTGTTTTAAACTTTTTTCAATTTTACCCCTGTGGGATATACATTCTACCCACACACATTTGGAACTCTCCTGGGGTACCCTCGCACATATTATTCCCTCATTTAATGGATATTTTCACAAAAAAGTGAAATTTTCAATAAGTCAGAAAATTGGCTGAAAACGACTTAATATCAAGGACTCATCGGGCGTATCGCTCTGGAACTGAAATCGGAATGCTCACTGACATTTTTCCCTCTCCGAAAGTGTGAAAAATGATGGAAAAATGACTAAGTCCAAAAAAAATTTTTTTAAACTTTTTTCAATTTTACCCCTTTGGGATATACATTCTACCCACACACATTTGGAACTCTCCTGGGGTACCCTCACACATATTATTCCCTCATTTAATGGATATTTTCACCAAAAAGTGAAGTTTTCAAAAAGTCAGAAATTTGGCTGAAAGCGACTTAATATCAAGGACTCATCGGGCGAATCGCTCTGGAACTGATATTGGAATGCTCACTGACATTTTTCCCTTTCCGAAAGTCTGAAAAATGATGGAAAAATGACTAAGTCCAAAAAATATTTTTTTTAACTTTTTTCAATTTTACCCCTGTGGGATATACATTCTACCCACACACATTTGGAACTCTCCTGGGGTACCCTTACACATATTATTCCCTCGTTTAATGTATATTTTCACCAAAAAGTGAAGTTTTCCAAAAGTCAGAAAATTGGCTGAAAATGACTTAATATCAAGGACTCATCGGGCGAATCACTCTGGAACTGAAATCGGAATGCTCACTGATATTTTCCCCTCTCCGAAAGTCTGAAAAATGATGGAAAAATGACTAAGTCCAAAAAAAATTTTTTTAAACTTTTTTCAATTTTACCCCTTTGGGATATACATTCTACCTACACACATTTGGAACTCTCCTGGGGTACCCTCACACATCTTATTCCCTCATTTAATGGATATTTTCACCAAAAAGTGAAGTTTTCAAAAAGTCAGAAATTTGGCTGAAAGTGACTTAATATCAAGGACTCATCGGGCGAATCGCTCTGGAACTGAAATCGGAATACTCACTGATATTTTCCCCTCTCCGAAAGTTTGAAAAATGATTGAAAAATGACTAAGTCCAAAAAAAAATTTTTTAAACTTTTTTCAATTTTACCCCTGTGGGATATATATTCTACCCACACACATTTGGAACTCTCCTGGGGTACCCTCACACATATTATTCCCTCATTTAATGTATATTTTCACCAAAAAGTGAAGTTTTCAAAAAGTCAGAAAATTGGCTTAAAACGACTTAATATCAAGGACTCATCGGGCGAATCACTCTGGAACTGAAATCGGAATGCTCGCTGACATTTTTCCCTCTCCGAAAGTCTGAAAAATGGTGGAAAAATGACTAAGTCCAAAAAAAATTTTTTTAAACTTTTTTCAATTTTACCCCTGTGGGATATACATTCTACCCACACACATTTGGAACTCTCCTGGGGTACCCTCGCACATATTATTCCCTCATTTAATGGATATTTTCACAAAAAAGTGAAGTTTTCAAAAAGTCAGAAAATTGGCTTAAAACGACTTAATATCAAGGAATCATCGGGTGAATCACTCTGGAACTGAAATCGGAATGCTCGCTGACATTTTCCCCTCTCCGAAAGTCTGAAAAATGATGGAAAAATGACTAAGTCCAAAAAAAATTTTTTTAAACTTTTTTCAATTTTACCCCTGTGGGATATACATTCTACCCACACACATTTGGAACTCTCCTGGGGTACCCTCGCACATATTATTCCCTCATTTAATGGATATTTTCACAAAAAAGTGAAATTTTCAATAAGTCAGAAAATTGGCTGAAAACGACTTAATATCAAGGACTCATCGGGCGTATCGCTCTGGAACTGAAATCGGAATGCTCACTGACATTTTTCCCTCTCCGAAAGTCTGAAAAATGATGGAAAAATGACTAAGTCCAAAAAAAATTTTTTTAAACTTTTTTCAATTTTACCCCTGTGGGATATACATTCTACCCACACACATTTGGAACTCTCCTGGGGTACCCTCGCACATATTATTCCCTCATTTAATGGATATTTTCACGAAAAAGTGAAATTTTCAATAAGTCAGAAAATTGGCTGAAAACGACTTAATATCAAGGACTCATTGGGCGAATCGCTCTGGAACTGAAATCGGAATGCTCACTGACATTTTCCCCCCATCGAAAGTCTGAAAAATGATGGAAAAATGACTAAGTCCAAAAAAAATTTTTTTAAACTTTTTTCAATTTTACCCCTTTGGGATATACATTCTACCCACACACATTTGGAACTCTCCTGGGGTACCCTCACACATATTATTCCCTCATTTAATGGATATTTTCACCAAAAAGTGAAGTTTTCAAAAAGTCAGAAATTTGGCTGAAAGCGACTTAATATCAAGGACTCATCGGGCGAATCGCTCTGGAACTGATATTGGAATGCTCACTGACATTTTTCCCTTTCCGAAAGTCTGAAAAATGATGGAAAAATGACTAAGTCCAAAAAATATTTTTTTTAACTTTTTTCAATTTTACCCCTGTGGGATATACATTCTACCCACACACATTTGGAACTCTCCTGGGGTACCCTTACACATATTATTCCCTCGTTTAATGTATATTTTCACCAAAAAGTGAAGTTTTCCAAAAGTCAGAAAATTGGCTGAAAATGACTTAATATCAAGGACTCATCGGGCGAATCACTCTGGAACTGAAATCGGAATGCTCACTGATATTTTCCCCTCTCCGAAAGTCTGAAAAATGATGGAAAAATGACTAAGTCCAAAAAAAATTTTTTTAAACTTTTTTCAATTTTACCCCTTTGGGATATACATTCTACCTACACACATTTGGAACTCTCCTGGGGTACCCTCACACATCTTATTCCCTCATTTAATGGATATTTTCACCAAAAAGTGACGTTTTCAAAAAGTCAGAAATTTGGCTGAAAGTGACTTAATATCAAGGACTCATCGGGCGAATCGCTCTGGAACTGAAATCGGAATACTCACTGATATTTTCCCCTCTCCGAAAGTTTGAAAAATGATTGAAAAATGACTAAGTCCAAAAAAAATTTTTTTCAACTTTTTTCAATTTTACCCCCGTGGGATATATATTTTACCCACACACATTTGGAACTCTCCTGGGGTACCCTCGCACATATTATTCCCTCATTTAATGTATATTTTCACCAAAAAGTGTAGTTTTCAATAAGTCAGAAAATTGTCTGAAAACGACTTAATATCAAGGACTCATCGGGCGAATCGCTCTGGAACTGAAATCGGAATGCTCACTGACATTTTCCCCTCTCCGAAAGTCTGAAAAATGATGGAAAAATGACAGTCCAAAAAAAATTTTTTTCAACTTTTTTCAATTTTACCCCCATGGGATATATATTCTACCGACACACATTTGGAACTCTCCTTGGGTACCCTCGCACATATTATTCCCTCATTTAATGGATATTTTCACCAAAAAGTGAAGTTTTCAAAAAGTCAGAAAATTGGCTGAAAATGACTTAATATCAAGGGCTCATCGGGCGAATCGCTCTGGAACTATAATCGGAATGCTCACTGACATTTTCCCCTCTCCGAAAGTCTGAAAAATGATGGAAAAATGACTAAGTCCAAAAAGTTTTTTTTTAAACTTTTTTCAATTTTACCCCTGTGGGATATATATTCTACCCACACACATTTGGAACTCTCCTGGGGTATCCTCACACATATTATTCCCTCATTTAATGGATATTTTCACCAAAAAGTGGTTTTCAAAAAGTCCAAAAATTGTCTGAAAACGACTTAATATCATGAACTCATCGGGTGAATCACTCTGGAACTGAAATCGGAATACTCACTGACATTTTCCCCTCTACGAAAGTCTGAAAAATGATGGAAAAATGACTAAGTCCAAAAAAAATTTTTTTCAACTTTTTTCAATTTTTCCCTTGTGGGATATACATTCTACCCACACACATTTGGAACTCTCCTGGGGTACCCTCGCACATATTATTCCCTCATTTAATGGATATTTTCACAAAAAAGTGAAATTTTCAATAAGTTAGAAATTTGGCTAAAAGCGATGTAATATCAAGGACTCATCGGGCGAATCGCTCTGGAACTGAAATCAGAATACTCACTGATATTTTCCCCTCTCCGAAAGTTTGAAAAATGATGGAAAAATGACAGTCCAAAAAAAATTTTTTTCAACTTTTTTCAATTTTACCCCCGTGGGATATATATTTTACCCACACACATTTGGAACTCTCCTGGGGTACCCTCGCACATATTATTCCCTCATTTAATGTATATTTTCACCAAAAAGTGAAGTTTTCAATAAGTCAGAAAATTGTCTGAAAACGACTTAATATCAAGGACTCATCGGGCGAATCGCTCTGGAACTGAAATCGGAATGCTCACTGACATTTTCCCCTCTCCGAAAGTCTGAAAAATGATGGAAAAATGACAGTCCAAAAAAAATTTTTTTCAACTTTTTTCAATTTTACCCCCATGGGATATATATTCTACCCACACACATTTGGAACTCTCCTGGGGTACCCTCGCACATATTATTCCCTCATTTAATGGATTTTTTCACCAAAAAGTGAAGTTTTCAAAAAGTCAGAAAATTGGCTGAAAATGACTTAATATCAAGGGCTCATCGGGCGAATCGCTCTGGAACTGAAATCGGAATGCTCACTGACATTTTCCCCCCTTCGAAAGTCTGAAAAATGATGGAAAAATGACTAAGTCCAAAAAAAATTTTTTTAAACTTTTTTCAATTTTACCCCTGTGGGATATATATTCTACCCACACACATTTGGAACTCTCCTGGGGTACCCTCACACATATTATTCCCTCATTTAATGTATATTTTCACCAAAAAGTGAAGTTTTCAAAAAGTCAGAAAATTGGCTTAAAATTACTTAATATCAAGGACTCATCGGGCGAATCACTCTGGAACTGAAATCGGAATGCTCGCTGACATTTTCCCCTCTCCGAAAGTCTGAAAAATGATGGAAAAATGACTAAGTCCAAAAAAAATTTTTTTCAACTTTTTTCAATTTTACCCCTGTGGGATATACATTCTACCCACACACATTTGGAACTCTCCTGGGGTACCCTCGCACATATTATTCCCTCATTTAATGGATATTTTCACCAAAAAGTGAAGTTTTCAAAAAGTCAGAAATTTGGCTGAAAGCGACTTAATATCAAGGACTCATCGGGCGAATCGCTCTGGAACTGAAATCGGAATACTCACTGATATTTTCCCCTCTCCGAAAGTTTGAAAAATGATGGAAAAATGACTAAGTCCAAAAAAAATTTTTTTCAACTTTTTTCAATTTTACCCCCGTGGGATATATATTTTACCCACACACATTTGGAACTCTCCTGGGGTACCCTCGCACATATTATTCCCTCATTTAATGTATATTTTCACCAAAAAGTGAAGTTTTCAATAAGTCAGAAAATTGTCTGAAAACGACTTAATATCAAGGACTCATCGGGCGAATCGCTCTGGAACTGAAATCGGAATGCTCACTGACATTTTCCCCTCTCCGAAAGTCTGAAAAATGATGGAAAAATGACTAAGTCCAAAAAGTTTTTTTTTAAACTTTTTTCAATTTTACCCCTGTGGGATATATATTCTACCCACACACATTTGGAACTCTCCTGGGGTATCCTCACACATATTATTCCCTCATTTAATGGATATTTTCACCAAAAAGTGGTTTTCAAAAAGTCCAAAAATTGTCTGAAAACGACTTAATATCATGAACTCATCGGGTGAATCACTCTGGAACTGAAATTGGAATACTCACTGACATTTTCCCCTCTACGAAAGTCTGAAAAATGATGGAAAAATGACTAAGTCCCAAAAAAATTTTTTTCAACTTTTTTCAATTTTTCCCTTGTGGGATATACATTCTACCCACACACATTTGGAACTCTCCTGGGGTACCCTTACACATATTATTCCCTCGTTTAATGTATATTTTCACCAAAAAGTGAAGTTTTCCAAAAGTCAGAAAATTGGCTGAAAATGACTTAATATCAAGGACTCATCGGGCGAATCACTCTGGAACTGAAATCGTAATGCTCACTGACATTTTCCCCTCTCCGAAAGTCTGAAAAATGATGGAAAAATGACTAAGTCCAAAAAATTTTTTTTTAAACTTTTTTCAATTTTACCCCTTTGGGATATACATTCTACCCACACACATTTGGAATTCTCCTGGAGTACCCTCACACATATTATTCCCTCATTTAATGGATATTTTCACCAAAAAGTGATGGTTTCAAAAAGTCAGAAATTTGGCTGAAAGCGACTTAATATCAAGGACTCATCGGGCGAATCGCTCTGGAACTGAAATCGGAATACTCACTGATATTTTCCCCTCTCTGAAAGTTTGAAAAATGATGGAAAAATGACTAAGTCCAAAAAAAAATTTTTTTCAACTTTTTTCAATTTTACCCCTGTGGGATATACATTCTACCCACACACATTTGGAACTCTCCTGGGGTACCCTCGCACATATTATTCCCTCATTTAATGGATATTTTCACAAAAAAGTGAAATTTTCAATAAGTTAGAAATTTGGCTGAAAGCGACTTAATATCAAGGACTCATCGGGCGAATCGCTCTGGAACTGAAATCGGAATACTCACTGATATTTTCCCCTCTCCGAAAGTTTGAAAAATGATGGAAAAATGACTACGTCCAAAAAAAATTTTTTTCAACTTTTTTCAATTTTACCCCCGTGGGATATATATTTTACCCACACACATTTGGAACTCTCCTGGGGTACCCTCGCACATATTATTCCCTCATTTAATGTATATTTTCACCAAAAAGTGAAGTTTTCAATAAGTCAGAAAATTGTCTGAAAACGACTTAATATCAAGGACTCATCGGGCGAACCGCTCTGGAACTGAAATCGGAATGCTCACTGACATTTTCCCCTCTCCGAAAGTCTGAAAAATGATGGAAAAATGACAGTCCAAAAAAAATTTTTTTAAACTTTTTTCAATTTTACCCCTTTGGGATATACATTCTACCCACACACATTTGGAACTCTCCTGGGGTACCCTCACACATATTATTCCCTCATTTAATGGATATTTTCACAAAAAAGTGAAATTTTCAATAAGTCAGAAAATTGGCTGAAAACGACTTAATATCAAGGACTCATTGGGCGAATCGCTCTGGAACTGAAATCGGAATGCTCACTGACATTTTCCCCCCTTCGAAAGTCTGAAAAATGATGGAAAAATGACTAAGTCCAAAAAAAATTTTTTTAAACTTTTTTCAATTTTACCCCTTTGGGATATACATTCTACCCACACACATTTGGAACTCTCCTGGGGTACCCTCACACATATTATTCCCTCATTTAATGGATATTTTCACCAAAAAGTGAAGTTTTCAAAAAGTCAGAAATTTGGCTGAAAGCGACTTAATATCAAGGACTCATCGGGCGAATCGCTCTGGAACTGATATTGGAATGCTCACTGACATTTTTCCCTCTCCGAAAGTCTGAAAAATGATGGAAAAATGACTAAGTCCAAAAAAAATTTTTTTAAACTTTTTTCAATTTTACCCCTGTGGGATATACATTCTACCCACACACATTTGGAACTCTCTTGGGGTACCCTTACACATATTATTCCCTCGTTTAATGTATATTTTCACCAAAAAGTGAAGTTTTCCAAAAGTCAGAAAATTGGCTGAAAATGACTTAATATCAAGGACTCATCGGGCGAATCACTCTGGAACTGAAATCGGAATGCTCACTGACATTTTCCCCTCTCCGAAAGTCTGAAAAATGATGGAAAAATGACTAAGTCCAAAAAAAATTTTTTTAAACTTTTTTCAATTTTACCCCTTTGGGATATACATTCTACTTACACACATTTGGAACTCTCCTGGGGTACCCTCACACATATTATTCCCTCATTTAATGGATATTTTCACCAAAAAGTGAAGTTTTCAATAAGTCAGAAAATTGTCTGAAAACGACTTAATATCAAGGACTCATCGGGCGAATCGCTCTGGAACTGAAATCGGAATGCTCACTGACATTTTCCCCTCTCCGAAAGTCTGAAAAATGATGGAAAAATGACTAAGTCCAAAAAGTTTTTTTTTAAACTTTTTTCAATTTTACCCCTGTGGGATATATATTCTACCCACACACATTTGGAACTCTCCTGGGGTACCCTCACACATATTATTCCCTCATTTAATGTATATTTTCACCAAAAAGTGAAGTTTTCAAAAAGTCAGAAAATTGGCTTAAAACGACTTAATATCAAGGACTCATCGGGCGAATCACTCTGGAACTGAAATCGAAATGCTCACTGACATTTTCCCCTCTCCGAAAGTCTGAAAAATGATGGAAAAATGACTAAGTCCAAAAAAAAATTTTTTAAACTTTTTTCAATTTTACCCCTTTGGGATATACATTCTACCCACACACATTTGGAATTCTCCTGGGGTACCCTCACACATATTATTCCCTCATTTAATGGATATTTTCACCAAAAAGTGATGTTTTCAAAATGTCAGAAATTTGGCTGAAAGCGACTTAATATCAAGGAATCATCGGGCGAATCGCTCTGGAACTGAAAGCGGAATACTCACTGATATTTTCCCCTCTCTGCAAGTTTGAAAAATGATGGAAAAATGACTAAGTCCAAAAAATATTTTTTTTAACTTTTTTCAATTTTACCCCTGTGGGATATACATTCTACCCACACACATTTGGAACTCTCCTGGGGTACCCTTACACATATTATTCCCTCGTTTAATGTATATTTTCACCAAAAAGTGAAGTTTTCCAAAAGTCAGAAAATTGGCTGAAAATGACTTAATATCAAGGACTCATCGGGCGAATCACTCTGGAACTGAAATCGGAATGCTCACTGATATTTTCCCCTCTCCGAAAGTCTGAAAAATGATGGAAAAATGACTAAGTCCAAAAAAAATTTTTTTAAACTTTTTTCAATTTTACCCCTTTGGGATATACATTCTACCTACACACATTTGGAACTCTCCTGGGGTACCCTCACACATCTTATTCCCTCATTTAATGGATATTTTCACCAAAAAGTGACGTTTTCAAAAAGTCAGAAATTTGGCTGAAAGTGACTTAATATCAAGGACTCATCGGGCGAATCGCTCTGGAACTGAAATCGGAATACTCACTGATATTTTCCCCTCTCCGAAAGTTTGAAAAATGATTGAAAAATGACTAAGTCCAAAAAAAATTTTTTTCAACTTTTTTCAATTTTACCCCCGTGGGATATATATTTTACCCACACACATTTGGAACTCTCCTGGGGTACCCTCGCACATATTATTCCCTCATTTAATGTATATTTTCACCAAAAAGTGTAGTTTTCAATAAGTCAGAAAATTGTCTGAAAACGACTTAATATCAAGGACTCATCGGGCGAATCGCTCTGGAACTGAAATCGGAATGCTCACTGACATTTTCCCCTCTCCGAAAGTCTGAAAAATGATGGAAAAATGACAGTCCAAAAAAAATTTTTTTCAACTTTTTTCAATTTTACCCCCATGGGATATATATTCTACCGACACACATTTGGAACTCTCCTTGGGTACCCTCGCACATATTATTCCCTCATTTAATGGATATTTTCACCAAAAAGTGAAGTTTTCAAAAAGTCAGAAAATTGGCTGAAAATGACTTAATATCAAGGGCTCATCGGGCGAATCGCTCTGGAACTATAATCGGAATGCTCACTGACATTTTCCCCTCTCCGAAAGTCTGAAAAATGATGGAAAAATGACTAAGTCCAAAAAGTTTTTTTTTAAACTTTTTTCAATTTTACCCCTGTGGGATATATATTCTACCCACACACATTTGGAACTCTCCTGGGGTATCCTCACACATATTATTCCCTCATTTAATGGATATTTTCACCAAAAAGTGGTTTTCAAAAAGTCCAAAAATTGTCTGAAAACGACTTAATATCATGAACTCATCGGGTGAATCACTCTGGAACTGAAATCGGAATACTCACTGACATTTTCCCCTCTACGAAAGTCTGAAAAATGATGGAAAAATGACTAAGTCCAAAAAAAATTTTTTTCAACTTTTTTCAATTTTTCCCTTGTGGGATATACATTCTACCCACACACATTTGGAACTCTCCTGGGGTACCCTCGCACATATTATTCCCTCATTTAATGGATATTTTCACAAAAAAGTGAAATTTTCAATAAGTTAGAAATTTGGCTAAAAGCGATGTAATATCAAGGACTCATCGGGCGAATCGCTCTGGAACTGAAATCAGAATACTCACTGATATTTTCCCCTCTCCGAAAGTTTGAAAAATGATGGAAAAATGACAGTCCAAAAAAAATTTTTTTCAACTTTTTTCAATTTTACCCCCGTGGGATATATATTTTACCCACACACATTTGGAACTCTCCTGGGGTACCCTCGCACATATTATTCCCTCATTTAATGTATATTTTCACCAAAAAGTGAAGTTTTCAATAAGTCAGAAAATTGTCTGAAAACGACTTAATATCAAGGACTCATCGGGCGAATCGCTCTGGAACTGAAATCGGAATGCTCACTGACATTTTCCCCTCTCCGAAAGTCTGAAAAATGATGGAAAAATGACAGTCCAAAAAAAATTTTTTTCAACTTTTTTCAATTTTACCCCCATGGGATATATATTCTACCCACACACATTTGGAACTCTCCTGGGGTACCCTCGCACATATTATTCCCTCATTTAATGGATTTTTTCACCAAAAAGTGAAGTTTTCAAAAAGTCAGAAAATTGGCTGAAAATGACTTAATATCAAGGGCTCATCGGGCGAATCGCTCTGGAACTGAAATCGGAATGCTCACTGACATTTTCCCCCCTTCGAAAGTCTGAAAAATGATGGAAAAATGACTAAGTCCAAAAAAAATTTTTTTAAACTTTTTTCAATTTTACCCCTGTGGGATATATATTCTACCCACACACATTTGGAACTCTCCTGGGGTACCCTCACACATATTATTCCCTCATTTAATGTATATTTTCACCAAAAAGTGAAGTTTTCAAAAAGTCAGAAAATTGGCTTAAAATTACTTAATATCAAGGACTCATCGGGTGAATCACTCTGGAACTGAAATCGGAATGCTCGCTGACATTTTCCCCTCTCCGAAAGTCTGAAAAATGATGGAAAAATGACTAAGTCCAAAAAAAATTTTTTTCAACTTTTTTCAATTTTACCCCTGTGGGATATACATTCTACCCACACACATTTGGAACTCTCCTGGGGTACCCTCGCACATATTATTCCCTCATTTAATGGATATTTTCACCAAAAAGTGAAGTTTTCAAAAAGTCAGAAATTTGGCTGAAAGCGACTTAATATCAAGGACTCATCGGGCGAATCGCTCTGGAACTGAAATCGGAATACTCACTGATATTTTCCCCTCTCCGAAAGTTTGAAAAATGATGGAAAAATGACTAAGTCCAAAAAAAATTTTTTTCAACTTTTTTCAATTTTACCCCCGTGGGATATATATTTTACCCACACACATTTGGAACTCTCCTGGGGTACCCTCGCACATATTATTCCCTCATTTAATGTATATTTTCACCAAAAAGTGAAGTTTTCAATAAGTCAGAAAATTGTCTGAAAACGACTTAATATCAAGGACTCATCGGGCGAATCGCTCTGGAACTGAAATCGGAATGCTCACTGACATTTTCCCCTCTCCGAAAGTCTGAAAAATGATGGAAAAATGACTAAGTCCAAAAAGTTTTTTTTTAAACTTTTTTCAATTTTACCCCTGTGGGATATATATTCTACCCACACACATTTGGAACTCTCCTGGGGTATCCTCACACATATTATTCCCTCATTTAATGGATATTTTCACCAAAAAGTGGTTTTCAAAAAGTCCAAAAATTGTCTGAAAACGACTTAATATCATGAACTCATCGGGTGAATCACTCTGGAACTGAAATTGGAATACTCACTGACATTTTCCCCTCTACGAAAGTCTGAAAAATGATGGAAAAATGACTAAGTCCCAAAAAAATTTTTTTCAACTTTTTTCAATTTTTCCCTTGTGGGATATACATTCTACCCACACACATTTGGAACTCTCCTGGGGTACCCTTACACATATTATTCCCTCGTTTAATGTATATTTTCACCAAAAAGTGAAGTTTTCCAAAAGTCAGAAAATTGGCTGAAAATGACTTAATATCAAGGACTCATCGGGCGAATCACTCTGGAACTGAAATCGTAATGCTCACTGACATTTTCCCCTCTCCGAAAGTCTGAAAAATGATGGAAAAATGACTAAGTCCAAAAAATTTTTTTTTAAACTTTTTTCAATTTTACCCCTTTGGGATATACATTCTACCCACACACATTTGGAATTCTCCTGGAGTACCCTCACACATATTATTCCCTCATTTAATGGATATTTTCACCAAAAAGTGATGGTTTCAAAAAGTCAGAAATTTGGCTGAAAGCGACTTAATATCAAGGACTCATCGGGCGAATCGCTCTGGAACTGAAATCGGAATACTCACTGATATTTTCCCCTCTCTGAAAGTTTGAAAAATGATGGAAAAATGACTAAGTCCAAAAAAAAATTTTTTTCAACTTTTTTCAATTTTACCCCTGTGGGATATACATTCTACCCACACACATTTGGAACTCTCCTGGGGTACCCTCGCACATATTATTCCCTCATTTAATGGATATTTTCACAAAAAAGTGAAATTTTCAATAAGTTAGAAATTTGGCTGAAAGCGACTTAATATCAAGGACTCATCGGGCGAATCGCTCTGGAACTGAAATCGGAATACTCACTGATATTTTCCCCTCTCCGAAAGTTTGAAAAATGATGGAAAAATGACTACGTCCAAAAAAAATTTTTTTCAACTTTTTTCAATTTTACCCCCGTGGGATATATATTTTACCCACACACATTTGGAACTCTCCTGGGGTACCCTCGCACATATTATTCCCTCATTTAATGTATATTTTCACCAAAAAGTGAAGTTTTCAATAAGTCAGAAAATTGTCTGAAAACGACTTAATATCAAGGACTCATCGGGCGAACCGCTCTGGAACTGAAATCGGAATGCTCACTGACATTTTCCCCTCTCCGAAAGTCTGAAAAATGATGGAAAAATGACAGTCCAAAAAAAATTTTTTTAAACTTTTTTCAATTTTACCCCTTTGGGATATACATTCTACCCACACACATTTGGAACTCTCCTGGGGTACCCTCACACATATTATTCCCTCATTTAATGGATATTTTCACAAAAAAGTGAAATTTTCAATAAGTCAGAAAATTGGCTGAAAACGACTTAATATCAAGGACTCATTGGGCGAATCGCTCTGGAACTGAAATCGGAATGCTCACTGACATTTTCCCCCCTTCGAAAGTCTGAAAAATGATGGAAAAATGACTAAGTCCAAAAAAAATTTTTTTAAACTTTTTTCAATTTTACCCCTTTGGGATATACATTCTACCCACACACATTTGGAACTCTCCTGGGGTACCCTCACACATATTATTCCCTCATTTAATGGATATTTTCACCAAAAAGTGAAGTTTTCAAAAAGTCAGAAATTTGGCTGAAAGCGACTTAATATCAAGGACTCATCGGGCGAATCGCTCTGGAACTGATATTGGAATGCTCACTGACATTTTTCCCTCTCCGAAAGTCTGAAAAATGATGGAAAAATGACTAAGTCCAAAAAAAATTTTTTTAAACTTTTTTCAATTTTACCCCTGTGGGATATACATTCTACCCACACACATTTGGAACTCTCTTGGGGTACCCTTACACATATTATTCCCTCGTTTAATGTATATTTTCACCAAAAAGTGAAGTTTTCCAAAAGTCAGAAAATTGGCTGAAAATGACTTAATATCAAGGACTCATCGGGCGAATCACTCTGGAACTGAAATCGGAATGCTCACTGACATTTTCCCCTCTCCGAAAGTCTGAAAAATGATGGAAAAATGACTAAGTCCAAAAAAAATTTTTTTAAACTTTTTTCAATTTTACCCCTTTGGGATATACATTCTACTTACACACATTTGGAACTCTCCTGGGGTACCCTCACACATATTATTCCCTCATTTAATGGATATTTTCACCAAAAAGTGAAGTTTTCAATAAGTCAGAAAATTGTCTGAAAACGACTTAATATCAAGGACTCATCGGGCGAATCGCTCTGGAACTGAAATCGGAATGCTCACTGACATTTTCCCCTCTCCGAAAGTCTGAAAAATGATGGAAAAATGACTAAGTCCAAAAAGTTTTTTTTTAAACTTTTTTCAATTTTACCCCTGTGGGATATATATTCTACCCACACACATTTGGAACTCTCCTGGGGTACCCTCACACATATTATTCCCTCATTTAATGTATATTTTCACCAAAAAGTGAAGTTTTCAAAAAGTCAGAAAATTGGCTTAAAACGACTTAATATCAAGGACTCATCGGGCGAATCACTCTGGAACTGAAATCGAAATGCTCACTGACATTTTCCCCTCTCCGAAAGTCTGAAAAATGATGGAAAAATGACTAAGTCCAAAAAAAAATTTTTTAAACTTTTTTCAATTTTACCCCTTTGGGATATACATTCTACCCACACACATTTGGAATTCTCCTGGGGTACCCTCACACATATTATTCCCTCATTTAATGGATATTTTCACCAAAAAGTGATGTTTTCAAAATGTCAGAAATTTGGCTGAAAGCGACTTAATATCAAGGAATCATCGGGCGAATCGCTCTGGAACTGAAAGCGGAATACTCACTGATATTTTCCCCTCTCTGCAAGTTTGAAAAATGATGGAAAAATGACTAAGTCCAAAAAAATTTTTTTTCAACTTTTTTCAATTTTACACCTGTGGGATATACATTCTACCCACACACATTTGGAACTCTCTTGGGGTACCCTTACACATATTATTCCCTCGTTTAATGTATATTTTCACCAAAAAGTGAAGTTTTTCAAAAGTCAGAAAATTGGCTGAAAATGACTTAATATCAAGGACTCATCGGGCGAATCACTCTGGAACTGAAATCGGAATGCTCACTGACATTTTCCCCTCTCCGAAAGTCTGAAAAATGATGGAAAAATGACTAAGTCCAAAAAAAATTTTTTTAAACTTTTTTCAATTTTACCCCTTTGGGATATACATTCTACCTACACACATTTGGAAATCTCCTGGGGTACCCTCACACATATTATTCCCTCATTTAATGGATATTTTCACCAAAAAGTGAAGTTTTCAAAAAGTCAGAAATTTGGCTGAAAGCGACTTAATATCAAGGACTCATCGGGCGAATCGCTCTGGAACTGAAATCGGAATACTCACTGATATTTTCCCCTCTCCGAAAGTTTGAAAAATGATGGAAAAATGACTAAGTCCAAAAAAAATTTTTTTCAACTTTTTTCAATTTTACCCCTGTGGGATATATATTTTACCCACACACATTTGGAACTCTCCTGGGGTACCCTCGCACATATTATTCCCTCATTTAATGTATATTTTCACCAAAAAGTGAAGTTTTCAATAAGTCAGAAAATTGTCTGAAAACGACTTAATATCAAGGACTCATTGGGCGAATCGCTCTGGAACTGAAATCGGAATGCTCACTGACATTTTCCCCTCTCCGAAAGTCTGAAAAATGATGGAAAAATGACTAAGTCCAAAAAGTTTTTTTTTAAACTTTTTTCAATTTTACCCCTGTGGGATATATATTCTACCCACACACATTTGGAACTCTCCTGGGGTATCCTCACACATATTATTCCCTCATTTAATGGATATTTTCACCAAAAAGTGAAGTTTTCAAAAAGTCCAAAAATTGTCTGAAAACGACTTAATATCATGAACTCATCGGTTGAATCACTCTGGAACTGAAATCGGAATACTCACTGGCATTTTCCCCTCTACGAAAGTCTGAAAAATGATGGAAAAATGACTAAGTCCATAAAAAATTTTTTTCAACTTTTTTCAATTTTTCCCCCGTGGGATATACATTCTACCCACACACATTTGGAACTCTCCTGGGGTACCCTTACACATATTATTCCCTCGTTTAATGTATATTTTCACCAAAAAGTGAAGTTTTCCAAAAGTCAGAAAATTGGCTGAAAATGACTTAATATCAAGGACGCATCGGGCGAATCACTCTGGAACTGAAATCGTAATGCTCACTGACATTTTCCCCTCTCCGAAAGTCTGAAAAATGATGGAAAAATGACTAAGTCCAAAAAAAATTTTTTTAAACTTTTTTCAATTTTACCCCTTTGGGATATACATTCTACCCACACACATTTGGAATTCTCCTGGGGTACCCTCACACATATTATTCCCTCATTTAATGGATATTTTCACCAAAAAGTGATGTTTTCAAAAAGTCAGAAATTTGGCTGAAAGCGACTTAATATCAAGGACTCATCAGGCGAATCGCTCTGGAACTGAAATCGGAATACTCACTGATATTTTCCCCTCTCTGAAAGTTTGAAAAATGATGGAAAAATGACTAAGTCCAAAAAAAATTTTTTTCAACTTTTTTCAATTTTACCCCTGTGGGATATACATTCTATCCACACACATTTGGAACTCTCCTGGGGCACCCTCGCACATATTATTCCCTCATTTAATGTATATTTTCACCAAAAAGTGAAGTTTTCAATAAGTCAGAAAATTGTCTGAAAACGACTTAATATCAAGGACTCATCGGGCGAATCGCTCTGGAACTGAAATCGGAATGCTCACTGACATTTTCCCCTCTCCGAAAGTCTGAAAAATGATGGAAAAATGACAGTCCAAAAAAAATTTTTTTAAACTTTTTTCAATTTTACCCCTGTGGGATATACATTCTACCCACACACATTTGGAACTCTCTTGGGGTACCCTTACACATATTATTCCCTCGTTTAATGTATATTTTCACCAAAAAGTGAAGTTTTCCAAAAGTCAGAAAATTGGCTGAAAATGACTTAATATCAAGGACTCATCGGGCGAATCACTCTGGAACTGAAATCGGAATGCTCACTGACATTTTCCCCTCTCCGAAAGTCTGAAAAATGATGGAAAAATGACTAAGTCCAAAAAAAATTTTTTTAAACTTTTTTCAATTTTACCCCTTTGGGATATACATTCTACCTACACACATTTGGAACTCTCCTGGGGTACCCTCACACATATTATTCCCTCATTTAATGGATATTTTCACCAAAAAGTGAAGTTTTCAATAAGTCAGAAAATTGTCTGAAAACGACTTAATATCAAGGACTCATCGGGCGAATCGCTCTGGAACTGAAATCGGAATGCTCACTGACATTTTCCCCTCTCCGAAAGTCTGAAAAATGATGGAAAAATGACTAAGTCCAAAAAGTTTTTTTTTAAACTTTTTTCAATTTTACCCCTGTGGGATATATATTCTACCCACACACATTTGGAACTCTCCTGGGGTATCCTCACACATATTATTCCCTCATTTAATGGATATTTTCACCAAAAAGTGATGTTTTCAAAAAGTCTGAAATTTGGCTGAAAATGACTTAATATCAAGGGCTCATCGGGCGAATCGCTCTGGAACTGAAATCGGAATGCTCACTGACATTTTCCCCCCTTCGAAAGTCTGAAAAATGATCAAAAAATGACTAAGTCCAAAAAAAAATTTTTTAAACTTTTTTCAATTTTACCCCTGTGGGATATATATTCTACCCACACACATTTGGAACTCTCCTGGGGTACCCTCACACATATTATTCCCTCATTTAATGTATATTTTCACCAAAAAGTGAAGTTTTCAAAAAGTCAGAAAATTGGCTTAAAACGACTTAATATCAAGGACTCATCGGGCGAATCACTCTGGAACTGAAATCGAAATGCTCACTGACATTTTCCCCTCTCCGAAAGTCTGAAAAATGATGGAAAAATGACTAAGTCCAAAAAAAATTTTTTTAAACTTTTTTCAATTTTACCCCTTTGGGATATACATTCTACCCACACACATTTGGAACTCTCCTGGGGTACCCTCACACATATTATTCCCTCATTTAATGGATATTTTCACAAAAAAGTGAAATTTTCAATAAGTCAGAAAATTGGCTGAAAACGACTTAATATCAAGGACTCATTGGGCGAATCGCTCTGGAACTGAAATCGGAATGCTCACTGACATTTTCCCCCCTTCGAAAGTCTGAAAAATGATGGAAAAATGACTAAGTCCAAAAAAAATTTTTTTAAACTTTTTTCAATTTTACCCCTTTGGGATATACATTCTACCCACACACATTTGGAACTCTCCTGGGGTACCCTCACACATATTATTCCCTCATTTAATGGATATTTTCACCAAAAAGTGAAGTTTTCAAAAAGTCAGAAATTTGGCTGAAAGCGACTTAATATCAAGGACTCATCGGGCGAATCGCTCTGGAACTGATATTGGAATGCTCACTGACATTTTTCCCTCTCCGAAAGTCTGAAAAATGATGGAAAAATGACTAAGTCCAAAAAAAATTTTTTTAAACTTTTTTCAATTTTACCCCTGTGGGATATACATTCTACCCACACACATTTGGAACTCTCTTGGGGTACCCTTACACATATTATTCCCTCGTTTAATGTATATTTTCACCAAAAAGTGAAGTTTTCCAAAAGTCAGAAAATTGGCTGAAAATGACTTAATATCAAGGACTCATCGGGCGAATCACTCTGGAACTGAAATCGGAATGCTCACTGACATTTTCCCCTCTCCGAAAGTCTGAAAAATGATGGAAAAATGACTAAGTCCAAAAAAAATTTTTTTAAACTTTTTTCAATTTTACCCCTTTGGGATATACATTCTACCTACACACATTTGGAACTCTCCTGGGGTACCCTCACACATATTATTCCCTCATTTAATGGATATTTTCACCAAAAAGTGAAGTTTTCAATAAGTCAGAAAATTGTCTGAAAACGACTTAATATCAAGGACTCATCGGGCAAATCGCTCTGGAACTGAAATCGGAATGCTCACTGACATTTTCCCCTCTCCGAAAGTCTGAAAAATGATGGAAAAATGACTAAGTCCAAAAAGTTTTTTTTTAAACTTTTTTCAATTTTACCCCTGTGGGATATATATTCTACCCACACACATTTGGAACTCTCCTGGGGTATCCTCACACATATTATTCCCTCATTTAATGGATATTTTCACCAAAAAGTGATGTTTTCAAAAAGTCCAAAAATTGTCTGAAAACGACTTAATATCATGAACTCATCGGGTGAATCACTCTGGAACTGAAATCGGAATACTCACTGACATTTTCCCCTCTACGAAAGTCTGAAAAATGATGGAAAAATGACTAAGTCCATAAAAAATTTTTTTCAACTTTTTTCAATTTTTCCCCCGTGGGATATACATTCTACCCACACACATTTGGAACTCTCCTGGGGTACCCTTACACATATTATTCCCTCGTTTAATGTATATTTTCACCAAAAAGTGAAGTTTTCCAAAAGTCAGAAAATTGGCTGAAAATGACTTAATATCAAGGACGCATCGGGCGAATCACTCTGGAACTGAAATCGTAATGCTCACTGACATTTTCCCCTCTCCGAAAGTCTGAAAAATGATGGAAAAATGACTAAGTCCAAAAAAAATTTTTTTAAACTTTTTTCAATTTTACCCCTTTGGGATATACATTCTACCCACACACATTTGGAATTCTCCTGGGGTACCCTCACACATATTATTCCCTCATTTAATGGATATTTTCACCAAAAAGTGATGTTTTCAAAAAGTCAGAAATTTGGCTGAAAGCGACTTAATATCAAGGACTCATCAGGCGAATCGCTCTGGAACTGAAATCGGAATACTCACTGATATTTTCCCCTCTCTGAAAGTTTGAAAAATGATGGAAAAATGACTAAGTCCAAAAAAAATTTTTTTCAACTTTTTTCAATTTTACCCCTGTGGGATATACATTCTATCCACACACATTTGGAACTCTCCTGGGGCACCCTCGCACATATTATTCCCTCATTTAATGTATATTTTCACCAAAAAGTGAAGTTTTCAATAAGTCAGAAAATTGTCTGAAAACGACTTAATATCAAGGACTCATCGGGCGAATCGCTCTGGAACTGAAATCGGAATGCTCACTGACATTTTCCCCTCTCCGAAAGTCTGAAAAATGATGGAAAAATGACAGTCCAAAAAAAATTTTTTTAAACTTTTTTCAATTTTACCCCTGTGGGATATACATTCTACCCACACACATTTGGAACTCTCTTGGGGTACCCTTACACATATTATTCCCTCGTTTAATGTATATTTTCACCAAAAAGTGAAGTTTTCCAAAAGTCAGAAAATTGGCTGAAAATGACTTAATATCAAGGACTCATCGGGCGAATCACTCTGGAACTGAAATCGGAATGCTCACTGACATTTTCCCCTCTCCGAAAGTCTGAAAAATGATGGAAAAATGACTAAGTCCAAAAAAAATTTTTTTAAACTTTTTTCAATTTTACCCCTTTGGGATATACATTCTACCTACACACATTTGGAACTCTCCTGGGGTACCCTCACACATATTATTCCCTCATTTAATGGATATTTTCACCAAAAAGTGAAGTTTTCAATAAGTCAGAAAATTGTCTGAAAACGACTTAATATCAAGGACTCATCGGGCGAATCGCTCTGGAACTGAAATCGGAATGCTCACTGACATTTTCCCCTCTCCGAAAGTCTGAAAAATGATGGAAAAATGACTAAGTCCAAAAAGTTTTTTTTTAAACTTTTTTCAATTTTACCCCTGTGGGATATATATTCTACCCACACACATTTGGAACTCTCCTGGGGTATCCTCACACATATTATTCCCTCATTTAATGGATATTTTCACCAAAAAGTGATGTTTTCAAAAAGTCTGAAATTTGGCTGAAAATGACTTAATATCAAGGGCTCATCGGGCGAATCGCTCTGGAACTGAAATCGGAATGCTCACTGACATTTTCCCCCCTTCGAAAGTCTGAAAAATGATCAAAAAATGACTAAGTCCAAAAAAAAATTTTTTAAACTTTTTTCAATTTTACCCCTGTGGGATATATATTCTACCCACACACATTTGGAACTCTCCTGGGGTACCCTCACACATATTATTCCCTCATTTAATGTATATTTTCACCAAAAAGTGAAGTTTTCAAAAAGTCAGAAAATTGGCTTAAAACGACTTAATATCAAGGACTCATCGGGCGAATCACTCTGGAACTGAAATCGAAATGCTCACTGACATTTTCCCCTCTCCGAAAGTCTGAAAAATGATGGAAAAATGACTAAGTCCAAAAAAAATTTTTTTAAACTTTTTTCAATTTTACCCCTTTGGGATATACATTCTACCCACACACATTTGGAACTCTCCTGGGGTACCCTCACACATATTATTCCCTCATTTAATGGATATTTTCACAAAAAAGTGAAATTTTCAATAAGTCAGAAAATTGGCTGAAAACGACTTAATATCAAGGACTCATTGGGCGAATCGCTCTGGAACTGAAATCGGAATGCTCACTGACATTTTCCCCCCTTCGAAAGTCTGAAAAATGATGGAAAAATGACTAAGTCCAAAAAAAATTTTTTTAAACTTTTTTCAATTTTACCCCTTTGGGATATACATTCTACCCACACACATTTGGAACTCTCCTGGGGTACCCTCACACATATTATTCCCTCATTTAATGGATATTTTCACCAAAAAGTGAAGTTTTCAAAAAGTCAGAAATTTGGCTGAAAGCGACTTAATATCAAGGACTCATCGGGCGAATCGCTCTGGAACTGATATTGGAATGCTCACTGACATTTTTCCCTCTCCGAAAGTCTGAAAAATGATGGAAAAATGACTAAGTCCAAAAAAAATTTTTTTAAACTTTTTTCAATTTTACCCCTGTGGGATATACATTCTACCCACACACATTTGGAACTCTCTTGGGGTACCCTTACACATATTATTCCCTCGTTTAATGTATATTTTCACCAAAAAGTGAAGTTTTCCAAAAGTCAGAAAATTGGCTGAAAATGACTTAATATCAAGGACTCATCGGGCGAATCACTCTGGAACTGAAATCGGAATGCTCACTGACATTTTCCCCTCTCCGAAAGTCTGAAAAATGATGGAAAAATGACTAAGTCCAAAAAAAATTTTTTTAAACTTTTTTCAATTTTACCCCTTTGGGATATACATTCTACCTACACACATTTGGAACTCTCCTGGGGTACCCTCACACATATTATTCCCTCATTTAATGGATATTTTCACCAAAAAGTGAAGTTTTCAATAAGTCAGAAAATTGTCTGAAAACGACTTAATATCAAGGACTCATCGGGCAAATCGCTCTGGAACTGAAATCGGAATGCTCACTGACATTTTCCCCTCTCCGAAAGTCTGAAAAATGATGGAAAAATGACTAAGTCCAAAAAGTTTTTTTTTAAACTTTTTTCAATTTTACCCCTGTGGGATATATATTCTACCCACACACATTTGGAACTCTCCTGGGGTATCCTCACACATATTATTCCCTCATTTAATGGATATTTTCACCAAAAAGTGATGTTTTCAAAAAGTCCAAAAATTGTCTGAAAACGACTTAATATCATGAACTCATCGGGTGAATCACTCTGGAACTGAAATCGGAATACTCACTGACATTTTCCCCTCTACGAAAGTCTGAAAAATGATGGAAAAATGACTAAGTCCATAAAAAATTTTTTTCAACTTTTTTCAATTTTTCCCCCGTGGGATATACATTCTACCCACACACATTTGGAACTCTCCTGGGGTACCCTTACACATATTATTCCCTCGTTTAATGTATATTTTCACCAAAAAGTGAAGTTTTCCAAAAGTCAGAAAATTGGCTGAAAATGACTTAATATCAAGGACGCATCGGGCGAATCACTCTGGAACTGAAATCGTAATGCTCACTGACATTTTCCCCTCTCCGAAAGTCTGAAAAATGATGGAAAAATGACTAAGTCCAAAAAAAATTTTTTTAAACTTTTTTCAATTTTACCCCTTTGGGATATACATTCTACCCACACACATTTGGAATTCTCCTGGGGTACCCTCACACATATTATTCCCTCATTTAATGGATATTTTCACCAAAAAGTGATGTTTTCAAAAAGTCAGAAATTTGGCTGAAAGCGACTTAATATCAAGGACTCATCAGGCGAATCGCTCTGGAACTGAAATCGGAATACTCACTGATATTTTCCCCTCTCTGAAAGTTTGAAAAATGATGGAAAAATGACTAAGTCCAAAAAAAATTTTTTTCAACTTTTTTCAATTTTACCCCTGTGGGATATACATTCTATCCACACACATTTGGAACTCTCCTGGGGTACCCTCGCACATATTATTCCCTCATTTAATGTATATTTTCACCAAAAAGTGAAGTTTTCAATAAGTCAGAAAATTGTCTGAAAACGACTTAATATCAAGGACTCATCGGGCGAATCGCTCTGGAACTGAAATCGGAATGCTCACTGACATTTTCCCCTCTCCGAAAGTCTGAAAAATGATGGAAAAATGACTAAGTCCAAAAAGTTTTTTTTTAAACTTTTTTCAATTTTACCCCTGTGGGATATATATTCTACCCACACACATTTGGAACTCTCCTGGGGTATCCTCACACATATTATTCCCTCATTTAATGGATATTTTCACCAAAAAGTGAAGTTTTCAAAAAGTCCAAAAATTGTCTGAAAACGACTTAATATCATGAACTCATCGGGTGAATCACTCTGGAACTGAAATCGGAATACTCACTGACATTTTCCCCTCTACGAAAGTCTGAAAAATGATGGAAAAATGACTAAGTCCAAAAAAAATTTTTTTCAACTTTTTTCAATTTTTCCCCCGTGGGATATACATTCTACCCACACACATTTGGAACTCTCCTGGGGTACCCTTACACATATTATTCCCTCGTTTAATGTATATTTTCACCAAAAAGTGAAGTTTTCCAAAAGTCAGAAAATTGGCTGAAAATGACTTAATATCAAGGACGCATCGGGCGAATCACTCTGGAACTGAAATCGTAATGCTCACTGATATTTTCCCCTCTCCGAAAGTCTGAAAAATGATGGAAAAATGACTAAGTCCAAAAAAAATTTTTTTAAACTTTTTTCAATTTTACCCCTTTGGGATATACATTCTACCCACACACATTTGGAATTCTCCTGGGGTACCCTCACACATATTATTCCCTCATTTAATGGATATTTTCACCAAAAAGTGATGTTTTCAAAAAGTCAGAAATTTGGCTGAAAGCGACTTAATATCAAGGACTCATCAGGCGAATCGCTCTGGAACTGAAATCGGAATACTCACTGATATTTTCCCCTCTCTGAAAGTTTGAAAAATGATGGAAAAATGACTAAGTCCAAAAAAAATTTTTTTCAACTTTTTTCAATTTTACCCCTGTGGGATATACATTCTATCCACACACATTTGGAACTCTCCTGGGGTACCCTCGCACATATTATTCCCTCATTTAATGGATATTTTCACAAAAAAGTGAAATTTTCAATAAGTTAGAAATTTGGCTGAAAGCGACTTAATATCAAGGACTCATCGGGCGAATCGCTCTGGAACTGAAATCGGAATACTCACTGATATTTTCCCCTCTCCGAAAGTTTGAAAAATGATGGAAAAATGACTACGTCCAAAAAAAATTTTTTTCAACTTTTTTCAATTTTGCCCCCGTGGGATATATATTTTACCCACACACATTTGGAACTCTCCTGGGGTACCCTCGCACATATTATTCCCTCATTTAATGTATATTTTCACCAAAAAGTGAAGTTTTCAATAAGTCATAAAATTGTCTGAAAACGACTTAATATCAAGGACTCATCGGGCGAATCGCTCTGGAACTGAAATCGGAATGCTCACTGACATTTTCCCCTCTCCGAAAGTCTGAAAAATGATGGAAAAATGACAGTCCAAAAAAAATTTTTTTCAACTTTTTTCAATTTTACCCCCATGGGATATATATTCTACCCACACACATTTGGAACTCTCCTGGGGTACCCTCGCACATATTATTCCCTCATTTAATGGATATTTTCACCAAAAAGTGAAGTTTTCAAAAAGTCAGAAAATTGGCTGAAAATGACTTAATATCAAGGGCTCATCGGGCGAATCGCTCTGGAACTGAAATCGGAATGCTCACTGACATTTTCCCCCCTTCGAAAGTCTGAAAAATGATGGAAAAATGACTAAGTCCAAAAAAAAATTTTTTAAACTTTTTTCAATTTTACCCCTGTGGGATATATATTCTACCCACACACATTTGGAACTCTCCTGGGGTACCCTCACACATATTATTCCCTCATTTAATGTATATTTTCACCAAAAAGTGAAGTTTTCAAAAAGTCAGAAAATTGGCTTAAAACGACTTAATATCAAGGACTCATCGGGCGAATCACTCTGGAACTGAAATCGGAATGCTCACTGACATTTTACCCTCTCCGAAAGTCTGAAAAATGATGGAAAAATGACTAAGTCCAAAAAAAAATTTTTTAAACTTTTTTCAATTTTACCCCTGTGGGATATACATTCTACCCACACACATTTGGAACTCTCCTGGGGTACCCTCGCACATATTATTCCCTCATTTAATGGATATTTTCACAAAAAAGTGAAATTTTCAATAAGTCAGAAAATTGGCTGAAAACGACTTAATATCAAGGACTCATCGGGCGTATCGCTCTGGAACTGAAATCGGAATGCTCACTGACATTTTTCCCTCTCCGAAAGTCTGAAAAATGATAGAAAAATGACTAAGTCCAAAAAAAATTTTTTTCAACTTTTTTCAATTTTACCCCTGTGGGATATACATTCTACCCACACACATTTGGAACTCTCCTGGGGTACCCTCGCACATATTATTCCCTCATTTAATGGATATTTTCACAAAAAAGTGAAATTTTCAATAAGTCAGAAAATTGGCTGAAAACGACTTAATATCAAGGACTCATTGGGCGAATCGCTCTGGAACTGAAATCGGAATGCTCACTGACATTTTCCCCCCTTCGAAAGTCTGAAAAATGATGGAAAAATGACTAAGTCCAAAAAAAATTTTTTTAAACTTTTTTCAATTTTACCCCTTTGGGATATACATTCTACCCACACACATTTGGAACTCTCCTGGGGTACCCTCACACATTTTATTCCCTCATTTAATGGATATTTTCACCAAAAAGTGAAGTTTTCAAAAAGTCAGAAATTTGGCTGAAAGCGACTTAATATCAAGGACTCATCGGGCGAATCGCTCTGGAACTGATATTGGAATGCTCACTGACATTTTTCCCTCTCCGAAAGTCTGAAAAATGATGGAAAAATGACTAAGTCCAAAAAAAATTTTTTTTTAACTTTTTTCAATTTTACCCCTGTGGGATATACATTCTACCCACACACATTTGGAACTCTCCTGGGGTACCCTTACACATATTATTCCCTCGTTTAATGTATATTTTCACCAAAAAGTGAAGTTTTCCAAAAGTCAGAAAATTGGCTGAAAATGACTTAATATCAAGGACTCATCGGGCGAATCACTCTGGAACTGAAATCGGAATGCTCACTGACATTTTTCCCTCTCCGAAAGTCTGAAAAATGATGGAAAAATGACTAAGTCCAAAAAAAATTTTATTCAACTTTTTTCAATTTTACCCCTGTGGGATATACATTCTACCCACACACATTTGGAACTCTCCTGGGGTACCCTCGCACATATTATTCCCTCATTTAATGGATATTTTCACAGAAAAGTGAAATTTTCAATAAGTCAGAAAATTGGCTGAAAACGACTTAATATCAAGGACTCATCGGGCGTATCGCTCTGGAACTGAAATCGGAATGCTCACTGACATTTTTCCCTCTCCGAAAGTCTGAAAAATGATGGAAAAATGACTAAGTCCAAAAAAATTTTTTTTCAACTTTTTTCAATTTTACCCCTGTGGGATATACATTCTACCCACACACATTTGGAACTCTCCTGGGGTACCCTTACACATATTATTCCCTCGTTTAATGTATATTTTCACCAAAAAGTGAAGTTTTCCAAAAGTCAGAAAATTGGCTGAAAATGACTTAATATCAAGGACTCATCGGGCGAATCACTCTGGAACTGAAATCGGAATGCTCACTGACATTTTCCCCTCTCCGAAAGTCTGAAAAATGATGGAAAAATGACTAAGTCCAAAAAAAATTTTTTTAAACTTTTTTCAATTTTACCCCTTTGGGATATACATTCTACCCACACACATTTGGAATTCTCCTGGGGTACCCTCACACATATTATTCCCTCATTTAATGGATATTTTCACCAAAAAGTGATGTTTTCAAAAAGTCAGAAATTTGGCTGAAAGCGACTTAATATCATGGACTCATCGGGCGAATCGCTCTGGAACTGAAATCGGAATACTCACTGATATTTTCCCCTCTCTGAAAGTTTGAAAAATGATGGAAAAATGACTAAGTCCAAAAAAAATTTTTTTAAACTTTTTTCAATTTTACCCCTGTGGGATATACATTCTACCCACACACATTTGGAACTCTCCTTTGGTACCCTCGCACATATTATTCCCTCATTTAATGGATATTTTCACAGAAAAGTGAAATTTTCAATAAGTCAGAAAATTGGCTGAAAACGACTTAATATCATGGACTCATCGGGCGTATCGCTCTGGAACTGAAATCGGAATGCTCACTGACATTTTTCCCTCTCCGAAAGTCTGAAAAATGATGGAAAAATGACTAAGTCCAAAAAAAATTTTTTTAAACTTTTTTCAATTTTACCCCTTTGGGATATACATTCTACCCACACACATTTGGAACTCTCCTGGGGTACCCTCACACATATTATTCCCTCATTTAATGGATATTTTCACAAAAAAGTGAAATTTTCAATAAGTCAGAAAATTGGCTGAAAACGACTTAATATCAAGGACTCATTGGGCGAATCGCTCTGGAACTGAAATCGGAATGCTCACTGACATTTTCCCCCCTTCGAAAGTCTGAAAAATGATGGAAAAATGACTAAGTCCAAAAAAAATTTTTTTAAACTTTTTTCAATTTTACCCCTTTGGGATATACATTCTACCCACACACATTTGGAACTCTCCTGGGGTACCCTCACACATATTATTCCCTCATTTAATGGATATTTTCACCAAAAAGTGAAGTTTTCAAAAAGTCAGAAATTTGGCTGAAAGCGACTTAATATCAAGGACTCATCGGGCGAATCGCTCTGGAACTGATATTGGAATGCTCACTGACATTTTTCCCTCTCCGAAAGTCTGAAAAATGATGGAAAAATGACTAAGTCCAAAAAAAATTTTTTTAAACTTTTTTCAATTTTACCCCTGTGGGATATACATTCTACCCACACACATTTGGAACTCTCTTGGGGTACCCTTACACATATTATTCCCTCGTTTAATGTATATTTTCACCAAAAAGTGAAGTTTTCCAAAAGTCAGAAAATTGGCTGAAAATGACTTAATATCAAGGACTCATCGGGCGAATCACTCTGGAACTGAAATCGGAATGCTCACTGACATTTTCCCCTCTCCGAAAGTCTGAAAAATGATGGAAAAATGACTAAGTCCAAAAAAAATTTTTTTAAACTTTTTTCAATTTTACCCCTTTGGGATATACATTCTACCTACACACATTTGGAACTCTCCTGGGGTACCCTCACACATATTATTCCCTCATTTAATGGATATTTTCACCAAAAAGTGAAGTTTTCAATAAGTCAGAAAATTGTCTGAAAACGACTTAATATCAAGGACTCATCGGGCAAATCGCTCTGGAACTGAAATCGGAATGCTCACTGACATTTTCCCCTCTCCGAAAGTCTGAAAAATGATGGAAAAATGACTAAGTCCAAAAAGTTTTTTTTTAAACTTTTTTCAATTTTACCCCTGTGGGATATATATTCTACCCACACACATTTGGAACTCTCCTGGGGTATCCTCACACATATTATTCCCTCATTTAATGGATATTTTCACCAAAAAGTGATGTTTTCAAAAAGTCCAAAAATTGTCTGAAAACGACTTAATATCATGAACTCATCGGGTGAATCACTCTGGAACTGAAATCGGAATACTCACTGACATTTTCCCCTCTACGAAAGTCTGAAAAATGATGGAAAAATGACTAAGTCCATAAAAAATTTTTTTCAACTTTTTTCAATTTTTCCCCCGTGGGATATACATTCTACCCACACACATTTGGAACTCTCCTGGGGTACCCTTACACATATTATTCCCTCGTTTAATGTATATTTTCACCAAAAAGTGAAGTTTTCCAAAAGTCAGAAAATTGGCTGAAAATGACTTAATATCAAGGACGCATCGGGCGAATCACTCTGGAACTGAAATCGTAATGCTCACTGACATTTTCCCCTCTCCGAAAGTCTGAAAAATGATGGAAAAATGACTAAGTCCAAAAAAAATTTTTTTAAACTTTTTTCAATTTTACCCCTTTGGGATATACATTCTACCCACACACATTTGGAATTCTCCTGGGGTACCCTCACACATATTATTCCCTCATTTAATGGATATTTTCACCAAAAAGTGATGTTTTCAAAAAGTCAGAAATTTGGCTGAAAGCGACTTAATATCAAGGACTCATCAGGCGAATCGCTCTGGAACTGAAATCGGAATACTCACTGATATTTTCCCCTCTCTGAAAGTTTGAAAAATGATGGAAAAATGACTAAGTCCAAAAAAAATTTTTTTCAACTTTTTTCAATTTTACCCCTGTGGGATATACATTCTATCCACACACATTTGGAACTCTCCTGGGGTACCCTCGCACATATTATTCCCTCATTTAATGTATATTTTCACCAAAAAGTGAAGTTTTCAATAAGTCAGAAAATTGTCTGAAAACGACTTAATATCAAGGACTCATCGGGCGAATCGCTCTGGAACTGAAATCGGAATGCTCACTGACATTTTCCCCTCTCCGAAAGTCTGAAAAATGATGGAAAAATGACTAAGTCCAAAAAGTTTTTTTTTAAACTTTTTTCAATTTTACCCCTGTGGGATATATATTCTACCCACACACATTTGGAACTCTCCTGGGGTATCCTCACACATATTATTCCCTCATTTAATGGATATTTTCACCAAAAAGTGAAGTTTTCAAAAAGTCCAAAAATTGTCTGAAAACGACTTAATATCATGAACTCATCGGGTGAATCACTCTGGAACTGAAATCGGAATACTCACTGACATTTTCCCCTCTACGAAAGTCTGAAAAATGATGGAAAAATGACTAAGTCCAAAAAAAATTTTTTTCAACTTTTTTCAATTTTTCCCCCGTGGGATATACATTCTACCCACACACATTTGGAACTCTCCTGGGGTACCCTTACACATATTATTCCCTCGTTTAATGTATATTTTCACCAAAAAGTGAAGTTTTCCAAAAGTCAGAAAATTGGCTGAAAATGACTTAATATCAAGGACGCATCGGGCGAATCACTCTGGAACTGAAATCGTAATGCTCACTGACATTTTCCCCTCTCCGAAAGTCTGAAAAATGATGGAAAAATGACTAAGTCCAAAAAAAATTTTTTTAAACTTTTTTCAATTTTACCCCTTTGGGATATACATTCTACCCACACACATTTGGAATTCTCCTGGGGTACCCTCACACATATTATTCCCTCATTTAATGGATATTTTCACCAAAAAGTGATGTTTTCAAAAAGTCAGAAATTTGGCTGAAAGCGACTTAATATCAAGGACTCATCAGGCGAATCGCTCTGGAACTGAAATCGGAATACTCACTGATATTTTCCCCTCTCTGAAAGTTTGAAAAATGATGGAAAAATGACTAAGTCCAAAAAAAATTTTTTTCAACTTTTTTCAATTTTACCCCTGTGGGATATACATTCTATCCACACACATTTGGAACTCTCCTGGGGTACCCTCGCACATATTATTCCCTCATTTAATGGATATTTTCACAAAAAAGTGAAATTTTCAATAAGTTAGAAATTTGGCTGAAAGCGACTTAATATCAAGGACTCATCGGGCGAATCGCTCTGGAACTGAAATCGGAATACTCACTGATATTTTCCCCTCTCCGAAAGTTTGAAAAATGATGGAAAAATGACTACGTCCAAAAAAAATTTTTTTCAACTTTTTTCAATTTTGCCCCCGTGGGATATATATTTTACCCACACACATTTGGAACTCTCCTGGGGTACCCTCGCACATATTATTCCCTCATTTAATGTATATTTTCACCAAAAAGTGAAGTTTTCAATAAGTCATAAAATTGTCTGAAAACGACTTAATATCAAGGACTCATCGGGCGAATCACTCTGGAACTGAAATCGGAATGCTCACTGACATTTTCCCCTCTCCGAAAGTCTGAAAAATGATGGAAAAATGACAGTCCAAAAAAAATTTTTTTCAACTTTTTTCAATTTTACCCCCATGGGATATATATTCTACCCACACACATTTGGAACTCTCCTGGGGTACCCTCGCACATATTATTCCCTCATTTAATGGATATTTTCACCAAAAAGTGAAGTTTTCAAAAAGTCAGAAAATTGGCTGAAAATGACTTAATATCAAGGGCTCATCGGGCGAATCGCTCTGGAACTGAAATCGGAATGCTCACTGACATTTTCCCCCCTTCGAAAGTCTGAAAAATGATGGAAAAATGACTAAGTCCAAAAAAAAATTTTTTAAACTTTTTTCAATTTTACCCCTGTGGGATATATATTCTACCCACACACATTTGGAACTCTCCTGGGGTACCCTCACACATATTATTCCCTCATTTAATGTATATTTTCACCAAAAAGTGAAGTTTTCAAAAAGTCAGAAAATTGGCTTAAAACGACTTAATATCAAGGACTCATCGGGCGAATCACTCTGGAACTGAAATCGGAATGCTCACTGACATTTTACCCTCTCCGAAAGTCTGAAAAATGATGGAAAAATGACTAAGTCCAAAAAAAAATTTTTTAAACTTTTTTCAATTTTACCCCTGTGGGATATACATTCTACCCACACACATTTGGAACTCTCCTGGGGTACCCTCGCACATATTATTCCCTCATTTAATGGATATTTTCACAAAAAAGTGAAATTTTCAATAAGTCAGAAAATTGGCTGAAAACGACTTAATATCAAGGACTCATCGGGCGTATCGCTCTGGAACTGAAATCGGAATGCTCACTGACATTTTTCCCTCTCCGAAAGTCTGAAAAATGATAGAAAAATGACTAAGTCCAAAAAAAATTTTTTTCAACTTTTTTCAATTTTACCCCTGTGGGATATACATTCTACCCACACACATTTGGAACTCTCCTGGGGTACCCTCGCACATATTATTCCCTCATTTAATGGATATTTTCACAAAAAAGTGAAATTTTCAATAAGTCAGAAAATTGGCTGAAAACGACTTAATATCAAGGACTCATTGGGCGAATCGCTCTGGAACTGAAATCGGAATGCTCACTGACATTTTCCCCCCTTCGAAAGTCTGAAAAATGATGGAAAAATGACTAAGTCCAAAAAAAATTTTTTTAAACTTTTTTCAATTTTACCCCTTTGGGATATACATTCTACCCACACACATTTGGAACTCTCCTGGGGTACCCTCACACATTTTATTCCCTCATTTAATGGATATTTTCACCAAAAAGTGAAGTTTTCAAAAAGTCAGAAATTTGGCTGAAAGCGACTTAATATCAAGGACTCATCGGGCGAATCGCTCTGGAACTGATATTGGAATGCTCACTGACATTTTTCCCTCTCCGAAAGTCTGAAAAATGATGGAAAAATGACTAAGTCCAAAAAAAATTTTTTTTTAACTTTTTTCAATTTTACCCCTGTGGGATATACATTCTACCCACACACATTTGGAACTCTCCTGGGGTACCCTTACACATATTATTCCCTCGTTTAATGTATATTTTCACCAAAAAGTGAAGTTTTCCAAAAGTCAGAAAATTGGCTGAAAATGACTTAATATCAAGGACTCATCGGGCGAATCACTCTGGAACTGAAATCGGAATGCTCACTGACATTTTTCCCTCTCCGAAAGTCTGAAAAATGATGGAAAAATGACTAAGTCCAAAAAAAATTTTATTCAACTTTTTTCAATTTTACCCCTGTGGGATATACATTCTACCCACACACATTTGGAACTCTCCTGGGGTACCCTCGCACATATTATTCCCTCATTTAATGGATATTTTCACAGAAAAGTGAAATTTTCAATAAGTCAGAAAATTGGCTGAAAACGACTTAATATCAAGGACTCATCGGGCGTATCGCTCTGGAACTGAAATCGGAATGCTCACTGACATTTTTCCCTCTCCGAAAGTCTGAAAAATGATGGAAAAATGACTAAGTCCAAAAAAATTTTTTTTCAACTTTTTTCAATTTTACCCCTGTGGGATATACATTCTACCCACACACATTTGGAACTCTCCTGGGGTACCCTTACACATATTATTCCCTCGTTTAATGTATATTTTCACCAAAAAGTGAAGTTTTCCAAAAGTCAGAAAATTGGCTGAAAATGACTTAATATCAAGGACTCATCGGGCGAATCACTCTGGAACTGAAATCGGAATGCTCACTGACATTTTCCCCTCTCCGAAAGTCTGAAAAATGATGGAAAAATGACTAAGTCCAAAAAAAATTTTTTTAAACTTTTTTCAATTTTACCCCTTTGGGATATACATTCTACCCACACACATTTGGAATTCTCCTGGGGTACCCTCACACATATTATTCCCTCATTTAATGGATATTTTCACCAAAAAGTGAAGTTTTCAAAAAGTCAGAAATTTGGCTGAAAGCGACTTAATATCAAGGACTCATCGGGCGAATCGCTCTGGAACTGATATTGGAATGCTCACTGACATTTTTCCCTCTCCGAAAGTCTGAAAAATGATGGAAAAATGACTAAGTCCAAAAAAAATTTTTTTTAACTTTTTTCAATTTTACCCCTGTGGGATATACATTCTACCCACACACATTTGGAACTTTCCTGGGGTACCCTCGCACATATTATTCCCTCATTTAATGGATATTTTCACAAAAAAGTGAAATTTTCAATAAGTCAGAAAATTGGCTGAAAACGACTTAATATCAAGGACTCATTGGGCGAATCGCTCTGGAACTGAAATCGGAATGCTCACTGACATTTTTCCCTCTCCGAAAGTCTGAAAAATGATGGAAAAATGACTAAGTCCAAAAAAAATTTTTTTAAACTTTTTTCAATTTTACTCCTGTGGGATATATATTCTACCCACACACATTTGGAACTCTCCTGGGGTACCCTCACACATATTATTCCCTCATTTAATGTATATTTTCACCAAAAAGTGAAGTTTTCAAAAAGTCAGAAAATTGGTTGAAAACGACTTAATATCAAGGAATCATCGGACGAATCGCTCTGGAACTGAAATCGGAATGCTCACTGACATTTTCCCCTCTCCGAAAATCTGAAAAATGATGGAAAAATGACTAAGTCCAAAAAAAATTTTTTTCAACTTTTTTCAATTTTACCCCTGTGGGATATACATTCTACCCACACACATTTGGAACTCTCCTGGGGTACCCTTACACATATTATTCCCTCATTTAATGGATATTTTCACCAAAAAGTGAAGTTTTCAAAAAGTCAGAAAATTGGCTGAAAATGACTTAATATCAAGGACTCATCGGGCGAATCACTCTGGAACGGAAATCGGAATGCTCACTGACATTTTCCCCTCTCCGAAAGTCTGAAAAATGATGGAAAAATGACTAAGTCCAAAAAATTTTTTTTTAAACTTTTTTCAATTTTACCCCTGTGGGATATACATTCTACCCACACACATTTGGAACTCTCCTGGGGTACCCTCACACATATTATTCCCTCATTTAATGTATATTTTCACCAAAAAGTGAAGTTTTCCAAAAGTCAGAAAATTGGCTGAAAATGACTTAATATCAAGGACTCATCGGGCGAATCACTCTGGAACTGAAATCGGAATGCTCTCTGACATTTTCCCCCCTTCGAAAGTCTGAAAAATGATGGAAAAATGACTAAGTCCAAAAAAAATTTTTTTCAACTTTTTGCAATTTTACCCCCGTGGGATATACATTCTACCCACACACATTTGGAACTCTCCTGGGTACCCTCGCACATATTATTCCCTCATTTAATGGATATTTTCACAGAAAAGTGAAATTTTCAATAAGTCAGAAAATTGGCTGAAAACGACTTAATAGCAAGGACTCATCGGGCGTATCGCTCTGGAACTGAAATCGGAATGCTCACTGACATTTTTCCCTCTCCGAAAGTCTGAAAAATGATGGAAAAATGACTAAGTCCAAAAAAAATTTTATTCAACTTTTTTCAATTTTACCCCTGTGGGATATACATTCTACCCACACACATTTGGAACTCTCCTAGGGTACCCTCGCACATATTATTCCCTCATTTAATGGATATTTTCACCAAAAAGTGAAGTTTTCAAAAAGTCAGAAATTTGGCTGAAAGCGACTTAATATCAAGGACTCATCGGGCGAATCGCTCTGGAACTGATATTGGAATGCTCACTGACATTTTTCCCTCTCCGAAAGTCTGAAAAATGATGGAAAAATGACTAAGTCCAAAAAAAATTTTTTTTAACTTTTTTCAATTTTTCCCCTGTGGGATATACATTCTACCCACACACATTTGGAACTCTCCTGGGGTACCCTCGCACATATTATTCCCTCATTTAATGGATATTTTCACAGAAAAGTGAAATTTTCAATAAGTCAGAAAATTGGCTGAAAACGACTTAATATCAAGGACTCATCGGGCGTATCGCTCTGGAACTGAAATCGGAATGCTCACTGACATTTTTCCCTCTCCGAAAGTCTGAAAAATTATGGAAAAATGACTAAGTCCAAAAAAATTTTTTTTCAACTTTTTTCAATTTTACCCCTGTGGGATATACATTCTACCCACACACATTTGGAACTCTCCTGGGGTACCCTCGCACATATTATTCCCTCATTTAATGGATATTTTCACCAAAAAGTGAAGTTTTCAAAAAGTCAGAAATTTGGCTGAAAATGACTTAATATCAAGGACTCATCGGGCGAATCACTCTGGAACTGAAATCGGAATGCTCACTGACATTTTCCCCTCTCCGAAAGTCTGAAAAATGATGGAAAAATGACTAAGTCCAAAAAAAATTTTTTTAAACTTTTTTCAATTTTACCCCTGTGGGATATACATTCTACCCACACACATTTGGAACTCTCCTGGGGTACCCTTACACATATTATTCCCTCGTTTAATGTATATTTTCACCAAAAAGTGAAGTTTTCCAAAAGTCAGAAAATTGGCTGAAAATGACTTAATATCAAGGACTCATCGGGCGAATCACTCTGGAACTGAAATCGGAATGCTCACTGACATTTTCCCCTCTCCGAAAGTCTGAAAAATGATGGAAAAATGACTAAGTCCAAAAAAAATTTTTTTAAACTTTTTTCAATTTTACCCCTTTGGGATATACATTCTACCCACACACATTTGGAATTCTCCTGGGGTACCCTCACACATATTATTCCCTCATTTAATGGATATTTTCACCAAAAAGTGATGTTTTCAAAAAGTCAGAAATTTGGCTGAAAGCGACTTAATATCATGGACTCATCGGGCGAATCGCTCTGGAACTGAAATCGGAATACTCACTGATATTTTCCCCTCTCTGAAAGTTTGAAAAATGATGGAAAAATGACTAAGTCCAAAAAAAATTTTTTTAAACTTTTTTCAATTTTACCCCTGTGGGATATACATTCTACCCACACACATTTGGAACTCTCCTTTGGTACCCTCGCACATATTATTCCCTCATTTAATGGATATTTTCACAGAAAAGTGAAATTTTCAATAAGTCAGAAAATTGGCTGAAAACGACTTAATATCATGGACTCATCGGGCGTATCGCTCTGGAACTGAAATCGGAATGCTCACTGACATTTTTCCCTCTCCGAAAGTCTGAAAAATGATGGAAAAATGACTAAGTCCAAAAAAAATTTTTTTCAACTTTTTTCAATTTTACCCCTGTGGGATATACATTCTACCCACACACATTTGGAACTCTCCTGGGGTACCCTCGCACATATTATTCCCTCATTTAATGGATATTTTCACCAAAAAGTGAAGTTTTCAAAAAGTCAGAAATTTGGCTGAAAGCGACTTAATATCAAGGACTCATCGGGCGAATCGCTCTGGAACTGATATTGGAATGCTCACTGACATTTTTCCCTCTCCGAAAGTCTGAAAAATGATGGAAAAATGACTAAGTCCAAAAAAAATTTTTTTTAACTTTTTTCAATTTTACCCCTGTGGGATATACATTCTACCCACACACATTTGGAACTCTCCTGGGGTACCCTCGCACATATTATTCCCTCATTTAATGGATATTTTCACAAAAAAGTGAAATTTTCAATAAGTCAGAAAATTGGCTGAAAACGACTTAATATCAAGGACTCATTGGGCGAATCGCTCTGGAACTGAAATCGGAATGCTCACTGACATTTTTCCCTCTCCGAAAGTCTGAAAAATGATGGAAAAATGACTAAGTCCAAAAAAAATTTTTTTAAACTTTTTTCAATTTTACCCCTGTGGGATATACATTCTACCCACACACATTTGGAACTCTCCTGGGGTACCCTTACACATATTATTCCCTCATTTAATGGATATTTTCACCAAAAAGTGAAGTTTTCAAAAAGTCAGAAAATTGGCTGAAAATGACTTAATATCAAGGACTCATCGGGCGAATCACTCTGGAACGGAAATCGGAATGCTCACTGACATTTTCCCCTCTCCGAAAGTCTGAAAAATGATGGAAAAATGACTAAGTCCAAAAAATTTTTTTTAAAACTTTTTTCAATTTTACCCCTGTGGGATATATATTCTACCCACACACATTTGGAACTCTCCTGGGGTATCCTCACACATATTATTCCCTCATTTAATGGATATTTTCACCAAAAAGTGAAGTTTTCAAAAAGTCAGAAAATTGGCTGAAAACGACTTAATATCATGTACTCATCAGGCGAATCACTCTGGAACTGAAATTGGAATGCTCACTGACATTTTCCCCTCTCCGAAAGTCTGAAAAATGATGGAAAAATGACTAAGTCCAAAAAATTTTTTTTTAAACTTTTTTCAATTTTACCCCTGTGGGATATACATTCTACCCACACACATTTGGAACTCTCCTGGGGTACCCTCACACATATTATTCCCTCATTTAATGTATATTTTCACCAAAAAGTGAAGTTTTCCAAAAGTCAGAAAATTGGCTGAAAATGACTTAATATCAAGGACTCATCGGGCGAATCACTCTGGAACTGAAATCGGAATGCTCTCTGACATTTTCCCCCCTTCGAAAGTCTGAAAAATGATGGAAAAATGACTAAGTCCAAAAAAAATTTTTTTCAACTTTTTGCAATTTTACCCCCGTGGGATATACATTCTACCCACACACATTTGGAACTCTCCTGGGTACCCTCACACATATTATTCCCTCATTTAATGGATATTTTCACAAAAAAGTGAAGTTTTCAAAAAGTCAGAAAATTGGCTGAAAACGACTTAATATCAAGGACTCATCGGGCGAATCACTCTGGAACTGAAATCGGAATGCTCACTGACATTTTCCCCTCTCCGAAAGTCTGAAAAATGATGGAAAAATGACTAAGTCCAAAAAAAAATTTTTCAACTTTTTTCAATTTTACCCCTGTGGGATATACATTCTACCCACACACATTTGGAACTCTCCTGGGGTACCCGTACACATATTATTCCCTCATTTAATGTATATTTTCACCAAAAAGTGAAGTTTTCAAAAAGTCAGAAAAATGCCTGAAAGCGACTTAATATCAAGGACTCATCTGGCGAATCGCTCTGTAACTGAAATCGGAATGCTCACTGACATTTTCCCCTCTCCGAAAGTCTGAAAAATGATGGAAAAATGACAGTCCAAAAAAAATTTTTTTCAACTTTTTTCAATTTTACCCCCGTGGGATATATATTCTACCCACACACATTTGGAACTCTCCTGGGGTACACTCGCACATATTATTCCCTCATTTAATGGATATTTTCACCAAAAAGTGAAGTTTTCAAAAAGTCAGAAAATTGGCTGAAAATGACTTAATATCAAGGGCTCATCGGGCGAATCGCTCTGGAACTGAAATGGGAATGCTCACTGACATTTTCCCCTCTTCGAAAGTCTGAAAAATGATGGAAAAATGACTAAGTCCAAAAAAAATTTTTTTAAACTTTTTTCAATCTTACCCCTGTGGGATATACATTCTACCCACACACATTTGGAACTCTCCTGGGGTACCCTCGCACATATTATTCCCTCATTTAATGGATATTTTCACCAAAAAGTGAAGTTTTCAAAAAGTCAGAAATTTGGCTGAAAGCGACTTAATATCAAGGACTCATCGGGCGAATCGCTCTGGAACTGATATTGGAATGCTCACTGACATTTTTCCCTCTCCGAAAGTCTGAAAAATGATGGAAAAATGACTAAGTCCAAAAAAAATTTTTTTTAACTTTTTTCAATTTTACCCCTGTGGGATATACATTCTACCCAAACACATTTGGAACTCTCCTGGGGTACCCTTACACATATTATTCCCTCGTTTAATGTATATTTTCACCAAAAAGTGAAGTTTTCCAAAAGTCAGAAAATTGGCTGAAAATGACTTAATGTCAAGGACTCATCGGGCGAATCACTCTGGAACTGAAATCGGAATGCTCACTGACATTTCCCCTCTCCGAAAGTCTGAAAAATGATGGAAAAATGACTAAGTCCAAAAAAAATTTTTTAAACTTTTTTCAATTTTACCCCTGTGGGATATACATTCTACCCACACACATTTGGAACTCTCCTGGGGTACCCTTACATATATTATTCCCTCATTTAATGTATATTTTCACCAAAAAGTAAAGTTTTCAAAAAGTCAGAAAATTGCCTGAAAGCGACTTAATATCAAGGACTCATCGGGCGAATCGCTCTGGAACTGAAATCGGAATGCTCACTGACATTTTCCCCCCTTCGAAAGTCTGAAAAATGATGGAAAAATGACTAAGTCCAAAAAAAATTTTTTTAAACTTTTTTCAATTTTACCCCCGTGGGATATATATTCTACCCACACACATTTGGAACTCTCCTGGGGTACCCTCACACATATTATTCCCTCATTTAATGTATATTTTCACCAAAAAGTGAAGTTTTCAAAAAGTCAGAAAATTGGTTGAAAACTACTTAATATCAAGGAATCATCGGACGAATCGCTCTGGAACTGAAATCGGAATGCTCACTGACATTTTCCCCTCTCCGAAAATCTGAAAAATGATGGAAAAATGACTAAGTCCCAAAAAAATTTTTTTCAACTTTTTTCAATTTTACCCCTGTGGGATATACATTCTACCCACACACATTTGGAACTCTCCTGGGGTACCCTTACACATATTATTCCCTCATTTAATGTATATTTTCACCAAAAAGTGAAGTTTTCAAAAAGTCAGAAAATTGGCTGAAAATGACTTAATATCAAGGACTCATCGGGCGAATCACTCTGGAACGGAAATCGGAATGCTCACTGACATTTTCCCCTCTCCGAAAGTCTGAAAAATGATGGAAAAATGACTAAGTCCAAAAAATTTTTTTTAAAACTTTTTTCAATTTTACCCCTGTGGGATATATATTCTACCCACACACATTTGGAACTCTCCTGGGGTATCCTCACACATATTATTCCCTCATTTAATGGATATTTTCACCAAAAAGTGAAGTTTTCAAAAAGTCAGAAAATTGGCTGAAAACGACTTAATATCATGTACTCATCGGGCGAATCACTCTGGAACTGAAATTGGAATGCTCACTGACATTTTCCCCTCTCCGAAAATCTGAAAAATGATGGAAAAATGACTAAGTCCAAAAAATTTTTTTTTAAACTTTTTTCAATTTTACCCCTGTGGGATATACATTCTACCCACACACATTTGGAACTCTCCTGGGGTACCCTCACACATATTATTCCCTCATTTAATGTATATTTTCACCAAAAAGTGAAGTTTTCCAAAAGTCAGAAAATTGGCTGAAAATGACTTAATATCAAGGACTCATCGGGCGAATCACTCTGGAACTGAAATCGGAATGCTCACTGACATTTTCCCCCCTTCGAAAGTCTGAAAAATGATGGAAAAATGACTAAGTCCAAAAAAATTTTTTTTCAACTTTTTGCAATTTTACCCCCGCGGGATATATATTCTACCCACACACATTTGGAACTCTCCTGGGGTACCCTCGCACATATTATTCCGTCATTTAATGGATATTTTCACCAAAAAGTGAAGTTTTCAAAAAGTCAGAAAATTGGCTGAAAATGACTTAATATCAAGGACTCATCGGGCGAATCACTCTGGAACTGAAATCGGAATGCTCACTGACATTTTCCCCTCTCCGAAAGTCTGAAAAATGATGGAAAAATGATTAAGTCCAAAAAATTTTTTTTTTAAACTTTTTTCAATTTTACCCCTGTGGGATATACATTCTACCCACACACATTTGGAACTCTCCTGGGTACCCTCACACATATTATTCCCTCATTTAATGGATATTTTCACAAAAAAGTGAAGTTTTCAAAAAGTCAGAAAATTGGCTGAAAGCGATTTAATATCAAGGAATCATCGGGCGAATCGCTCTGGAACTGACATCGGAATGCTCACTGACATTTTCCCCCCTTCGAAAGTCTGAAAAATGATGGAAAAATGAATAAGTCCCAAAAAATTTTTTTTAAACTTTTTTCAATTTTACCCCTGTGGGATATATATTCTACCCACACACATTTTGAACTCTCCTGGGGTACCCTCACACATATTATTCCCTCATTTAATGTATCTTTTCACCAAAAAGTGAAGTTTTCAAAAAGTCAGAAAATTGTCTGAAAACGACTTAATATCAAGGACTCATCGGGCGAATCACTCTTTAACTGAAATCGGAATACTCACTGACATTTTCCCCTCTCCGAAAGTCTGAAAAAAGATGGAAAAATGACTAAGTCCAAAAAAAATTTTTTTCAACTTTTTTCAATTTTACCCCTGTGGGATATACATTCTACCCGCACACATTTGGAACTCTCCTGGGGTACACTTGCACATATTATTCCCTCATTTAATGGATATTTTCACCAAAAAGTGAAGTTTTCCAAAAGTCAGAAAATTGGCTGAAAACGACTTAATATCAAGGACTCATCAGGCGAATCACTCTGGAACTGAAATCGGAATACTCACTGACATTTCCCCTCTCCGAAAGTCTGAAAAATTATGGAAAAATGACTAAGTCCAAAAAAAATTTTTTAAACTTTTTTCAATTTTACCCTTGTGGGATATACATTCTACCCACACACATTTGGAACTCTCCTGGGGTACCCTTACATATATTATTCCCTCATTTAATGTATATTTTCACCAAAAAGTGAAGTTTTCAAAAAGTCAGAAAATTGCCTGAAAGCGACTTAATATCAAGGACTCATCGGGCGAATCGCTCTGGAACTGAAATCGGAATGCTCACTGACATTTTCCCCCCTTCGAAAGTCTGAAAAATGATGGAAAAATGACTAAGTCCAAAAAAAATTTTTTTAAACTTTTTTCAATTTTACCCCCGTGGGATATATATTCTACCCACACACATTTGGAACTCTCCTGGGGTACCCTCACACATTTTATTCCCTCATTTAATGGATATTTTCACCAAAAAGTGAAGTTTTCAAAATGTCAGAAAATTGCCTGAAAGCTACTTAATATCAAGGACTCATCTGGCGAATCGCTCTGGAACTGAAATCGGAATGCTCACTGACATTTTCCCCTCTCCGAAAGTCTGAAAAATGATGGAAAAATGACAGTCCAAAAAAAATTTTTTTCAACTTTTTTCAATTTTACCCCTTGGGATATATATTCTACCCACACACATTTGGAACTCTCCTGGGGTACACTCGCACATATTATTCCCTCATTTAATGGATATTTTCACCAAAAAGTGAAGTTTTCAAAAAGTCAGAAAATTGGCTGAAAACGACTTAATATCAAGGACTCATCGGGCGAATTACTCTGGAACTGAAATCGGAATGCTCACTGACATTTTCCCCCCTTCGAAAGTCTGAAAAATGATGGAAAAATGACTAAGTCCAAAAAAAATTTTTTCAACTTTTTTCAATTTTACCCCTGTGGGATATACATTCTACCCACACACATTTGGAACTCTCCTGGGGTACCCTTACATATATTATTCCCTCATTTAATGTATATTTTCACCAAAAAGTGAAGTTTTCAAAAAGTCAGAAAATTGGCTGAAAATGACTTAATATCAAGGACTCATCGGGCGAATCACTCTGGAACGGAAATCGGAATGCTCACTGACATTTTCCCCTCTCCGAAAGTCTGAAAAATGATGGAAAAATGACTAAGTCCAAAAAATTTTTTTTAAAACTTTTTTCAATTTTACCCCTGTGGGATATATATTCTACCCACACACATTTGGAACTCTCCTGGGGTATCCTCACACATATTATTCCCTCATTTAATGGATATTTTCACCAAAAAGTGAAGTTTTCAAAAAGTCAGAAAATTGGCTGAAAACGACTTAATATCATGTACTCATCGGGCGAATCACTCTGGAACTGAAATTGGAATGCTCACTGACATTTTCCCCTCTCCGAAAGTCTGAAAAATGATGGAAAAATGACTAAGTCCAAAAAATTTTTTTTTAAACTTTTTTCAATTTTACCCCTGTGGGATATACATTCTACCCACACACATTTGGAACTCTCCTGGGGTACCCTCACACATATTATTCCCTCATTTAATGTATATTTTCACCAAAAAGTGAAGTTTTCCAAAAGTCAGAAAATTGGCTGAAAATGACTTAATATCAAGGACTCATCGGGCGAATCACTCTGGAACTGAAATCGGAATGCTCACTGACATTTTCCCCCCTTCGAAAGTCTGAAAAATGATGGAAAAATGACTAAGTCCAAAAAAAATTTTTTTCAACTTTTTGCAATTTTACCCCCGTGGGATATATATTCTACCCACACACATTTGGAACTCTCCTGGGGTACCCTCGCACATATTATTCCGTCATTTAATGGATATTTTCACCAAAAAGTGAAGTTTTCAAAAAGTCAGAAAATTGGCTGAAAATGACTTAATATCAAGGACTCATCGGGCGAATCACTCTGGAACTGAAATCGGAATGCTCACTGACATTTTCCCCTCTCCGAAAGTCTGAAAAATGATGGAAAAATGATTAAGTCCAAAAAATTTTTTTTTTTAAACTTTTTTCAATTTTACCCCTGTGGGATATACATTCTACCCACACACATTTGGAACTCTCCTGGGTACCCTCACACATATTATTCCCTCATTTAATGTATCTTTTCACCAAAAAGTGAAGTTTTCAAAAAGTCAGAAAATTGGCTGAAAGCGATTTAATATCAAGGACTCATCGGGCGAATCACTCTTTAACTGAAATCGGAATACTCACTGACATTTTCCCCTCTCCGAAAGTCTGAAAAAAGATGGAAAAATGACTAAGTCCAAAAAAAATTTTTTTCAACTTTTTTCAATTTTACCCCTGTGGGATATACATTCTACCCGAACACATTTGGAACTCTCCTGGGGTACACTTGCACATATTATTCCCTCATTTAATGGATATTTTCACCAAAAAGTGAAGTTTTCAAAAAGTCAGAAAATTGTCTGAAAACGACTTAATATCAAGGACTCATCGGGCGAATCACTCTTTAACTGAAATCGGAATACTCACTGACATTTTCCCCCCTTCGAAAGTCTGAAAAATGATGGAAAAATGAATAAGTCCCAAAAAATTTTTTTTAAACTTTTTTCAATTTTACCCCTGTGGGATATATATTCTACCCACACACATTTTGAACTCTCCTGGGGTACCCTCACACATATTATTCCCTCATTTAATGTATCTTTTCACCAAAAAGTGAAGTTTTCAAAAAGTCAGAAAATTGTCTGAAAACGACTTAATATCAAGGACTCATCGGGCGAATCACTCTTTAACTGAAATCGGAATACTCACTGACATTTTCCCCTCTCCGAAAGTCTGAAAAAAGATGGAAAAATGACTAAGTCCAAAAAAAATTTTTTTCAACTTTTTTCAATTTTACCCCTGTGGGATATACATTCTACCCACACACATTTGGAACTCTCCTGGGGTACCCTTACATATATTATTCCCTCATTTAATGTATATTTTCACCAAAAAGTGAAGTTTTCAAAAAGTCAGAAAATTGCCTGAAAGCGACTTAATATCAAGGACTCATCGGGCGAATCGCTCTGGAACTGAAATCGGAATGCTCACTGACATTTTCCCCCCTTCGAAAGTCTGAAAAATGATGGAAAAATGACTAAGTCCAAAAAAAATTTTTTTAAACTTTTTTCAATTTTACCCCCGTGGGATATATATTCTACCCACACACATTTGGAACTCTCCTGGGGTACCCTCACACATATTATTCCCTCATTTAATGGATATTTTCACCAAAAAGTGAAGTTTTCAAAATGTCAGAAAATTGCCTGAAAGCTACTTAATATCAAGGACTCATCTGGCGAATCGCTCTGGAACTGAAATCGGAATGCTCACTGACATTTTCCCCTCTCCGAAAGTCTGAAAAATGATGGAAAAATGACAGTCCAAAAAAAATTTTTTTAAACTTTTTTCAATTTTACCCCCGTGGGATATATATTCTACCCACACACATTTGGAACTCTCCTGGGGTACCCTCACACATATTATTCCCTCATTTAATGTATATTTTCACCAAAAAGTGAAGTTTTCAAAAAGTCAGAAAATTGGCTGAAAACCACTTAATATCAAGGACTCATCGGGCGAATCACTCTGGAACTGAAATCGGAATACTCACTGACATTTTCCCCTCTCCGAAAGTCTGAAAAATGATGGAAAAATGACTAAGTCCAAAAAAAATTTTTTAAAACTTTTTTCAATTTTACCCCTGTGGGATATACATTCTACCCACACACATTTGGAACTCTCCTGGGTACCCTCACACATATTATTCCCTCATTTAATGGATATTTTCACAAAAAAGTGAAGTTTTCAAAAAGTCAGAAAATTGGCTGAAAGCGATTTAATATCAAGGAATCATCGGGCGAATCGCTCTGGAACTGACATCGGAATGCTCACTGACATTTTCCCCCTTTCGAAAGTCTGAAAAATGATGGAAAAATGAATAAGTCCCAAAAAATTTTTTTTCAACTTTTTTCAATTTTACCCCTGTGGGATATATATTCTACCCACACACATTTTGAACTCTCCTGGGGTACCCTCACACATATTATTCCCTCATTTAATGTATATTTTCACCAAAAAGTGAAGTTTTCAAAAAGTCAGAAAATTGGCTGAAAATGACTTAATATCAAGGACTCATTGGGCGAATCGCTCTGGAACTGAAATCGGAATGCTCACTGACATTTTCCCCCCTTCGAAAGTCTGAAAAATGATGGAAAAATGACTAAGTGCAAAAAAAATTTTTTAAAACTTTTTTCAATTTTACCCCTTTGGGATATACATTCTACCCACACACATTTGGAACTCTCCTGGGGTACCCTTACACATATTATTCCCTCGTTTAATGTATATTTTCACCAAAAAGTGAAGTTTTCCAAAAGTCAGAAAATTGGCTGAAAATGACTTAATATCAAGGACTCATCGGGCGAATCACTCTGGAACTGAAATCGGAATGCTCACTGACATTTCCCCTCTCCGAAAGTCTGAAAAATGATGGAAAAATGACTAAGTCCAAAAAAAATTTTTTTAAACTTTTTTCAATTTTACCCCCGTGGGATATATATTCTACCCACACACATTTGGAACTCTCCTGGGGTACCCACACATATTATTCCCTCATTTAATGGATATTTTCACCAAAAAGTGAAGTTTTCAAAATGTCAGAAAATTGCCTGAAAGCGACTTAATATCAAGGACACATCGGACGAATCGCTCTGGAACTGAAATCGGAATGTTCACTGACATTTTCCCCTCTCCGAAAGTCTGAAAAATGATGGAAAAATGACAGTCCAAAAAAAATTTTTTTCAACTTTTTTCAATTTTACCCCCGTGGGATATACATTCTACCCACACACATTTGGAACTCTCCTGGGGTACCCTTACACATATTATTCCCTCATTTAATGTATATTTTCACCAAAAAGTGAAGTTTTCCAAAAGTCAGAAAATTGGCTGAAAACCACTTAATATCAAGGACTCATCGGGCGAATCACTCTGGAACTGAAATCGGAATGCTCACTGACATTTTCCCCTCTCCGAAAGTCTGAAAAATGATGGAAAAATGACTAAGTCCCAAAAAATTTTTTTTAAACTTTTTTCAATTTTACCCCTGTGGGATATATATTCTACCCACACACATTTTGAACTCTCCTGGGGTACCCTCACACATATTATTCCCTCATTTAATGTATATTTTCACCAAAAAGTGAAGTTTTCAAAAAGTCAGAAAATTGGCTGAAAACGACTTAATATCAAGGACTCATCGGGCGAATCACTCTTTAACTGAAATCGGAATACTCACTGACATTTTCCCCTCTCCGAAAGTCTGAAAAAAGATGGAAAAATGACTAAGTCCAACAAAAATTTTTTTAAACTTTTTTCAATTTTACCCCTGTGGGATATACATTCTACCCGCACACATTTGGAACTCTCCTGGGGTACCCTTACACATATTATTCCCTTATTTAATGTATATTTTCACCAAAAAGTGAAGTTTTCAAAAAGTCAGAGAATTGGCTGAAAGCGACTTAATATCAAGGACTCATCGGGCGAATCGCTCTGGAACTGAAATCGGAATGCTCACTGACATTTTCCCCCCTTCGAAAGTCTGAAAAATGATGGAAAAATGACTAAGTCCAAAAAAAATTTTTTTCAACTTTTTTCAATTTTACCCCCGTGGGATATATATTCTACCCACAAACATTTGGAACTCTCCTGGGGCACCCTCGCACATATTATTCCCTCATTTAATGGATATTTTCACCAAAAAGTGAAGTTTTCAAAAAGTCAGAAAATTGGCTGAAAATGACATAATAGCAAGGACTCATCGGGCGAATCACTCTGGAACTGAAATCGGAATGCTCACTGACATTTTCCTCTCTCCGAAAGTCTGAAAAATGATGGAAAAATGACTAAGTATAAAAATTTTTTTTAAACTTTTATCTATTTTACCCCTGTGGGATATACATTCTACCCACACACATTTGGAACTCTCCTGGGTACCCTCACACATATTATTCCCTCATTTAATGGATATTTTCACAAAAAAGTGAAGTTTTCAAAAAGTCAGAAAATTGGCTGAAAACGACTTAATAGCAAGGACTCATCGGACGAATCGCTCTGGAACTGAAATCGGAATGCTCACTGACATATTCCCCTCTCCGAAAATCTGAAAAATGATGGAAAAATGACTAAGTCCAAAAAAATTTTTTTTCAACTTTTTTCAATTTTACCCCTGTGGGATATACATTCTACCCACACACATTTGGAACTCTCCTGGGGTACCCTTACACATATTATTCCCTCATTTAATGTATATTTTCACCAAAAAGTGAAGTTTTCAATAAGTCAGAAAATTGTCTGAAAACGAATTAATATCAAGGACTCATCGGACGAATCGCTCTGGAACTGATATCGGAATGCTCACAGACATTTTTTCCTCTCCGAAAGTCTGAAAAATGATGGAAAAATGACTAAGTCTAAAAAAATTTTTTTTAAACTTTTTTCAATTTTACCTTTGTGGGATATACATTCTGCCCACACACATTTGGAACTCTCCTGGGGTACCCTCACACATATTATTCCCTCATTTAATGGGTATTTTCACCAAAAAGTGAAGTTTTCAAAAAGTCAGAAAATTGCCTGAAAGCGACTTAATGTCAAGGACTCATCAGGCGAATCGCTCTGGAACTGAAATCGGAATGCTCACTGACATTTTCCCCTCTCCGAAAGTCTGAAAAATGATGGAAAAATGACAGTCCAAAAAAAATTTTTTTCAACTTTTTTCAATTTTACCCCTGTGGGATATATATTCTACCCACACACATTTGGAACTCTCCTGGGGTACCCTTACACATATTATTCCCTTGTTTAATGTATATTTTCACCAAAAAGTGAAGTTTTCCAAAAGTCAGAAAATTGGCTGAAAATGACTTAATATCAAGGACTCATCGGGCGAATCACTCTGGAACTGAAATCGGAATGCTCACTGACATTTTCCCCTCTCCGAAAGTCTGAAAAATGATGGAAAAATGACAGTCCAAAAAAAAATTTTTTCAACTTTTTTCAATTTTACCCCCATGGGAGATATATTCTACCCACACACATTTGGAACTCTCTTGGGGTACCCTCGCACATATTATTCCCTCATTTAATGGATATTTTCACCAAAAAGTGAAGTTTTCAAAAAGTCAGAAAATTGGCTGAAAGTGACTTAATATCAAGGGCTCATCGGGCGAATCGCTCTGGAACTGAAATCGGAATGCTCACTGATATTTTCCCCCCTTCGAAAGTCTGAAAAATGATGGAAAAATGACTAAGTCCAAAAAGTTTTTTTTTAAACTTTTTTCAATTTTACCCCTGTGGGATATATATTCTACCCACACACATTTGGAACTCTCCTGGGGTATCCTCACACATATTATTCCCTCATTTAATGGATATTTTCACCAAAAAGTGAAGTTTTCAAAAAGTCCAAAAATTGTCTGAAAACGACTTAATATCATGGACTCATCGGTTGAATCACTCTGGAACTGAAATCGGAATACTCACTGACATTTTCCCCTCTACGAAAGTCTGAAAAATGATGGAAAAATGATTAAGTCCAAAAAAAATTTTTTTCAACTTTTTTCAATTTTACCCCTGTGGGATATACATTCTACCCACACACATTTGGAACTCTCCTGGGGTACCCTTACACATATTATTCCCTCATTTAATGTATATTTTCACCAAAAAGTGAAGTTTTCAATAAGTCAGAAAATTGTCTGAAAACGAATTAATATCAAGGACTCATCGGACGAATCGCTCTGGAACTGATATCGGAATGCTCACAGACATTTTTTCCTCTCCGAAAGTCTGAAAAATGATGGAAAAATGACTAAGTCTAAAAAAATTTTTTTTAAACTTTTTTCAATTTTACCTTTGTGGGATTTACATTCTGCCCACACACATTTGGAACTCTCCTGGGGTACCCTCACACATATTATTCCCTCATTTAATGGGTATTTTCACCAAAAAGTGAAGTTTTCAAAAAGTCAGAAAATTGCCTGAAAGCGACTTAATATCAAGGACTCATCAGGCGAATCGCTCTGGAACTGAAATCGGAATGCTCACTGACATTTTCCCCTCTCCGAAAGTCTGAAAAATGATGGAAAAATGACAGTCCAAAAAAAATTTTTTTCAACTTTTTTCAATTTTACCCCTGTGGGATATATATTCTACCCACACACATTTGGAACTCTCCTGGGGTACCCTTACACATATTATTCCCTTGTTTAATGTATATTTTCACCAAAAAGTGAAGTTTTCCAAAAGTCAGAAAATTGGCTGAAAATGACTTAATATCAAGGACTCATCGGGCGAATCACTCTGGAACTGAAATCGGAATGCTCACTGACATTTTCCCCTCTCCGAAAGTCTGAAAAATGATGGAAAAATGACAGTCCAAAAAAAAATTTTTTCAACTTTTTTCAATTTTACCCCCATGGGAGATATATTCTACCCACACACATTTGGAACTCTCCTGGGGTACCCTCGCACATATTATTCCCTCATTTAATGGATATTTTCACCAAAAAGTGAAGTTTTCAAAAAGTCAGAAAATTGGCTGAAAATGACATAATATCAAGGATTCATCGGGCGAATCACTCTGGAACTGAAATCGGAATGCTCACTGACATTTTCCTCTCTCCGAAAGTCTGAAAAATGATGGAAAAATGACTAAGTATAAAAAATTTTTTTTAAACTTTAGCTATTTTACCCCTGTGGGATATACATTCTACCCACACACATTTGGAACTCTCCTGGGTACCCTCACACATATTATTCCCTCATTTAATGGATATTTTCACAAAAAAGTGAAGTTTTCAAAAAGTCAGAAAATTGGCTGAAAACGACTTAATAGCAAGGACTCATCGGACGAATCGCTCTGGAACTGAAATCGGAATGCTCACTGACATATTCCCCTCTCCGAAAATCTGAAAAATGATGGAAAAATGACTAAGTCCAAAAAAATTTTTTTTCAACTTTTTTCAATTTTACCCCTGTGGGATATACATTCTACCCACACACATTTGGAACTCTCCTGGGGTACCCTTACACATATTATTCCCTCATTTAATGTATATTTTCACCAAAAAGTGAAGTTTTCAATAAGTCAGAAAATTGTCTGAAAACGAATTAATATCAAGGACTCATCGGACGAATCGCTCTGGAACTGATATCGGAATGCTCACAGACATTTTTTCCTCTCCGAAAGTCTGAAAAATGATGGAAAAATGACTAAGTCTAAAAAAATTTTTTTTAAACTTTTTTCAATTTTACCTTTGTGGGATTTACATTCTGCCCACACACATTTGGAACTCTCCTGGGGTACCCTCACACATATTATTCCCTCATTTAATGGGTATTTTCACCAAAAAGTGAAGTTTTCAAAAAGTCAGAAAATTGCCTGAAAGCGACTTAATATCAAGGACTCATCAGGCGAATCGCTCTGGAACTGAAATCGGAATGCTCACTGACATTTTCCCCTCTCCGAAAGTCTGAAAAATGATGGAAAAATGACAGTCCAAAAAAAATTTTTTTCAACTTTTTTCAATTTTACCCCTGTGGGATATATATTCTACCCACACACATTTGGAACTCTCCTGGGGTACCCTTACACATATTATTCCCTTGTTTAATGTATATTTTCACCAAAAAGTGAAGTTTTCCAAAAGCCAGAAAATTGGCTGAAAATGACTTAATATCAAGGACTCATCGGGCGAATCACTCTGGAACTGAAATCGGAATGCTCACTGACATTTTCCCCTCTCCGAAAGTCTGAAAAATGATGGAAAAATGACAGTCCAAAAAAAAATTTTTTCAACTTTTTTCAATTTTACCCCCATGGGAGATATATTCTACCCACACACATTTGGAACTCTCCTGGGGTACCCTCGCACATATTATTCCCTCATTTAATGGATATTTTCACCAAAAAGTGAAGTTTTCAAAAAGTCAGAAAATTGGCTGAAAGTGACTTAATATCAAGGGCTCATCGGGCGAATCGCTCTGGAACTGAAATCGGAATGCTCACTGATATTTTCCCCCCTTCGAAAGTCTGAAAAATGATGGAAAAATGACTAAGTCCAAAAAGTTTTTTTTTAAACTTTTTTCAATTTTACCCCTGTGGGATATATATTCTACCCACACACATTTGGAACTCTCCTGGGGTATCCTCACACATATTATTCCCTCATTTAATGGATATTTTCACCAAAAAGTGAAGTTTTCAAAAAGTCCAAAAATTGTCTGAAAACGACTTAATATCATGGACTCATCGGTTGAATAACTCTGGAACTGAAATCGGAATACTCACTGACATTTTCCCCTCTACGAAAGTCTGAAAAATGATGGAAAAATGACTAAGTCCAAAAAAAATTTTTTTCAACTTTTTTCAATTTTACCCCTGTGGGATATACATTCTACCCACACACATTTGGAACTCTCCTGGGGTACCCTTACACATATTATTCCCTCATTTAATGTATATTTTCACCAAAAAGTGAAGTTTTCAATAAGTCAGAAAATTGTCTGAAAACGAATTAATATCAAGGACTCATCGGACGAATCGCTCTGGAACTGATATCGGAATGCTCACAGACATTTTTTCCTCTCCGAAAGTCTGAAAAATGATGGAAAAATGACTAAGTCTAAAAAAATTTTTTTTAAACTTTTTTCAATTTTACCTTTGTGGGATTTACATTCTGCCCACACACATTTGGAACTCTCCTGGGGTACCCTCACACATATTATTCCCTCATTTAATGGGTATTTTCACCAAAAAGTGAAGTTTTCAAAAAGTCAGAAAATTGCCTGAAAGCGACTTAATATCAAGGACTCATCAGGCGAATCGCTCTGGAACTGAAATCGGAATGCTCACTGACATTTTCCCCTCTCCGAAAGTCTGAAAAATGATGGAAAAATGACAGTCCAAAAAAAATTTTTTTCAACTTTTTTCAATTTTACCCCTGTGGGATATATATTCTACCCACACACATTTGGAACTCTCCTGGGGTACCCTTACACATATTATTCCCTTGTTTAATGTATATTTTCACCAAAAAGTGAAGTTTTCCAAAAGTCAGAAAATTGGCTGAAAATGACTTAATATCAAGGACTCATCGGGCGAATCACTCTGGAACTGAAATCGGAATGCTCACTGACATTTTCCCCTCTCCGAAAGTCTGAAAAATGATGGAAAAATGACAGTCCAAAAAAAAATTTTTTCAACTTTTTTCAATTTTACCCCCATGGGAGATATATTCTACCCACACACATTTGGAACTCTCCTGGGGTACCCTCGCACATATTATTCCCTCATTTAATGGATATTTTCACCAAAAAGTGAAGTTTTCAAAAAGTCAGAAAATTGGCTGAAAGTGACTTAATATCAAGGGCTCATCGGGCGAATCGCTCTGGAACTGAAATCGGAATGCTCACTGATATTTTCCCCCCTTCGAAAGTCTGAAAAATGATGGAAAAATGACTAAGTCCAAAAAGTTTTTTTTTAAACTTTTTTCAATTTTACCCCTGTGGGATATATATTCTACCCACACACATTTGGAACTCTCCTGGGGTATCCTCACACATATTATTCCCTCATTTAATGGATATTTTCACCAAAAAGTGAAGTTTTCAAAAAGTCCAAAAATTGTCTGAAAACGACTTAATATCATGGACTCATCGGTTGAATCACTCTGGAACTGAAATCGGAATACTCACTGACATTTTCCCCTCTACGAAAGTCTGAAAAATGCTGGAAAAATGACTAAGTCCAAAAAAAATTTTTTTCAACTTTTTTCAATTTTACCCCTGTGGGATATACATTCTACCCACACACATTTGGAACTCTCCTGGGGTACCCTCGCACATATTATTCCCTCATTTAATGGATATTTTCACAAAAAAGTGAAATTTTCAATAAGTTAGAAATTTGGCTGAAAGCGACTTAATATCAAGGACTCATCGGGCGAATCGCTCTGGAACTGAAATCGGAATACTCACTGATATTTTCCCCTCTCCGAAAGTTTGAAAAATGATGGAAAAATGACTACGTCCAAAAAAAATTTTTTTTCAACTTTTTTCAATTTTACCCCCGTGGGATATATATTTTACCCACACACATTTGGAACTCTCCTGGGGTACCCTCGCACATATTATTCCCTCATTTAATGTATATTTTCACCAAAAAGGGAAGATTTCAATAAGTCAGAAAATTGTCTGAAAACGACTTAATATCAAGGACTCATCGGGCGAATCGCTCTGGAACTGAAATCGGAATGCTCACTGACATTTTCCCCTCTCCGAAAGTCTGAAAAATGATGGAAAAATGACAGTCCAAAAAAAATTTTTTTCAACTTTTTTCAATTTTACCCCCATGGAATATATATTCTACCCACACACATTTGGAACTCTCCTGGGGTACCCTCGCACATATTATTCCCTCATTTAATGGATATTTTCACCAAAAAGTGAAGTTTTCAAAAAGTCAGAAAATTGGCTGAAAATGACTTAATATCAAGGGCTCATCGGGCGAATCGCTCTGGAACTGAAATCGGAATGCTCACTGACATTTTCCCCCCTTCGAAAGTCTGAAAAATGATGGAAAAATGACTAAGTCCAAAAAAAAATTTTTTAAACTTTTTTCAATTTTACCCCTGTGGGATATACATTCTACCCACACACATTTGGAACTCTCCTGGGGTATCCTCACACATATTATTCCCTCATTTAATGGATATTTTCACCAAAAAGTGAAGTTTTCAAAAAGTCAGAAAATTGGCTGAAAACGAATTAATATCATGTACTCATCGGGCGAATCACTCTGGAACTGAAATTGGAATGCTCACTGACATTTTCCCCTCTCCGAAAGTCTGAAAAATGATGGAAAAATGACTAAGTCCAAAAAAAATTTTTTTCAACTTTTTGCAATTTTACCCCCGTGGGATATATATTCTACCCACACACATTTGGAACTCTCCTGGGGTACCCTCGCACATATTATTCCGTCATTTAATGGATATTTTCACCAAAAAGTGAAGTTTTCAAAAAGTCAGAAAATTGGCTGAAAATGACTTAATATCAAGGACTCATCGGGCGAATCGCTCTGGAACTGAAATCGGAATGGTCACTGACATTTTCCCCTCTCCGAAAGTCTGAAAAATGATGGAAAAATGATTAAGTCCAAAAAATTTTTTTTTTTAAACTTTTTTCAATTTTACCCCTGTGGGATATACATTCTACCCACACACATTTGGAACTCTCCTGGGTACCCTCACACATATTATTCCCTCATTTAGTGGATATTTTCACAAAAAAGTGAAGTTTTCAAAAAGTCAGAAAATTGGCTGAAAGCGATTTAATATCAAGGAATCATCGGGCGAATCGCTCTGGAACTGATATCGGAATGCTCACTGACATTTTCCCCCCTTCGAAAGTCTGAAAAATGCTGGAAAAATGAATAAGTCCCAAAAATTTTTTTTTAAACTTTTTTCAATTTTACCCCTGTGGGATATATATTCTACTCACACACATTTTGAACTCTCCTGGGGTACCCTCACACATATTATTCCCTCATTTAATGTATATTTTCACCAAAAAGTGAAGTTTTCAAAAAGTCAGAAAATTGGCTGAAAACGACTTAATATCAAGGACTCATCGGGCGAATCACTCTGGAACTGAAATCGGAATGCTCACTGACATTTTCCCCTCTCCGAAAGTCTGAAAAAAGATGGAAAAATGACTAAGTCCAAAAAAAATTTTTTTCAACTTTTTTCAATTTTACCCCTGTGGGATATACATTCTACCCGCACACATTTGGAACTCTCCTGGGGTACACTTGCACATATTATTCTCTCATTTAATGGATATTTTCACCAAAAAGTGAAGTTTTCAAAAAGTCAGAAAATTGGCTGAAAACGACTTAATATCAAGGACTCATCGGGCGAATCACTCTGGAACTGAAATCGGAATGCTCACTGACATTTTCCCCTCTCCGAAAGTCTGAAAAATGATGGAAAAATGACTAAGTCCAAAAAAAATTTTTTCAACTTTTTTCAATTTTACCCCTGTGGGATATACATTCTACCCACACACATTTGGAACTCTCCTGGGGTACCCTTACACATATTATTCCCTCATTTAATGTATATTTTCACCAAAAAGTGAAGTTTTCAAAAAGTCAGAGAATTGGCTGAAAGCGACTTAATATCAAGGACTCATCTGGCGAATCACTCTGGAACTGAAATCGGAATGCTCACTGACATTTTCCCTCTCCGAAAGTCTGAAAAATGATGGAAAAATGACAGTCCAAAAAAAATTTTTTTCAACTTTTTTCAATTTTACCCCCGTGGGATATATATTTTACCCACACACATTTGGAACTCTCCTGGGGTACCCTCGCACATATTATTCCCTCATTTAATGTATATTTTCACCAAAAAGTGAAGTTTTCAATAAGTCAGAAAATTGTCTGAAAACGACTTAATATCAAGGACTCATCGGGCGAATCGCTCTGGAACTGAAATCGGAATGCTCACTGACATTTTCCCCTCTCCGAAAGTCTGAAAAATGATGGAAAAATGACAGTCCAAAAAAAATTTTTTTCAACTTTTTTCAATTTTACCCCCATGGGATATATATTCTACCCACACACATTTGGAACTCTCCTGGGGTACCCTCGCACATATTATTCCCTCATTTAATGGATATTTTCACCAAAAAGTGAAGTTTTCAAAAAGTCAGAAAATTGGCTGAAAATGACTTAATATCAAGGGCTCATCGGGCGAATCGCTCTGGAACTGAAATCGGAATGCTCACTGACATTTTCCCCCCTTCGAAAGTCTGAAAAATGATGGAAAAATGACTAAGTCCAAAAAAAAATTTTTTAAACTTTTTTCAATTTTACCCCTGTGGGATATACATTCTACCCACACACATTTGGAACTCTCCTGGGGTATCCTCACACATATTATTCCCTCATTTAATGGATATTTTCACCAAAAAGTGAAGTTTTCAAAAAGTCAGAAAATTGGCTGAAAACGAATTAATATCATGTACTCATCGGGCGAATCACTCTGGAACTGAAATTGGAATGCTCACTGACATTTTCCCCTCTCCGAAAGTCTGAAAAATGATGGAAAAATGACTAAGTCCAAAAAAAATTTTTTTCAACTTTTTGCAATTTTACCCCCGTGGGATATATATTCTACCCACACACATTTGGAACTCTCCTGGGGTACCCTCGCACATATTATTCCGTCATTTAATGGATATTTTCACCAAAAAGTGAAGTTTTCAAAAAGTCAGAAAATTGGCTGAAAATGACTTAATATCAAGGACTCATCGGGCGAATCACTCTGGAACTGAAATCGGAATGGTCACTGACATTTTCCCCTCTCCGAAAGTCTGAAAAATGATGGAAAAATGATTAAGTCCAAAAAATTTTTTTTTTTAAACTTTTTTCAATTTTACCCCTGTGGGATATACATTCTACCCACACACATTTGGAACTCTCCTGGGTACCCTCACACATATTATTCCCTCATTTACTGGATATTTTCACAAAAATGTGAAGTTTTCAAAAAGTCAGAAATTTGGCTGAAAGCGACTTAATATCAAGGACTCATCGGGCGAATCGCTCTGGAACTGATATTGGAATGCTCACTGACATTTTTCCCTCTCCGAAAGTCTGAAAAATGATGGAAAAATGACTAAGTCCAAAAAAAAATTTTTTAAACTTTTTTCAATTTTACCCCTGTGGGATATACATTCTACCCACACACATTTGGAACTCTCCTGGGGTATCCTCACACATATTATTCCCTCATTTAATGGATATTTTCACCAAAAAGTGAAGTTTTCAAAAAGTCAGAAAATTGGCTGAAAACGAATTAATATCATGTACTCATCGGGCGAATCACTCTGGAACTGAAATTGGAATGCTCACTGACATTTTCCCCTCTCCGAAAGTCTGAAAAATGATGGAAAAATGACTAAGTCCAAAAAAAATTTTTTTCAACTTTTTGCAATTTTACCCCCGTGGGATATATATTCTACCCACACACATTTGGAACTCTCCTGGGGTACCCTCGCACATATTATTCCGTCATTTAATGGATATTTTCACCAAAAAGTGAAGTTTTCAAAAAGTCAGAAAATTGGCTGAAAATGACTTAATATCAAGGACTCATCGGGCGAATCGCTCTGGAACTGAAATCGGAATGGTCACTGACATTTTCCCCTCTCCGAAAGTCTGAAAAATGATGGAAAAATGATTAAGTCCAAAAAATTTTTTTTTTTTAACTTTTTTCAATTTTACCCCTGTGGGATATACATTCTACCCACACACATTTGGAACTCTCCTGGGTACCCTCACACATATTATTCCCTCATTTAGTGGATATTTTCACAAAAAAGTGAAGTTTTCAAAAAGTCAGAAAATTGGCTGAAAGCGATTTAATATCAAGGAATCATCGGGCGAATCGCTCTGGAACTGACATCGGAATGCTCACTGACATTTTCCCCCCTTCGAAAGTCTGAAAAATGCTGGAAAAATGAATAAGTCCCAAAAATTTTTTTTTAAACTTTTTTCAATTTTACCCCTGTGGGATATATATTCTACTCACACACATTTTGAACTCTCCTGGGGTACCCTCACACATATTATTCCCTCATTTAATGTATATTTTCACCAAAAAGTGAAGTTTTCAAAAAGTCAGAAAATTGGCTGAAAACGACTTAATATCAAGGACTCATCGGGCGAATCACTCTGGAACTGAAATCGGAATGCTCACTGACATTTTCCCCTCTCCGAAAGTCTGAAAAAAGATGGAAAAATGACTAAGTCCAAAAAAAATTTTTTTCAACTTTTTTCAATTTTACCCCTGTGGGATATACATTCTACCCGCACACATTTGGAACTCTCCTGGGGTACACTTGCACATATTATTCTCTCATTTAATGGATATTTTCACCAAAAAGTGAAGTTTTCAAAAAGTCAGAAAATTGGCTGAAAACGACTTAATATCAAGGACTCATCGGGCGAATCACTCTGGAACTGAAATCGGAATGCTCACTGACATTTTCCCCTCTCCGAAAGTCTGAAAAATGATGGAAAAATGACTAAGTCCAAAAAAAATTTTTTCAACTTTTTTCAATTTTACCCCTGTGGGATATACATTCTACCCACACACATTTGGAACTCTCCTGGGGTACCCTTACACATATTATTCCCTCATTTAATGTATATTTTCACCAAAAAGTGAAGTTTTCAAAAAGTCAGAGAATTGGCTGAAAGCGACTTAATATCAAGGACTCATCTGGCGAATCACTCTGGAACTGAAATCGGAATGCTCACTGACATTTTCCCTCTCCGAAAGTCTGAAAAATGATGGAAAAATGACAGTCCAAAAAAAATTTTTTTCAACTTTTTTCAATTTTACCCCCGTGGGATATATATTTTACCCACACACATTTGGAACTCTCCTGGGGTACCCTCGCACATATTATTCCCTCATTTAATGTATATTTTCACCAAAAAGTGAAGTTTTCAATAAGTCAGAAAATTGTCTGAAAACGACTTAATATCAAGGACTCATCGGGCGAATCGCTCTGGAACTGAAATCGGAATGCTCACTGACATTTTCCCCTCTCCGAAAGTCTGAAAAATGATGGAAAAATGACAGTCCAAAAAAAATTTTTTTCAACTTTTTTCAATTTTACCCCCATGGCATATATATTCTACCCACACACATTTGGAACTCTCCTGGGGTACCCTCGCACATATTATTCCCTCATTTAATGGATATTTTCACCAAAAAGTGAAGTTTTCAAAAAGTCAGAAAATTGGCTGAAAATGACTTAATATCAAGGGCTCATCGGGCGAATCGCTCTGGAACTGAAATCGGAATGCTCACTGACATTTTCCCCCCTTCGAAAGTCTGAAAAATGATGGAAAAATGACTAAGTCCAAAAAAAAATTTTTTAAACTTTTTTCAATTTTACCCCTGTGGGATATACATTCTACCCACACACATTTGGAACTCTCCTGGGGTATCCTCACACATATTATTCCCTCATTTAATGGATATTTTCACCAAAAAGTGAAGTTTTCAAAAAGTCAGAAAATTGGCTGAAAACGAATTAATATCATGTACTCATCGGGCGAATCACTCTGGAACTGAAATTGGAATGCTCACTGACATTTTCCCCTCTCCGAAAGTCTGAAAAATGATGGAAAAATGACTAAGTCCAAAAAAAATTTTTTTCAACTTTTTGCAATTTTACCCCCGTGGGATATATATTCTACCCACACACATTTGGAACTCTCCTGGGGTACCCTCGCACATATTATTCCGTCATTTAATGGATATTTTCACCAAAAAGTGAAGTTTTCAAAAAGTCAGAAAATTGGCTGAAAATGACTTAATATCAAGGACTCATCGGGCGAATCACTCTGGAACTGAAATCGGAATGGTCACTGACATTTTCCCCTCTCCGAAAGTCTGAAAAATGATGGAAAAATGATTAAGTCCAAAAAATTTTTTTTTTTAAACTTTTTTCAATTTTACCCCTGTGGGATATACATTCTACCCACACACATTTGGAACTCTCCTGGGTACCCTCACACATATTATTCCCTCATTTACTGGATATTTTCACAAAAATGTGAAGTTTTCAAAAAGTCAGAAAATTGGCTGAAAGCGATTTAATATCAAGGAATCATCGGGCGAATCGCTCTGGAACTGACATCGGAATGCTCACTGACATTTTCCCCCCTTCGAAAGTCTGAAAAATGATGGAAAAATGAATAAGTCCCAAAAATTTTTTTTTAAACTTTTTTCAATTTTACCCCTGTGGGATATATATTCTACCCACACACATTTTGAACTCTCCTGGGGTACCCTCACACATATTATTCCCTCATTTAATGTATATTTTCACCAAAAAGTGAAGTTTTCAAAAAGTCAGAAAATTGGCTGAAAACGACTTAATATCAAGGACTCATCGGGCGAATCACTCTGGAACTGAAATCGGAATGCTCACTGACATTTTCCCCTCTCCGAAAGTCTGAAAAAAGATGGAAAAATGACTAAGTCCAAAAAAAATTTTTTTCAACTTTTTTCAATTTTACCCCTGTGGGATATACATTCTACCCGCACACATTTGGAACTCTCCTGGGGTACACTTGCACATATTATTCTCTCATTTAATGGATATTTTCACCAAAAAGTGAAGTTTTCAAAAAGTCAGAAAATTGGCTGAAAACGACTTAATATCAAGGACTCATCGGGCGAATCACTCTGGAACTGAAATCGGAATGCTCACTGACATTTTCCCCTCTCCGAAAGTCTGAAAAATGATGGAAAAATGACTAAGTCCAAAAAAAATTTTTTCAACTTTTTTCAATTTTACCCCTGTGGGATATACATTCTACCCACACACATTTGGAACTCTCCTGGGGTACCCTTACACATATTATTCCCTCATTTAATGTATATTTTCACCAAAAAGTGAAGTTTTCAAAAAGTCAGAGAATTGGCTGAAAGCGACTTAATATCAAGGACTCATCTGGCGAATCGCTCTGGAACTGAAATCGGAATGCTCACTGACATTTTCCCTCTCCGAAAGTCTGAAAAATGATGGAAAAATGACAGTCCAAAAAAAATTTTTTTCAACTTTTTTCAATTTTACCCCCGTGGGATATATATTCTACCCACACACATTTGGAACTCTCCTGGGGTACACTCGCACATATTATTCCCTCATTTAATGGATATTTTCACCAAAAAGTGAAGTTTTCAAAAAGTCAGAAAATTGGCTGAAAATGACTTAATATCAAGGGCTCATCGGGCGAATCGCTCTGGAACTGAAATAGGAATGCTCACTGACATTTTCCCCTCTTCGAAAGTCTGAAAAATGATGGAAAAATGACTAAGTCCAAAAAAAATTTTTTTAAACTTTTTTCAATTTTACCCCTGTGGGATATACATTCTACCCACACACATTTGGAACTCTCCTGGGGTACCCTCGCACATATTATTCCCTCATTTAATGGATATTTTCACAAAAAAGTGAAATTTTCAATAAGTCAGAAAATTGGCTGAAAACGACTTAATATCAAGGACTCATTGGGCGAATCGCTCTGGAACTGAAATCGGAATGCTCACTGACATTTTCCCTCTCCGAAAGTCTGAAAAATGATGGAAAAATGACTAAGTCCAAAAAAAATTTTTTAAAACTTTTTTCAATTTTACCCCTTTGGGATATACATTCTACCCACACACATTTGGAACTCTCCTGGGGTACCCTCACACATATTATTCCCTCATTTAATGGATATTTTCACCAAAAAGTGAAGTTTTCAAAAAGTCAGAAAATTGGCTGAAAATGACTTAATATCAAGGACTCATCGGGCGAATCACTCTGGAACTGAAATCGGAATGGTCACTGACATTTTCCCCTCTCCGAAAGTCTGAAAAATGATGGAAAAATGATTAAGTCCAAAAAATTTTTTTTTTTTAACTTTTTTCAATTTTACCCCTGTGGGATATACATTCTACCCACACACATTTGGAACTCTCCTGGGTACCCTCACACATATTATTCCCTCATTTAGTGGATATTTTCACAAAAAAGTGAAGTTTTCAAAAAGTCAGAAAATTGGCTGAAAGCGATTTAATATCAAGGAATCATCGGGCGAATCGCTCTGGAACTGACATCGGAATGCTCACTGACATTTTCCCCCCTTCGAAAGTCTGAAAAATGATGGAAAAATGAATAAGTCCCAAAAATTTTTTTTTAAACTTTTTTCAATTTTACCCCTGTGGGATATATATTCTACCCACACACATTTTGAACTCTCCTGGGGTACCCTCACACATATTATTCCCTCATTTAATGTATATTTTCACCAAAAAGTGAAGTTTTCAAAAAGTCAGAAAATTGGCTGAAAACGACTTAATATCAAGGACTCATCGGGCGAATCACTCTGGAACTGAAATCGGAATGCTCACTGACATTTTCCCCTCTCCGAAAGTCTGAAAAAAGATGGAAAAATGACTAAGTCCAAAAAAAATTTTTTTAACTTTTTTCAATTTTACCCCTGTGGGATATACATTCTACCCACACACATTTGGAACTCTCCTGGGGTACCCTTACACATATTATTCCCTCATTTAATGTATATTTTCACCAAAAAGTGAAGTTTTCAAAAAGTCAGAGAATTGGCTGAAAGCGACTTAATATCAAGGACTCATCTGGCGAATCGCTCTGGAACTGAAATCGGAATGCTCACTGACATTTTCCCTCTCCGAAAGTCTGAAAAATGATGGAAAAATGACAGTCCAAAAAAAATTTTTTTCAACTTTTTTCAATTTTACCCCCGTGGGATATATATTCTACCCACACACATTTGGAACTCTCCTGGGGTACACTCGCACATATTATTCCCTCATTTAATGGATATTTTCACCAAAAAGTGAAGTTTTCAAAAAGTCAGAAAATTGGCTGAAAATGACTTAATATCAAGGGCTCATCGGGCGAATCGCTCTGGAACTGAAATGGGAATGCTCACTGACATTTTCCCCTCTTCGAAAGTCTGAAAAATGATGGAAAAATGACTAAGTCCAAAAAAAATTTTTTTAAACTTTTTTCAATTTTACCCCTGTGGGATATACATTCTACCAACACACATTTGGAACTCTCCTGGGGTACCCTCGCACATATTATTCCCTCATTTAATGGATATTTTCACAAAAAAGTGAAATTTTCAATAAGTCAGAAAATTGGCTGAAAACGACTTAATATCAAGGACTCATTGGGCGAATCGCTCTGGAACTGAAATCGGAGTGCTCACTGACATTTTCCCCCCTTCGAAAGTCTGAAAAATGATGGAAAAATGACTAAGTCCAAAAAAAATTTTTTAAAACTTTTTTCAATTTTACCCCTTTGGGATATACATTCTACCCACACACATTTGGAACTCTCCTGGGGTACCCTCACACATATTATTCCCTCATTTAATGGATATTTTCACCAAAAAGTGAAGTTTTCAAAAAGTCAGAAATTTGGCTGAAAGCGAATTAATATCAAGGACTCATCGGGCGAATCGCTCTGGAACTGCTATTGGAATGCTCACTGACATTTTTCCCTCTCCGAAAGTCTGAAAAATGATGGAAAAATGACTAAGTCCAAAAAAAAATTTTTTTAACTTTTTTCAATTTTACCCCTGTGGGATATACATTCTACCCACACACATTTGGAACTCTCCTGGGGTACCCTTACATATATTATTCCCTCGTTTAATGTATATTTTCACCAAAAAGTGAAGTTTTCCAAAAGTCAGAAAATTGGCTGAAAATGACTTAATATCAAGGACTCATCGGGCGAATCACTCTGGAACTGAAATCGGAATGCTCACTGACATTTCCCCTCTCCGAAAGTCTGAAAAATGATGGAAAAATGACTAAGTCCAAAAAAAATTTTTTCAACTTTTTTCAATTTTACCCCTGTGGGATATACATTCTACCCACACACATTTGGAACTCTCCTGGGGTACCCTTACATATATTATTCCCTCATTTAATGTATATTTTCACCAAAAAGTGAAGTTTTCAAAAAGTCAGAAAATTGCCTGAAAGCGACTTAATATCAAGGACTCATCGGGCGAATCGCTCTGGAACTGAAATCGGAATGCTCACTGACATTTTCCCCCCTTCGAAAGTCTGAAAAATGATGGAAAAATGACTAAGTCCAAAAAAAATTTTTTTAAACTTTTTTCAATTTTACCCCCGTGGGATATATATTCTACCCACACACATTTGGAACTCTCCTGGGGTACCCTCACACATATTATTCCCTCATTTAATGGATATTTTCACCAAAAAGTGAAGTTTTCAAAATGTCAGAAAATTGCCTGAAAGCGACTTAATATCAAGGACTCATCGGGCGAATCGCTCTGGAACTGAAATCGGAATGTTCACTGACATTTTCCACTCTCCGAAAGTCTGAAAAATGATGGAAAAATGACAGTCCAAAAAAAATTTTTTTCAACTTTTTTCAATTTTACCCCCGTGGGATATACATTCTACCCACACACATTTGGAACTCTCCTGGGGTACCCTTACACATATTATTCCCTCATTTAATGTATATTTTCACCAAAAAGTAAAGTTTTCCAAAAGTCAGAAAATTGGCTGAAAATGACTTAATATCAAGGACTCATCGGGCGAATCACTCTGGAACTGAAATCGGAATGCTCACTGACATTTTCCCCCCTTCGAAAGTCTGAAAAATGATGGAAAAATGAGTAAGTCCAAAAAAATTTTTTTTCAACTTTTTTCAATTTTACCCCCGTGGGATATATATTCTACCCACACACATTTGGAACTCTCCTGGGGTACCCTCACACATATTATTCCCTCATTTAATGTATATTTTCACCAAAAAGTGAAGTTTTCCAAAAGTCAGAAAATTGGCTGAAAACCACTTAATATCAAGGACTCATCGGGCGAATTACTCTGGAACTGAAATCGGAATGCTCACTGACATTTCCCCTCTCCGAAAGTCTGAAAAATGATGGAAAAATGACTAAGTCCAAAAAAAATTTTTTCAACTTTTTTCAATTTTACCCCTGTGGGATATACATTCTACCCACACACATTTGGAACTCTCCTGGGGTACCCTTACATTTATTATTCCCTCATTTAATGTATATTTTCACCAAAAAGTGAAGTTTTCAAAAAGTCAGAAAATTGCCTGAAAGCGACTTAATATCAAGGACTCATCGGGCGAATCGCTCTGGAACTGAAATCGGAATGCTCACTGACATTTTCCCCCCTTCGAAAGTCTGAAAAATGATGGAAAAATGACTAAGTCCAAAAAAATTTTTTTAAAACTTTTTTCAATTTTACCCCCGTGGGATATATATTCTACCCACACACATTTGGAACTCTCCTGGGGTACCCTCACACATATTATTCCCTCATTTAATGGATATTTTCACCAAAAAGTGAAGTTTTCAAAAAGTCAGAAAATTGGCTGAAAACCACTTAATATCAAGGACTCATCGGGCGAATCACTCTGGAACTGAAATCGGAATACTCACTGACATTTTCCCCTCTCCGAAAGTCTGAAAAATGATGGAAAAATGACTAAGTCCAAAAAACTTTTTTTAAAACTTTTTTCAATTTTACCCCTGTGGGATATACATTCTACCCACACACATTTGGAACTCTCCTGGGTACCCTCACACATATTATTCCCTCATTTAATGGATATTTTCACAAAAAAGTGAAGTTTTCAAAAAGTCAGAAAATTGGCTGAAAGCGATTTAATATCAAGGAATCATCGGGCGAATCGCTCTGGAACTGACATCGGAATGCTCACTGACATTTTCCCCCCTTCGAAAGTCTGAAAAATGATGGAAAAATGAATAAGTCCCCAAAAATTTTTTTTAAACTTTTTTCAATTTTACCCCTGTGTGATATATATTCTACCCACACACATTTTGAACTCTCCTGGGGTACCCTCACACATATTATTCCCTCATTTAATGTATATTTTCACCAAAAAGTGAAGTTTTCAAAAAGTCAGAAAATTGGCTGAAAACGACTTAATATCAAGGACTCATCGGCGAATCACTCTTTAACTGAAATCGGAATACTCACTGACATTTTCCCCTCTCCGAAAGTCTGAAAAAAGATGGAAAAATGACTAAGTCCAAAAAAAATTTTTTTAAACTTTTTTAAATTTTACCCCCGTGGGATATATATTCTACCCACACACATTTGGAACTCTCCTGGGGTACCCTCACACATATTATTCCCTCATTTAATGGATATTTTCACCAAAAAGTGAAGTTTTCAAAAAGTCAGAAAATTGCCTGAAAGCGACTTAATATCAAGGACTCATCTGGCGAATCGCTCTGGAACTGAAATCGGAATGCTCACTGACATTTTCCCCTCTTCGAAAGTCTGAAAAATGATGGAAAAATGACTAAGTCCAAAAAAAATTTTTTTCAACTTTTTTCAATTTTACCCCTGTGGGATATACATTCTACCGACACACATTTGGAACTCTCCTGGGGTACCCTCGCACATATTATTCCCTCATTTAATGGATATTTTCACCAAAAAGTGAAGTTTTCAAAAAGTCAGAAAATTGGCTGAAAACCACTTAATATCAAGGACTCATCAGGCGAATCACTCTGGAACTGAAATCGGAATACTCACTGACATTTTCCCCTCTCCGAAAGTCTGAAAAATGATGGAAAAATGACTAAGTCCAAAAAAATTTTTTTAAAACTTTTTTCAATTTTACCCCTGTGGGATATACATTCTACCCACACACATTTGGAACTCTCCTGGGTACCCTCACACATATTATTCCCTCATTTAATGGATATTTTCACAAAAAAGTGAAGTTTTCAAAAAGTCAGAAAATTGGCTGAAAGCGATTTAATATCAAGGAATCATCGGGCGAATCGCTCTGGAACTGACATCGGAATGCTCACTGACATTTTCCCCCCTTCGAAAGTCTGAAAAATGATGGAAAAATGAATAAGTCCCCAAAAATTTTTTTTAAACTTTTTTCAATTTTACCCCCGTGGGATATATATTCTACCCACACACATTTGGAACTCTCCTGGGGTACCCTCACACATATTATTCCCTCATTTAATGGATATTTTCACCAAAAAGTGAAGTTTTCAAAAAGTCAGAAATTTGGCTGAAAGCGACTTAATATCAAGGACTCATCGGGCGAATCGCTCTGGAACTGATATTGGAATGCTCACTGACATTTTTCCCTCTCCGAAAGTCTGAAAAATGATGGAAAAATGACTAAGTCCAAAAAAAAATTTTTTTAACTTTTTTCAATTTTACCCCTGTGGGATATACATTCTACCCACACACATTTGGAACTCTCCTGGGGTACCCTTACATATATTATTCCCTCGTTTAATGTATATTTTCACCAAAAAGTGAAGTTTTCCAAAAGTCAGAAAATTGGCTGAAAATGACTTAATATCAAGGACTCATCGGGCGAATCACTCTGGAACTGAAATCGGAATGCTCACTGACATTTCCCCTCTCCGAAAGTCTGAAAAATGATGGAAAAATGACTAAGTCCAAAAAAAATTTTTTCAACTTTTTTCAATTTTACCCCTGTGGGATATACATTCTACCCACACACATTTGGAACTCTCCTGGGGTACCCTCACACATATTATTCCCTCATTTAATGGATATTTTCACCAAAAAGTGAAGTTTTCAAAATGTCAGAAAATTGCCTGAAAGCGACTTAATATCAAGGACTCATTGGGCGAATCGCTCTGGAACTGAAATCGGAATGTTCACTGACATTTTCCCCTCTCCGAAAGTCTGAAAAATGATGGAAAAATGACAGTCCAAAAAAAATTTTTTCAACTTTTTTCAATTTTACCCCCGTGGGATATACATTCTACCCACACACATTTGGAACTCTCCTGGGGTACCCTTACACATATTATTCCCTCATTTAATGTATATTTTCACCAAAAAGTAAAGTTTTCCAAAAGTCAGAAAATTGGCTGAAAATGACTTAATATCAAGGACTCATCGGGCGAATCACTCTGGAACTGAAATCGGAATGCTCACTGACATTTTCCCCCCTTCGAAAGTCTGAAAAATGATGGAAAAATGAGTAAGTCCAAAAAAATTTTTTTTCAACTTTTTTCAATTTTACCCCCGTGGGATATATATTCTACCCACACACATTTGGAACTCTCCTAGGGTACCCTCACACATATTATTCCCTCATTTAATGTATATTTTCACCAAAAAGTGAAGTTTTCCAAAAGTCAGAAAATTGGCTGAAAACCACTTAATATCAAGGACTCATCGGGCGAATTACTCTGGAACTGAAATCGGAATGCTCACTGACATTTCCCCTCTCCGAAAGTCTGAAAAATGATGGAAAAATGACTAAGTCCAAAAAAAATTTTTTCAACTTTTTTCAATTTTACCCCTGTGGGATATACATTCTACCCACACACATTTGGAACTCTCCTGGGGTACCCTTACATATATTATTCCCTCATTTAATGTATATTTTCACCAAAAAGTGAAGTTTTCAAAAAGTCAGAAAATTGCCTGAAAGCGACTTAATATCAAGGACTCATCGGGCGAATCGCTCTGGAACTGAAATCGGAATGCTCACTGACATTTTCCCCCCTTCGAAAGTCTGAAAAATGATGGAAAAATGACTAAGTCCAAAAAAATTTTTTTTAAACTTTTTTCAATTTTACCCCCGTGGGATATATATTCTACACACACACATTTGGAACTCTCCTGGGGTACCCTCACACATATTATTCCCTCATTTAATGGATATTTTCACCAAAAAGTGAAGTTTTCAAAAAGTCACAAAATTGGCTGAAAACCACTTAATATCAAGGACTCATCGGGCGAATCACTCTGGAACTGAAATCGGAATACTCACTGACATTTTCCCCTCTCCGAAAGTCTGAAAAATGATGGAAAAATGACTAAGTCCAAAAAAATTTTTTTAAAACTTTTTTCAATTTTACCACTGTGGGATATACATTCTACCCACACACATTTGGAACTCTCCTGGGTACCCTCACACATATTATTCCCTCATTTAATGGATATTTTCACAAAAAAGTGAAGTTTTCAAAAAGTCAGAAAATTGGCTGAAAGCGATTTAATATCAAGGAATCATCGGGCGAATCGCTCTGGAACTGACATCGGAATGCTCACTGACATTTTCCCCCCTTCGAAAGTCTGAAAAATGATGGAAAAATGAATAAGTCCCCAAAAATTTTTTTTAAACTTTTTCAATTTTACCCCTGTGTGATATATATTCTACCCACACACATTTTGAACTCTCCTGGGGTACCCTCACACATATTATTCCCTCATTTAATGTATATTTTCACCAAAAAGTGAAGTTTTCAAAAAGTCAGAAAATTGGCTGAAAACGACTTAATATCAAGGACTCATCGGCGAATCACTCTTTAACTGAAATCGGAATACTCACTGACATTTTCCCCTCTCCGAAAGTCTGAAAAAAGATGGAAAAATGACTAAGTCCAAAAAAAATTTTTTTCAACTTTTTTCAATTTTACCCCTGTGGGATATACATTCTACCCGCACACATTTGGAACTCTCCTGGGGTACACTTGCACATATTATTCCCTCATTTAATGGATATTTTCACCAAAAAGTGAAGTTTTCAAAAAGTCAGAGAATTGGCTGAAAGCGACTTAATATCAAGGACTCATCGGGCGAATCGCTCTGGAACTGAAATCGGAATGCTCACTGACATTTTCCCCCCTTCGAAAGTCTGAAAAATGATGGAAAAATGACTAAGTCCAAAAAAAATTTTTTTAAACTTTTTTAAATTTTACCCCCGTGGGATATATATTCTACCCACACACATTTGGAACTCTCCTGGGGTACCCTCACACATATTATTCCCTCATTTAATGGATATTTTCACCAAAAAGTGAAGTTTTCAAAAAGTCAGAAAATTGGCTGAAAACCACTTAATATCAAGGACTCATCAGGCGAATCACTCTGGAACTGAAATCGGAATACTCACTGACATTTTCCCCTCTCCGAAAGTCTGAAAAATGATGGAAAAATGACTAAGTCCAAAAAAATTTTTTTAAAACTTTTTTCAATTTTACCCCTGTGGGATATACATTCTACCCACACACATTTGGAACTCTCCTGGGGTACCCTTACACATATTATTCCCTCATTTAATGTATATTTTCACCAAAAAGTGAAGTTTTCAAACAGTCAGAGAATTGGCTGAAAGCGACTTAATATCAAGGACTCATCGGGCGAATCGCTCTGGAACTGAAATCGGAATGCTCACTGACATTTTCCCCCCTTCGAAAGTCTGAAAAATGATGGAAAAATGACTAAGTCCAAAAAAATTTTTTTAAACTTTTTTAAATTTTACCCCCGTGGGATATATATTCTACCCACACACATTTGGAACTCTCCTGGGGTACCCTCACACATATTATTCCCTCATTTAATGGATATTTTCACCAAAAAGTGAAGTTTTCAAAAAGTCAGAAAATTGCCTGAAAGCGACTTAATATCAAGGACTCATCTGGCGAATCGCTCTGGAACTGAAATCGGAATGCTCACTGACATTTTCCCCTCTCCGAAAGTCTGAAAAATGATGGAAAAATGACAGTCCAAAAAAAATTTTTTTCAACTTTTTTCAATTTTACCCCCGTGGGATATATATTCTACCCACACACATTTGGAACTCTCCTGGGGTACCCTCGCACATATTATTCCCTCATTTAATGGATATTTTCACCAAAAAGTGAAGTTTTCAAAAAGTCAGAAAATTGGCTGAAAATGACTTAATATCAAGGGCTCATCGGGCGAATCGCTCTGGAACTGAAATGGGAATGCTCACTGACATTTTCCCCTCTTCGAAAGTCTGAAAAATGATGGAAAAATGACTAAGTCCAAAAAAAATTTTTTTAAACTTTTTTCAATTTTACCCCTGTGGGATATACATTCTACCCACACACATTTGGAACTCTCCTGGGGTACCCTCGCACATATTATTCCCTCATTTAATGGATATTTTCACAAAAAAGTGAAATTTTCAATAAGACAGAAAATTGGCTGAAAACGACTTAATATCAAGGACTCATTGGGCGAATCGCTCTGGAACTGAAATCGGAATGCTCACTGACATTTTCCCCCCTTCGAAAGTCTGAAAAATGATGGAAAAATGACTAAGTCCAAAAAAAATTTTTTAAAACTTTTTTCAATTTTACCTCTTTGGGATATACATTCTACCCACACACATTTGGAACTCTCCTGGGGTACCCTCACACATATTATTCCCTCATTTAATGGATATTTTCACCAAAAAGTGAAGTTTTCAAAAAGTCAGAAATTTGGCTGAAAGCGACTTAATATCAAGGACTCATCGGGCGAATCGCTCTGGAACTGATATTGGAATGCTCACTGACATTTTTCCCTCTCCGAAAGTCTGAAAAATGATGGAAAAATGACTAAGTCCAAAAAAATTTTTTTTAACTTTTTTCAATTTTACCCCTGTGGGATATACATTCTACCCACACACATTTGGAACTCTCCTGGGGTACCCTTACACATATTATTCCCTCGTTTAATGTATATTTTCACCAAAAAGTGAAGTTTTCCAAAAGTCAGAAAATTGGCTGAAAATGACTTAATATCAAGGACTCATCGGGCGAATCACTCTGGAACTGAAATCGGAATGCTCACTGACATTTCCCCTCTCCGAAAGTCTGAAAAATGATGGAAAAATGACTAAGTCCAAAAAAAATTTTTTCAACTTTTTTCAATTTTACCCCTGTGGGATATACATTCTACCCACACACATTTGGAACTCTCCTGGGGTACCCTTACATATATTATTCCCTCATTTAATGTATATTTTCACCAAAAAGTGAAGTTTTCAAAAAGTCAGAAAATTGCCTGAAAGCGACTTAATATCAAGGACTCATCGGGCGAATCGCTCTGGAACTGAAATCGGAATGCTCACTGACATTTTCCCCCCTTCGAAAGTCTGAAAAATGATGGAAAAATGACTAAGTCCAAAAAAAATTTTTTTAAACTTTTTTCAATTTTACCCCCGTGGGATATATATTCTACCCACACACATTTGGAACTCTCCTGGGGTACCCTCACACATATTATTCCCTCATTTAATGGATATTTTCACCAAAAAGTGAAGTTTTCAAAATGCCAGAAAATTGCCTGAAAGCGACTTAATATCAAGGACTCATCGGGCGAATCGCTCTGGAACTGAAATCGTAATGTTCACTGACATTTTCCCCTCTCCGAAAGTCTGAAAAATGATGGAAAAATGACAGTCCAAAAAAAATTTTTTTCAACTTTTTTCAATTTTACCCCGTGGGATATACATTCTACCCACACACATTTGGAACTCTCCTGGGGTACCCTTACACATATTATTCCCTCATTTAATGTATATTTTCACCAAAAAGTGAAGTTTTCCAAAAGTCAGAAAATTGGCTGAAAATGACTTAATATCAAGGACTCATCGGGCGAATTACTCTGGAACTGAAATCGGAATGCTCACTGACATTTCCCCTCTCCGAAAGTCTGAAAAATGATGGAAAAATGACTAAGTCCAAAAAAAATTTTTTTAAACTTTTTTCAATTTTACCCCTGTGGGATATACATTCTACCCACACACATTTGGAACTCTCCTGGGGTACCCTCGCACATATTATTCCCTCATTTAATGGATATTTTCACAAAAAAGTGAAATTTTCAATAAGTCAGAAAATTGGCTGAAAACGACTTAATATCAAGGACTCATTGGGCGAATCGCTCTGGAACTGAAATCGGAATGCTCACTGACATTTTCCCCCCTTCGAAAGTCTGAAAAATGATGGAAAAATGACTAAGTCCAAAAAAAATTTTTTAAAACTTTTTTCAATTTTACCTCTTTGGGATATACATTCTACCCACACACATTTGGAACTCTCCTGGGGTACCCTCACACATATTATTCCCTCATTTAATGGATATTTTCACCAAAAAGTGAAGTTTTCAAAAAGTCAGAAATTTGGCTGAAAGCGACTTAATATCAAGGACTCATCGGGCGAATCGCTCTGGAACTGATATTGGAATGCTCACTGACATTTTTCCCTCTCCGAAAGTCTGAAAAATGATGGAAAAATGACTAAGTCCAAAAAAAATTTTTTTTAACTTTTTTCAATTTTACCCCTGTGGGATATACATTCTACCCACACACATTTGGAACTCTCCTGGGGTACCCTTACACATATTATTCCCTCGTTTAATGTATATTTTCACCAAAAAGTGAAGTTTTCCAAAAGTCAGAAAATTGGCTGAAAATGACTTAATATCAAGGACTCATCGGGCGAATCACTCTGGAACTGAAATCGGAATGCTCACTGACATTTCCCCTCTCCGAAAGTCTGAAAAATGATGGAAAAATGACTAAGTCCAAAAAAAATTTTTTCAACTTTTTTCAATTTTACCCCTGTGGGATATACATTCTACCCACACACATTTGGAACTCTCCTGGGGTACCCTTACATATATTATTCCCTCATTTAATGTATATTTTCACCAAAAAGTGAAGTTTTCAAAAAGTCAGAAAATTGCCTGAAAGCGACTTAATATCAAGGACTCATCGGGCGAATCGCTCTGGAACTGAAATCGGAATGCTCACTGACATTTTCCCCCCTTCGAAAGTCTGAAAAATGATGGAAAAATGACTAAGTCCAAAAAAAATTTTTTTAAACTTTTTTCATTTTTACCCCCGTGGGATATATATTCTACCCACACACATTTGGAACTCTCCTGGGGTACCCTCACACATATTATTCCCTCATTTAATGGATATTTTCACCAAAAAGTGAAGTTTTCAAAATGCCAGAAAATTGCCTGAAAGCGACTTAATATCAAGGACTCATCGGGCGAATCGCTCTGGAACTGAAATCGTAATGTTCACTGACATTTTCCCCTCTCCGAAAGTCTGAAAAATGATGGAAAAATGACAGTCCAAAAAAAATTTTTTTCAACTTTTTTCAATTTTACCCCGTGGGATATACATTCTACCCACACACATTTGGAACTCTCCTGGGGTACCCTTACACATATTATTCCCTCATTTAATGTATATTTTCACCAAAAAGTGAAGTTTTCCAAAAGTCAGAAAATTGGCTGAAAATGACTTAATATCAAGGACTCATCGGGCGAATTACTCTGGAACTGAAATCGGAATGCTCACTGACATTTCCCCTCTCCGAAAGTCTGAAAAATGATGGAAAAATGACTAAGTCCAAAAAAAATTTTTTCAACTTTTTTCAATTTTACCCCTGTGGGATATACATTCTACCCACACACATTTGGAACTCTCCTGGGGTACCCTTACATATATTATTCCCTCATTTAATGTATATTTTCACCAAAAAGTGAAGTTTTCAAAAAGTCAGAAAATTGCCTGAAAGCGACTTAATATCAAGGACTCATCGGGCGAATCGCTCTGGAACTGAAATCGGAATGCTCACTGACATTTTCCCCCCTTCGAAAGTCTGAAAAATGATGGAAAAATGACTAAGTCCAAAAAAAATTTTTTTAAACTTTTTTCAATTTTACCCCTGTGGGATATACATTCTACCCACACACATTTGGAACTCTCCTGGGGTACCCTCGCACATATTATTCCCTCATTTAATGGATATTTTCACAAAAAAGTGAAATTTTCAATAAGTCAGAAAATTGGCTGAAAACGACTTAATATCAAGGACTCATTGGGCGAATCGCTCTGGAACTGAAATCGGAATGCTCACTGACATTTTCCCCCCTTCGAAAGTCTGAAAAATGATGGAAAAATGACTAAGTCCAAAAAAAATTTTTTAAAACTTTTTTCAATTTTACCTCTTTGGGATATACATTCTACCCACACACATTTGGAACTCTCCTGGGGTACCCTCACACATATTATTCCCTCATTTAATGGATATTTTCACCAAAAAGTGAAGTTTTCAAAAAGTCAGAAATTTGGCTGAAAGCGACTTAATATCAAGGACTCATCGGGCGAATCGCTCTGGAACTGATATTGGAATGCTCACTGACATTTTTCCCTCTCCGAAAGTCTGAAAAATGATGGAAAAATGACTAAGTCCAAAAAAAATTTTTTTTAACTTTTTTCAATTTTACCCCTGTGGGATATACATTCTACCCACACACATTTGGAACTCTCCTGGGGTACCCTTACACATATTATTCCCTCGTTTAATGTATATTTTCACCAAAAAGTGAAGTTTTCCAAAAGTCAGAAAATTGGCTGAAAATGACTTAATATCAAGGACTCATCGGGCGAATCACTCTGGAACTGAAATCGGAATGCTCACTGACATTTCCCCTCTCCGAAAGTCTGAAAAATGATGGAAAAATGACTAAGTCCAAAAAAAATTTTTTTAAACTTTTTTCAATTTTACCCCCGTGGGATATATATTCTACCCACACACATTTGGAACTCTCCTGGGGTACCCTCACACATATTATTCCCTCATTTAATGGATATTTTCACCAAAAAGTGAAGTTTTCAAAATGTCAGAAAATTGCCTGAAAGCGACTTAATATCAAGGACTCATCGGGCGAATCGCTCTGGAACTGAAATCGTAATGTTCACTGACATTTTCCCCTCTCCGAAAGTCTGAAAAATGATGGAAAAATGACAGTCCAAAAAAAATTTTTTTCAACTTTTTTCAATTTTACCCCGTGGGATATACATTCTACCCACACACATTTGGAACTCTCCTGGGGTACCCTTACACATATTATTCCCTCATTTAATGTATATTTGCACCAAAAAGTGAAGTTTTCCAAAAGTCAGAAAATTGGCTGAAAATGACTTAATATCAAGGACTCATCGGGCGAATCACTCTGGAACTGAAATCGGAATGCTCACTGACATTTTCCCCCCTTCGAAAGTCTGAAAAATGATGGAAAAATGAGTAAGTCCAAAAAAAATTTTTTTCAACTTTTTTCAATTTTACCCCCGTGGGATATATATTCTACCCACACACATTTGGAACTCTCCTGGGGTACCCTCACACATATTATTCCCTCATTTAATGTATATTTTCACCAAAAAGTGAAGTTTTCCAAAAGTCAGAAAATTGGCTGAAAACCACTTAATATCAAGGACTCATCGGGCGAATTACTCTGGAACTGAAATCGGAATGCTCACTGACATTTCCCCTCTCCGAAAGTCTGAAAAATGATGGAAAAATGACTAAGTCCAAAAAAAATTTGTTCAACTTTTTTCAATTTTACCCCTGTGGGATATACATTCTACCCACACACATTTGGAACTCTCCTGGGGTACCCTTACATATATTATTCCCTCATTTAATGTATATTTTCACCAAAAAGTGAAGTTTTCAAAAAGTCAGAAAATTGCCTGAAAGCGACTTAATATCAAGGACTCATCGGGCGAATCGCTCTGGAACTGAAATCGGAATGCTCACTGACATTTTCCCCCCTTCGAAAGTCTGAAAAATGATGGAAAAATGACTAAGTCCAAAAAAAATTTTTTTAAACTTTTTTCAATTTTACCCCCGTGGGATATATATTCTACCCACACACATTTGGAACTCTCCTGGGGTACCCTCACACATATTATTCCCTCATTTAATGGATATTTTCACCAAAAAGTGAAGTTTTCAAAAAGTCAGAAAATTGGCTGAAAACCACTTAATATCAAGGACTCATCGGGCGAATCACTCTGGAACTGAAATCGGAATACTCACTGACATTTTCCCCTCTCCGAAAGTCTGAAAAATGATGGAAAAATGACTAAGTCCAAAAAAAATTTTTTAAAACTTTTTTCAATTTTACCCCTGTGGGATATACATTCTACCCACACACATTTGGAACTCTCCTGGGTACCCTCACACATATTATTCCCTCATTTAATGGATATTTTCACAAAAAAGTGAAGTTTTCAAAAAGTCAGAAAATTGGCTGAAAGCGATTTAATATCAAGGAATCATCGGGCGAATCGCTCTGGAACTGACATCGGAATGCTCACTGACATTTTCCCCCCTTCGAAAGTCTGAAAAATGATGGAAAAATGAATAAGTCCCCAAACATTTTTTTTAAACTTTTTTCAATTTTAACCCTGTGGGATATATATTCTACCCACACACATTTTGAACTCTCCTGGGGTACCCTCACACATATTATTCCCTCATTTAATGTATATTTTCACCAAAAAGTGAAGTTTTCAAAAAGTCAGAAAATTGTCTGAAAACGACTTAATATCAAGGACTCATCGGGCGAATCACTCTTTAACTGAAATCGGAATACTCACTGACATTTTCCCCTCTCCGAAAGTCTGAAAAAAGATGGAAAAATGACTAAGTCCAAAAAAAATTTTTTAAAACTTTTTTCAATTTTACCCCTGTGGGATATACATTCTACCCACACACATTTGGAACTCTCCTGGGTACCCTCACACATATTATTCCCTCATTTAATGGATATTTTCACAAAAAAGTGAAGTTTTCAAAAAGTCAGAAAATTGGCTGAAAGCGATTTAATATCAAGGAATCATCGGGCGAATCGCTCTGGAACTGACATCGGAATGCTCACTGACATTTTCCCCCCTTCGAAAGTCTGAAAAATGATGGAAAAATGAATAAGTCCCCAAACATTTTTTTTAAACTTTTTTCAATTTTACCCCTGTGGGATATATATTCTACCCACACACATTTTGAACTCTCCTGGGGTACCCTCACACATATTATTCCCTCATTTAATGTATATTTTCACCAAAAAGTGAAGTTTTCAAAAAGTCAGAAAATTGTCTGAAAACGACTTAATATCAAGGACTCATCGGGCGAATCACTCTTTAACTGAAATCGGAATACTCACTGACATTTTCCCCTCTCCGAAAGTCTGAAAAAAGATGGAAAAATGACTAAGTCCAAAAAAAATTTTTTTCAACTTTTTTCAATTTTACCCCTGTGGGATATACATTCTACGCGCACACATTTGGAACTCTCCTGGGGTACACTTGCACATATTATTCCCTCATTTAATGGATATTTTCACCAAAAAGTGAAGTTTTCAAAAAGTCAGAAAATTGGCTGAAAACGACTTAATATCAAGGACTCATCGGGCGAATCACTCTGGAACTGAAATCGGAATGCTCACAGACATTTTCCCCTCTCCGAAAGTCTGAAAAATGATGGAAAAATTACTAAGTCCAAAAAAAATTTTTTCAGCTTTTTTCAATTTTACCCCTGTGGGATATACATTCTACCCACACACATTTGGAACTCTCCTGGGGTACCCTTACACATATTATTCCCTCATTTAATGGATATTTTCACCAAAAAGTGAAGTTTTCAAAAAGTCAGAGAATTGGCTGAAAGCGACTTAATATCAAGGACTCATCGGGCGAATCGCTCTGGAACTGAAATGGGAATGCTCACTGACATTTTCCCCCCTTCGAAAGTCTGAGAAATGATGGAAAAATGACTAAGTCCAAAAAAAAATTTTTTCAACTTTTTTCAATTTTACCCCCGTGGGATATATATTCTACCCACAAACATTTGGAACTCTCCTGGGGTACCCTCGCACATATTATTCCCTCATTTAATGGATATTTTCACCAAAAAGTGAAGTTTTCAAAAAGTCAGAAAATTGGCTGAAAATGACATAATATCAAGGATTCATCGGGCGAATCACTCTGGAACTGAAATCGGAATGCTCACTGACATTTTCCTCTCTCCGAAAGTCTGAAAAATGATGGAAAAATGACTAAGTATAAAAAATTTTTTTTAAACTTTTATCTATTTTACCCCTGTGGGATATACATTCTACCCACACACATTTGGAACTCTCCTGGGTACCCTCACACATATTATTCCCTCATTTAATGGATATTTTCACAAAAAAGTGAAGTTTTCAAAAAGTCAGAAAATTGGCTGAAAACGACTTAATAGAAAGGACTCATCGGACGAATCGCTCTGGAACTGAAATCGGAATGCTCACTGACATTTTCCCCTCTCCGAAAATCTGAAAAATGATGGAAAAATGACTAAGTCCAAAAAAATTTTTTTTCAACTTTTTTCAATTTTACCCCTGTGGGATATACATTCTACCCACACACATTTGGAACTCTCCTGGGGTACCCTTACACATATTATTCCCTCATTTAATGTATATTTTCACCAAAAAGTGAAGTTTTCTATAAATCAGAAAATTGTCTGAAAACGACTTAATATCAAGGACTCATCGGACGAATCGCTCTGGAACTGAAATCGGAATGCTCACTGACATTTTCCCCTCTCTGAAAGTCTGAAAAATGATGGAAAAATGACTAAGTCCAAAAAAAATTTTTTTCAACTTTTTTCAATTTTACCCCTGTGGGATATACATTCTACCCACACACATTTGGAACTCTCCTGGGGTACCCTTACACATATTATTCCCTCATTTAATGTAAATTTTCACCAAAAAGTGAAGTTTTCCAAAAGTCAGAAAATTGTCTGAAAATGACTTAATATCAAGGACTCATCGGGCGAATCGCTCTGGAACTGATATCGGAATGCTCACAGACATTTTTTCCTCTCCGAAAGTCTGAAAAATGATGGAAAAATGACTAAGTCTAAAAAAATTTTTTTTAAACTTTTTTCAATTTTACCTTTGTGGGATATACATTCTGCCCACACATATTTGGAACTCTCCTGGGGTACCCTCACACATATTATTCCCTCATTTAATGGGTATTTTCACCAAAAAGTGAAGTTTTCAAAAAGTCAGAAAATTGCCTGAAAGCGACTTATAATCAAGGACTCATCAGGAGAATCGCTCTGGAACTGAAATCGGAATGCTCACTGACATTTTCCCCTCTCCGAAAGTCTGAAAAATGATGGAAAAATGACAGTCCAAAAAAAATTTTTTTCAACTTTTTTCAATTTTACCCCTGTGGGATATATATTCTACCCACACACATTTGGAACTCTCCTGGGGTACCCTTACACATATTATTCCCTTGTTTAATGTATATTTTCACCAAAAAGTGAAGTTTTCCAAAAGTCAGAAAATTGGCTGAAAATGACTTAATATCAAGGAGTCATCGGGCGAATCGCTCTGGAACTGAAATCGGAATGCTCACTGACATTTTCCCCCCTTCGAAAGTCTGAAAAATGATGGAAAAATGACAGTCCAAAAAAAATTTTTTTCAACTTTTTTCAATTTTACCCCGTGGGATATACATTCTACCCACACACATTTGGAACTCTCCTGGGGTACCCTTACACATATTATTCCCTCATTTAATGTATATTTTCACCAAAAAGTGAAGTTTTCCAAAAGTCAGAAAATTGGCTGAAAATGACTTAATATCAAGGACTCATCGGGCGAATCACTCTGGAACTGAAATCGGAATGCTCACTGACATTTTCCCCCCTTCGAAAGTCTGAAAAATGATGGAAAAATGAGTAAGTCCAAAAAAAATTTTTTTCAACTTTTTTCAATTTTACCCCCGTGGGATATATATTCTACCCACACACATTTGGAACTCTCCTGGGGTACCCTCACACATATTATTCCCTCATTTAATGTATATTTTCACCAAAAAGTGAAGTTTTCCAAAAGTCAGAAAATTGGCTGAAAACCACTTAATATCAAGGACTCATCGGGCGAATTACTCTGGAACTGAAATCGGAATGCTCACTGACATTTCCCCTCTCCGAAAGTCTGAAAAATGATGGAAAAATGACTAAGTCCAAAAAAAATTTTTTAAAACTTTTTTCAATTTTACCTCTTTGGGATATACATTCTACCCACACACATTTGGAACTCTCCTGGGGTACCCTCACACATATTATTCCCTCATTTAATGGATATTTTCACCAAAAAGTGAAGTTTTCAAAAAGTCAGAAATTTGGCTGAAAGCGACTTAATATCAAGGACTCATCGGGCGAATCGCTCTGGAACTGATATTGGAATGCTCACTGACATTTTTCCCTCTCCGAAAGTCTGAAAAATGATGGAAAAATGACTAAGTCCAAAAAAAATTTTTTTAAACTTTTTTCAATTTTACCCCCGTGGGATATATATTCTACCCACACACATTTGGAACTCTCCTGGGGTACCCTCACACATATTATTCCCTCATTTAATGGATATTTTCACCAAAAAGTGAAGTTTTCAAAATGTCAGAAAATTGCCTGAAAGCGACTTAATATCAAGGACTCATCGGGCGAATCGCTCTGGAACTGAAATCGTAATGTTCACTGACATTTTCCCCTCTCCGAAAGTCTGAAAAATGATGGAAAAATGACAGTCCAAAAAAAATTTTTTTCAACTTTTTTCAATTTTACCCCGTGGGATATACATTCTACCCACACACATTTGGAACTCTCCTGGGGTACCCTTACACATATTATACCCTCATTTAATGTATATTTTCACCAAAAAGTGAAGTTTTCCAAAAGTCAGAAAATTGGCTGAAAATGACTTAATATCAAGGACTCATCGGGCGAATCACTCTGGAACTGAAATCGGAATGCTCACTGACATTTTCCCCCCTTCGAAAGTCTGAAAAATGATGGAAAAATGAGTAAGTCCAAAAAAAATTTTTTTCAACTTTTTTCAATTTTACCCCCGTGGGATATATATTCTACACACACACATTTGGAACTCTCCTGGGGTACCCTCACACATATTATTCCCTCATTTAATGTATATTTTCACCAAAAAGTGAAGTTTTCCAAAAGTCAGAAAATTGGCTGAAAACCACTTAATATCAAGGACTCATCGGGCGAATTACTCTGGAACTGAAATCGGAATGCTCACTGACATTTTCCCCTCTCCGAAAGTCTGAAAAATGATGGAAAAATGACTAAGTCCAAAAAAATTTTTTTAAAACTTTTTTCAATTTTACCCCTGTGGGATATATATTCTACCCACACACATTTTGAACTCTCCTGGGGTACCCTCACACATATTATTCCCTCATTTAATGGATATTTTCACCAAAAAGTGAAGTTTTCAAAAAGTCAGAAAATTGGCTGAAAACGACTTAATATCAAGGACTCATCGGGCGAATCACTCTGGAACTGAAATCGGAATGCTCACAGACATTTTCCCCTCTCCGAAAGTCTGAAAAATGATGGAAAAATTACTAAGTCCAAAAAAAATTTTTTCAACTTTTTTCAATTTTACCCCTGTGGGATATACATTCTACCCACACACATTTGGAACTCTCCTGGGGTACCTTCACACATATTATTCCCTCATTTAATGTATATTTTCACCAAAAAGTGAAGTTTTCAAAAAGTCAGAGAATTGGCTGAAAGCGACTTAATATCAAGGACTCATCGGGCGAATCGCTCTGGAACTGAAATCGGAATGCTCACTGACATTTTCCCCCCTTCGAAAGTCTGAAAAATGATGGAAAAATGACTAAGTCCAAAAAAAATTTTTTTCAACTTTTTTCAATTTTACCCCCGTGGGATATATATTCTACCCACAAACATTTGGAACTCTCCTGGGGTACCCTCGCACATATTATTCCCTCATTTAATGTATATTTTCACCAAAAAGTGAAGTTTTCAATAATTCAGAAAATTGTCTGAAAACGACTTAATATCAAGGACTCATCGGGCGAATCACTCTGGAACTGAAATCGGAATGCTCACTGACATTTTCCCCTCTCCGAAAGTCTGAAAAATGATGGAAAAATGACTAAGTTGAAAAAAAATTTTTTTTAACTTTTTCAATTTTACCCCTGTGGGATATACATTCTACCCACACACATTTGGAACTCTCCTGGGGTACCCTTACACATATTATTCCCTCGTTTAATGTATATTTTCACCAAAAAGTGAAGTTTTCCAAAAGTCAGAAAATTGGCTGAAAATGACTTAATATCAAGGACTCATCGGGCGAATCACTCTGGAACTGAAATCGGAATGCTCACTGACATTTTCCCCTCTCCGAAAGTCTGAAAAATGATGGAAAAATGACTAAGTCCAAAAAAAAATTTTTTAAACTTTTTTCAATTTTACCCCTTTGGGATATACATTCTACCCACACACATTTGGAATTCTCCTGGGGTACCCTCACACATATTATTCCCTCATTTAATGGATATTTTCACCAAAAAGTGATGTTTTCAAAAAGTCAGAAATTTGGCTGAAAACGACTTAATATCAAGGACTCATTGGGCGAATCGCTCTGGAATTGAAATCGGAATGCTCACTGACATTTTCCCCCCTTCGAAAGTCTGAAAAATGATGGAAAAATGACTAAGTCCAAAAAAAATTTTTTTCAACTTTTTTCAATTTTACCCCCGTGGGATATACATTCTACCCACACACATTTGGAACTCTCCTGGGGTACCCTTACACATATTATTCCCTCATTTAATGGATATTTTCACAAAAAAGTGAAGTTTTCAAAAAGTCAGAAAATTGGCTGAAAACGACTTAATAGCAAGGACTCATCGGACGAATCGCTCTGGAACTGAAATCGGAATGCTCACTGACATTTTCCCCTCTCCGAAAATCTGAAAAATGATGGAAAAATGACTAAGTCCAAAAAAATTTTTTTTCAACTTTTTTCAATTTTACCCCTGTGGGATGTACATTCTACCCACACACATTTGGAACTCTCCTGGGGTACCCTTACACATATTATTCCCTCATTTAATGTATATTTTCACCAAAAAGTGAAGTTTTCAATAAATCAGAAAATTGTCTGAAAAGGACTTAATATCAAGGACTCATCGGACGAATCGCTCTGGAACTGAAATCGGAATGCTCACTGACATTTTCCCCTCTCTGAAAGTCTGAAAAATGATGGAAAAATGACTAAGTCCAAAAAAAATTTTTTTCAACTTTTTTCAATTTTACCCCTGTGGGATATACATTCTACCCACACACATTTGGAACTCTCCTGGGGTACCCTTACACATATTATTCCCTCATTTAATGTAAATTTTCACCAAAAAGTGAAGTTTTCCAAAAGTCAGAAAATTGTCTGAAAATGACTTAATATCAAGGACTCATCGGGCGAATCGCTCTGGAACTGATATCGGAATGCTCACAGACATTTTTTCCTCTCCGAAAGTCTGAAAAATGATGGAAAAATGACTAAGTCTAAAAAAATTTTTTTAAACTTTTTTCAATTTTACCTTTGTGGGATATACATTCTGCCCACACACATTTGGAACTCTCCTGGGGTACCCTCACAGATATTATTCCCTCATTTAATGGGTATTTTCACCAAAAAGTGAAGTTTTCCAAAAGTCAGAAAATTGGCTGAAAATGACTTAATATCAAGGACTCATCGGGCGAATCGCTCTGGAACTGAAATCGGAATGCTCACTGACATTTTCCCCTCTCCGAAAGTCTGAAAAATGATGGAAAAATGACAGTCCAAAAAAAATTTTTTTCAACTTTTTTCAATTTTACCCCCATGGGATATATATTCTACCCACACACATTTGGAACTCTCCTGGGGTACCCTCGCACATATTATTCCCTCATTTAATGGATATTTTCACCAAAAAGTGAAGTTTTCAAAAAGTCAGAAAATTGGCTGAAAATGACTTAATATCAAGGGCTCATCGGGCGAATCGCTCTGGAACTGAAATCGGAATGCTCACTGATATTTTCCCCCCTTCGAAAGTCTGAAAAATGATGGAAAAATGACTAAGTCCAAAAAAAATTTTTTTAAACTTTTTTCAATTTTACCCCTGTGGGATATATATTCTACCCACACACATTTGCAACTCTCCTGGGGTACCCTCACACATATTATTCCCTCATTTAATGTATATTTTCACCAAAAAGTGAAGTTTTCAAAAAGTCAGAAAATAGGCTGAAAACGACTTAATATCAAGGACTCATCGGGCGAATCGCTCTGGAACTGAAATCGCAATACTCACTGATATTTTCCCCTCTCCGAAAGTTTGAAAAATGATGGAAAAATGACTACGTCCAAAAAAAATTTTTTTCAACTTTTTTCAATTTTACCCCCGTGGGATATATATTTTACCCACACACATTTGGAACTCTCCTGGGGTACCCTCGCACATATTATTCCCTCATTTAATGTATATTTTCACCAAAAAGTGAAGTTTTCAATAAGTCAGAAAATTGTCTGAAAACGACTTAATATCAAGGACTCATCAGGCGAATCGCTCTGGAACTGAAATCGGAATGCTCACTGACATTTTCCCCTCTCCGAAAGTCTGAAAAATGATGGAAAAATGACAGTCCAAAAAAAATTTTTTTCAACTTTTTTCAATTTTACCCCCATGGGATATATATTCTACCCACACACATTTGGAACTCTCCTGGGGTACCCTCGCACATATTATTCCCTCATTTAATGGATATTTTCACCAAAAAGTGAAGTTTTCAAAAAGTCAGAAAATTGGCTGAAAATGACTTAATATCAAGGACTCATCGGGCGAATCACTCTGGAACTGAAATCGGAATGCTCACTGACATTTTCCCCCCCACGAAAGTCTGAAAAATGATGGAAAAATGACTAAGTCCAAAAAAAAATTTTTTAAACTTTTTTCAATTTTACCCCTTTGGGATATACATTCTACCCACACACATTTGGAATTCTCCTGGGGTACCCTCACACATATTATTCCCTCATTTAATGGATATTTTCACCAAAAAGTGAAGTTTTCAAAAAGTCAGAAATTTGGCTGAAAGCGACTTAATATCAAGGACTCATCGGGCGAATCGCTCTGGAACTGAAATCGGAATACTCACTGATATTTTCCCCTCTCTGAAAGTTTGAAAAATGATGGAAAAATGACTAAGTCCAAAAAAAATTTTTTTCAACTTTTTTCAATTTTACCACTGTGGGATATACATTCTACCCACACACATTTGGAACTCTCCTGGGGTACCCTCGCACATATTATTCCCTCATTTAATGGATATTTTCACCAAAAAGTGAAATTTTCAATAAGTTAGAAATTTGGCTGAAAGCGACTTAATATCAAGGACTCATTGGGCGAATCGCTCTGGAACTGAAATCGGAATACTCACTGATATTTTCCCCTCTCCAAAAGTTTGAAAAATGATGGAAAAATGACTAAGTCCAAAAAAAATTTTTTTCAACTTTTTTCAATTTTACCCCCGTGGGATATATATTTTACCCACACACATTTGGAACTCTCCTGGGGTACCCTCGCACATATTATTCCCTCATTTAATGTATATTTTCACCAAAAAGTGAAGTTTTCAATAATTCAGAAAATTGTCTGAAAACGACTTAATATCAAGGACTCATCGGGCGAATCACTCTGGAACTGAAATCGGAATGCTCACTGACATTTTCCCCTCTCCGAAAGTCTGAAAAATGATGGAAAAATGACTAAGTCGAAAAAAAATTTTTTTTAACTTTTTTCAATTTTACCCCTGTGGGATATACATTCTACCCACACACATTTGGAACTCTCCTGGGGTACCCTTACACATATTATTCCCTCGTTTAATGTATATTTTCACCAAAAAGTGAAGTTTTCCAAAAGTCAGAAAATTGGCTGAAAATGACTTAATATCAAGGACTCATCGGGCGAATCACTCTGGAACTGAAATCGGAATGCTCACTGACATTTTCCCCTCTCCGAAAGTCTGAAAAATGATGGAAAAATGACTAAGTCCAAAAAAAATTTTTTTAAACTTTTTTCAATTTTACCCCTTTGGGATATACATTCTACCCACACACATTTGGAATTCTCCTGGGGTACCCTCACACATATTATTCCCTCATTTAATGGATATTTTCACCAAAAAGTGATGTTTTCAAAAAGTCAGAAATTTGGCTGAAAACGACTTAATATCAAGGACACATTGGGCGAATCGCTCTGGAACTGAAATCGGAATGCTCACTGACATTTTTCCCCCTTCGAAAGTCTGAAAAATGATGGAAAAATGACTAAGTCCAAAAAAAATTTTTTTAAACTTTTTTCAATTTTACCCCTTTGGGATATACATTCTACCCACACACATTTGGAACTCTCCTGGGGTACCCTCGCACATATTATTCCCTCATTTAATGTATATTTTCACCAAAAAGTGAAGTTTTCAATAAGTCAGAAAATTGTCTGAAAACGACTTAATATCAAGGACTCATCGGGCGAATCGCTCTGGAACTGAAATCGGAATGCTCACTGACATTTTCCCCTCTCCGAAAGTCTGCAAAATGATGGAAAAATGACAGTCCAAAAAAAATTTTTTTCAACTTTTTTCAATTTTACCCCCATGGGATATATATTCTACCCACACACATTTGGAACTCTCCTGGGGTACCCTCGCACATATTATTCCCTCATTTAATGGATATTTTCACCAAAAAGTGAAGTTTTCAAAAGTCAGAAAATTGGTTGAAAACGACTTAATATCAAGGAATCATCGGACGAATCGCTCTGGAACTGAAATCGATATGCTCACTGACATTTTCCCCTCTCCGAAAGTCTGAAAAATGATGGAAAAATGACAGTCCAAAAAAAATTTTTTTCAACTTTTTTCAATTTTACCCCTGTGGGATATATATTCTACCCACACACATTTGCAACTCTCCTGGGGTACCCTCACACATATTATTCCCTCATTTAATGTATATTTTCACCAAAAAGTGAAGTTTTCAAAAAGTCAGAAAATAGGCTGAAAACTACTTAATATCAAGGACTCATCGGGCGAATCGCTCTGGAACTGAAATCGGAATACTCACTGATATTTTCCCCTCTCCGAAAGTTTGAAAAATGATGGAAAAATGACTACGTCCAAAAAAAATTTTTTTCAACTTTTTTCAATTTTACCCCCGTGGGATATATATTTTACCCACACACATTTGGAACTCTCCTGGGGTACCCTCGCACATATTATTCCCTCATTTAATGTATATTTTCACCAAAAAGTGAAGTTTTCAATAAGTCAGAAAATTGTCTGAAAACGACTTAATATCAAGGACTCATCGGGCGAATCGCTCTGGAACTGAAATCGGAATGCTCACTGACATTTTCCCCTCTCCGAAAGTCTGAAAAATGATGGAAAAATGACAGTCCAAAAAAAATTTTTTTCAACTTTTTTCAATTTTACCCCCATGGGATATATATTCTACCCACACACATTTGGAACTCTCCTGGGGTACCCTCGCACATATTATTCCCTCATTTAATGGATATTTTCACCAAAAAGTGAAGTTTTCAAAAAGTCAGAAAATTGGCTGAAAATGACTTAATATCAAGGGCTCATCGGGCGAATCGCTCTGGAACTGAAATCGGAATGCTCACTGACATTTTCCCCCCTTCGAAAGTCTGAAAAATGATGGAAAAATGACTAAGTCCAAAAAAAAATTTTTTAAACTTTTTTCAATTTTACCCCTGTGGGATATACATTCTACCCACACACATTTGGAACTCTCCTGGGGTACCCTCGCACATATTATTCCCTCATTTAATGGATATTTTCACAAAAAAGTGAAATTCTCAATAAGTCAGAAAATTGGCTGAAAACGACTTGATATCAAGGACTCATCAGGCGTATCGCTCTGGAACTGAAATCGGAATGCTCACTGACATTTTTCCCTCTCCGAAAGTCTGAAAAATGATGGAAAAATGACTAAGTCCAAAAAAAATTTTTTTCAACTTTTTTCAATTTTACCCCTGTGGGATATACATTCTACCCACACACATTTGGAACTCTCCTGGGGTACCCTCGCACATATTATTCCCTCATTTAATGGATATTTTCACAAAAAAGTGAAATTTTCAATAAGTCAGAAAATTGGCTGAAAACGACTTAATATCAAGGACTCATTGGGCGAATCGCTCTGGAACTGAAATCGGAATGCTCACTGACATTTTCCCCCCTTCGAAAGTCTGAAAAATGATGGAAAAATGACTAAGTCCAAAAAGTTTTTTTTTAAACTTTTTTCAATTTTACCCCTGTGGGATATATTCTACCCACACACATTTGGAACTCTCCTGGGGTATCCTCACACATATTATTCCCTCATTTAATGGATATTTTCACCAAAAAGTGAAGTTTTCAAAAAGTCCAAAAATTGTCTGAAAACGACTTAATATCATGGACTCATCGGGTGAATCACTCTGGAACTGAAATCGGAATACTCACTGACATTTTCCCCTCTACGAAAGTCTGAAAAATGATCGAAAAATGACTAAGTCCAAAAAAAATTTTTTTCAACTTTTTTCAATTTTACCCCCGTGGGATATACATTCTACCCACACACATTTGGAACTCTCCTGGGGTACCCTTACACATATTATTCCCTCGTTTAATGTATATTTTCACCAAAAAGTGAAGTTTTCCAAAAGTCAGAAAATTGGCTGAAAATGACTTAATATCAAGGACTCATCGGGCGAATCACTCTGGAACTGAAATCGGAATGCTCACTGACATTTTCCCCTCTCCGAAAGTCTGAAAAATGATGGAAAAATGACTAAGTCCAAAAAAAATTTTTTTAAACTTTTTTCAATTTTACCCCTTTGGGATATGTATTCTACCCACACACATTTGGAACTCTCTTGGGGTACCCTCACACATATTATTGCCTCATTTAATGGATATTTTCACCAAAAAGTAAAGTTTTCAAAAAGTCCGAAAATTGGCTGAAAACGACTTAATATCAAGGACTCATCGGGCGAATTGCTCTGGAACTGAAATCGGAATGCTCACTGACATTTTCCCCCCTTCGAAAGTCTGAAAAATGATGGAAAAATGACTAAGTCCAAAAAAAAATTTTTTAAACTTTTTTCAATTTTACCCCTGTGGGATATATATTCTACCCACACACATTTGGAACTCTCCTGGGGTACCCTCACACATATTATTCCCTCATTTAATGTATATTTTCACCAAAAAGTGAAGTTTTCAAAAAGTCAGAAAATTGGCTTAAAACGACTTAATATCAAGGACTCATCGGGCGAATCACTCTGGAACTGAAATCTGAATGCTCGCTGACATTTTCCCCTCTCCGAAAGTCTGAAAAATGATGGAAAAATGACTAAGTCCAAAAAAAATTTTTTTAAACTTTTTTCAATTTTACCCCTGTGGGATATATATTCTACCCACACACATTTGCAACTCTCCTGGGGTACCCTCACACATATTATTCCCTCATTTAATGTATATTTTCACCAAAAAGTGAAGTTTTCAAAAAGTCAGAAAATAGGCTGAAAACGACTTAATATCAAGGACTCATCGGGCGAATCGCTCTGGAACTGAAATCGCAATACTCACTGATATTTTCCCCTCTCCGAAAGTTTGAAAAATGATGGAAAAATGACTACGTCCAAAAAAAATTTTTTTCAACTTTTTTCAATTTTACCCCCGTGGGATATATATTTTACCCACACACATTTGGAACTCTCCTGGGGTACCCTCGCACATATTATTCCCTCATTTAATGTATATTTTCACCAAAAAGTGAAGTTTTCAATAAGTCAGAAAATTGTCTGAAAACGACTTAATATCAAGGACTCATCAGGCGAATCGCTCTGGAACTGAAATCGGAATGCTCACTGACATTTTCCCCTCTCCGAAAGTCTGAAAAATGATGGAAAAATGACAGTCCAAAAAAAATTTTTTTCAACTTTTTTCAATTTTACCCCCATGGGATATATATTCTACCCACACACATTTGGAACTCTCCTGGGGTACCCTCGCACATATTATTCCCTCATTTAATGGATATTTTCACCAAAAAGTGAAGTTTTCAAAAAGTCAGAAAATTGGCTGAAAATGACTTAATATCAAGGACTCATCGGGCGAATCACTCTGGAACTGAAATCGGAATGCTCACTGACATTTTCCCCCCTACGAAAGTCTGAAAAATGATGGAAAAATGACTAAGTCCAAAAAAAAATTTTTTAAACTTTTTTCAATTTTACCCCTTTGGGATATACATTCTACCCACACACATTTGGAATTCTCCTGGGGTACCCTCACACATATTATTCCCTCATTTAATGGATATTTTCACCAAAAAGTGAAGTTTTCAAAAAGTCAGAAATTTGGCTGAAAGCGACTTAATATCAAGGACTCATCGGGCGAATCGCTCTGGAACTGAAATCGGAATACTCACTGATATTTTCCCCTCTCTGAAAGTTTGAAAAATGATGGAAAAATGACTAAGTCCAAAAAAAATTTTTTTCAACTTTTTTCAATTTTACCACTGTGGGATATACATTCTACCCACACACATTTGGAACTCTCCTGGGGTACCCTCGCACATATTATTCCCTCATTTAATGTATATTTTCACCAAAAAGTGAAGTTTTCAATAATTCAGAAAATTGTCTGAAAACGACTTAATATCAAGGACTCATCGGGCGAATCACTCTGGAACTGAAATCGGAATGCTCACTGACATTTTCCCCTCTCCGAAAGTCTGAAAAATGATGGAAAAATGACTAAGTCGAAAAAAAAATTTTTTTAACTTTTTTCAATTTTACCCCTGTGGGATATACATTCTATCCACACACATTTGGAACTCTCCTGGGGTACCCTTACACATATTATTCCCTCGTTTAATGTATATTTTCACCAAAAAGTGAAGTTTTCCAAAAGTCAGAAAATTGGCTGAAAATGACTTAATATCAAGGACTCATCGGGCGAATCACTCTGGAACTGAAATCGGAATGCTCACTGACATTTTCCCCTCTCCGAAAGTCTGAAAAATGATGGAAAAATGACTAAGTCCAAAAAAAATTTTTTTAAACTTTTTTCAATTTTACCCCTTTGGGATATACATTCTACCCACACACATTTGGAATTCTCCTGGGGTACCCTCACACATATTATTCCCTCATTTAATGGATATTTTCACCAAAAAGTGATGTTTTCAAAAAGTCAGAAATTTGGCTGAAAACGACTTAATATCAAGGACACATTGGGCGAATCGCTCTGGAACTGAAATCGGAATGCTCACTGACATTTTTCCCCCTTCGAAAGTCTGAAAAATGATGGAAAAATGACTAAGTCCAAAAAAAAATTTTTTAAACTTTTTTCAATTTTACCCCTTTGGGATATACATTCTACCCACACACATTTGGAACTCTCCTGGGGTACCCTCGCACATATTATTCCCTCATTTAATGTATATTTTCACCAAAAAGTGAAGTTTTCAATAAGTCAGAAAATTGTCTGAAAACGACTTAATATCAAGGACTCATCGGGCGAATCGCTCTGGAACTGAAATCGGAATGCTCACTGACATTTTCCCCTCTCCGAAAGTCTGCAAAATGATGGAAAAATGACAGTCCAAAAAAAATTTTTTTCAACTTTTTTCAATTTTACCCCCATGGGATATATATTCTACCCACACACATTTGGAACTCTCCTGGGGTACCCTCGCACATATTATTCCCTCATTTAATGGATATTTTCACCAAAAAGTGAAGTTTTCAAAAAGTCAGAAAATTGGTTGAAAACGACTTAATATCAAGGAATCATCGGACGAATCGCTCTGGAACTGAAATCGATATGCTCACTGACATTTTCCCCTCTCCGAAAGTCTGAAAAATGATGGAAAAATGACAGTCCAAAAAAAATTTTTTTCAACTTTTTTCAATTTTACCCCTGTGGGATATATATTCTACCCACACACATTTGCAACTCTCCTGGGGTACCCTCACACATATTATTCCCTCATTTAATGTATATTTTCACCAAAAAGTGAAGTTTTCAAAAAGTCAGAAAATAGGCTGAAAACTACTTAATATCAAGGACTCATCGGGCGAATCGCTCTGGAACTGAAATCGGAATACTCACTGATATTTTCCCCTCTCCGAAAGTTTGAAAAATGATGGAAAAATGACTACGTCCAAAAAAAATTTTTTTCAACTTTTTTCAATTTTACCCCCGTGGGATATATATTTTACCCACACACATTTGGAACTCTCCTGGGGTACCCTCGCACATATTATTCCCTCATTTAATGTATATTTTCACCAAAAAGTGAAGTTTTCAATAAGTCAGAAAATTGTCTGAAAACGACTTAATATCAAGGACTCATCGGGCGAATCGCTCTGGAACTGAAATCGGAATGCTCACTGACATTTTCCCCTCTCCGAAAGTCTGAAAAATGATGGAAAAATGACAGTCCAAAAAAAATTTTTTTCAACTTTTTTCAATTTTACCCCCATGGGATATATATTCTACCCACACACATTTGGAACTCTCCTGGGGTACCCTCGCACATATTATTCCCTCATTTAATGGATATTTTCACCAAAAAGTGAAGTTTTCAAAAAGTCAGAAAATTGGCTGAAAATGACTTAATATCAAGGGCTCATCGGGCGAATCGCTCTGGAACTGAAATCGGAATGCTCACTGACATTTTCCCCCCTTCGAAAGTCTGAAAAATGATGGAAAAATGACTAAGTCCAAAAAAAAATTTTTTAAACTTTTTTCAATTTTACCCCTGTGGGATATACATTCTACCCACACACATTTGGAACTCTCCTGGGGTACCCTCGCACATATTATTCCCTCATTTAATGGATATTTTCACAAAAAAGTGAAATTTTCAATAAGTCAGAAAATTGGCTGAAAACGACTTGATATCAAGGACTCATCAGGCGTATCGCTCTGGAACTGAAATCGGAATGCTCACTGACATTTTTCCCTCTCCGAAAGTCTGAAAAATGATGGAAAAATGACTAAGTCCAAAAAAAATTTTTTTCAACTTTTTTCAATTTTACCCCTGTGGGATATACATTCTACCCACACACATTTGGAACTCTCCTGGGGTACCCTCGCACATATTATTCCCTCATTTAATGGATATTTTCACAAAAAAGTGAAATTTTCAATAAGTCAGAAAATTGGCTGAAAACGACTTAATATCAAGGACTCATTGGGCGAATCGCTCTGGAACTGAAATCGGAATGCTCACTGACATTTTCCCCCCTTCGAAAGTCTGAAAAATGATGGAAAAATGACTAAGTCCAAAAAGTTTTTTTTTAAACTTTTTTCAATTTTACCCCTGTGGGATATATTCTACCCACACACATTTGGAACTCTCCTGGGGTATCCTCACACATATTATTCCCTCATTTAATGGATATTTTCACCAAAAAGTGAAGTTTTCAAAAAGTCCAAAAATTGTCTGAAAACGACTTAATATCATGGACTCATCGGGTGAATCACTCTGGAACTGAAATCGGAATACTCACTGACATTTTCCCCTCTACGAAAGTCTGAAAAATGATCGAAAAATGACTAAGTCCAAAAAAAATTTTTTTCAACTTTTTTCAATTTTACCCCCGTGGGATATACATTCTACCCACACACATTTGGAACTCTCCTGGGGTACCCTTACACATATTATTCCCTCGTTTAATGTATATTTTCACCAAAAAGTGAAGTTTTCCAAAAGTCAGAAAATTGGCTGAAAATGACTTAATATCAAGGACTCATCGGGCGAATCACTCTGGAACTGAAATCGGAATGCTCACTGACATTTTCCCCTCTCCGAAAGTCTGAAAAATGATGGAAAAATGACTAAGTCCAAAAAAAATTTTTTTAAACTTTTTTCAATTTTACCCCTTTGGGATATGTATTCTACCCACACACATTTGGAACTCTCTTGGGGTACCCTCACACATATTATTGCCTCATTTAATGGATATTTTCACCAAAAAGTAAAGTTTTCAAAAAGTCCGAAAATTGGCTGAAAACGACTTAATATCAAGGACTCATCGGGCGAATTGCTCTGGAACTGAAATCGGAATGCTCACTGACATTTTCCCCCCTTCGAAAGTCTGAAAAATGATGGAAAAATGACTAAGTCCAAAAAAAAATTTTTTAAACTTTTTTCAATTTTACCCCTGTGGGATATATATTCTACCCACACACATTTGGAACTCTCCTGGGGTACCCTCACACATATTATTCCCTCATTTAATGTATATTTTCACCAAAAAGTGAAGTTTTCAAAAAGTCAGAAAATTGGCTTAAAACGACTTAATATCAAGGACTCATCGGGCGAATCACTCTGGAACTGAAATCTGAATGCTCGCTGACATTTTCCCCTCTCCGAAAGTCTGAAAAATGATGGAAAAATGACTAAGTCCAAAAAAAATTTTTTTAAACTTTTTTCAATTTTACCCCTGTGGGATATACATTCTACCCACACACATTTGGAACTCTCCTGGGGTACCCTCACACATATTATTCCCTCATTTAATGGATATTTTCACCAAAAAGTGAAGTTTTCAAAAAGTCAGAAATTTGGCTGAAAGCGACTTAATATCAAGGACTCATCGGGCGAATCGCTCTGGAACTGATATTGGAATGCTCACTGACATTTTTCCCTCTCCGAAAGTCTGAAAAATGATGGAAAAATGACTAAGTCCAAAAAAATTTTTTTTTAACTTTTTTCAATTTTACCCCTGTGGGATATACATTCTACCCACACACATTTGGAACTCTCTTGGGGTACCCTTACACATATTATTCCCTCGTTTAATGTATATTTTCACCAAAAAGTGAAGTTTTCCAAAAGTCAGAAAATTGGCTGAAAATGACTTAATATCAAGGACTCATCGGGCGAATCACTCTGGAACTGAAATCGGAATGCTCACTGACATTTTCCCCTGTCCGAAAGTCTGAAAAATGATGGAAAAATGACTAAGTCCAAAAACAATTTTTTTAAACTTTTTTCAATTTTACCCCTTTGGGATATACATTCTACCTACACACATTTGGAACTCTCCTGGGGTACCCTCACACATATTATTCCCTCAATTAATGGATATTTTCACCAAAAAGTGAAGTTTTCAAAAAGTCCAAAAATTGTCTGAAAACGACTTAATATCATGAACTCATCGGGTGAATCACTCTGGAACTGAAATCGGAATACTCACTGACATTTTCCCCTCTACGAAAGTCTGAAAAATGATGGAAAAATGACTAAGTCTAAAAAAATTTTTTTTCAACTTTTTTCAATTTTTCCCCCGTGGGATATACATTCTACCCACACACATTTGAAACTCTCCTGGGGTACCCTTACACATATTATTCCCTCGTTTAATGTATATTTTCACCAAAAAGTGAAGTTTTCCAAAAGTCAGAAAATTGGCTGAAAATGACTTAATATCAAGGACTCATCGGGCGAATCACTCTGGAACTGAAATCGGAATGCTCACTGACATTTTCCCCTCTCCGAAAGTCTGAAAAATGATGGAAAAATGACTAAGTCCAAAAACAATTTTTTTAAACTTTTTTCAATTTTACCCCTTTGGGATATACATTCTACCTACACACATTTGGAACTCTCCTGGGGTACCCTCACACATATTATTCCCTCAATTAATGGATATTTTCACCAAAAAGTGAAGTTTTCAAAAAGTCCAAAAATTGTCTGAAAACGACTTAATATCATGAACTCATCGGGTGAATCACTCTGGAACTGAAATCGGAATACTCACTGACATTTTCCCCTCTACGAAAGTCTGAAAAATGATGGAAAAATGACTAAGTCTAAAAAAAATTTTTTTCAACTTTTTTCAATTTTTCCCCCGTGGGATATACATTCTACCCACACACATTTGAAACTCTCCTGGGGTACCCTTACACATATTATTCCCTCGTTTAATGTATATTTTCACCAAAAAGTGAAGTTTTCCAAAAGTCAGAAAATTGGCTGAAAATGACTTAATATCAAGGACTCATCGGGCGAATCACTCTGGAACTGAAATCGTAATGCTCACTGACATTTTCCCCTCTCCGAAATTCTGAAAAATGATGGAAAAATGACTAAGTCCAAAAAAAATGTTTTTAAACTTTTTTCAATTTTACCCCTTTGGGATATACATTCTACCCACACACATTTGGAATTCTCCTGGGGTACCCTCACACATATTATTCCCTCATTTAATGGATATTTTCACCAAAAAGTGAAGTTTTCAAAAAGTCAGAAATTTGGCTGAAAGCGACTTAATATCAAGGACTCATCGGGCGAATCGCTCTGGAACTGAAATCGGAATACTCACTGATATTTTCCCCTCTCTGAAAGTTTGAAAAATGATGGAAAAATGACTAAGTCCAAAAAAAATTTTTTTCAACTTTTTTCAATTTTACCCCTGTGGGATATACATTCTACCCACACACATTTGGAACTCTCCTGGGGTACCCTCGCACATATTATTCCCTCATTTAATGGATATTTTCACAAAAAAGTGAAATTTTCAATAAGTTAGAAATTTGGCTGAAAGCGACTTAATATCAAAGACTCATCGGGCGAATCGCTCTGGAACTGAAATCGGAATACTCACTGATATTTTCCCCTCTCCGAAAGTTTGAAAAATGATGGAAAAATGACTAAGTCCAAAAAAAATTTTTTTCAACTTTTTTCAATTTTACCCCCGTGAGATATATATTTTACCCACACACATTTGGAACTCTCCTGGGGTACCCTCGCACATATTATTCCCTCATTTAATGTATATTTTCACCAAAAAGTGAAGTTTTCAATAATTCAGAAAATTGTCTGAAAACGACTTAATATCAAGGACTCATCGGGCGAATCACTCTGGAACTGAAATCGGAATGCTCACTGACATTTTCCCCTCTCCGAAAGTCTGAAAAATGATGGAAAAATGACTAAGTCGAAAAAATTTTTTTTTTAACTTTTTTCAATTTTACCCCTGTGGGATATACATTCTACCCACACACATTTGGAACTCTCCTGGGGTACCCTTACACATATTATTCCCTCGTTTAATGTATATTTTCACCAAAAAGTGAAGTTTTCCAAAAGTCAGAAAATTGGCTGAAAATGACTTAATATCAAGGACTCATCGGGCGAATCACTCTGGAACTGAAATCGGAATGCTCACTGACATTTTCCCCTCTCCGAAAGTCTGAAAAATGATGGAAAAATGAATAAGTCCAAAAAAAATTTTTTTAAACTTTTTTCAATTTTACCCCTTTGGGATATACATTCTACCCACACACATTTGGAATTCTCCTGGGGTACCCTCACACATATTATTCCCTCATTTAATGGATATTTTCACCAAAAAGTGATGTTTTCAAAAAGTCAGAAATTTGGCTGAAAACGACTTAATATCAAGGACTCATTGGGCGAATCGCTCTGGAACTGAAATCGGAATGCTCACTGACATTTTCCCCCCTTCGAAAGTCTGAAAAATGATGGAAAAATGACTAAGTCCAAAAAAAATTTTTTTAAACTTTTTTCAATTTTACCCCTTTGGGATATACATTCTACCCACACACATTTGGAACTCTCCTGGGGTACCCTCGCACATACTATTCCCTCATTTAATGTATATTTTCACCAAAAAGTGAAGTTTTCAATAAGTCAGAAAATTGTCTGAAAACGACTTAATATCAAGGACTCATCGGGCGAATCGCTCTGGAACTGAAATCGGAATGCTCACTGACATTTTCCCCTCTCCGAAAGTCTGAAAAATGATGGAAAAATGACAGTCCAAAAAAAATTTTTTTCAACTTTTTTCAATTTTACCCCCATGGGATATATATTCTACCCACACACATTTGGAACTCTCCTGGGGTACCCTTACACATATTATTCCCTCATTTAATGTAAATTTTCACCAAAAAGTGAAGTTTTCCAAAAGTCAGAAAATTGGCTGAAAATGACTTAATATCAAGGACTCATCGGGCGAATCACTCTGGAACTGAAATCGGAATATTCACTGACATTTTCCCCTCTCCGAAAGTTTGAAAAATGATGGAAAAATGACTAAGTCCAAAAAAAAATTTTTTAAACTTTTTCAATTTTACCCCTGTGGGATATACATTCTACCCACACACATTTGGAACTCTCCTGGGGTACCCTCGCACATATTATTCCCTCATTTAATGGATATTTTCACAAAAAAGTGAAATTTTCAATAAGTCAGAAAATTGGCTGAAAACGACTTAATATCAAGGACTCATCGGGCGTATCGCTCTGGAACTGAAATCGGAATGCTCACTGACATTTTTCCCTCTCCGAAAGTCTGAAAAATTATGGAAAAATGACTAAGTCCAAAAAAAATTTTTTTCAACTTTTTTCAATTTTACCCCTGTGGGATATACATTCTACCCACACACATTTGGAACTCTCCTGGGGTACCCTCGCACATATTATTCCCTCATTTAATGGATATTTTCACAAAAAAGTGAAATTTTCAATAAGTCAGAAAATTGGCTGAAAACGACTTAATATCAAGGACTCATTGGGCGAATCGCTCTGGAACTGAAATCGGAATGCTCACTGACATTTTCCCCCCTTCGAAAGTCTGAATAATGATGGAAAAATGACTAAGTCCAAAAAAAATTTTTTTAAACTTTTTTCAATTTTACCCCTTTGGGATATACATTCTACCCACACACATTTGGAACTCTCCTGGGGTACCCTCACACATATTATTCCCTCATTTAATGGATATTTTCACCAAAAAGTGAAGTTTTCAAAAAGTCAGAAATTTGGCTGAAAGCGACTTAATATCAAGGACTCATCGGGCGAATCACTCTGGAACTGAAATTGGAATGCTCACTGACATTTTCCCCTCTCCGAAAGTCTGAAAAATGATGGAAAAATGACTAAGTCCAAAAAATTTTTTTTTAAACTTTTTTCAATTTTACCCCTGTGGGATATACATTCTACCCACACACATTTGGAACTCTCCTGGGGTACCCTCACACATATTATTCCCTCATTTAATGGATATTTTCACAAAAAAGTGAAGTTTTCAAATAGTCAGAAAATTGGCTGAAAGCGACTTAATATCAAGAACTCATCGGGCGAATCGCTCTGGAACTGAAATCGGAATGTTCACTGACATTTTTCCCTCTCCGAAAGTCTGAAAAATGATGGAAAAATGACTAAGTCCCAAAAAAATTTTTTTTAAACTTTTTTCAATTTTACTCCTGTGGGATATATATTCTACCCACACACATTTGGAACTCTCCTGGGGTACCCTCACACATATTATTCCCTCATTTAATGTATATTTTCACCAAAAAGTGAAGTTTTCAAAAAGTCAGAAAATTGGTTGAAAACGACTTAATATCAAGGAATCATCGGACGAATCGCTCTGGAACTGAAATCGGAATGCTCACTGACATTTTCCCCTCTCCGAAAGTCTGAAATATGATGGAAAAATGACTAAGTCCAAAAAAATTTTTTTTTAAATTTTTTCAATTTTACCCCTGTGGGATATACATTCTACCCACACACATTTGGAACTCTCCTGGGGTACCCTCGCACATATTATTCCCTCATTTAATGGATATTTTCACAAAAAAGTGAAATTTTCAATAAGTCAGAAAATTGGCTGAAAACGACTTAATATCAAGGACTCATTGGACGAATCGCTCTGGAACTGAAATCGGAATGCTCACTGACATTTTCCCCCCTTCGAAAGTCTGAAAAATGATGGAAAAATGACTAAGTCCAAAAAAAATTTTTTTAAACTTTTTTCAATTTTACCCCTTTGGGATATACATTCTACCCACACACATTTGGAACTCTCCTGGGGTACCCTCGCACATATTATTCCCTCATTTAATGGATATTTACACAAAAAAGTGAAATTTTCAATAAGTCAGAAAATTGGCTGAAAACGACTTAATATCAAGGACTCATCGGGCGAATCGCTCTGGAACTGAAATCGGAATGCTCACTGACATTTTTCCCTCTCCGAAAGTCTGAAAAATTATGGAAAAATGACTAAGTCCAAAAAAAATTTTTTTCAACTTTTTTCAATTTTACCCCTGTGGGATATACATTCTACCCACACACATTTGGAACTCTCCTGGGGTACCCTCGCACATATTATTCCCTCATTTAATGGATATTTTCACAAAAAAGTGAAATTTTCAATAAGTCAGAAAATTGGCTGAAAACGACTTAATTTCTAGGACTCATCGGGCGAATCGCTCTGGAACTGATATCGGAATGCTCACAGAAATTTTTTCCTCTCCGAAAGTCTGAAAAATAATGGAAAAATGACTAAGTCTAAAAAAATTTTTTTTCAACTTTTTTCAATTTTACCTTTGTGGGATATACATTCTACCCACACACATTTGGAACTCTCCTGGGGTACCCTCACACATATTATTCCCTCATTTAATGGGTATTTTCACCAAAAAGTGAAGTTTTCAAAAAGTCAGAAAATTGCCTGAAAGCGACTTAATATCAAGGACTCATCGGGCGAATCGCTCTGGAACTGAATTCGGAATGCTCACTGACATTTTCCTCTCTCCGAAAGTCTGAAAAATGATGGAAAAATGACTAAGTCCAAAAAAAATTTTTTTCAACTTTTTTCAATTTTACCCCCATGGGATATATATTCTACCCACACACATTTGGAACTCTCCTGGGGTACCCTCGCACATATTATTCCCTCATTTAATGGATATTTTCACCAAAAAGTGAAGTTTTCAAAAAGTCAGAAAATTGGCTGAAAATGACTTAATATCAAGGGCTCATCGGGAGAATCGCTCTGGAACTGAAATCGGAATGCTCACTGACATTTTCCCCCCTTCGAAAGTCTGAAAAATGATGGAAAAATGACTAAGTCCAAAAAAAATTTTTTAAAACTTTTTTCAATTTTACCCCTGTGGGATATATATTCTACCCACACACATTTGGAACTCTCCTGGGGTACCCTCACACATATTATTCCCTCATTTAATGTATATTTTCACCAAAATTGAAGTTTTCAAAAAGTCAGAAAATTGGCTGAAAACGACTTAATATCAAGGACTCATCGGGCGAATCGCTCTGGAACTGAAATCGGAATACTCACTGATATTTTCCCCTCTCCGAAAGTTTGAAAAATGATGGAAAAATGACTAAGTCCCAAAAAAATTTTTTTCAACTTTTTTCAATTTTACCCCCGTGGGATATATATTCTACCCACACACATTTGGAACTCTCCTGGGGTACCCTCGCACATATTATTCCCTCATTTAATGGATATTTTCACCAAAAAGTGAAGTTTTCAAAAAGTCAGAAAATTGGCTGAAAATGACTTAATATCAAGGGCTCATCGGGAGAATCACTCTGGAACTGAAATCGGAATGCTCACTGACATTTCCCCCCTTCGAAAGTCTGAAAAATGATGGAAAAATGACTAAGTCCAAAAAAAATTTTTTTAAACTTTTTTCAATTTTACCCCTGTGGGATATATATTCTACCCACACACATTTGGAACTCTCCTGGGGTACCCTCACACATATTATTCCCTCATTTAATGTATATTTTCACCAAAAAGTGAAGTTTTCAAAAAGTCAGAAAATTGGCTGAAAACGACTTTAATATCAAGGACTCATCGGGCGAATCGCTCTGGAACTGAAATCGGAATGCTCACTGACATTTTCCCCTCTCCGAAAGTTTGAAAAATGATGGAAAAATGACTAAGTCCAAAAAAAATTTTTTTCAACTTTTTTCAATTTTACCCCCGTGAGATATATATTTTACCCACACACATTTGGAACTCTCCTGGGGTACCCTCTCACACATTATTCCCTCATTTAATGGATATTTTCACCAAAAAGTGAAGTTTTCAAAAAGTCCAAAAATTGTCTGAAAACGACTTAATATCATGGACTCATAGGGTGAATCACTCTGGAACTGATATCGGAATGCTCACTGACATTTTTCCCTCTCCGAAAGTCTGAAAAATAATGGAAAAATGATTAAGTCCAAAAAAATTTTTTTTCAACTTTTTTCAATTTTACCCCTGTGGGATATACATTCTACCCACACACATTTGGAACTCTCCTGGGGTACCCTCGCACATATTATTCCCTCATTTAATGGATATTTTCACCAAAAAGTGAAATTTTCAATAAGTCAGAAAATTGGCTGAAAACGACTTAATATCAAAGACTCATTGGGCGAATCACTCTGGAACTGAAATCGGAATACTCACTGACATTTTCACCTCTCCGAAAGTCTGAAAAATGAAGGCAAAATGACTAAGTCCAAAAAAAAAATTTTTCAACTTTTTTCACTTTTCCCCCTGTGGGATATATATTCTACCCACACACATTTGGAACTCTCCTGGGGTACCCTCACACATATTATTCCCTCATTTAATGGATATTTTCACCAAAAAGTGAAGTTTTCAAAAAGTCCAAAAATTGGCTGAAAACTACTTAATATCAAGGACTCATTGGGCGAATCGCTCTGGAACTGAAATCGGAATACTCACTGATATTTTCCCCTCTCCGAAAGTTTGAAAAATGATGGAAAAATGACTAAGTCCAAAAAAAATTTTTTTAAACTTTTTTCAATTTTACCGCTGTGGGATATATATTCTACCCACACACATTTGGAACTCTCCTGGGGTACCCTCACACATATTATTCCCTCATTTAATGTATATTTTCACCAAAAAGTGAAGTTTTCAATAAGTCAGAAAATTGTCTGAAAACGACTTAATATCAAGGACTCATCGGGCGAATCGCTCTGGAACTGAAATCGGAATACTCACTGACATTTTCGCCTCTCCGAAAGTCTGAAAAATGATGGAAAAATGACTAAGTCCAAAAAAAATTTTTTTCAACTTTTTTCAATTTTCCCCCCGTGGGATGTATATTCTACCCAAACACATTTGGAACTCTCCTGGGGTACCCTCGCACATATTAATCCCTCATTTAATGGATATTTTCACCAAAAAGTGAAGTTTTCAAAAAGTCAGAAAATTGGCTGAAAACGGCATAATATCAAGGACTCATCGGGCGAATCGCTCTGGAACTGAAATCGGAATGCTCACTGACATTTTTCCCTCTCCGAAAGTCTGAAAAATGATGGAAAAATGACTAAGTCCAAAAAAATTTTTTCTTTACTTTTTTCAATTTTACCCCTGTGGGATATACATTCTACCCACACACATTTGGAACTCTCCTGGGGTACCCTCACACATATTATTCCCTCATTTAATGTATATTTTCACCAAAAAGTGAAGTTTTCAAAAAGTCCGAAAATTGGCTGAAAACGACTTAATATCAAGGACTCATCGGGCGAATCGCTCTGGAACTGAAATCGGAATGCTCACTGACATTTCCCCCCATTCGAAAGTCTGAAAAATGATGGAAAAATGACTAAGTCCAAAAAAAAATTTTAAAATTTTTTTTTCAATTTTACCCCTTGGGATATATATTCTACGCACACACATTTGGAACTCTCCTGGGGTACCCTCTCACATATTATTCCCTCATTTAATGGATATTTTCACCAAAAAGTGAAGTTTTCAAAAAGTCAGAAAATTGGCTGAAAATGACTTATTATCAAGGAATCATCAGGCGAATCACTCTGGAACTAAACCCGCAATGCTCACTGACATTTTCCACTCTCCGAAAGTCTGAAAAATGATGGAAAAATGACAGTCCAAAAACATTTTTTCAACTTTTTTCAATTTTACCCCCGTGGGATATATATTCTACCCACACACATTTGGAACTCTCCTGGGGTACCCTCACACATATTATTCCCTCATTTAATGAATATTTTCACCAAAAAGTGAAGTTTTCAAAAAGTCAGAAAATTGGCTGAAAACGACATAATATCAAGGACACATCGGGCAAATCGCTCTGGAACTGAAATCGGAATGCTCACTGACATTTTCCCCCCTTCGAAAGTCTGAAAAATGATGGAAAAGTGACTAAGTCCAAAAAAAATGTTTTAAAACTTTTTTCAATTTTACCCCCGTGGGATATATATTCTACCCACACACATTTGGAACTCTCCTGGGGTACCCTCACACATATTATTCCCTCATTTAATGGATATTTTCACCAAAAAGTGAAGTTTTCAAAAAGTCAGAAAATTGTCTGAAAACGACTTAATATCAAGGACTCATCGGGCGAATCGCTCTGGAACTGAAATCGGAATGCTCACTGACATTTTTCCTCCTTCGAAAGTCTGAAAAATGATGGAAAAATGACTAAGTACAAAAAAAATTTTTTTAAACTTTTTTCAATTTTACCCCCGTGGGATATATATTCTACCCACACACATTTGGAACTCTCCTGGGGTACCCTCTCACATATTATTCCCTCATTTAATGGATATTTTCACCATAAAGTGAAGTTTTCAAAAAGTCAGAAAATTGGCTGAAAATGACTTATTATCAAGGAATCATCAGGCGAATTGCTCTGGAACTGAACCCGCAATGCTCACTGACATTTTCCACTCTCCGAAAGTCTGAAAAATGATGGAAAAATGACAGTTCAAAAACATTTTTTTCAACTTTTTTCAATTTTACCCCCGTGGGATATATATTCTACCCACAAACATTTGGAACTCTCCTGGGGTACCCTCACACATATTATTCCCTCATTTAATGGATATTTTCACCAAAAAGTGAAGTTTTCAAAAAGTCCAAAAATTGGCTGAAAACGACTTTAATATCAAGGACTCATCGGGCGAATCGCTCTGGAACTGAAATCGGAATGCTCACTGACATTTTCCCCCCTTCGAAAGTCTGAAAAATGATGGAAAAATGACTAAGTCCCAAAAAAATTTTTTTAAACTTTTTTCAATTTTACCCCTGTGGGATATATATTCTACCCACACACATTTGGAACTCTCCTGGGGTACCCTCACACATATTATTCCCTCATTTAATGGATATTTTCACCAAAAAGTGAAGTTTTCAAAAAGTAAGAAAATTGGCTGAAAATGACTTAATATCAAGGGCTCATCGGGCGAATCGCTCTGGAACTGAAATCGGAATGCTCACTGACATTTTCCCCCCTTCGAAAGTCTGAAAAATGATGGAAAAATGACTAAGTCCAAAAAAAAATTTTTTAAACTTTTTTCAATTTTACCCCTGTGGGATATACATTCTACCCACACACATTTGGAACTCTCCTGGGGTACCCTCACACATATTATTCCCTCATTTAATGTATATTTTCACCAAAAAGTGAAGTTTTCAAAAAGTCCGAAAATTGGCTGAAAACGACTTAATATCAAGGACTCATCGGGCGAATCGCTCTGGAACTGAAATCGGAATGCTCACGGACATTTTTCCCTCTCCGAAAGTCTGAAAAATGATGGAAAAATGACTAAGTCCAAAAAAATTTTTTTTAAACTTTTTTCAATTTTACCCCCGTGGGATATACATTCAACCCACAAACATTTGGAACTCTCCTGGGGTACCCTCGCACATATTAATCCCTCATTTAATGGATATTTTCACCAAAAAGTGAAGTTTTCAAAAAGTCAGAAAATTGGCTGAAAACGACTTAATATCAAGGACTCATCGGGCGAATCGCTCTGGAACTGAAATCGGAATGATCACTGACATTTTTCCCTCTCCGAAAGTCTGAAAAATGATGGAAAAATGACTAAGTCCAAAAAAATTTTTTTTAAACTTTTTTCAATTTTACCCCCATGGGATATATATTGTACCCACACACATTTGGAACTCTCCTGGGGTACCCTCACACATATTATTCCCTCATTTAATGGATATTTTCACCAAAAAGTGAAGTTTTCAAAAAGTCAGAAAATTGGCTGAAAACGACTTAATATCAAGGACTCATCGGGCGAATCGCTCTGGAACTGAAATCGGAATGCTCACTGACATTTTCCCCTCTCCGAAAGTCTGAAAAATGATGGAAAAATGACTAAGTCCAAAAAAATTTTTTCTTTACTTTTTTCAATTTTACCCCTGTGGGATATACATTCTACCCACACACATTTGGAACCCTCCTGGGGTACCCTCACACATATTATTCCCTCATTTAATGTATATTTTCACCAAAAAGTGAAGTTTTCAAAAAGTCAGAAAATTGGCTGAAAACGACTTAATATCAAGGACTCATTGGGCGAATCGCTCTGGAACTGAAATCGGAATGCTCACTGACATTTCCCCCCATTCGAAAGTCTGAAAAATGATGGAAAAATGACTAAGTCCAAAAAAAAATTTTTAAATTTTTTTTTCAATTTTACCCCTTGGGATATATATTCTACGCACACACATTTGGAACTCTCCTGGGGTACCCTCTCACATATTATTCCCTCATTTAATGGATATTTTCACCAAAAGGTGAAGTTTTCAAAAAGTCAGAAAATTGGCTGAAAATGACTTATTATCAAGGAATCATCAGGCGAATCGCTCTGGAACTAAACCCGCAATGCTCACTGACATTTTCCACTCTCCGAAAGTCTGAAAAATGATGGAAAAATGACAGTCCAAAAACATTTTTTCAACTTTTTTCAATTTTACCCCCGTGGGATATATATTCTACCCACACACATTTGGAACTCTCCTGGGGTACCCTCACACATATTATTCCCTCATTTAATGAATATTTTCACCAAAAAGTGAAGTTTTCAAAAAGTCAGAAAATTGGCTGAAAACGACATAATATCAAGGACTCATCGGGCAAATCGCTCTGGAACTGAAATCGGAATGCTCACTGACATTTTCCCCCCTTCGAAAGTCTGAAAAATGATGGAAAAGTGACTAAGTCCAAAAAAAATGTTTTAAAACTTTTTTCAATTTTACCCCCGTGGGATATATATTCTACCCACACACATTTGGAACTCTCCTGGGGTACCCTCACACATATTATTCCCTCATTTAATGGATATTTTCACAAAAAAGTGAAGTTTTCAAAAAGTCAGAAAATTGGCTGAAAACGACTTAATATCAAGGACTCATCGGGCGAATCACTCTGGAACTGAAAACGGAATTCTCACTGACATTTTCCCCTCTCCGAAAGTCTGAAAAATGATGGAAAAATAACTAAGTCCAAAAAAATTTTTTTCAACTTTTTTCAATTTTACCCCTGTGGGATATACATTCTACCCACACACATTTGGAACTCTCCTGTGGTACCCTCACACATATTATTCCCTCATTTAATGGATATTTTCACCAAAAAGTGAAGTTTTCAAAAAGTCAGAAAATTGTCTGAAAACGACTTAATATCAAGGACTCATCGGGCGAATCGCTCTGGAACTGAAATCGGAATGCTCACTGATATTTTCCTCTCTCCAAAAGTCTGAAAAATGATGGAAAAATGACTAAGTCTAAAAAAAATTTTTTTAAACTTTTTTCAATTTTACCCCCGTGGGATATATTTTCTACGCACACACATTTGGAACTCTCCTGGGGTACCCTCACACATATTATTCCCTCATTTAATGGATATTTTCACCAAAAAGTGAAGTTTTCAAAAAGTCAGAAAATTGGCTGAAAATGACTTATTATCAAGGAATCATCAGGCGAATCGCTCTGGAACTGAACCCGCAATGCTCACTGACATTTTCCACTCTCCGAAAGTCTGAAAAATGATGGAAAAATGACAGTTCAAAAACATTTTTTTCAACTTTTTTCAATTTTACCCCCGTGGGATATATATTCTACCCACAAACATTTGGAACTGTCCTGGGGTACCCTCACACATATTATTCCCTCATTTAATGGATATTTTCACCAAAAAGTGAAGTTTTCAAAAAGTCAGAAAATTGGCTGAAAACGACTTAATATCAAGGACTCATCGGGCGAATCACTCTGGAACTGAAATCGGAATACTCACTGACATTTTCCCCTCTCCGAAAGTCTGAAAAATGATGGAAAAATGACTAAGTCCAAAAAAAATTTTTTTCAACTTTTTTGAATTTTACCCCTGTGGGATATACATTCTACCCACACACATTTGGAACTCTCCTGGTGTACCCTCACACATATTATTCCCTCATTTAATGTATATTTTCACCAAAAAAGTGAAGTTTTCAAAAAGTCAGAAAATTGGCTGAAAACGACTTAATATCAAGGACTCATCGGGAGAATCGCTCTGGAACTGAAATCGGAATGCTCACTGACATTTTCCCCTCTCCGAAAGTCTGAAAAATGATGGAAAAATGACTAAGTCCAAAAAAATTTTTTCTTTACTTTTTTCAATTTTACCCCTGTGGGATATACATTCTACCCACACACATTTGGAACTCTCCTGGGGTACCCTCACACATATTATTCCCTCATTTAATGTATATTTTCACCAAAAAGTGAAGTTTTCAAAAAGTCAGAAAATTGGCTGAAAACGACTTAATATCAAGGACTCATTGGGCGAATCGCTCTGGAACTGAAATCGGAATGCTCACTGACATTTCCCCCCCTTCGAAAGTCTGAAAAATGATGGAAAAATGACTAAGTCCAAAAAAAATTTTTTTAAACTTTTTTCAATTTTACCCCCGTGCCATATATATTCTACCCACACACATTTGGAACTCTCCTGGGGTACCCTCACACATATTATTCCCTCATTTAATGAATATTTTCAAAAAAAAGTGAAGTTTTCAAAAAGTCAGAAAATTGGCTGAAAACTACATAATATCAAGGACTCATCGGGCAAATCGCTCTGGAACTGAAATCGGAATGCTCACTGACATTTTCCCCCCTTCGAAAGTCTGAAAAATGATGGAAAAATGACTAAGTCCCAAAAAAATGTTTTAAAACTTTTTTCAATTTTACCCCCGTGGGATATATATTCTACCCACACACATTTGGAACTCTCCTGGGGTACCCTCACACAGATTATTCCCTCATTTAATGGATATTTTCACCAAAAAGTGAAGTTTTCAAAAAGTCAGAAAATTGGCTGAAAATGACTTATTATCAAGGAATCATCAGGCCAATCGCTCTGGAACAGAACCCGCAATGCTCACTGACATTTTCCACTCTCCGAAAGTCTGAAAAATGATGGAAAAATGACTAAGTCCAAATATAATTTTTTTCAACTTTTTTCAATTTTACTCCTGTGGGATATACATTCTACCGACACACATTTGGAACTCTCCTGGGGTACTCTCACACATATTATTCCCTCATTTAATGTATATTTTCACCAAAAAGTGAAGTTTTCAAAAAGTCCGAAAATTGGCTGAAAACGACTTAATATCAAGGACTCATCGGGCGAATCGCTCTGGAACTGAAATCGGAATGCTCACTGACATTTTTCCTCCTTCGAAAGTCTGAAAAATGATGGAAAAATGACTAAGTCCAAAAAATTTTTTTTAAACTTTTTTCAATTTTACCCCAGTGGGATATATCTTCTACCCACACACATTTGGAACTCTCCTGGGGTACCCTCACACATATTATTCCCTCATTTAATGAATATTTGCACCAAAAAGTGAAGTTTTTAAAAAGTCAGAAAATTGGCTGAAAACGACTCAATATCAAGGACTCATCGGGCGAATGGCTCTGGAACTGAAATCGGAATGCTCACTGACATTTTCGCTCCTTCGAAAGTCTGAAAAATGATGGAAAAATAACTAAGTCCAAAAAAATTTTTTTTAAACTTTTTTCAATTTTACCCCCGTGGGATATATATTCTACCCACACACATTTGGAACTCTCCTGGGGTACCCTCACACATATTATTCCCTCATTTAATGGATATTTTCACCAAAAAGTGAAGTTTTCAAAAAGTCAGAAAATTGGCTGAAAATGACTTATTATCAAGGAATCATCAGGCGAATCGCTCTGGAACTGAACCCGCAATGCTCACTGACATTTTCCCTCCTTCGAAAGCCTGAAAAATGATGGAAAAATGACAGTCCAAAAAAAATTTTTTTAAACTTTTTTCAATTTTACCCCCGTGGCATATATATTCTACCCACACACATTTGGAACTCTCCTGGGGTACCCTCACACATATTATTCCCTCATTTAATGAATATTTTCACCAAAAAGTGAAGTTTTCAAAAAGTCAGAAAATTGGCTGAAAACGACATAATATCAAGGAATCATCGGGCAAATCGCTCTGGAACTGAAATCGGAATGCTCACTGACATTTTCCCTCCTTCGAAAGCCTGAAAAATGATGGAAAAATGACTAAGTCCAAAAAAAATTTTTTTAAACTTTTTTCAATTTTACCCACGTGCCATATATATTCTACCCACACACATTTGGAACTCTCCTGGGGTACCCTCACACATATTATTCCCTCATTTAATGAATATTTTCAAAAAAAAGTGAAGTTTTCAAAAAGTCAGAAAATTGGCTGAAAACTACATAATATCAAGGACTCATCGGGCAAATCGCTCTGGAACTGAAATTGGAATGCTCACTGACATTTTCCCCCCTTCGAAAGTCTGAAAAATGATGGAAAAATGACTAAGTCCAAAAAAAATGTTTTAAAACTTTTTTCAATTTTACCCCCGTGGGATATATATTCTACCCACACACATTTGGAACTCTCCTGGGGTACCCTCACACATATTATTCCCTCATTTAATGGATATTTTCACCAAAAAGTGAAGTTTTCAAAAAGTCAGAAAATTGTCTGAAAACGACTTAATATCAAGGACTCATCGGGCGAATCGCTCTGGAACTGAAATCGTAATGCTCACTGATATTTTCCCCTCTCCAAAAGTCTGAAAAATGATGGAAAAATGACTAAGACCAAAAAAATTTTTTTAAAACTTTTTTCAATTTTACCCCCGTGGGATATATATTCTACGCACACACATTTGGAACTCTCCTGGGGTACCCTCACACATATTATTCCCTCATTTAATGGATATTTTCACCAAAAAGTGAAGTTTTCAAAAAGTCTGAAAATTGGCTGAAAATGACTTGATATCAAGGACTCATCCGGCGAATCGCTCTGGAACTGAAATCGGAATGCTCACTGACATTTTCCCTCCTTCGAAAGCCTGAAAAATGATGGAAAAATGACTAAGTCCAAAAAAAAAATTGTTAAACTTTTTTCAATTTTACCCCCGTGGCATATATATTCTACCCACACACATTTGGAACTCTCCTGGGGTACCCTCACACATATTATTCCCTCATTTAATGAATATTTTCACCAAAAAGTGAAGTTTTCAAAAAGTCAGAAAATTGGCTGAAAATGACTTATTATCAAGGAATCATCAGGCGAATCGCTCTGGAACTGAACCCGCAATGCTCACTGACATTTTCCACTCTCCGAAAGTCTGAAAAATGATGGAAAAATGACAGTCCAAAAACATTTTTTTTCAACTTTTTTCAATTTTACCCCGTGGGATATATATTCTACCCACACACATTTGGAACTCTCCTGGGGTACCCTCACACATATTATTCCCTCATTTAATGAATATTTTCACCAAAAAGTGAAGTTTTCAAAAAGTCAGAAAATTGGCTGAAAACGACAAAATATCAAGGAATCATCGGGCAAATCGCTCTGGAACTGAAATCGGAATGCTCACTGACATTTTCCCCCCTTTGAAAGTCTGAAAAATGATGGAAAAATGAATAAGTCCAAAAAAAATTTTTTTAAACTTTTTTCAATTTTACCCCCGTGGGATATATATTCTACCCACACACATTTGGAACTCTGCTGGGGTACCCTCACACATATTATTCCCTCATTTAATGGATATCTTCACCAAAAAGTGAAGTTTTCAAAAAGTCAGAAAATTGGCTGAAAATTACTTATTATCAAGGAATCATCAGGCGAATCGCTCTGGAACTGAACCGCAATGCTCACTGACATTTTCCACTCTCCGAAAGTCTGAAAAATGATGGAAAAATGACAGTCCAAAAACATTTTTTTTCAACTTTTTTCAATTTTACCACCGTGGGATATATATTCTACCCACACACATTTGGAACTCTCCTGGGGTACCCTCACACATATTATTCCCTCATTTAATGGATATTTTCACCAAAAAGTGAAGTTTTCAAAAAGTCAGAAAATTGGCTGAAAACTACATAATATCAAGGACTCATCGGGCAAATCGCTCTGGAACTGAAATCGGAATGCTCACTGACATTTCCCCCCCTTCGAAAGTCTGAAAAATGATGGAAAAATGACTAAGTCCAAAAAAAATGTTTTAAAACTTTTTTCAATTTTACCCCCGTGGGATATATATTCTACCCACACACATTTGGAACTCTCCTGGGGTACCCTCACACATATTATTCCCTCATTTAATGGATATTTTCACCAAAAAGTGAAGTTTTCAAAAAGTCAGAAAATTGTCTGAAAACGACTTAATATCAAGGACTCATCGGGCGAATCGCTCTGGAACTGAAATCGGAATGCTCACTGACATTTTCCCTCCTTCGAAAGCCTGAAAAATGCTGGAAAAATGACTAAGTCCAAAAAAAAAATTTTTAAACTTTTTTCAATTTTACCCCCGTGGCATATATTTTCAACCCACACACATTTGGAACTCTCCTGGGGTACCCTCACACATATTATTCCCTCATTTAATGAATATTTTCACCAAAAAGTGAAGTTTTCAAAAAGTCAGAAAATTGGCTGAAAATGACTTATTATCAAGGAATCATCAGGCGAATCGCTCTGGAACTGAACCCGCAATGCTCACTGACATTTTCCACTCTCCGAAAGTCTGAAAAATGATGGAAAAATGACAGTCCAAAAACATTTTTTTTCAACTTTTTTCAATTTTACCCCCGTGGGATATATATTCTACCCACACACATTTGGAACTCTCCTGGGGTACCCTCACACATATTATTCCCTCATTTAATGGATATTTTCACCAAAAAGTGAAGTTTTCAAAAAGTCAGAAAATTGTCTGAAAACGACTTAATATCAAGGACTCATCGGGCGAATCGCTCTGGAACTGAAATCGGAATGCTCACTGACATTTTCCCTCCTTCGAAAGCCTGAAAAATGCTGGAAAAATGACTAAGTCCAAAAAAAAAATTTTTAAACTTTTTTCAATTTTACCCCCGTGGCATATATTTTCAACCCACACACATTTGGAACTCTCCTGGGGTACCCTCACACATATTATTCCCTCATTTAATGAATATTTTCACCAAAAAGTGAAGTTTTCAAAAAGTCAGAAAATTGGCTGAAAATGACTTATTATCAAGGAATCATCAGGCGAATCGCTCTGGAACTGAACCCGCAATGCTCACTGACATTTTCCACTCTCCGAAAGTCTGAAAAATGATGGAAAAATGACAGTCCAAAAACATTTTTTTTCAACTTTTTTCAATTTTACCCCCGTGGGATATATATTCTACCCACACACATTTGGAACTCTCCTGGGGTACCCTCACACATATTATTCCCTCATTTAATGAATATTTTCACCAAAAAGTGAAGTTTTCAAAAAGTCAGAAAATTGGCTGAAAACGACAAAATATCAAGGAATCATCGGGCAAATCGCTCTGGAACTGAAATCGGAATGCTCACTGACATTTTCCCCCCTTCGAAAGTCTGAAAAATGATGGAAAAATGAATAAGTCCAAAAAAAATTTTTTTAAACTTTTTTCAATTTTACCCCCGTGGGATACATATTCTACCCACACAAATTTGGAACTCTCCTGGGGTACCCTCACACATATTATTCCCTCATTTAATGGATATTTTCACCAAAAATTGAAGTTTTCAAAAAGTCAGAAAATTGGCTGAAAACGACTTAATATCAAGGACTCATCGGGCGAATCGCTCTGGAACTGAAATCGGAATGCTCACTGATATTTTCCCCTCTCCAAAAGTCTGAAAAATGATGGAAAAATGACTAAGTCCAAAAAAATTTTTTTAAAACTTTTTTCAATTTTACCCCCGTGGGATATATATTCTACGCACACACATTTGGAACTCTCCTGGGGTACCCTCACACATATTATTCCCTCATTTAATGGATATCTTCACCAAAAAGTGAAGTTTTCAAAAAGTCAGAAAATTGGCTGAAAATTACTTATTATCAAGGAATCATCAGGCGAATCGCTCTGGAACTGAACCGCAATGCTCACTGACATTTTCCACTCTCCGAAAGTCTGAAAAATGATGGAAAAATGACAGTCCAAAAACATTTTTTTTCAACTTTTTTCAATTTTACCACCGTGGGATATATATTCTACCCACACACATTTGGAACTCTCCTGGGGTACCCTCACACATATTATTCCCTCATTTAATGGATATTTTCACCAAAAAGTGAAGTTTTCAAAAAGTCAGAAAATTGGCTGAAAACTACATAATATCAAGGACTCATCGGGCAAATCGCTCTGGAACTGAAATCGGAATGCTCACTGACATTTCCCCCCCTTCGAAAGTCTGAAAAATGATGGAAAAATGACTAAGTCCAAAAAAAATGTTTTAAAACTTTTTTCAATTTTACCCCCGTGGGATATATATTCTACCCACACACATTTGGAACTCTCCTGGGGTACCCTCACACATATTATTCCCTCATTTAATGGATATTTTCACCAAAAAGTGAAGTTTTCAAAAAGTCAGAAAATTGTCTGAAAACGACTTAATATCAAGGACTCATCGGGCGAATCGCTCTGGAACTGAAATCGGAATGCTCACTGACATTTTCCCTCCTTCGAAAGCCTGAAAAATGCTGGAAAAATGACTAAGTCCAAAAAAAAAATGTTTAAACTTTTTTCAATTTTACCCCTGTGGCATATATTTTCAACCCACACACATTTGGAACTCTCCTGGGGTACCCTCACACATATTATTCCCTCATTTAATGAATATTTTCACCAAAAAGTGAAGTTTTCAAAAAGTCAGAAAATTGGCTGAAAATGACTTATTATCAAGGAATCATCAGGCGAATCGCTCTGGAACTGAACCCGCAATACTCACTGACATTTTCCACTCTCCGAAAGTCTGAAAAATGATGGAAAAATGACAGTCCAAAAACATTTTTTTTCAACTTTTTTCAATTTTACCCCCGTGGGATATATATTCTACCCACACACATTTGGAACTCTCCTGGGGTACCCTCACACATATTATTCCCTCATTTAATGAATATTTTCACCAAAAAGTGAAGTTTTCAAAAAGTCAGAAAATTGGCTGAAAACGACAAAATATCAAGGAATCATCGGGCAAATCGCTCTGGAACTGAAATCGGAATGCTCACTGACATTTTCCCCCCTTCGAAAGTCTGAAAAATGATGGAAAAATGAATAAGTCCAAAAAAAATTTTTTTAAACTTTTTTCAATTTTACCCCCGTGGGATACATATTCTACCCACACAAATTTGGAACTCTCCTGGGGTACCCTCACACATATTATTCCCTCATTTAATGGATATTTTCACCAAAAATTGAAGTTTTCAAAAAGTCAGAAAATTGGCTGAAAACGACTTAATATTAAGGACTCATCGGGCGAATCGCTCTGGAACTGAAATCGGAATGCTCACTGATATTTTCCCCTCTCCAAAAGTCTGAAAAATGATGGAAAAATGACTAAGTCCAAAAAAATTTTTTTAAAACTTTTTTCAATTTTACCCCCGTGGGATATATATTCTACGCACACACATTTGGAACTCTCCTGGGGTACCCTCACACATATTATTCCCTCATTTAATGGATATCTTCACCAAAAAGTGAAGTTTTCAAAAAGTCAGAAAATTGGCTGAAAATGACTTATTATCAATTAATCATCAGGCGAATCGCTCTGGAACTGAACCGCAATGCTCACTGACATTTTCCACTCTCCGAAAGTCTGAAAAATCATGGAAAAATGACAGTCCAAAAACATTTTTTTTCAACTTTTTTCAATTTTACCACCGTGGGATATATATTCTACCCACACACATTTGGAACTCTCCTGGGGTACCCTCACACATATTATTCCCTCATTTAATGGATATTTTCACCAAAAAGTGAAGTTTTCAAAAAGTCAGAAAATTGGCTGAAAACGACCTAATATCAAGGACTCATCGGGCGAATCGCTCTGGAACTGAAATCGGAATGCTCACTGACATTTTCCCTCCTTCGAAAGCCTGAAAACTGATGGAAAAATGACTAAGTCCAAAAAAAAATTTTTTAAACTTTTTTCAATTTTACCCCCGTGGCATATATATTCTACCCACACACATTTGGAACTCTCCTGGGGTACCCTCACACATATTATTCCCTCATTTAATGAATATTTTCACCAAAAAGTGAAGTTTTCAAAAAGTCCGAAAATAGGCTGAAAACGACTTAATATCAAGGACTCATCGGGCGAATCGCTCTGGAACTGAAATCGGAATGCTCACTGATATTTTCCCCTCTCCAAAAGTCTGAAAAATGATGGAAAAATGACTAAGTCCAAAAAAATTTTTTTAAAACTTTTTTCAATTTTACCCCCGTGGGATATATATTCTACGCACACACATTTGGAACTCTCCTGGGGTACCCTCACACATATTATTCCCTCATTTAATGGATATTTTCACCAAAAAGTGAAGTTTTCAAAAAGTCAGAAAATTGGCTGAAAATGACTTATTATCAAGGAATCATCAGGCGAATCGCTCTGGAACTGAACCCGCAATGCTCACTGACATTTTCCACTCTCCAAAAGTCTGAAAAATGATGGAAAAATGACAGTCCAAAAACATTTTTTTTCAACTTTTTTCAATTTTACCCCCGTGGGATATATATTCTACCCACACACATTTGGAACTCTCCTGGGGTACCCTCACACATATTATTCCCTCATTTAGTGGATATTTTCACCAAAAAGTGAAGTTTTCAAAAAGTCAGAAAATTTTCTGAAAACGACCTAATATCAAGGACTCATCGGGCGAATCACTCTGGAACTGAAATCGGAATACTCACTGACATTTTCACCTCCCTGAAAGTCTGAAAAATGATGGAAAAATGACTAAGTCCAAAAAAAATGTTTTAAAACTTTTTTAAATTTTACCCCCGTGGGATATATATTCTGCGCACACACATTTGGAACTCTCCTGGGGTACCCTCACACATATTATTCCCTCATTTAATGGATATTTTCACCAAAAAGTGAAGTTTTCAAAAAGTCCGAAAATTGGCTGAAAACGACTTGATATCAAGGACTCATCCAGCGAATCGCTCTGGAACTGAAATCGGAATGCTCACTGACATTTTCCCTCCTTCGAAAGCCTGAAAAATGCTGGAAAAATGACTAAGTCCAAAAAAAAAATTTTTAAACTTTTTTCAATTTTACCCCCGTGGCATATATATTCAACCCACACACATTTGGAACTCTCCTGGGGTACCCTCACACATATTATTCCCTCATTTAATGAATATTTTCACCAAAAAGTGAAGTTTTCAAAAAGTCAGAAAATTGGCTGAAAAAGACTTATTATCAAGAAATCATCAGGCGAATCGCTCTGGAACTGAACCCGCAATGCTCACTGACATTTTCCCCCCTTCGAAAGTCTGAAAAATGATGGAAAAATGACTAAGTCCAAAAAAAATGTTTTAAAACTTTTTTAAATTTTACCCCCGTGGGATATATATTCTACCCACACACATTTGGAACTCTCCTGGGGTACCCTCACACATATTATTCCCTCATTTAATGGATATTTTCACCAAAAAGTGAAGTTTTCAAAAAGTCAGAAAATTGGCTGAAAACGACTTAATATCAAGGACTCATCGGGCGAATCGCTCTGGAACTGAAATCGGAATGCTCACTGATATTTTCCCCTCTCCAAAAGTCTGAAAAATGATGGAAAAATGACTAAGTCCAAAAAAATTTTTTTAAAACTTTTTTCAATTTTACCCCCGTGGGATATATATTCTACGCACACACATTTGGAACTCTCCTGGGGTACCCTCACACATATTATTCCCTCATTTAATGGATATCGTCACCAAAAAGTGAAGTTTTCAAAAAGTCAGAAAATTGGCTGAAAATGACTTATTATCAAGGAATCATCAGGCGAATTGCTCTGGAACTGAACCGCAATGCTCACTGACATTTTCCACTCTCCGAAAGTCTGAAAAATGATGGAAAAATGACAGTCCAAAAACATTTTTTTTCAACTTTTTTCAATTTTACCACCGTGGGATATATATTCTACCCACACACATTTGGAACTCTCCTGGGGTACCCTCACACATATTATTCCCTCATTTAATGGATATTTTCACCAAAAAGTGAAGTTTTCAAAAAGTCAGAAAATTGGCTGAAAACGACCTAATATCAAGGACTCATCGGGCGAATCGCTCTGGAACTGAAATCGGAATGCTCACTGACATTTTCCCTCCTTTGAAAGCCTGAAAACTGATGGAAAAATGACTAAGTCCAAAAAAAAAATTTTTAAACTTTTTTCAATTTTACCCCCGTGGCATATATATTCTACCCACACACATTTGGAACTCTCCTGGGGTACCCTCACACATATTATTCCCTCATTTAATGAATATTTTCACCAAAAAGTGAAGTTTTCAAAAAGTCCGAAAATAGGCTGAAAACGACTTAATATCAAGGACTCATCGGGCGAATCGCTCTGGAACTGAAATCGGAATGCTCACTGATATTTTCCCCTCTCCAAAAGTCTGAAAAATGATGGAAAAATGACTAAGTCCAAAAAAATTTTTTTTAAACTTTTTTCAATTTTACCCCCGTGGGATATACATTCTACCCACACACATTTGGAACTCTCCTGGGGTACCCTCACACATATTATTCCCTCATTTAATGTATATTTTCACCAAAAAAGTGAATTTCCAAAAAGTCCGAAAATTGGCTGAAAATGACTTAATATCAAGGACTCATCGGGCGAATCGCTCTGGAACTGAAATCGGAATGCTCACTGACATTTTCCCTCCTTCGAAAGCCTGAAAACTGATGGAAAAATGACTAAGTCCAAAAAAAAATTTTTTAAACTTTTTTCAATTTTACCCCCGTGGCATATATATTCTACCCACACACATTTGGAACTCTCCTGGGGTACCCTCACACATATTATTCCCTCATTTAATGAATATTTTCACCAAAAAGTGAAGTTTTCAAAAAGTCCGAAAATAGGCTGAAAACGACTTAATATCAACAACTCATCGGGCGAATCGCTCTGGAACTGAAATCGGAATGCTCACTGATATTTTCCCCTCTCCAAAAGTCTGAAAAATGATGGAAAAATGACTAAGTCCAAAAAAAATTTTTTAAAACTTTTTTCAATTTTACCCCCGTGGGATATATATTCTACGCAAACACATTTGGAACTCTCCTGGGGTACCCTCACACATATTATTCCCTCATTTAATGGATATTTTCACCAAAAAGTGAAGTTTTCAAAAAGTCAGAAAATTGGCTGAAAATGACTTATTATCAAGGAATCATCAGGCGAATCGCTCTGGAACTGAACCCGCAATGCTCACTGACATTTTCCACTCTCCGAAAGTCTGAAAAATGATGGAAAAATGACAGTCCAAAAACATTTTTTTTCAACTTTTTTCAATTTTACCCCCGTGGGATATATATTCTACCCACACACATTTGGAACTCTCCTGGGGTACCCTCACACATATTATTCCCTCATTTAATGGATATTTTCACCAGAAAGTGAAGTTTTCAAAAAGTCAGAAAATTGGCTAAAAACGACTTAATATCAAGGACTCATCGGGCGAATCGCTCTGGAACTGAAATCGGAATGCTTACTGACATTTTCCCTCCTTCGAAAGTCTGAAAAATGATGGAAAAATGACTAAGTCCAAAAAAATTTTTTTTAAACTTTTTTCAATTTTACCCCCGTGGGATAGGTATTCTACCCACACACATTTGGAACTCTCCTGGGGTACCCTCACACATATTATTCCCTCATTTAATGGATATTTTCACCAAAAAGTGAATTTTTCAAAAAGTCAGAAAATTGGCTGAAAACGAATCAATATTAAGGACTCATCGGGCGAATCACTCTAGAACTGAAATCGGAATACTCACTGACATTTTCCCCTCTCTGAAAGTCTGAAAAATGATGGGAAAATGACTAAGTCCAAAAAAAAATTTTTTAAACTTTTTTCAATTTTACCCCCGTGGCATATGTATTCTACCCACACACATTTGGAACTCTCCTGGGGTACCCTCACACATATTATTCCCTCATTTAATGTATATTTTCACCAAAAAAGTGAAGTTTTCAAAAAGTCAGAAAATTGGCTGAAAAAGACTTATTATCAAGAAATCATCAGGCGAATCGCTCTGGAACTGAACCCGCAATGCTCACTGACATTTTCCCCCCTTCGAAAGTCTGAAAAATGATGGAAAAATGACTAAGTCCAAAAAAAATGTTTTAAAACTTTTTTAAATTTTACCCCCGTGGGATATATATTCTACCCACACACATTTGGAACTCTCCTGGGGTACCCTCACACATATTATTCCCTCATTTAATGGATATTTTCACCAAAAAGTGAAGTTTTCAAAAAGTCAGAAAATTGGCTGAAAACGACTTAATATCAAGGACTCATCGGGCGAATCGCTCTGGAACTGAAATCGGAATGCTCACTGATATTTTCCCCTCTCCAAAAGTCTGAAAAATGATGGAAAAATGACTAAGTCCAAAAAAATTTTTTTAAAACTTTTTTCAATTTTACCCCCGTGGGATATATATTCTACGCACACACATTTGGAACTCTCCTGGGGTACCCTCACACATATTATTCCCTCATTTAATGGATATCGTCACCAAAAAGTGAAGTTTTCAAAAAGTCAGAAAATTGGCTGAAAATGACTTATTATCAAGGAATCATCAGGCGAATTGCTCTGGAACTGAACCGCAATGCTCACTGACATTTTCCACTCTCCGAAAGTCTGAAAAATGATGGAAAAATGACTAAGTCCAAAAAAAAATTTTTTAAACTTTTTTCAATTTTACCCCCGTGGCATATATATTCTACCCACACACATTTGGAACTCTCCTGGGGTACCCTCACACATATTATTCCCTCATTTAATGAATATTTTCACCAAAAAGTGAAGTTTTCAAAAAGTCCGAAAATAGGCTGAAAACGACTTAATATCAACAACTCATCGGGCGAATCGCTCTGGAACTGAAATCGGAATGCTCACTGATATTTTCCCCTCTCCAAAAGTCTGAAAAATGATGGAAAAATGACTAAGTCCAAAAAAAATTTTTTAAAACTTTTTTCAATTTTACCCCCGTGGGATATATATTCTACGCAAACACATTTGGAACTCTCCTGGGGTACCCTCACACATATTATTCCCTCATTTAATGGATATTTTCACCAAAAAGTGAAGTTTTCAAAAAGTCAGAAAATTGGCTGAAAATGACTTATTATCAAGGAATCATCAGGCGAATCGCTCTGGAACTGAACCCGCAATGCTCACTGACATTTTCCACTCTCCGAAAGTCTGAAAAATGATGGAAAAATGACAGTCCAAAAACATTTTTTTTCAACTTTTTTCAATTTTACCCCCGTGGGATATATATTCTACCCACACACATTTGGAACTCTCCTGGGGTACCCTCACACATATTATTCCCTCATTTAATGGATATTTTCACCAGAAAGTGAAGTTTTCAAAAAGTCAGAAAATTGGCTAAAAACGACTTAATATCAAGGACTCATCGGGCGAATCGCTCTGGAACTGAAATCGGAATGCTTACTGACATTTTCCCTCCTTCGAAAGTCTGAAAAATGATGGAAAAATGACTAAGTCCAAAAAAATTTTTTTTAAACTTTTTTCAATTTTACCCCCGTGGGATAGGTATTCTACCCACACACATTTGGAACTCTCCTGGGGTACCCTCACACATATTATTCCCTCATTTAATGGATATTTTCACCAAAAAGTGAATTTTTCAAAAAGTCAGAAAATTGGCTGAAAACGAATCAATATTAAGGACTCATCGGGCGAATCACTCTAGAACTGAAATCGGAATACTCACTGACATTTTCCCCTCTCTGAAAGTCTGAAAAATGATGGGAAAATGACTAAGTCCAAAAAAAAATTTTTTAAACTTTTTTCAATTTTACCCCCGTGGCATATGTATTCTACCCACACACATTTGGAACTCTCCTGGGGTACCCTCACACATATTATTCCCTCATTTAATGTATATTTTCACCAAAAAAGTGAAGTTTTCAAAAAGTCCGAAAATTGGCTGAAAACGACTTAATATCAAGGACTCATCGGGCGAATCGCTCTGGAACTGAAATCGGAATGCTCACTGACATTTTCCCTCCTTCGAAAGCCTGAAAACTGATGGAAAAATGACTAAGTCCAAAAAAAAATTTTTTAAACTTTTTTCAAATTTACCCCCGTGGCATATATATTCTACCCACACACATTTGGAACTCTCCTGGGGTACCCTCACACATATTATTCCCTCATTTAATGAATATTTTCACCAAAAAGTGAAGTTTTCAAAAAGTCCGAAAATAGACTGAAAACGACTTAATATCAAGGACTCATCGGGCGAATCGCTCTGGAACTGAAATCGGAATGCTCACTGACATTTTCCCCTCTCCAAAAGTCTGAAAACTGATGGAAAAATGACTAAGTCCAAAAAAATTTTTTTAAAACTTTTTTCAAATTTACCCCCGTGGCATATATATTCTACCCACACACATTTGGAACTCTCCTGGGGTACCCTCACACATATTATTCCCTCATTTAATGAATATTTTCACCAAAAAGTGAAGTTTTCAAAAAGTCCGAAAATAACCTGAAAACGACTTAATATCAAGGACTCATCGGGCGAATCGCTCTGGAACTGAAATCGGAATGCTCACTGACATTTTCCCCTCTCCAAAAGTCTGAAAAATGATGGAAAAATGACTAAGTCCAAAAAAATTTTTTTAAAACTTTTTTCAATTTTACCCCCGTGGCATATATATTCTACCCACACACATTTGGAACTCTCCTGGGGTACCCTCACACATATTATTCCCTCATTTAATGGATATTTTCACCAAAAAGTGAAGTTTTCAAAAAGTCAGAAAATTTTCTGAAAACGACCTAATATCAAGGACTCATCGGGCGAATCACTCTGGAACTGAAATCGGAATACTCACTGACATTTTCCCCTCCCCGAAAGTCTGAAAAATGATGGAAAAATGACTAAGTCCAAAAAAAATTTTTCTCAACTTTTTTCAATTTTACCCCTGTGGTATATACATTCTACCCACACACATTTGGAACTCTCCTGGGGTACCCTCACACATATTATTCCCTCATTTAATGTATAATTTCACCAAAAAAGTGAAGTTTCCAAAAAGTCCGAAAATTGGCTGAAAACGACTTAATATCAAGGACTCATAGGGCGAATCGCTCTGGAACTGAAATCGGAATGCTCACTGACATTTTCCCTCCTTCGAAAGCCTGAAAACTGATGGAAAAATGACTAAGTCCAAAAAAAAATTTTTTAAACTTTTTTCAATTTTACCCCCGTGGCATATATATTCTACCCACACACATTTGGAACTCTCCTGGGGTACCCTCACACATATTATTCCCTCATTTAATGAATATTTTCACCAAAAAGTGAAGTTTTCAAAAAGTCCGAAAATAGGCTGAAAACGACTTAATATCAAGAACTCATCGGGCGAATCGCTCTGGAACTGAAATCGGAATGCTCACTGATATTTTCCCCTCTCCAAAAGTCTGAAAAATGATGGAAAAATGACTAAGTCCAAAAAAAATTTTTTAAAACTTTTTTCAATTTTACCCCCGTGGGATATATATTCTACGCAAACACATTTGGAACTCTCCTGGGGTACCATCACACATATTATTCCCTCATTTAATGGATATTTTCACCAAAAAGTGAAGTTTTCAAAAAGTCAGAAAATTGGCTGAAAATGACTTATTATCAAGGAATCATCAGGCGAATCGCTCTGGAACTGAACCCGCAATGCTCACTGACATTTTCCACTCTCCGAAAGTCTGAAAAATGATGGAAAAATGACAGTCCAAAAACATTTTTTTTCAACTTTTTTCAATTTTACCCCCGTGGGATATGTATTCTACCCACACACATTTGGAACTCTCCTGGGGTACCCTCACACATATTATTCCCTCATTTAATGGATATTTTCACCAAAAAGTGAATTTTTCAAAAAGTCAGAAAATTGGCTGAAAACGACTCAATATTAAGGACTCATCGGGCGAATCACTCTGGAACTGAAATCGGAATACTCACTGACATTTTCCCCTCTCCGAAAGTCTGAAAAATGATGGGAAAATGACTAAGTCCAAAAAAAATTTTTTTAAACTGTTTTCAATTTTACCCCCGTGGCATATGTATTCTACCCACACACATTTGGAACTCTCCTGGGGTACCCTCACACATATTATTCCCTCATTTAATGGATATTTTCACCAGAAAGTGAAGTTTTCAAAAAGTCAGAAAATTGGCTAAAAACGACTTAATATCAAGGACTCATCGGGAGAATCACTCTGAAACTGAAATCGGAATACTCACTGACATTTTCCCCTCTCCGAAAGTCTGAAAAATGATGGGAAAATGACTAAGTCCAAAAAAAAATTTTTTCAACTTTTTTCAATTTTACCCCTGTGGTATATACATTCTACCCACACACATTTGGAACTCTCCTGGGGTACCCTCACACATATAATTCCCGCATTTAATGTATATTTTCACCAAAAAAGTGAAGTTTTCAAAAAGTCCGAAAATTGGCTGAAAATTACTTAATATCCAGGACTCATCGGGCGAATCGCTCTGGAACTGAAATCGGAATGCTCACTGAAATTTTCGCTCCTTCGAAAGTCTGAAAAATGATGGAAAAATGACTAAGTCCAAAAAAAATTTTTTTAAACTTTTTTCAATTTTACCCCTGTGGGATATACATTCTACCCACACACATTTGGAACTCTCCTGGGGTACCCTCACACATATTATTCCCTCATTTAATGTATATTTTCACCAAAAAAGTGAAGTTTTCAAAAAGTCCGAAAATTGGCTGAAAACGACTTAATATCAAGGACTCATCAGGCGAATCGCTCTGGAACTGAAATCGGAATGCTCACTGACATTTTCCCTCCTTCGAAAGCCTGAAAAATGATGGAAAAATGACTAAGTCCAAAAAAAATTTTTTTTAACTTTTTTCAATTTTACCCCCGTGGCATATATATTCTACCCACACACATTTGGAACTCTCCTGGGGTACCCTCACACATATTATTCCCTCATTTAATGAATATTTTCACCAAAAAGTGAAGTTTTCAAAAAGTCAGAAAATTGGCTGAAAACGACATAATATCAAGGAATCATCGGGCAAATCGCTCTGGAACTGAAATCGGAATGCTCACTGACATTTTCCCCCCTTCGAAAGTCTGAAAAATGATGGAAAAATGACTAAGTCCAAAAAAAATTTTTTAAAACTTTTTCAATTTTACCCCCGTGGGATATGTATTCTACCCACACACATTTGGAACTCTCCTGGGGTACCCTCACACATATTATTCCCTCATTAAATGGATATTTTCACCAAAAAGTGAAGTTTTCAAAAAGTCAGAAAATTGGCTGAAAATGACTTATTATCAAGGAATCATCAGGCGAATCGCTCTGGAACTGAACCCACAATGCTCACTGAAATTTTCCACTCTCCGAAAGTCTGAAAAATGATGGAAAAATGACAGTCCAAAAACATTTTTTTTCAACTTTTTTCAATTTTACCCCCGTGGGATATATATTCTACCCACACACATTTGGAACTCTCCTGGGGTACCCTCACACATATTATTCCCTCATTTAATGGATATTTTCACCAAAAAGTGAAGTTTTCAAAAAGTCAGAAATTTGGCTGAAAACGACTCAATATCAAGGACTCATCAGGCGAATCGCTCTGGAACTGAAATCGGAATGCTCACTGACATTTTCCCTCCTTCGAAAGTCTGAAAAATGATGGAAAAATGACTAAGTCCAAAAAAATTTTTTTTAAACTTTTTTCAATTTTACCCCCGTGGGATATGTATTCTACCCACACACATTTGGAACTCTCCTGGGGTACCTTCACACATATTATTCCCTCATTTAATGATTATTTTTACCAAAAAGTGAAGTTTTCAAAAAGTCCGAAAATAGGCTGAAAACGACTTAATATCAAGGACTCATCGGGCGAATTGCTCTGGAACTGAAATCGGAATGCTCACTGACATTTTCCCCCCTTCGAAAGTCTGAAAAATGATGGAAAAATGACTAAGTCCAAAAAAATTTTTTTTAAACTTTTTTCAATTTTACCCCCGTGGGATATGTATTCTACCCACACACATTTGGAACTCTCCTGGGGTATCCTCACACATATTATTGCCTCATTTAATGGATATTTTCACCAAAAAGTGAAGTTTTCAAAAAGTCAGAAAATTGACTGAAAATGACTTATTATCAAGGAACCATCGGGCGAATCGCTCTGGAACTGAAATCGGTATGCTCACTGACATTTTCCACTCTCCGAAAGTCTGAAAAATGATGGAAAAATGACTAAGTCCAAAAAAATTTTTTTGCAACTTTTTTAAATTTTACCCCGTGGGATATATATTCTACCCACACACATTTGGAACTCTCCTGGGGTACCCTCACACATATTATTCCCTCATTTAATGAATATTTTCACCAAAAATTGAAGTTTTCAAAAAGTCCGAAAATAGGCTGAAAACGACTTAATATCAACAACTCATCGGGCGAATCGCTCTGGAACTGAAATCGGAATGCTCACTGATATTTTCCCCTCTCCAAAAGTCTGAAAAATGATGGAAAAATGACTAAGTCCAAAAAAAATTTTTTAAAACTTTTTTCAATTTTACCCCCGTGGGATATATATTCTACGCAAACACATTTGGAACTCTCCTGGGGTACCCTCACACATATTATTCCCTCATTTAATGGATATTTTCACCAAAAAGTGAAGTTTTCAAAAAGTCAGAAAATTGGCTGAAAATTACTTATTATCAAGGAATCATCAGGCGAATCGCTCTGGAACTGAACCCGCAATGCTCACTGACATTTTCCACTCTCCGAAAGTCTGAAAAATGATGGAAAAATGACAGTCCAAAAACATTTTTTTTCAACTTTTTTCAATTTTACCCCCGTGGGATATATATTCTACCCACACACATTTGGAACTCTCCTGGGGTACCCTCACACATATTATTCCCTCACTTAATGGATATTTTCACCAGAAAGTGAAGTTTTCAAAAAGTCAGAAAATTGGCTAAAAACGACTTAATATCAAGGACTCATCGGGCGAATCGCTCTGGAACTGAAATCGGAATGCTTACTGACATTTTCCCTCCTTCGAAAGTCTGAAAAATGATGGGAAAATGACTAAGTCCAAAAAAAAATTTTTTAAACTTTTTTCAATTTTACCCCCGTGGCATATATATTCTACCCACACACATTTGGAACTCTCCTGGGGTACCCTCACACATATTATTCCCTCATTTAATGAATATTTTCACCAAAAAGTGAAGTTTTCAAAAAGTCCGAAAATAGACTGAAAACGACTTAATATCAAGGACTCATCGGGCGAATCGCTCTGGAACTGAAATCGGAATGCTCACTGACATTTTCCCCTCTCCAAAAGTCTGAAAACTGATGGAAAAATGACTAAGTCCAAAAAAATTTTTTTAAAACTTTTTTCAAATTTACCCCCGTGGCATATATATTCTACCCACACACATTTGGAACTCTCCTGGGGTACCCTCACACATATTATTCCCTCATTTAATGAATATTTTCACCAAAAAGTGAAGTTTTCAAAAAGTCCGAAAATAGGCTGAAAACGACTTAATATCAAGGACTCATCGGGCGAATCGCTCTGGAACTGAAATCGGAATGCTCACTGACATTTTCCCCTCTCCAAAAGTCTGAAAAATGATGGAAAAATGACTAAGTCCAAAAAAATTTTTTTAAAACTTTTTTCAATTTTACCCCCGTGGCATATATATTCTACGCACACACATTTGGAACTCTCCTGGGGTACCCTCACACATATTATTCCCTCATTTAATGGATATTTTCACCAAAAAGTGAAGTTTTCAAAAAGTCAGAAAATTGGCTGAAAATGACTTATTATCAAGGAATCATCAGGCGAATCGCTCTGGAACTGAACCCGCAATGCTCACTGACATTTTCCACTCTCCAAAAGTCTGAAAAATGATGGAAAAATGACAGTCCAAAAACATTTTTTTTCAACTTTTTTCAATTTTACCCCCGTGGGATATATATTCTACCCACACACATTTGGAACTCTCCTGGGGTACCCTCACACATATTATTCCCTCATTTAATGGATATTTTCACCAAAAAGTGAAGTTTTCAAAAAGTCAGAAAATTTTCTGAAAACGACCTAATATCAAGGACTCATCGGGCGAATCACTCTGGAACTGAAATCGGAATACTCACTGACATTTTCCCCTCCCGGAAAGTCTGAAAAATGATGGAAAAATGACTAAGTCCAAAAAAAATTTTTCTCAACTTTTTTCAATTTTACCCCTGTGGTATATACATTCTACCCACACACATTTGGAACTCTCCTGGGGTACCCTCACACATATTATTCCCTCATTTAATGTATATTTTCACCAAAAAAGTGAAGTTTCCAAAAAGTCCGAAAATTGGCTGAAAACGACTTAATATCAAGGACTCATCGGGCGAATCGCTCTGGAACTGAAATCGGAATGCTCACTGACATTTTCCCTCCTTCGAAAGCCTGAAAACTGATGGAAAAATGACTAAGTCCAAAAAAAAATTTTTTAAACTTTTTTCAATTTTACCCCCGTGGCATATATATTCTACCCACACACATTTGGAACTCTCCTGGGGTACCCTCACACATATTATTCCCTCATTTAATGAATATTTTCACCAAAAAGTGAAGTTTTCAAAAAGTCCGAAAATAGGCTGAAAACGACTTAATATCAAGAACTCATCGGGCGAATCGCTCTGGAACTGAAATCGGAATGCTCACTGATATTTTCCCCTCTCCGAAAGTCTGAAAAATGATGGAAAAATGACAGTCCAAAAACATTTTTTTTCAACTTTTTTCAATTTTACCCCCGTGGGATATGTATTCTACCCACACACATTTGGAACTCTCCTGGGGTACCCTCACACATATTATTCCCTCATTTAATGGATATTTTCACCAAAAAGTGAATTTTTCAAAAAGTCAGAAAATTGGCTGAAAACGACTCAATATTAAGGACTCATCGGGCGAATCACTCTGGAACTGAAATCGGAATACTCACTGACATTTTCCCCTCTCCGAAAGTCTGAAAAATGATGGGAAAATGACTAAGTCCCAAAAAAAATTTTTTAAACTTTTTTCAATTTTACCCCCGTGGCATATGTATTCTACCCACACACATTTGGAACTCTCCTGGGGTACCCTCACACATATTATTCCCTCATTTAATGGATATTTTCACCAGAAAGTGAAGTTTTCAAAAAGTCAGAAAATTGGCTAAAAACGACTTAATATCAAGGACTCATCGGGCGAATCACTCTGAAACTGAAATCGGAATACTCACTGACATTTTCCCCTCTCCGAAAGTCTGAAAAATGATGGGAAAATGACTAAGTCCAAAAAAAATTTTTTTCAACTTTTTTCAATTTTACCCCTGTGGTATATACATTCTACCCACACACATTTGGAACTCTCCTGGGGTACCCTCACACATATTATTGCCTCATTTAATGGATATTTTCACCAAAAAGTGAAGTTTTCAAAAAGTCCGAAAATTGGCTGAAAACGACTCAATATTAAGGACTCATAGGGCGAATCGCTCTGGAACTGAAATCGCAATGCTCACTGACATTTTCGCTCCTTCGAAAGTCTGAAAAATGATGGAAAAATGACTAAGTCCAAAAAAAATTTTTTTAAACTTTTTTCAATTTTACCCCTGTGGGATATACATTCTACCCACACACATTTGGAACTCTCCTGGGGTACCCTCACACATATTATTCCCTCATTTAATGATTATTTTTACCAAAAAGTGAAGTTTTCAAAAAGTCCGAAAATAGGCTGAAAACGACTTAATATCAAGGACTCATCGGGCGAATTGCTCTGGAACTGAAATCGGAATGCTCACTGACATTTTCCCCCCTTCGAAAGTCTGAAAAATGATGGAAAAATGACTAAGTCCAAAAAAATTTTTTTTAAACTTTTTTCAATTTTACCCCCGTGGGATATGTATTCTACCCACACACATTTGGAACTCTCCTGGGGTACCCTCACACATATTATTGCCTCATTTAATGGATATTTTAACCAAAAAGTGAAGTTTTCAAAAAGTCAGAAAATTGACTGAAAATGACTTATTATCAAGGAATCATCGGGCGAATCGCTCTGGAACTGAAATCGGTATGCTCACTGACATTTTCCACTCTCCGAAAGTCTGAAAAATGATGGAAAAATGACTAAGTCCAAAAAAATTTTTTTGCAACTTTTTTAAATTTTACCCCGTGGGATATATATTCTACCCACACACATTTGGAACTCTCCTGGGGTACCCTCACACATATTATTCCCTCATTTAATGGATATTTTCACCAAAAAGTAAAGTTTTCAAAAAGTCAGAAAATTGGCTGAAAATGACTCAATATTAAGGACTCATCGGGCGAATCGCTCTGGAACTGAAATCGGAATGCTCACTGACATTTTCGCTCCTTCGAAAGTCTGAAAAATGATGGAAAAATGACTAAGTCCAAAAAAAATTTTTTTTCAACTTTTTTCAATTTTACCCCCGTGGGATATGTATTCTACCCACACACATTTGGAACTCTCCTGTGGTACCCTCACACATATTATTCCCTCATTTAATGTATATTTTCACCAAAAAAGTGAAGTTTTCAAAAAGTCCGAAAATTGGCTGAAAACGACTTAATATCAAGGACTCATCGGGCGAATTGCTCTGGAACTGAAATCGGAATGCTCACTGACATTTTCCCCCCTTCGAAAGTCTGAAAAATGATAGAAAAATGACTAAGTCCAAAAAAAATTTTTTAAAACTTTTTTCAATTTTACCCCCGTGGGATATATATTCTACGCACACACATTTGGAACTCTCCTGGGGTACCCTCACACATATTATTCCCTCATTTAATGGATATTTTCACCAAAAAGTGAAGTTTTCAAAAAGTCAGAAAATTGGCTGAAAATGACTTATTATCAAGGAATCATCGGGCGAATCGCTCTGGAACTGAAATCGGAATGCTCACTGATATTTTCCCCTCTCCAAAAGTCTGAAAAATGATGTAAAAATGACAGTCCAAAAACATTTTTTTTCAACTTTTTTCAATTTTACCCCCGTGGGATATATATTCTACCCACACACATTTGGAACTCTCCTGGGGTACCCTCACACATATTATTCCCTCATTTAATGGATATTTTCACCAAAAAGTGAAGTTTTCAAAAAGTCAGAAAATTTTCTGAAAACGACCTAATATCAAGGACTCATCTGGCGAATCACTCTGGAACTGAAATCGGAATACTCACTGACATTTTCCCCTCCCTGAAAGTCTGAAAAATGATGGAAAAATGACTAAGTCCAAAAAAAATGTTTTAAAACTTTTTTAAATTTTACCCCCGTGGGATATATATTCTACGCACACACATTTGGAACTCTCCTGGGGTACCCTCACACATATTATTACCTCATTTAATGGATATTTTCACCAAAAAGTGAAGTTTTCAAAAAGTCCGAAAATTGGCTGAAAACGACTTGATATCAAGGACTCATCCGCCGAATCGCTCTGGAACTGAAATCGGAATGCTCACTGACATTTTCCCTCCTTCGAAAGCCTGAAAAATGCTGGAAAAATGACTAAGTCCAAAAAAAAAATTTTTAAACTTTTTTCAATTTTACCCCCGTGGCATATATATTCAACCCACACACATTTGGAACTCTCCTGGGGTACCCTCACACATATTATTCCCTCATTTAATGAATATTTTCACCAAAAAGTGAAGTTTTCAAAAAGTCAGAAAATTGGCTGAAAACGACAAAATATCAAGGAATCATCGGGCAAATCGCTCTGGAACTGAAATCGGAATGCTCACTGACATTTTCCCCCCTTCGAAAGTCTGAAAAATGATGGAAAAATGAATAAGTCCAAAAAAATTTTTTTTAAACTTTTTCCAATTTTACCCCCGTGGGATATATATTCTACCCACACACATTTGGAACTCTCCTGGGGTACCCTCACACATATTATTCCCTCATTTAATGAATATTTTCACCAAAAAGTGAAGTTTTCAAAAAGTCAGAAAATTGGCTGAAAACGACAAAATATCAAGGAATCATCGGGCAAATCGCTCTGGAACTGAAATCGGAATGCTCACTGACATTTTCCCCCCTTCGAAAGTCTGAAAAATGATGGAAAAATGACTAAGTCCAAAAAAAATGTTTTAAAACTTTTTTAAATTTTACCCCCGTGGGATATATATTCTACCCACACACATTTGGAACTCTCCTGGGGTACCCTCACACATATTATTCCCTCATTTAATGGATATTTTCACCAAAAAGTGAAGTTTTCAAAAAGTCAGAAAATTGGCTGAAAATGACTTATTATCAAGAAATCATCAGGCGAATCGCTCTGGAACTGAACCCGCAATGCTCACTGACATTTTCCACTCTCCGAAAGTCTGAAAAATGATGGAAAAATGACAGTCCAAAAACATGTTTTTTCAACTTTTTTCAATTTTACCCCCGTGGGATATATATTCTACCCACACACATTTGGAACTCTCCTGGGGTACCCTCACACATATTATTCCCTCATTTAATGAATATTTTCACCAAAAAGTGAAGTTTTCAAAAAGTCAGAAAATTGGCTGAAAACGACAAAATATCAAGGAATCATCGGGCAAATCGCTCTGGAACTGAAATCGGAATGCTCACTGACATTTTCCCCCCTTCGAAAGTCTGAAAAATGATGGAAAAATGAATAAGTCCAAAAAATTTTTTTTTAAACTTTTTCCAATTTTACCCCCGTGGGATATATATTCTACCCACACACATTTGGAACTCTCCTGGGGTACCCTCACACATATTATTCCCTCATTTAATGAATATTTTCACCAAAAAGTGAAGTTTTCAAAAAGTCAGAAAATTGGCTGAAAACGACAAAATATCAAGGAATCATCGGGCAAATCGCTCTGGAACTGAAATCGGAATGCTCACTGACATTTTCCCCCCTTCGAAAGTCTGAAAAATGATGGAAAAATGACTAAGTCCAAAAAAAATGTTTTAAAACTTTTTTAAATTTTACCCCCGTGGGATATATATTCTACCCACACACATTTGGAACTCTCCTGGGGTACCCTCACACATATTATTCCCTCATTTAATGGATATTTTCACCAAAAAGTGAAGTTTTCAAAAAGTCAGAAAATTGGCTGAAAATGACTTATTATCAAGAAATCATCAGGCGAATCGCTCTGGAACTGAACCCGCAATGCTCACTGACATTTTCCACTCTCCGAAAGTCTGAAAAATGATGGAAAAATGACAGTCCAAAAACATGTTTTTTCAACTTTTTTCAATTTTACCCCCGTGGGATATATATTCTACCCACACACATTTGGAACTCTCCTGGGGTACCCTCACACATATTATTCCCTCATTTAATGAATATTTTCACCAAAAAGTGAAGTTTTCAAAAAGTCAGAAAATTGGCTGAAAACGACAAAATATCAAGGAATCATCGGGCAAATCGCTCTGGAACTGAAATCGGAATGCTCACTGACATTTTCCCCCCTTCGAAAGTCTGAAAAATGATGGAAAAATGAATAAGTCCAAAAAAATTTTTTTTAAACTTTTTCCAATTTTACCCCCGTGGGATATATATTCTACCCACACACATTTGGAACTCTCCTGGGGTACCCTCACACATATTATTCCCTCATTTAATGAATATTTTCACCAAAAAGTGAAGTTTTCAAAAAGTCAGAAAATTGGCTGAAAACGACAAAATATCAAGGAATCATCGGGCAAATCGCTCTGGAACTGAAATCGGAATGCTCACTGACATTTTCCCCCCTTCGAAAGTCTGAAAAATGATGGAAAAATGACTAAGTCCAAAAAAATTTTTTTAAAACTTTTTTCAATTTTACCCCCGTGGGATATATATTCTACGCACACACATTTGGAACTCTCCTGGGGTACCCTCACACATATTATTCCCTCATTTAATGGATATCTTCACCAAAAAGTGAAGTTTTCAAAAAGTCAGAAAATTGGCTGAAAATGACTTATTATCAAGGAATCATGAGGCGAATCGCTCTGGAACTGAACCGCAATGCTCACTGACATTTTCCACTCTCTGAAAGTCTGAAAAATGATGGAAAAATGACAGTCCAAAAACATTTTTTTTCAACTTTTTTCAATTTTACCACCGTGGGATATATATTCTACCCACACACATTTGGAACTCTCCTGGGGTACCCTCACACATATTATTCCCTCATTTAATGGATATTTTCACCAAAAAGTGAAGTTTTCAAAAAGTCAGAAAATTGGCTGAAAACGACCTAATATCAAGGACTCATCGGGCGAATCACTCTGGAACTGAAATCGGAATACTCACTGACATTTTCCCCTCTCCGAAAGTCTGAAAAATGATGGAAAAATGACTAAGTCCAAAAAAAATTTTTTTCAACTTTTTTCAATTTTACCCCTGTGGTATATACATTCTACCCACACACATTTGGAACTCTCCTGGGGTACCCTCACACATATTATTCCCTCATTTAATGTATATTTTCACCAAAAAAGTGAAGTTTTCAAAAAGTCCGAAAATTGGCTGAAAACGACTTAATATCAAGGACTCATCGGGCGAATCGCTCTGGAACTGAAATCGGAATGCTCACTGACATTTTCCCTCCTTCGAAAGCCTGAAAACTGATGGAAAAATGACTAAGTCCAAAAAAAAATTTTTTAAACTTTTTTCAAATTTACCCCCGTGGCATATATATTCTACCCACACACATTTGGAACTCTCCTGGGGTACCCTCACACATATTATTCCCTCATTTAATGGAAATTTTCACCAAAAAGTGAAGTTTTCAAAAAGTCAGAAAATTGGCTGAAAATGACTTATTATCAAGGAATCATCAGGCGAATCGCTATGGAACTGAACCCACAATGCTCACTGACATTTTCCACTCTCCGAAAGTCTGAAAAATGATGGAAAAATGACAGTCCAAAAACATTTTTTTTCAACTTTTTTCAATTTTACCCCCGTGGGATATATATTCTACCCACACACATTTGGAACTCTCCTGGGGTACCCTCACACATATTATTCCCTCATTTAATGGATATTTTCACCAAAAAGTGAAGTTTTCAAAAAGTCAGAAAATTGGCTGAAAACGACTCAATATCAAGGACTCATCAGGCGAATCGCTCTGGAACTGAAATCGGAATGCTCACTGACATTTTCCCTCCTTCGAAAGTCTGAAAAATGATGGAAAAATGACTAAGTCCAAAAAAATTTTTTTTAAACTTTTTTCAATTTTACCCCCGTGGGATATGTATTCTACCCACACACATTTGGAACTCTCCTGGGGTACCCTCACACATATTATTCCCTCATTTAATGATTATTTTTACCAAAAAGTGAAGTTTTCAAAAAGTCCGAAAATAGGCTGAAAACGACTAAATATCAAGGACTCATCGGGCGAATTGCTCTGGAACTGAAATCGGAATGCTCACTGACATTTTCCCCCCTTCGAAAGTCTGAAAAATGATGGAAAAATGACTAAGTCCAAAAAAATTTTTTTTAAACTTTTTTCAATTTTACCCCCGTGGGATATGTATTCTACCCACACACATTTGGAACTCTCCTGGGGTACCCTCACACATATTATTCCCTCATTTAATGGATATTTTCACCAAAAAGTGAAGTTTTCAAAAAGTCAGAAAATTGACTGAAAATGACTTATTATCAAGGAATCATCGGGCGAATCGCTCTGGAACTGAAATCGGTATGCTCACTGACATTTTCCACTCTCCGAAAGTCTGAAAAATGATGGAAAAATGACTAAGTCCAAAAAAACTTTTTTGCAACTTTTTTAAATTTTACCCCCGTGGGATATATATTCTACCCACACACATTTGGAACTCTCCTGGGGTACCCTCACACATATTATTCCCTCATTTAATGGATATTTTCACCAAAAAGTAAAGTTTTCAAAAAGTCAGAAAATTGGCTGAAAATGACTCAATATTAAGGACTCATCGGGCGAATCGCTCTGGAGCTGAAATCGGAATGCTCACTGACATTTTCCCTCCTTCGAAAGCCTGAAAACTGATGGAAAAATGACTAAGTCCAAAAAAAAAATTTTTAAACTTTTTTCAATTTTACCCCCGTGGCATATATATTCTACCCACACACATTTGGAACTCTCCTGGGGTTCCCTCACACATATTATTCCCTCATTTAATGAATATTTTCACCAAAAAGTGAAGTTTTCAAAAAGTCCGAAAATAGGCTGAAAACGACTTAATATCAAGGACTCATCGGGCGAATCGCTCTGGAACTGAAATCGGAATGCTCACTGATATTTTCCCCTCTCCAAAAGTCTGAAAAATGATGTAAAAATGACAGTCCAAAAACATTTTTTTTCAACTTTTTTCAATTTTACTCCCGTGGGATATATATTCTACCCACACACATTTGGAACTCTCCTGGGGTACCCTCACACATATTATTCCCTCATTTAATGGATATTTTCACCAAAAAGTGAAGTTTTCAAAAAGTCAGAAAATTTTCTGAAAACGACCTAATATCAAGGACTCATCTGGCGAATCACTCTGGAACTGAAATCGGAATACTCACTGACATTTTCCCCTCCCTGAAAGTCTGAAAAATGATGGAAAAATGACTAAGTCCAAAAAAAATGTTTTAAAACTTTTTTAAATTTTACCCCCGTGGGATATATATTCTAGGCACACACATTTGGAACTCTCCTGGGGTACCCTCACACATATTATTCCCTCATTTAATGGATATTTTCACCAAAAAGTGAAGTTTTCAAAAAGTCCGAAAATTGGCTGAAAACGACATGATATCAAGGACTCATCCGCCGAATCGCTCTGGAACTGAAATCGGAATGCTCACTGACATTTTCCCTCCTTCGAAAGCCTGAAAAATGCTGGAAAAATGACTAAGTCCAAAAAAAAAATTTTTAAACTTTTTTCAATTTTACCCCCGTGGCATATATATTCAACCCACACACATTTGGAACTCTCCTGGGGTACCCTCACACATATTATTCCCTCATTTAATGAATATTTTCACCAAAAAGTGAAGTTTTCAAAAAGTCAGAAAATTGGCTGAAAATGACTTATTATCAAGAAATCATCAGGCGAATCGCTCTGGAACTGAACCCGCAATGCTCACTGACATTTTCCACTCTCCGAAAGTCTGAAAAATGATGGAAAAATGACAGTCCAAAAACATGTTTTTTCAACTTTTTTCAATTTTACCCCCGTGGGATATATATTCTACCCACACACATTTGGAACTCTCCTGGGGTACCCTCACACATATTATTCCCTCATTTAATGAATATTTTCACCAAAAAGTGAAGTTTTCAAAAAGTCAGAAAATTGGCTGAAAACGACAAAATATCAAGGAATCATCGGGCAAATCGCTCTGGAACTGAAATCGGAATGCTCACTGACATTTTCCCCCCTTCGAAAGTCTGAAAAATGATGGAAAAATGAATAAGTCCAAAAAAATTTTTTTTAAACTTTTTCCAATTTTACCCCCGTGGGATATATATTCTACCCACACACATTTGGAACTCTCCTGGGGTACCCTCACACATATTATTCCCTCATTTAATGAATATTTTCACCAAAAAGTGAAGTTTTCAAAAAGTCAGAAAATTGGCTGAAAACGACAAAATATCAAGGAATCATCGGGCAAATCGCTCTGGAACTGAAATCGGAATGCTCACTGACATTTTCCCCCCTTCGAAAGTCTGAAAAATGATGGAAAAATGACTAAGTCCAAAAAAAATGTTTTAAAACTTTTTTAAATTTTACCCCCGTGGGATATATATTCTACCCACACACATTTGGAACTCTCCTGGGGTACCCTCACACATATTATTCCCTCATTTAATGGATATTTTCACCAAAAAGTGAAGTTTTCAAAAAGTCAGAAAATTGGCTGAAAACGACTTAATATCAAGGACTCATCGGGCGAATCGCTCTGGAACTGAAATCGGAATGCTCACTGATATTTTCCCCTCTCCAAAAGTCTGAAAAATGATGGAAAAATGACTAAGTCCAAAAAAATTTTTTTAAAACTTTTTTCAATTTTACCCCCGTGGGATATATATTCTACGCACACACATTTGGAACTCTCCTGGGGTACCCTCACACATATTATTCCCTCATTTAATGGATATCTTCACCAAAAAGTGAAGTTTTCAAAAAGTCAGAAAATTGGCTGAAAATGACTTATTATCAAGGAATCATGAGGCGAATCGCTCTGGAACTGAACCGCAATGCTCACTGACATTTTCCACTCTCTGAAAGTCTGAAAAATGATGGAAAAATGACAGTCCAAAAACATTTTTTTTCAACTTTTTTCAATTTTACCACCGTGGGATATATATTCTACCCACACACATTTGGAACTCTCCTGGGGTACCCTCACACATATTATTCCCTCATTTAATGGATATTTTCACCAAAAAGTGAAGTTTTCAAAAAGTCAGAAAATTGGCTGAAAACGACCTAATATCAAGGACTCATCGGGCGAATCACTCTGGAACTGAAATCGGAATGCTCACTGACATTTTCCCCCCTTCGAAAGTCTGAAAAATGATGGAAAAATGACTAAGTCCAAAAAAATTTTTTTTAAACTTTTTTCAATTTTACCCCCGTGGGATATGTATTCTACCCACACACATTTGGAACTCTCCTGGGGTACCCTCACACATATTATTCCCTCATTTAATGGATATTTTCACCAAAAAGTGAAGTTTTCAAAAAGTCAGAAAATTGACTGAAAATGACTTATTATCAAGGAATCATCGGGCGAATCGCTCTGGAACTGAAATCGGTATGCTCACTGACATTTTCCACTCTCCGAAAGTCTGAAAAATGATGGAAAAATGACTAAGTCCAAAAAAACTTTTTTGCAACTTTTTTAAATTTTACCCCCGTGGGATATATATTCTACCCACACACATTTGGAACTCTCCTGGGGTACCCTCACACATATTATTCCCTCATTTAATGGATATTTTCACCAAAAAGTAAAGTTTTCAAAAAGTCAGAAAATTGGCTGAAAATGACTCAATATTAAGGACTCATCGGGCGAATCGCTCTGGAGCTGAAGTAGGAATGCTCACTGACATTTTCGCTCCTTCGAAAGTCTGAAAAATGATGGAAAAATGACTAAGTCCAAAAAAATTTTTTTTCAACTTTTTTCAATTTTACCCCCGTGGGATATGTATTCTACCCACACACATTTGGAACTCTCCTGTGGTATCCTCACACATATTATTCCCTCATTTAATGTATATTTTCACCAAAAAAGTGACGTTTTCAAAAAGTCAGAAAATTGGCTGAAAACGACCTAATATCAAGGACTCATCGGGCGAATCGCTCTGGAACTGAAATCGGAATGCTCACTGACATTTTCCCTCCTTCGAAAGCCTGAAAACTGATGGAAAAATGACTAAGTCCAAAAAAAAAATTTTTAAACTTTTTTCAATTTTACCCCCGTGGCATATATATTCTACCCACACACATTTGGAACTCTCCTGGGGTTCCCTCACACATATTATTCCCTCATTTAATGAATATTTTCACCAAAAAGTGAAGTTTTCAAAAAGTCCGAAAATAGGCTGAAAACGACTTAATATCAAGGACTCATCGGGCGAATCGCTCTGGAACTGAAATCGGAATGCTCACTGATATTTTCCCCTCTCCAAAAGTCTGAAAAATGATGTAAAAATGACAGTCCAAAAACATTTTTTTTCAACTTTTTTCAATTTTACCCCCGTGGGATATATATTCTACCCACACACATTTGGAACTCTCCTGGGGTACCCTCACACATATTATTCCCTCATTTAATGGATATTTTCACCAAAAAGTGAAGTTTTCAAAAAGTCAGAAAATTTTCTGAAAACGACCTAATATCAAGGACTCATCTGGCGAATCACTCTGGAACTGAAATCGGAATACTCACTGACATTTTCCCCTCCCTGAAAGTCTGAAAAATGATGGAAAAATGACTAAGTCCAAAAAAAATGTTTTAAAACTTTTTTAAATTTTACCCCCGTGGGATATATATTCTACGCACACACATTTGGAACTCTCCTGGGGTACCCTCACACATATTATTCCCTCATTTAATGGATATTTTCACCAAAAAGTGAAGTTTTCAAAAAGTCCGAAAATTGGCTGAAAACGACTTGATATCAAGGACTCATCCGCCGAATCGCTCTGGAACTGAAATCGGAATGCTCACTGACATTTTCCCTCCTTCGAAAGCCTGAAAAATGCTGGAAAAATGACTAAGTCCAAAAAAAAAATTTTTAAACTTTTTTCAATTTTACCCCCGTGGCATATATATTCAACCCACACACATTTGGAACTCTCCTGGGGTACCCTCACACATATTATTCCCTCATTTAATGAATATTTTCACCAAAAAGTGAAGTTTTCAAAAAGTCAGAAAATTGGCTGAAAACGACAAAATATCAAGGAATCATCGGGCAAATCGCTCTGGAACTGAAATCGGAATGCTCACTGACATTTTCCCCCCTTCGAAAGTCTGAAAAATGATGGAAAAATGAATAAGTCCAAAAAAATTTTTTTTTAACTTTTTCCAATTTTACCCCCGTGGGATATATATTCTACCCACACACATTTGGAACTCTCCTGGGGTACCCTCACACATATTATTCCCTCATTTAATGAATATTTTCACCAAAAAGTGAAGTTTTCAAAAAGTCAGAAAATTGGCTGAAAACGACAAAATATCAAGGAATCATCGGGCAAATCGCTCTGGAACTGAAATCGGAATGCTCACTGACATTTTCCCCCCTTCGAAAGTCTGAAAAATGATGGAAAAATGACTAAGTCCAAAAAAAATGTTTTAAAACTTTTTTAAATTTTACCCCCGTGGGATATATATTCTACCCACACACATTTGGAACTCTCCTGGGGTACCCTCACACATATTATTCCCTCATTTAATGGATATTTTCACCAAAAAGTGAAGTTTTCAAAAAGTCAGAAAATTTTCTGAAAACGACCTAATATCAAGGACTCATCGGGCGAATCACTCTGGAACTGAAATCAGAATACTCACTGACATTTTCCCCTCCCCGAAAGTCTGAAAAATGATGGAAAAATGACTAAGTCCAAAAAAAATTTTTCTCAACTTTTTTCAATTTTACCCCTGTGGTATATACATTCTACCCACACACATTTGGAACTCTCCTGGGGTACCCTCACACATATTATTCCCTCATTTAATGTATATTTTCACCAAAAAAGTGAAGTTTCCAAAAAGTCCGAAAATTGGCTGAAAACGACTTAATATCAAGGACTCATCGGGCGAATCGCTCTGGAACTGAAATCGGAATGCTCACTGACATTTTCCCTCCTTCGAAAGCCTGAAAACTGATGGAAAAATGACTAAGTCCAAAAAAAAATTTTTTAAACTTTTTTCAATTTTACCCCCGTGGCATATATATTCTACCCACACACATTTGGAACTCTCCTGGGGTACTCTCACACATATTATTCCCTCATTTAATGAATATTTTCACCAAAAAGTGAAGTTTTCAAAAAGTCCGAAAATAGGCTGAAAACGACTTAATATCAAGGACTCATCGGGCGAATCGCTCTGGAACTGAAATCGGAATGCTCACTGATATTTTCCCCTCTTCAAAAGTCTGAAAAATGATGGAAAAATGACTAAGTCCAAAAAAAATTTTTTTCAACTTTTTTCAATTTTACCCCCGTGGGATATATATTCTACGCAAACACATTTGGAACTCTCCTGGGGTACCCTCACACATTTTATTCCCTCATTTAATGGATATTTTCACGAAAAAGTGAAGTTTTCAAAAAGTCAGAAAATTGGCTGAAAATGACTTATTATCAAGGAATCATCAGGCGAATCGCTCTGGAACTGAACCCGCAATGCTCACTGACATTTTCCACTCTCCGAAAGTCTGAAAAATGATGGAAAAATGACAGTCCAAAAACATTTTTTTTCAACTTTTTTCAATTTTACCCCCGTGGGATATATATTCTACCCACACACATTTGGAACTCTCCTGGGGTACCCTCACACATATTATTCCCTCATTTAATGGATATTTTCACCAGAAAGTGAAGTTTTCAAAAAGTCAGAAAATTGGCTAAAAACGACTTAATATCAAGGACTCATCGGGCGAATCACTCTGGAACTGAAATCGGAATACTCACTGACATTTTCCCCTCTCCGAAAGTCTGAAAAATGATGGGAAAATGACTAAGTCCAAAAAAAATTTTTTTCAACTTTTTTCAATTTTACCCCTGTGGTATATACATTCTACCCACACACATTTGGAACTCTCCTGGGGTACCCTCACACATATTATTCCCGCATTTAATGTATATTTTCACCAAAAAAGTGAAGTTTTCAAAAAGTCCGAAAATTGGCTGAAAATGACTTAATATCCAGGACTCATCGGGCGAATCGCTCTGGAACTGAAATCGGAATGCTTACTGACATTTTCCCTCCTTCGAAAGTCTGAAAAATGATGGAAAAATGACTAAGTCCAAAAAAATTTTTTTTAAACTTTTTTCAATTTTACCCCCGTGGGTTATGTATTCTACCCACACACATTTGGAACTCTCCTGGGGTACCCTCACACATATTATTCCCTCATTTAATGGATATTTTCACCAAAAAGTGAAGTTTTCAAAAAGTCAGAAAATTGGCTGAAAACGACTCAATATTAAGGACTCATCGGGCGAATCACTCTGGAACTGAAATCGGAATACTCACTGACATTTTCCCCTCTCCGAAAGTCTGAAAAATGATGGGAAAATGACTAAGTCCAAAAAAAAATTTTTTAAACTTTTTTCAATTTTACCCCCGTGGCATATGTATTCTACCCACACACATTTGGAACTCTCCTGCGGTACCCTCACACATATTATTCCCTCATTTAATGGATATTTTCACCAGAAAGTGAAGTTTTCAAAAAGTCAGAAAATTGGCTAAAAACGACTTAATATCAAGGACTCATCGGGCGAATCACTCTGGAACTGAAATCGGAATACTCACTGACATTTTCCCCTCTCCGAAAGTCTGAAAAATGATGGGAAAATGACTAAGTCCAAAAAAAATTTTTTTCAACTTTTTTCAATTTTACCCCTGTGGTATATACATTCTACCCACACACATTTGGAACTCTCCTGGGGTACCCTCACACATATTATTCCCGCATTTAATGTATATTTTCACCAAAAAAGTGAAGTTTTCAAAAAGTCCGAAAATTGGCTGAAAATTACTTAATATCCAGGACTCACCGGGCGAATCGCTCTGGAACTGAAATCGGAATGGTCACTGACATTTTCGCTCCTTCGAAAGTCTGAGAAATGATGGAAAAATGACTAAGTCCAAAAAAAATTTTTTTAAACTTTTTTCAATTTTACCCCTGTGGGATATACATTCTACCCACACACATTTGGAACTCTCCTGGGGTACCCTGACACATATTATTCCCTCATTTAATGTATATTTTCACCAAAAAAGTGAAGTTTTCAAAAAGTCCGAAAATTGGCTGAAAACGACTTAATATCAAGGACTCATCAGGCGAATCGCTCTGGAACTGAAATCGGAATGCTCACTGACATTTTCCACTCTCCGAAAGTCTGAAAAATGATGGAAAAATGACAGTCCAAAAACATTTTTTTTCAACTTTTTTCAATTTTACCCCCGTGGGATATATATTCTACCCACACACATTTGGAACTCTCCTGGGGTACCCTCACACATATTATTCCCTCATTTAATGGATATTTTCACCAAAAAGTGAAGTTTTCAAAAAGTCAGAAAATTGGCTGAAAACGACTCAATATCAAGGACTCATCGGGCGAATCGCTCTGGAACTGAAATCGGAATGCTCACTGACATTTTCCCTCCTTCGAAAGCCTGAAAACTGATGGAAAAATGACTAAGTCCAAAAAAAAAATTTTTAAACTTTTTTCAATTTTACCCCCGTGGCATATATATTCTACCCACACACATTTGGAACTCTCCTGGGGTTCCCTCACACATATTATTCCCTCATTTAATGAATATTTTCACCAAAAAGTGAAGTTTTCAAAAAGTCCGAAAATAGGCTGAAAACGACTTAATATCAAGGACTCATCGGGCGAATCGCTCTGGAACTGAAATCGGAATGCTCACTGATATTTTCCCCTCTCCAAAAGTCTGAAAAATGATGTAAAAATGACAGTCCAAAAACATTTTTTTTCAACTTTTTTCAATTTTACCCCCGTGGGATATATATTCTACCCACACACATTTGGAACTCTCCTGGGGTACCCTCACACATATTATTCCCTCATTTAATGGATATTTTCACCAAAAAGTGAAGTTTTCAAAAAGTCAGAAAATTTTCTGAAAACGACCTAATATCAAGGACTCATCTGGCGAATCACTCTGGAACTGAAATCGGAATACTCACTGACATTTTCCCCTCCCTGAAAGTCTGAAAAATGATGGAAAAATGACTAAGTCCAAAAAAAATGTTTTAAAACTTTTTTAAATTTTACCCCCGTGGGATATATATTCTACGCACACACATTTGGAACTCTCCTGGGGTACCCTCACACATATTATTCCCTCATTTAATGGATATTTTCACCAAAAAGTGAAGTTTTCAAAAAGTCCGAAAATTGGCTGAAAACGACTTGATATCAAGGACTCATCCGCCGAATCGCTCTGGAACTGAAATCGGAATGCTCACTGACATTTTCCCTCCTTCGAAAGCCTGAAAAATGCTGGAAAAATGACTAAGTCCAAAAAAAAAATTTTTAAACTTTTTTCAATTTTACCCCCGTGGCATATATATTCAACCCACACACATTTGGAACTCTCCTGGGGTACCCTCACACATATTATTCCCTCATTTAATGAATATTTTCACCAAAAAGTGAAGTTTTCAAAAAGTCAGAAAATTGGCTGAAAACGACAAAATATCAAGGAATCATCGGGCAAATCGCTCTGGAACTGAAATCGGAATGCTCACTGACATTTTCCCCCCTTCGAAAGTCTGAAAAATGATGGAAAAATGAATAAGTCCAAAAAAATTTTTTTTTAACTTTTTCCAATTTTACCCCCGTGGGATATATATTCTACCCACACACATTTGGAACTCTCCTGGGGTACCCTCACACATATTATTCCCTCATTTAATGAATATTTTCACCAAAAAGTGAAGTTTTCAAAAAGTCAGAAAATTGGCTGAAAACGACAAAATATCAAGGAATCATCGGGCAAATCGCTCTGGAACTGAAATCGGAATGCTCACTGACATTTTCCCCCCTTCGAAAGTCTGAAAAATGATGGAAAAATGACTAAGTCCAAAAAAAATGTTTTAAAACTTTTTTAAATTTTACCCCCGTGGGATATATATTCTACCCACACACATTTGGAACTCTCCTGGGGTACCCTCACACATATTATTCCCTCATTTAATGGATATTTTCACCAAAAAGTGAAGTTTTCAAAAAGTCAGAAAATTTTCTGAAAACGACCTAATATCAAGGACTCATCGGGCGAATCACTCTGGAACTGAAATCAGAATACTCACTGACATTTTCCCCTCCCCGAAAGTCTGAAAAATGATGGAAAAATGACTAAGTCCAAAAAAAATTTTTCTCAACTTTTTTCAATTTTACCCCTGTGGTATATACATTCTACCCACACACATTTGGAACTCTCCTGGGGTACCCTCACACATATTATTCCCTCATTTAATGTATATTTTCACCAAAAAAGTGAAGTTTCCAAAAAGTCCGAAAATTGGCTGAAAACGACTTAATATCAAGGACTCATCGGGCGAATCGCTCTGGAACTGAAATCGGAATGCTCACTGACATTTTCCCTCCTTCGAAAGCCTGAAAACTGATGGAAAAATGACTAAGTCCAAAAAAAAATTTTTTAAACTTTTTTCAATTTTACCCCCGTGGCATATATATTCTACCCACACACATTTGGAACTCTCCTGGGGTACTCTCACACATATTATTCCCTCATTTAATGAATATTTTCACCAAAAAGTGAAGTTTTCAAAAAGTCCGAAAATAGGCTGAAAACGACTTAATATCAAGGACTCATCGGGCGAATCGCTCTGGAACTGAAATCGGAATGCTCACTGATATTTTCCCCTCTTCAAAAGTCTGAAAAATGATGGAAAAATGACTAAGTCCAAAAAAAATTTTTTTCAACTTTTTTCAATTTTACCCCCGTGGGATATATATTCTACGCAAACACATTTGGAACTCTCCTGGGGTACCCTCACACATTTTATTCCCTCATTTAATGGATATTTTCACGAAAAAGTGAAGTTTTCAAAAAGTCAGAAAATTGGCTGAAAATGACTTATTATCAAGGAATCATCAGGCGAATCGCTCTGGAACTGAACCCGCAATGCTCACTGACATTTTCCACTCTCCGAAAGTCTGAAAAATGATGGAAAAATGACAGTCCAAAAACATTTTTTTTCAACTTTTTTCAATTTTACCCCCGTGGGATATATATTCTACCCACACACATTTGGAACTCTCCTGGGGTACCCTCACACATATTATTCCCTCATTTAATGGATATTTTCACCAGAAAGTGAAGTTTTCAAAAAGTCAGAAAATTGGCTAAAAACGACTTAATATCAAGGACTCATCGGGCGAATCACTCTGGAACTGAAATCGGAATACTCACTGACATTTTCCCCTCTCCGAAAGTCTGAAAAATGATGGGAAAATGACTAAGTCCAAAAAAAATTTTTTTCAACTTTTTTCAATTTTACCCCTGTGGTATATACATTCTACCCACACACATTTGGAACTCTCCTGGGGTACCCTCACACATATTATTCCCGCATTTAATGTATATTTTCACCAAAAAAGTGAAGTTTTCAAAAAGTCCGAAAATTGGCTGAAAATGACTTAATATCCAGGACTCATCGGGCGAATCGCTCTGGAACTGAAATCGGAATGCTTACTGACATTTTCCCTCCTTCGAAAGTCTGAAAAATGATGGAAAAATGACTAAGTCCAAAAAAATTTTTTTTAAACTTTTTTCAATTTTACCCCCGTGGGTTATGTATTCTACCCACACACATTTGGAACTCTCCTGGGGTACCCTCACACATATTATTCCCTCATTTAATGGATATTTTCACCAAAAAGTGAAGTTTTCAAAAAGTCAGAAAATTGGCTGAAAACGACTCAATATTAAGGACTCATCGGGCGAATCACTCTGGAACTGAAATCGGAATACTCACTGACATTTTCCCCTCTCCGAAAGTCTGAAAAATGATGGGAAAATGACTAAGTCCAAAAAAAAATTTTTTAAACTTTTTTCAATTTTACCCCCGTGGCATATGTATTCTACCCACACACATTTGGAACTCTCCTGCGGTACCCTCACACATATTATTCCCTCATTTAATGGATATTTTCACCAGAAAGTGAAGTTTTCAAAAAGTCAGAAAATTGGCTAAAAACGACTTAATATCAAGGACTCATCGGGCGAATCACTCTGGAACTGAAATCGGAATACTCACTGACATTTTCCCCTCTCCGAAAGTCTGAAAAATGATGGGAAAATGACTAAGTCCAAAAAAAATTTTTTTCAACTTTTTTCAATTTTACCCCTGTGGTATATACATTCTACCCACACACATTTGGAACTCTCCTGGGGTACCCTCACACATATTATTCCCGCATTTAATGTATATTTTCACCAAAAAAGTGAAGTTTTCAAAAAGTCCGAAAATTGGCTGAAAATTACTTAATATCCAGGACTCACCGGGCGAATCGCTCTGGAACTGAAATCGGAATGGTCACTGACATTTTCGCTCCTTCGAAAGTCTGAGAAATGATGGAAAAATGACTAAGTCCAAAAAAAATTTTTTTAAACTTTTTTCAATTTTACCCCTGTGGGATATACATTCTACCCACACACATTTGGAACTCTCCTGGGGTACCCTGACACATATTATTCCCTCATTTAATGTATATTTTCACCAAAAAAGTGAAGTTTTCAAAAAGTCCGAAAATTGGCTGAAAACGACTTAATATCAAGGACTCATCAGGCGAATCGCTCTGGAACTGAAATCGGAATGCTCACTGACATTTTCCACTCTCCGAAAGTCTGAAAAATGATGGAAAAATGACAGTCCAAAAACATTTTTTTTCAACTTTTTTCAATTTTACCCCCGTGGGATATATATTCTACCCACACACATTTGGAACTCTCCTGGGGTACCCTCACACATATTATTCCCTCATTTAATGGATATTTTCACCAAAAAGTGAAGTTTTCAAAAAGTCAGAAAATTGGCTGAAAACGACTCAATATCAAGGACTCATCAGGCGAATCGCTCTGGAACTGAAATCGGAATGCTCACTGACATTTTCCCTCCTTCGAAAGTCTGAAAAATGATGGAAAAATGACTAAGTCCAAAAAAATTTTTTTTAAACTTTTTTCAATTTTACCCCCGTGGGATATGTATTCTACCCACACACATTTGGAACTCTCCTGGGGTACCCTCACACATATTATTGCCTCATTTAATGGATATTTTCACCAAAAAGTGAAGTTTTCAAAAAGTCAGAAAATTGGCTGAAAACGACTCAATATCAAGGACTCATCGGGCGAATCGCTCTGGAACTGAAATCGGAATGCTCACTGACATTTTCCCTCCTTCGAAAGTCTGAAAAATGATGGAAAAATGACTAAGTCCAAAAAAATTTTTTTTAAACTTTTTTCAATTTTACCCCCGTGGGATATGTATTCTACCCACACACATTTGGAACTCTCCTGGGGTACCCTCACACATATTATTCCCTCATTTAATGGATATTTTCACCAAAAAGTGAAGTTTTCAAAAAGTCAGAAAATTGACTGAAAATGACTTATTATCAAGGAATCATCGGGCGAATCGCTCTGGAACTGAAATCGGTATGCTCACTGACATTTTCCACTCTCCGAAAGTCTGAAAAATGATGGAAAAATGACTAAGTCCCAAAAAATTTTTTTGCAACTTTTTTAAATTTTACCCCCGTGGGATATGTATTCTACCCACACACATTTGGAACTCTCCTGTGGTACCCTCACACATATTATTCCCTCATTTAATGTATATTTTCACCAAAAAAGTGAAGTTTTCAAAAAGTCCGAAAATTGGCTGAAAACGACTTAATATCAAGGACTCATCGGGCGAATTGCTCTGGAACTGAAATCGGAATGCTCACTGACATTTTCCCCCCTTCGAAAGTCTGAAAAATGATGGAAAAATGACTATGCCCAAAAAAAATTTTTTAAAACTTTTTTCAATTTTACCCCCGTGGGATATATATTCTACGCACACACATTTGGAACTCTCCTGGGGTACCCTCACACATATTATTCCCTCATTCAATGGATATTTTCACCAAAAAGTGAAGTTTTCAAAAAGTCAGAAAATTGGCTGAAAATGACTTATTATCAAGGAATCATCAGGCGAATCGCTCTGGAACTGAACCCACAATGCTCACTGACATTTTCCACTCTCCGAAAGTCTGAAAAATGATGGAAAAATGACAGTCCAAAAAAATTTTTTTTTAAACTTTTTTCAATTTTACCCCCGTGGGATATGTATTCTACCCACACACATTTGGAACTCTCCTGGGGTACCCTCACACATATTATTCCCTCATTTAATGATTATTTTTACCAAAAAGTGAAGTTTTCAAAAAGTCAGAAAATAGGCTGAAAACGACTTAATATCAAGGACTCATCGGGCGAATTGCTCTGGAACTGAAATCGGAATGCTCACTGACATTTTCCCCCCTTCGAAAGTCTGAAAAATGATGGAAAAATGACAGTCCCAAAAAAATTTTTTTCAACTTTTTTCAATTTTACCCCCGTGGGATATATATTCTACCCACACACATTTGGAACTCTCCTGGGGTACCCTCACACATATTATTCCCTCATTTAATGGATATTTTCACCAAAAAGTGAAGTTTTCGAAAAGTCAGAAAATTGACTGAAAATGACTTATTATCAAGGAATCATCGGGCGAATCGCTCTGGAACTGAAATCGGAATGCTCACTGACATTTTCGCTCCTTCGAAAGTCTGAAAAATGATGGAAAAATGACTAAGTCCAAAAAAATGTTTTTAAAACTTTTTTCAATTTTACCCCCGTGGGATATACATTCTACCCACACACATTTGGAACTCTCCTGGGGTACCCTCACACATATTATTCCCTCATTTAATGTATATTTTCACCAAAAAAGTGAAGTTTTCAAAAAGTCCGAAAATTGGCTGAAAACGACTTAATATCAAGGACTCATCGGGCGAATCGCTCTGGAACTGAAATCGGAATGCTCACTGACATTTTCCCTCCTTCGAAAGCCTGAAAAATGATGGAAAAATGACTAAGTCCAAAAAAAATTTTTTTCAACTTTCTTCAATTTTACCCCTGTGGCATATATATTCTACCCACACACATTTGGAACTCTCCTGGGGTACCCTCACACATATTATTCCCTCATTTAATGAATATTTTCACCAAAAAGTGAAGTTTTCAAAAAGTCCGAAAATTGGCTGAAAACGACTTAATATCAAGGACTCATCGGGCGAATTGCTCTCTAACTGAAATCGGAATGCTCACTGACATTTTCCGCCCTTCGAAAGTCTGAAAAATGATGGAAAAATGACTAAGTCCAAAAAAATTTTTTTAAAACTTTTTTCAATTTTAGCCCCGTGGGATATATATTCTAGGCACACACATTTGGAACTCTCCTGGGGTACCCTCACACATATTATTCCCTCATTTAATGGATATTTTCACCAAAAAGTGAAGTTTTCAAAAAGTCAGAAAATTGGCTGAAAATGACTTATTATCAAGGAATCATCAGGCGAATCGCTCTGGAACTGAACCCACAATGCTCACTGACATTTTCCACTCTCCGAAAGTCTGAAAAATGATGGAAAAATGACAGTCCAAAAACATTTTTTTTCAACTTTTTTCAATTTTACCCCCGTGGGATATATATTTTACCCACACACATTTGGAACTCTCCTGTGGTACCCTCACACATATTATTCCCTCATTTAATGGATATTTTCACCAAAAAGTGAAGTTTTCAAAAAGTCAGAAAATTGGCTGAAAACGACTCAATATCAAGGACTCATCGGGCGAATCGCTCTGGAACTGAAATCGGAATGCTCACTGACATTTTCCCTCCTTCGAAAGCCTGAAAAATGATGGAAAAATGACTAAGTCCAAAAAAAATTTTTTTTAACTTTTTTCAATTTTACCCCCGTGGCATATATATTCTACCCACACACATTTGGAACTCTCCTGGGGTACCCTCACACATATTATTCCCTCATTTAATGAATATTTTCACCAAAAAGTGAAGTTTTCAAAAAGTCCGAAAATAGGCTGAAAACGAGTTAATATCAAGGACTCATCGGGCGAATCGCTCTGGAACTGAAATCGGAATGCTCACTGATATTTTCCCCTCTCCAAAAGTCTGAAAAATGATGGAAAAATGACTAAGTCCAAAAAAAATTTTTTAAAACTTTTTTCAATTTTACCCCCGTGGGATATATATTCTACGCAAACATATTTGGAACTCTCCTGGGGTACCCTCACACATATTATTCCCTCATTTAATGGATATTTTCACCAAAAAGTGAAGTTTTCAAAAAGTCAGAAAATTGGCTGAAAATGACTTATTATCAAGGAATCATCAGGCGAATCGCTCTGGAACTGAACCCGCAATGCTCACTGACATTTTCCACTCTCCGAAAGTCTGAAAAATGATGGAAAAATGACAGTCCAAAAACATTTTTTTTCAACTTTTTTCAATTTTACCCCCGTGGGATATATATTCTACCCACACACATTTGGAACTCTCCTGGGGTACCCTCACACATATTATTCCCTCATTTAATGGATATTTTCACCAGAAAGTGAAGTTTTCAAAAAGTCAGAAAATTGGCTAAAAACGACTTAATATCAAGGACTCATCGGGCGAATCACTCTGGAACTGAAATCGGAATACTCACTGACATTTTCCCCTCTCCGAAAGTCTGAAAAATGATGGGAAAATGACTAAGTCCAAAAAAAAATTTTTTAAACTTTTTTCAATTTTACCCCCGTGGCATATGTATTTTACCCACACACATTTGGAACTCTCCTGGGGTACCCTCACACATATTATTCCCTCATTTAATGGATATTTTCACCAGAAAGTGAAGTTTTCAAAAAGTCAGAAAATTGGCTAAAAACGACTTAATATCAAGGACTCATCGGGCGAATCACTCTGGAACTGAAATCGGAATACTCACTGACATTTTCCCCTCTCCGAAAGTCTGAAAAATGATGGGAAAATGACTAAGTCCAAAAAAAATTTTTTTCAACTTTTTTCAATTTTACCCCTGTGGTATATACATTCTACCCACACACATTTGGAACTCTCCTGGGGTACCCTCACACATATTATTCCCTCATTTAATGAATATTTTCACCAAAAAGTGAAGTTTTCAAAAAGTCCGAAAATTGGCTGAAAACGACTTAATATCAAGGACTCATCGGGCGAATTGCTCTCTAACTGAAATCGGAATGCTCACTGACATTTTCCGCCCTTCGAAAGTCTGAAAAATGATGGAAAAATGACTAAGTCCAAAAAAATTTTTTTAAAACTTTTTTCAATTTTAGCCCCGTGGGATATATATTCTAGGCACACACATTTGGAACTCTCCTGGGGTACCCTCACACATATTATTCCCTCATTTAATGGATATTTTCACCAAAAAGTGAAGTTTTCAAAAAGTCAGAAAATTGGCTGAAAATGACTTATTATCAAGGAATCATCAGGCGAATCGCTCTGGAACTGAACCCACAATGCTCACTGACATTTTCCACTCTCCGAAAGTCTGAAAAATGATGGAAAAATGACAGTCCAAAAACATTTTTTTTCAACTTTTTTCAATTTTACCCCCGTGGGATATATATTTTACCCACACACATTTGGAACTCTCCTGTGGTACCCTCACACATATTATTCCCTCATTTAATGGATATTTTCACCAAAAAGTGAAGTTTTCAAAAAGTCAGAAAATTGGCTGAAAACGACTCAATATCAAGGACTCATCGGGCGAATCGCTCTGGAACTGAAATCGGAATGCTCACTGACATTTTCCCTCCTTCGAAAGCCTGAAAAATGATGGAAAAATGACTAAGTCCAAAAAAAATTTTTTTTAACTTTTTTCAATTTTACCCCCGTGGCATATATATTCTACCCACACACATTTGGAACTCTCCTGGGGTACCCTCACACATATTATTCCCTCATTTAATGAATATTTTCACCAAAAAGTGAAGTTTTCAAAAAGTCCGAAAATAGGCTGAAAACGAGTTAATATCAAGGACTCATCGGGCGAATCGCTCTGGAACTGAAATCGGAATGCTCACTGATATTTTCCCCTCTCCAAAAGTCTGAAAAATGATGGAAAAATGACTAAGTCCAAAAAAAATTTTTTAAAACTTTTTTCAATTTTACCCCCGTGGGATATATATTCTACGCAAACATATTTGGAACTCTCCTGGGGTACCCTCACACATATTATTCCCTCATTTAATGGATATTTTCACCAAAAAGTGAAGTTTTCAAAAAGTCAGAAAATTGGCTGAAAATGACTTATTATCAAGGAATCATCAGGCGAATCGCTCTGGAACTGAACCCGCAATGCTCACTGACATTTTCCACTCTCCGAAAGTCTGAAAAATGATGGAAAAATGACAGTCCAAAAACATTTTTTTTCAACTTTTTTCAATTTTACCCCCGTGGGATATATATTCTACCCACACACATTTGGAACTCTCCTGGGGTACCCTCACACATATTATTCCCTCATTTAATGGATATTTTCACCAGAAAGTGAAGTTTTCAAAAAGTCAGAAAATTGGCTAAAAACGACTTAATATCAAGGACTCATCGGGCGAATCACTCTGGAACTGAAATCGGAATACTCACTGACATTTTCCCCTCTCCGAAAGTCTGAAAAATGATGGGAAAATGACTAAGTCCAAAAAAAAATTTTTTAAACTTTTTTCAATTTTACCCCCGTGGCATATGTATTTTACCCACACACATTTGGAACTCTCCTGGGGTACCCTCACACATATTATTCCCTCATTTAATGGATATTTTCACCAGAAAGTGAAGTTTTCAAAAAGTCAGAAAATTGGCTAAAAACGACTTAATATCAAGGACTCATCGGGCGAATCACTCTGGAACTGAAATCGGAATACTCACTGACATTTTCCCCTCTCCGAAAGTCTGAAAAATGATGGGAAAATGACTAAGTCCAAAAAAAATTTTTTTCAACTTTTTTCAATTTTACCCCTGTGGTATATACATTCTACCCACACACATTTGGAACTCTCCTGGGGTACCCTCACACATATTATTCCCGCATTTAATGTATATTTTCACCAAAAAAGTGAAGTTTTCAAAAAGTCCGAAAATTGGCTGAAAATGACTTAATATCCAGGACTCATCGGGCGAATCGCTCTGGAACTGAAATCGGAATGCTCACTGACATTTTCCCTCCTTTGAAAGCCTGAAAACTGATGGAAAAATGACTAAGTCCAAAAAAATTTTTTTTAAATTTTTTTCAATTTTACCCCCGTGGGATATGTATTCTACCCACAAACATTTGGAACTCTCCTGGGGTACCCTCACACATATTATTCCCTCATTTAATGGATATTTTCACCAAAAAGTGAAGTTTTCAAAAAGTCCGAAAATTGGCTGAAAACGACTTAATATCAAGGACTCATCGGGCGAATTGCTCTGGAACTGAAATCGGAATGCTCACTGACATTTTCCCCCCTTCGAAAGTCTGAAAAATGATGGAAAAATGACTAAGTCCAAAAAAATTTTTTTAAAACTTTTTTCAATTTTACCCCCGTGGGATATATATTCTACGCACACACATTTGGAACTCTCCTGGGGTACCCTCACACATATTATTCCCTCATTTAATGGATATTTTCACCAAAAAGTGAAGTTTTCAAAAAGTCAGAAAATTGGCTGAAAATGACTTATTATCAAGGAATCATCAGGCGAATCGCTCTGGAACTGAACCCACAATGCTCACTGACATTTTCCACTCTCCGAAAGTCTGAAAAATGATGGAAAAATGACTAAGTCCAAAAAAATTTTTTTGCAACTTTTTTAAATTTTACCCCCGTGGTATATATATTCTACCCACACACATTTGGAACTCTCCTGGGGTACCCTCACACATATTATTCCCTCATTTAATGGATATTTTCACCAAAAAGTGAAGTTTTCAAAAAGTCAGAAAATTGGCTGAAAACGACTCACTATTAAGGACTCATCGGGCGAATCGCTCTGGAACTGAAATCGGAATGCTCACTGACATTTTCGCTCCTTCAAAAGTCTGAAAAATGATGGAAAAATGACTAAGTCCCAAAAAAATTTTTTTTAACTTTTTTCAATTTTACCCCTGTGGCATATATATTCTACCCACACACATTTGGAACTCTCCTGGGGTACCCTCACACATATTATTCCCTCATTTAATGGATATTTTCACCAAAAAGTGAAGTTTTCAAAAAGTCAGAAAATTGGCTGAAAATGACTCAATATTAAGGACTCATCGGGCGAATCGCTCTGGAACTGAAATCGGAATGCTCACTGACATTTTCGCTCCTTCGAAAGTCTGAAAAATGATGGAAAAATGACTAAGTCCAAAAAAATGTTTTTAAAACTTTTTTCAATTTTACCCTCGTGGGATATACATTCTACCCACACACATTTGGAACTCTCCTGGGGTACCCTCACACATATTATTCCCTCATTTAATGTATATTTTCACCAAAAAAGTGAAGTTTTCAAAAAGTCCGAAAATTGGCTGAAAACGACTTAATATCAAGGACTCATCGGGCGAATCGCTCTGGAACTGAAATCGGAATGCTCACTGACATTTTCCCTCCTTCGAAAGCCTGAAAAATGATGGAAAAATGACTAAGTCCAAAAAAAATTTTTTTCAACTTTCTTCAATTTTACCCCTGTGGCATATATATTCTACCCACACACATTTGGAACTCTCCTGGGGTACCCTCACACATATTATTCCCTCATTTAATGAATATTTTCACCAAAAAGTGAAGTTTTCAAAAAGTCCGAAAATTGGCTGAAAACGACTTAATATCAAGGACTCATCGGGCGAATTGCTCTCTAACTGAAATCGGAATGCTCACTGACATTTTCCCCCCTTCGAAAGTCTGAAAAATGATGGAAAAATGACTAAGTCCAAAAAAATTTTTTTAAAACTTTTTTCAATTTTAGCCCCGTGGGATATATATTCTAGGCACACACATTTGGAACTCTCCTGGGGTACCCTCACACATATTATTCCCTCATTTAATGGATATTTTCACCAAAAAGTGAAGTTTTCAAAAAGTCAGAAAATTGGCTGAAAATGACTTATTATCAAGGAATCATCAGGCGAATCGCTCTGGAACTGAACCCACAATGCTCACTGACATTTTCCACTCTCCGAAAGTCTGAAAAATGATGGAAAAATGACAGTCCAAGAACATTTTTTTTCAACTTTTTTCAATTTTACCCCCGTGGGATATATATTCTACGCAAACATATTTGGAACTCTCCTGGGGTACCCTCACACATATTATTCCCTCATTTAATGGATATTTTCACCAAAAAGTGAAGTTTTCAAAAAGTCAGAAAATTGGCTGAAAATGACTTATTATCAAGGAATCATCAGGCGAATCGCTCTGGAACTGAACCCGCAATGCTCACTGACATTTTCCACTCTCCGAAAGTCTGAAAAATGATGGAAAAATGACAGTCCAAAAACATTTTTTTTCAACTTTTTTCAATTTTACCCCCGTGGGATATATATTCTACCCACACACATTTGGAACTCTCCTGGGGTACCCTCACACATATTATTCCCTCATTTAATGGATATTTTCACCAGAAAGTGAAGTTTTCAAAAAGTCAGAAAATTGGCTAAAAACGACTTAATATCAAGGACTCATCGGGCGAATCACTCTGGAACTGAAATCGGAATACTCACTGACATTTTCCCCTCTCCGAAAGTCTGAAAAATGATGGGAAAATGACTAAGTCCAAAAAAAAATTTTTTAAACTTTTTTCAATTTTACCCCCGTGGCATATGTATTTTACCCACACACATTTGGAACTCTCCTGGGGTACCCTCACACATATTATTCCCTCATTTAATGGATATTTTCACCAGAAAGTGAAGTTTTCAAAAAGTCAGAAAATTGGCTAAAAACGACTTAATATCAAGGACTCATCGGGCGAATCACTCTGGAACTGAAATCGGAATACTCACTGACATTTTCCCCTCTCCGAAAGTCTGAAAAATGATGGGAAAATGACTAAGTCCAAAAAAAATTTTTTTCAACTTTTTTCAATTTTACCCCTGTGGTATATACATTCTACCCACACACATTTGGAACTCTCCTGGGGTACCCTCACACATATTATTCCCGCATTTAATGTATATTTTCACCAAAAAAGTGAAGTTTTCAAAAAGTCCGAAAATTGGCTGAAAATGACTTAATATCCAGGACTCATCGGGCGAATCGCTCTGGAACTGAAATCGGAATGCTCACTGACATTTTCCCTCCTTTGAAAGCCTGAAAACTGATGGAAAAATGACTAAGTCCAAAAAAATTTTTTTTAAATTTTTTTCAATTTTACCCCCGTGGGATATGTATTCTACCCACAAACATTTGGAACTCTCCTGGGGTACCCTCACACATATTATTCCCTCATTTAATGGATATTTTCACCAAAAAGTGAAGTTTTCAAAAAGTCCGAAAATTGGCTGAAAACGACTTAATATCAAGGACTCATCGGGCGAATTGCTCTGGAACTGAAATCGGAATGCTCACTGACATTTTCCCCCCTTCGAAAGTCTGAAAAATGATGGAAAAATGACTAAGTCCAAAAAAATTTTTTTAAAACTTTTTTCAATTTTACCCCCGTGGGATATATATTCTACGCACACACATTTGGAACTCTCCTGGGGTACCCTCACACATATTATTCCCTCATTTAATGGATATTTTCACCAAAAAGTGAAGTTTTCAAAAAGTCAGAAAATTGGCTGAAAATGACTTATTATCAAGGAATCATCAGGCGAATCGCTCTGGAACTGAACCCACAATGCTCACTGACATTTTCCACTCTCCGAAAGTCTGAAAAATGATGGAAAAATGACTAAGTCCAAAAAAATTTTTTTGCAACTTTTTTAAATTTTACCCCCGTGGTATATATATTCTACCCACACACATTTGGAACTCTCCTGGGGTACCCTCACACATATTATTCCCTCATTTAATGGATATTTTCACCAAAAAGTGAAGTTTTCAAAAAGTCAGAAAATTGGCTGAAAACGACTCACTATTAAGGACTCATCGGGCGAATCGCTCTGGAACTGAAATCGGAATGCTCACTGACATTTTCGCTCCTTCAAAAGTCTGAAAAATGATGGAAAAATGACTAAGTCCCAAAAAAATTTTTTTTAACTTTTTTCAATTTTACCCCTGTGGCATATATATTCTACCCACACACATTTGGAACTCTCCTGGGGTACCCTCACACATATTATTCCCTCATTTAATGGATATTTTCACCAAAAAGTGAAGTTTTCAAAAAGTCAGAAAATTGGCTGAAAATGACTCAATATTAAGGACTCATCGGGCGAATCGCTCTGGAACTGAAATCGGAATGCTCACTGACATTTTCGCTCCTTCGAAAGTCTGAAAAATGATGGAAAAATGACTAAGTCCAAAAAAATGTTTTTAAAACTTTTTTCAATTTTACCCTCGTGGGATATACATTCTACCCACACACATTTGGAACTCTCCTGGGGTACCCTCACACATATTATTCCCTCATTTAATGTATATTTTCACCAAAAAAGTGAAGTTTTCAAAAAGTCCGAAAATTGGCTGAAAACGACTTAATATCAAGGACTCATCGGGCGAATCGCTCTGGAACTGAAATCGGAATGCTCACTGACATTTTCCCTCCTTCGAAAGCCTGAAAAATGATGGAAAAATGACTAAGTCCAAAAAAAATTTTTTTCAACTTTCTTCAATTTTACCCCTGTGGCATATATATTCTACCCACACACATTTGGAACTCTCCTGGGGTACCCTCACACATATTATTCCCTCATTTAATGAATATTTTCACCAAAAAGTGAAGTTTTCAAAAAGTCCGAAAATTGGCTGAAAACGACTTAATATCAAGGACTCATCGGGCGAATTGCTCTCTAACTGAAATCGGAATGCTCACTGACATTTTCCCCCCTTCGAAAGTCTGAAAAATGATGGAAAAATGACTAAGTCCAAAAAAATTTTTTTAAAACTTTTTTCAATTTTAGCCCCGTGGGATATATATTCTAGGCACACACATTTGGAACTCTCCTGGGGTACCCTCACACATATTATTCCCTCATTTAATGGATATTTTCACCAAAAAGTGAAGTTTTCAAAAAGTCAGAAAATTGGCTGAAAATGACTTATTATCAAGGAATCATCAGGCGAATCGCTCTGGAACTGAACCCACAATGCTCACTGACATTTTCCACTCTCCGAAAGTCTGAAAAATGATGGAAAAATGACAGTCCAAAAACATTTTTTTTCAACTTTTTTCAATTTTACCCCCGTGGGATATATATTCTACGCAAACATATTTGGAACTCTCCTGGGGTACCCTCACACATATTATTCCCTCATTTAATGGATATTTTCACCAAAAAGTGAAGTTTTCAAAAAGTCAGAAAATTGGCTGAAAATGACTTATTATCAAGGAATCATCAGGCGAATCGCTCTGGAACTGAACCCGCAATGCTCACTGACATTTTCCACTCTCCGAAAGTCTGAAAAATGATGGAAAAATGACAGTCCAAAAACATTTTTTTTCAACTTTTTTCAATTTTACCCCCGTGGGATATATATTCTACCCACACACATTTGGAACTCTCCTGGGGTACCCTCACACATATTATTCCCTCATTTAATGGATATTTTCACCAGAAAGTGAAGTTTTCAAAAAGTCAGAAAATTGGCTAAAAACGACTTAATATCAAGGACTCATCGGGCGAATCACTCTGGAACTGAAATCGGAATACTCACTGACATTTTCCCCTCTCCGAAAGTCTGAAAAATGATGGGAAAATGACTAAGTCCAAAAAAAAATTTTTTAAACTTTTTTCAATTTTACCCCCGTGGCATATGTATTTTACCCACACACATTTGGAACTCTCCTGGGGTACCCTCACACATATTATTCCCTCATTTAATGGATATTTTCACCAGAAAGTGAAGTTTTCAAAAAGTCAGAAAATTGGCTAAAAACGACTTAATATCAAGGACTCATCGGGCGAATCACTCTGGAACTGAAATCGGAATACTCACTGACATTTTCCCCTCTCCGAAAGTCTGAAAAATGATGGGAAAATGACTAAGTCCAAAAAAAATTTTTTTCAACTTTTTTCAATTTTACCCCTGTGGTATATACATTCTACCCACACACATTTGGAACTCTCCTGGGGTACCCTCACACATATTATTCCCGCATTTAATGTATATTTTCACCAAAAAAGTGAAGTTTTCAAAAAGTCCGAAAATTGGCTGAAAATGACTTAATATCCAGGACTCATCGGGCGAATCGCTCTGGAACTGAAATCGGAATGCTCACTGACATTTTCCCTCCTTTGAAAGCCTGAAAACTGATGGAAAAATGACTAAGTCCAAAAAAATTTTTTTTAAATTTTTTTCAATTTTACCCCCGTGGGATATGTATTCTACCCACAAACATTTGGAACTCTCCTGGGGTACCCTCACACATATTATTCCCTCATTTAATGGATATTTTCACCAAAAAGTGAAGTTTTCAAAAAGTCAGAAAATTGGCTGAAAACGACTCACTATTAAGGACTCATCGGGCGAATCGCTCTGGAACTGAAATCGGAATGCTCACTGACATTTTCGCTCCTTCAAAAGTCTGAAAAATGATGGAAAAATGACTAAGTCCCCAAAAAATTTTTTTAAACTTTTTTCAATTTTACCCCTGTGGCATATATATTCTACCCACACACATTTGGAACTCTCCTGGGGTACCCTCACACATATTATTCTCTCATTTAATGAATATTTTCACCAAAAAGTGAAGTTTTCAAAAAGTCCGAAAATTGGCTGAAAACGACTTAATATCAAGGACTCATCGGGCGAATTGCTCTGGAACTGAACCCACAATGCTCACTGACATTTTCCACTCTCCGAAAGTCTGAAAAATGATGGAAAAATGACTAAGTCCAAAAAAATTTTTTTGCAACTTTTTTAAATTTTACCCCCGTGGTATATATATTCTACCCACACACATTTGGAACTCTCCTGGGGTACCCTCACACATATTATTCCCTCATTTAATGGATATTTTCACCAAAAAGTAAAGTTTTCAAAAAGTCAGAAAATTGGCTGAAAATGACTAAATATTAAGGACTCATCGGGCGAATCGCTCTGGAACTGAAATCGGAATGCTCACTGACATTTTCCCTCCTTCGAAAGCCTGAAAACTGATGGAAAAATGACTAAGTCCAAAAAAAAATTTTTTAAACTTTTTTCAATTTTACCCCCGTGGGATATATATTTTACGCAAACACATTTGGAACTCTCCTGGGGTACCCTCACACATATTATTCCCTCATTTAATGGATATTTTCACCAAAAAGTGAAGTTTTCAAAAAGTCAGAAAATTGGCTGAAAATGACTTATTATCAAGGAATCATCAGGCGAATCGCTCTGGAACTGAACCCGCAATGCTCACTGACATTTTCCACTCTCCGAAAGTCTGAAAAATGATGGAAAAATGACAGTCCAAAAACATTTTTTTTCTACTTTTTTCAATTTTACCCCCGTGGGATATATATTCTACCCACACACATTTGGAACTCTCCTGGGGTACCCTCACACATATTATTCCCTCATTTAATGGATATTTTCACCAGAAAGTGAAGTTTTCAAAAAGTCTGAAAATTGGCTAAAAACGACTTAATATCAAGGACTCATCGGGCGAATCACTCTGGAACTGAAATCGGAATACTCACTGACATTTTCCCCTCTCCGAAAGTCTGAAAAATGATGGGAAAATGACTAAGTCCAAAAAAAATTTTTTTCAACTTTTTTCAATTTTACCCCTGTGGTATATACATTCTACCCACACACATTTGGAACTCTCCTGGGGTACCCTCACACATATTATTCCCGCATTTAATGTATATTTTCACCAAAAAAGTGAAGTTTTCAAAAAGTCCGAAAATTGGCTGAAAATGACTTAATATCCAGGACTCATCGGGCGAATCGCTCTGGAACTGAAATCGGAATGTTCACTGACATTTTCCCTCCTTCGAAAGCCTGAAAACTGATGGAAAAATGACTAAGTCCAAAAAAATTTTTTTTAAATTTTTTTCAATTTTACCCCCGTGGGATATGTATTCTACCCACAAACATTTGGAACTCTCCTGGGGTACCCTCACACATATTATTCCCTCATTTAATGGATATTTTCACCAAAAAGTGAAGTTTTCAAAAAGTCAGAAAATTGGCTGAAAACGACTCACTATTAAGGACTCATCGGGCGAATCGCTCTGGAACTGAAATCGGAATGCTCACTGACATTTTCGCTCCTTCAAAAGTCTGAAAAATGATGGAAAAATGACTAAGTCCCAAAAAAATTTTTTTAACTTTTTTCAATTTTACCCCTGTGGCATATATATTCTACCCACACACATTTGGAACTCTCCTGGGGTACCCTCACACATATTATTCCCTCATTTAATGGATATTTTCACCAAAAAGTGAAGTTTTCAAAAAGTCAGAAAATTGGCTGAAAATGACTCAATATTAAGGACTCATCGGGCGAATCGCTCTGGAACTGAAATCGGAATGCTCACTGACATTTTCGCTCCTTCGAAAGTCTGAAAAATGATGGAAAAATGACTAAGTCCAAAAAAATGTTTTTAAAACTTTTTTCAATTTTACCCCCGTGGGATATACATTCTACCCACACACATTTGGAACTCTCCTGGGGTACCCTCACACATATTATTCCCTCATTTAATGGATATTTTCACCAAAAAGTGAAGTTTTCAAAAAGTCAGAAAATTGGCTGAAAATGACTTATTATCAAGGAATCATCAGGCGAATCGCTCTGGAACTGAACCCACAATGCTCACTGACATTTTCCACTCTCCGAAAGTCTGAAAAATGATGGAAAAATGACAGTCCAAAAACATTTTTTTTCAACTTTTTTCAATTTTACCCCCGTGGGATATATATTTTACCGACACACATTTGGAACTCTCCTGTGGTACCCTCACACATATTATTCCCTCATTTAATGGATATTTTCACCAAAAAGTGAAGTTTTCAAAAAGTCAGAAAATTGGCTGAAAACGACTCAATATCAAGGACTCATCGGGCGAATCGCTCTGGAACTGAAATCGGAATGCTCACTGACATTTTCCCTCCTTCGAAAGCCTGAAAAATGATGGAAAAATGACTAAGTCCAAAAAAAATTTTTTTTAACTTTTTTCAATTTTACCCCCGTGGCATATATATTCTACCCACACACATTTGGAACTCTCCTGGGGTACCCTCACACATATTATTCCCTCATTTAATGAATATTTTCACCAAAAAGTGAAGTTTTCAAAAAGTCCGAAAATAGGCTGAAAACGAGTTAATATCAAGGACTCATCGGGCGAATCGCTCTGGAACTGAAATCGGAATGCTCACTGATATTGTCCCCTCTCCAAAAGTCTGAAAAATGATGGAAAAATGACTAAGTCCAAAAAAAATTTTTTAAAACTTTTTTCAATTTTACCCCCGTGGGATATATATTCTACGCAAACATATTTGGAACTCTCCTGGGGTACCCTCACACATATTATTCCCTCATTTAATGGATATTTTCACCAAAAAGTGAAGTTTTCAAAAAGTCAGAAAATTGGCTGAAAATGACTTATTATCAAGGAATCATCAGGCGAATCGCTCTGGAACTGAACCCGCAATGCTCACTGACATTTTCCACTCTCCGAAAGTCTGAAAAATGATGGAAAAATGACAGTCCAAAAACATTTTTTTTCAACTTTTTTCAATTTTACCCCCATGGGATATATATTCTACCCACACACATTTGGAACTCTCCTGGGGTACCCTCACACATATTATTCCCTCATTTAATGGATATTTTCACCAGAAAGTGAAGTTTTCAAAAAGTCTGAAAATTGGCTAAAAACTACTTAATATCAAGGACTCATCGGGCGAATCACTCTGGAACTGAAATCGGAATACTCACTGACATTTTCCCCTCTCCGAAAGTCTGAAAAATGATGGGAAAATGACTAAGTCCAAAAAAAATTTTTTTCAACTTTTTTCAATTTTACCCCTGTGGTATATACATTCTACCCACACACATTTGGAACTCTCCTGGGGTACCCTCACACATATTATTCCCGCATTTAATGTATATTTTCACCAAAAAAGTGAAGTTTTCAAAAAGTCCGAAAATTGGCTGAAAATGACTTAATATCCAGGACTCATCGGGCGAATCGCTCTGGAACTGAAATCGGAATGTTCACTGACATTTTCCCTCCTTCGAAAGCCTGAAAACTGATGGAAAAATGACTAAGTCCAAAAAAATTTTTTTTAAATTTTTTTCAATTTTACCCCCGTGGGATATGTATTCTACCCACAAACATTTGGAACTCTCCTGGGGTACCCTCACACATATTATTCCCTCATTTAATGGATATTTTCACCAAAAAGTGAAGTTTTCAAAAAGTCAGAAAATTGGCTGAAAACGACTCACTATTAAGGACTCATCGGGCGAATCGCTCTGGAACTGAAATCGGAATGCTCACTGACATTTTCGCTCCTTCAAAAGTCTGAAAAATGATGGAAAAATGACTAAGTCCCAAAAAAATTTTTTTTAACTTTTTTCAATTTTACCCCTGTGGCATATATATTCTACCCACACACATTTGGAACTCTCCTGGGGTACCCTCACACATATTATTCCCTCATTTAATGGATATTTTCACCAAAAAGTGAAGTTTTCAAAAAGTCAGAAAATTGGCTGAAAATGACTCAATATTAAGGACTCATCGGGCGAATCGCTCTGGAACTGAAATCGGAATGCTCACTGACATTTTCGCTCCTTCGAAAGTCTGAAAAATGATGGAAAAATGACTAAGTCCAAAAAAATGTTTTTAAAACTTTTTTCAATTTTACCCCCGTGGGATATACATTCTACCCACACACATTTGGAACTCTCCTGGGGTACCCTCACACATATTATTCCCTCATTTAATGGATATTTTCACCAAAAAGTGAAGTTTTCAAAAAGTCAGAAAATTGGCTGAAAATGACTTATTATCAAGGAATCATCAGGCGAATCGCTCTGGAACTGAACCCACAATGCTCACTGACATTTTCCACTCTCCGAAAGTCTGAAAAATGATGGAAAAATGACAGTCCAAAAACATTTTTTTTCAACTTTTTTCAATTTTACCCCCGTGGGATATATATTTTACCGACACACATTTGGAACTCTCCTGTGGTACCCTCACACATATTATTCCCTCATTTAATGGATATTTTCACCAAAAAGTGAAGTTTTCAAAAAGTCAGAAAATTGGCTGAAAACGACTCAATATCAAGGACTCATCGGGCGAATCGCTCTGGAACTGAAATCGGAATGCTCACTGACATTTTCCCTCCTTCGAAAGCCTGAAAAATGATGGAAAAATGACTAAGTCCAAAAAAAATTTTTTTTAACTTTTTTCAATTTTACCCCCGTGGCATATATATTCTACCCACACACATTTGGAACTCTCCTGGGGTACCCTCACACATATTATTCCCTCATTTAATGAATATTTTCACCAAAAAGTGAAGTTTTCAAAAAGTCCGAAAATAGGCTGAAAACGAGTTAATATCAAGGACTCATCGGGCGAATCGCTCTGGAACTGAAATCGGAATGCTCACTGATATTGTCCCCTCTCCAAAAGTCTGAAAAATGATGGAAAAATGACTAAGTCCAAAAAAAATTTTTTAAAACTTTTTTCAATTTTACCCCCGTGGGATATATATTCTACGCAAACATATTTGGAACTCTCCTGGGGTACCCTCACACATATTATTCCCTCATTTAATGGATATTTTCACCAAAAAGTGAAGTTTTCAAAAAGTCAGAAAATTGGCTGAAAATGACTTATTATCAAGGAATCATCAGGCGAATCGCTCTGGAACTGAACCCGCAATGCTCACTGACATTTTCCACTCTCCGAAAGTCTGAAAAATGATGGAAAAATGACAGTCCAAAAACATTTTTTTTCAACTTTTTTCAATTTTACCCCCATGGGATATATATTCTACCCACACACATTTGGAACTCTCCTGGGGTACCCTCACACATATTATTCCCTCATTTAATGGATATTTTCACCAGAAAGTGAAGTTTTCAAAAAGTCAGAAAATTGGCTAAAAACTACTTAATATCAAGGACTCATCGGGCGAATCACTCTGGAACTGAAATCGGAATACTCACTGACATTTTCCCCTCTCCGAAAGTCTGAAAAATGATGGGAAAATGACTAAGTCCAAAAAAAAATTTTTTAAACTTTTTTCAATTTTACCCCCGTGGCATATGTATTTTACCCACACACATTTGGAACTCTCCTGGGGTACCCTCACACATATTATTCCCTCATTTAATGGATATTTTCACCAGAAAGTGAAGTTTTCAAAAAGTCAGAAAATTGGCTAAAAACGACTTAATATCAAGGACTCATCGGGCGAATCACTCTGGAACTGAAATCGGAATACTCACTGACATTTTCCCCTCTCCGAAAGTCTGAAAAATGATGGAAAAATGACTAAGTCCAAAAAAATTTTTTTTAAATTTTTTTCAATTTTACCCCCGTGGGATATGTATTCTACCCACAAACATTTGGAACTCTCCTGGGGTACCCTCACACATATTATTCCCTCATTTAATGGATATTTTCACCAAAAAGTGAAGTTTTCAAAAAGTCAGAAAATTGGCTGAAAACGACTCACTATTAAGGACTCATCGGGCGAATCGCTCTGGAACTGAAATCGGAATGCTCACTGACATTTTCGCTCCTTCAAAAGTCTGAAAAATGATGGAAAAATGACTAAGTCCCCAAAAAATTTTTTTAAACTTTTTTCAATTTTACCCCTGTGGCATATATATTCTACCCACACACATTTGGAACTCTCCTGGGGTACCCTCACACATATTATTCCCTCATTTAATGAATATTTTCACCAAAAAGTGAAGTTTTCAAAAAGTCCGAAAATTGGCTGAAAACAACTTAATATCAAGGACTCATCGGGCGAATCGCTCTGGAACTGAAATCGGAATGCTCACTAATATTTTCCCCTCTCCAAAAGTCTGAAAAATGATGGAAAAATGACTAAGTCCAAAAAAAATTTTTTAAAACTTTTTTCAATTTTACCCCCGTGGGATATATATTTTACGCAAACACATTTGGAACTCTCCTGGGGTACCCTCACACATATTATTCCCTCATTTAATGGATATTTTCACCAAAAAGTGAAGTTTTCAAAAAGTCAGAAAATTGGCTGAAAATGACTTATTATCAAGGAATCATCAGGCGAATCGCTCTGGAACTGAACCCGCAATGCTCACTGACATTTTCCACTCTCCGAAAGTCTGAAAAATGATGGAAAAATGACAGTCCAAAAACATTTTTTTTCTACTTTTTTCAATTTTACCCCCGTGGGATATATATTCTACCCACACACATTTGGAACTCTCCTGGGGTACCCTCACACATATTATTCCCTCATTTAATGGATATTTTCACCAGAAAGAGAAGTTTTCAAAAAGTCAGAAAATTGGCTAAAAACGACTTAATATCAAGGACTCATCGGGCGAATCACTCTGGAACTGAAATCGGAATACTCACTGACATTTTCCCCTCTCCGAAAGTCTGAAAAATCATGGGAAAATGACTAAGTCCAAAAAAAATTTTTTTCAACTTTTTTCAATTTTACCCCTGTGGTATATACATTCTACCCACACACATTTGGAACTCTCCTGGGGTACCCTCACACATATTATTCCCGCATTTAATGAATATTTTCACCAAAAAGTGAAGTTTTCAAAAAGTCCGAAAATTGGCTGAAAACAACTTAATATCAAGGACTCATCGGGCGAATTGCTCTGGAACTGAAATCGGAATGCTCACTGACATTTTCCCCCCTTCGAAAGTCTGAAAAATGATGGAAAAATGACTAAGTCCAAAAAAATTTTTTTAAAACTTTTTTCAATTTTACCCCCGTGGGATATATATTCTACGCACACACATTTGGAACTCTCCTGGGGTACCCTCACACATATTATTCCCTCATTTAATGGATATTTTCACCAAAAAGTGAAGTTTTCAAAAAGTCAGAAAATTGGCTGAAAATGACTTATTATCAAGGAATCATCAGGCGAATCGCTCTGGAACTGAACCCGCAATGCTCACTGACATTTTCCACTCTCCGAAAGTCTGAAAAATGATGGAAAAATGACAGTCCAAAAACATTTTTTTTCTACTTTTTTCAATTTTACCCCCGTGGGATATATATTCTACCCACACACATTTGGAACTCTCCTGGGGTACCCTCACACATATTATTCCCTCATTTAATGGATATTTTCACCAGAAAGTGAAGTTTTCAAAAAGTCAGAAAATTGGCTAAAAATGACTTAATATCAAGGACTCATCGGGCGAATCACTCTGGAACTGAAATCGGAATACTCACTGACATTTTCCCCTCTCCGAAAGTCTGAAAAATGATGGGAAAATGACTAAGTCCAAAAAAAATTTTTTTCAACTTTTTTCAATTTTACCCCTGTGGTATATACATTCTACCCACACACATTTGGAACTCTCCTGGGGTACCCTCACACATATTATTCCCGCATTTAATGTATATTTTCACCAAAAAAGTGAAGTTTTCAAAAAGTCCGAAAATTGGCTGAAAATGACTTAATATCCAGGACTCATCGGGCGAATCGCTCTGGAACTGAAATCGGAATGCTTACTGACATTTTCCCTCCTTCGAAAGTCTGAAAAATGATGGAAAAATGACTATGTCCAAAAAAAAATTTTTAAAACTTTTTTCAATTTTACCCCCGTGGGATATATATTCTACGCAAACACTTTTGGAACTCTCCTGGGGTACCCTCACACATATTATTCCCTCATTTAATGGATATTTTCACCAAAAAGTGAAGTTTTCAAAAAGTCAGAAAATTGGCTGAAAATTACTTATTATCAAGGAATCATCAGGCGAATCGCTCTGGATCTGTACCCACAATGTTCACTGACATTTTCCACTCTCCGAAAGTCTGAAAAATGATGGAAAAATGACAGTCCAAAAACATTTTTTTTCAACTTTTTTCAATTTTACCCCCGTGGGATATATATTCTACCCACACACATTTGGAACTCTCCTGGGGTACCCTCACACATATTATTCCCTCATTTAATGGATATTTTCACCAAAAAGTGAAGTTTTCAAAAAGTCAGAAAATTGGCTGAAAACGACTCAATATCAAGGACTCATCAGGCGAATCGCTCTGGAACTGAAATCGGAATGCTCACTGACATTTTCCCTCCTTCGAAAGTCTGAAAAATGATGGAAAAATGACTAAGTCCAAAAAATTTTTTTTTAAACTTTTTTCAATTTTACCCCCGTGGGATATGTATTCTACCCACACACATTTGGAACTCTCCTGGGGTACCCTCACACATATTATTCCCTCATTTAATGATTATTTTTACCAAAAAGTGAAGTTTTCAAAAAGTCAGAAAATAGGCTGAAAACGACTTAATATCAAGGACTCATCGCGCGAATTGCTCTGGAACTGAAATCGGAATGCTCACTGACATTTTCCCCCCTTCGAAAGTCTGAAAAATGATGGAAAAATGACTAAGTCCAAAAAAATTTTTTTTAAACTTTTTTCAATTTTACCCCCGTGGGATATGTATTCTACCCACACACATTTGGAACTCTCCTGGGGTACCCTCACACATATTATTCCCTCATTTAATGGATATTTTCACCAAAAAGTGAAGTTTTCGAAAAGTCAGAAAATTGACTGAAAATGACTTATTATCAAGGAATCATCGGGCGAATCGCTCTGGAACTGAAATCGGTATGCTCACTGACATTTTCCACTCTCCGAAAGTCTGAAAAATGATGGAAAAATGACTAAGTCCAAAAAAATTTTTTTGCAACTTTTTTAAATTTTACCCCCGTGGGATATATATTCTACCCACACACATTTGGAACTCTCCTGGGGTACCCTCACACATATTATTCCCTCATTTAATGGATATTTTCACCAAAAAGTAAAGTTTTCAAAAAGTCAGAAAATTGGCTGAAAATGACTCAATATTAAGGACTCATCGGGCGAATCGCTCTGGAACTGAAATCGGAATGCTCACTGACATTTTCGCTCCTTCGAAAGTCTGAAAAATGATGGAAAAATGACTAAGTCCAAAAAAATGTTTTTAAAACTTTTTTCAATTTTACCCCCGTGGGATATACATTCTACCCACACACATTTGGAACTCTCCTGGGGTACCCTCACACATATTATTCCCTCATTTAATGTATATTTTCACCAAAAAAGTGAAGTTTTCAAAAAGTCCGAAAATTGGCTGAAAACGACTTAATATCAAGGACTCATCGGGCGAATCGCTCTGGAACTGAAATCGGAATGCTCACTGACATTTTCCCTCCTTCGAAAGCCTGAAAAATGATGGAAAAATGACTAAGTCCAAAAAAAATTTTTTTCAACTTTCTTCAATTTTACCCCTGTGGCATATATATTCTACCCACACACATTTGGAACTCTCCTGGGGTACCCTCACACATATTATTCCCTCATTTAATGAATATTTTCACCAAAAAGTGAAGTTTTCAAAAAGTCCGAAAATTGGCTGAAAACGACTTAATATCAAGGACTCATCGGGCGAATTGCTCTCTAACTGAAATCGGAATGCTCACTGACATTTTCCCCCCTTCGAAAGTCTGAAAAATGATGGAAAAATGACTAAGTCCAAAAAAATTTTTTTAAAACTTTTTTCAATTTTAGCCCCGTGGGATATATATTCTAGGCACACACATTTGGAACTCTCCTGGGGTACCCTCACACATATTATTCCCTCATTTAATGGATATTTTCACCAAAAAGTGAAGTTTTCAAAAAGTCAGAAAATTGTCTGAAAATGACTTATTATCAAGGAATCATCAGGCGAATCGCTCTGGAACTGAACCCACAATGCTCACTGACATTTTCCACTCTCCGAAAGTCTGAAAAATGATGGAAAAATGACAGTCCAAAAACATTTTTTTTCAACTTTTTTCAATTTTACCCCCGTGGGATATATATTCTACCCACACACATTTGGAACTCTCCTGTGGTACCCTCACACATATTATTCCCTCATTTAATGGATATTTTCACCAAAAAGTGAAGTTTTCAAAAAGTCAGAAAATTGGCTGAAAACGACTCAATATCAAGGACTCATCGGGCGAATCGCTCTGGAACTGAAATCGGAATGCTCACTGACATTTTCCCTCCTTCGAAAGCCTGAAAAATGATGGAAAAATGACTAAGTCCAAAAAAAATTTTTTTTAACTTTTTTCAATTTTACCCCCGTGGCATATATATTCTACCCACACACATTTGGAACTCTCCTGGGGTACCCTCACACATATTATTCCCTCATTTAATGAATATTTTCACCAAAAAGTGAAGTTTTCAAAAAGTCCGAAAATAGGCTGAAAACGAGTTAATATCAAGGACTCATCGGGCGAATCGCTCTGGAACTGAAATCGGAATGCTCACTGATATTTTCCCCTCTCCAAAAGTCTGAAAAATGATGGAAAAATGACTAAGTCCAAAAAAAATTTTTTAAAACTTTTTTCAATTTTACCCCCGTGGGATATATATTCTACGCAAACACATTTGGAACTCTCCTGGGGTACCCTCACACATATTATTCCCTCATTTAATGGATATTTTCACCAAAAAGTGAAGTTTTCAAAAAGTCAGAAAATTGGCTGAAAATGACTTATTATCAAGGAATCATCAGGCGAATCGCTCTGGAACTGAACCCGCAATGCTCACTGACATTTTCCACTCTCCGAAAGTCTGAAAAATGATGGAAAAATGACAGTCCAAAAACATTTTTTTTCAACTTTTTTCAATTTTACCCCCGTGGGATATAAATTCTACCCACACACATTTGGAACTCTCCTGGGGTACCCTCACACATATTATTCCCTCATTTAATGGATATTTTCACCAGAAAGTGAAGTTTTCAAAAAGTCAGAAAATTGGCTAAAAACGACTTAATATCAAGGACTCATCGGGCGAATCACTCTGGAACTGAAATCGGAATACTCACTGACATTTTCCCCTCTCCGAAAGTCTGAAAAATGATGGGAAAATGACTAAGTCCAAAAAAAAATTTTTTAAACTTTTTTCAATTTTACCCCCGTGGCATATGTATTTTACCCACACACATTTGGAACTCTCCTGGGGTACCCTCACACATATTATTCCCGCATTTAATGTATATTTTCACCAAAAAAGTGAAGTTTTCAAAAAGTCCGAAAATTGGCTGAAAATGACTTAATATCCAGGACTCATCGGGCGAATCGCTCTGGAACTGAAATCGGAATGCTCACTGACATTTTCCCTCCTTCGAAAGCCTGAAAACTGATGGAAAAATGACTAAGTCCAAAAAAAAATTTTTTAAACTTTTTTCAATTTTACCCTAGTGGCATATATATTCTACCCACACACATTTGGAACTCTACTGGGGTACCCTCACACATATTATTGCCTCATTTAATGGATATTTTCACCAAAAAGTGAAGTTTTCAAAAAGTCAGAAAATTGGCTGAAAACGACTCAATATCAAGGACTCATCGGGCGAATCGCTCTGGAACTGAAATCGGAATGCTTACTGACATTTTCCCTCCTTCGAAAGTCTGAAAAATGATGGAAAAATGACTAAGTCCAAAAAAATTTTTTTAAAATTTTTTTCAATTTTACCCCCGTGGGATATGTATTCTACCCACAAACATTTGGAACTCTCCTGGGGTACCCTCACACATATTATTCCCTCATTTAATGGATATTTTCACCAAAAAGTGAAGTTTTCAAAAAGTCAGAAAATTGGCTGAAAACGACTCACTATTAAGGACTCATCGGGCGAATCGCTCTGGAACTGAAATCGGAATGCTCACTGACATTTTCGCTCCTTCAAAAGTCTGAAAAATGATGGAAAAATGACTAAGTCCCAAAAAAATTTTTTTAAACTTTTTTCAATTTTACCCCTGTGGCATATATATTCTACCCACACACATTTGGAACTCTCCTGGGGTACCCTCACACATATTATTCCCTCATTTAATGAATATTTTCACCAAAAAGTGAAGTTTTCAAAAAGTCCGAAAATTGGCTGAAAACGACTTAATATCAAGGACTCATCGGGCGAATTGCTCTGGAACTGAAATCGGAATGCTCACTGACATTTTCCCCCCTTCGAAAGTCTGAAAAATGATGGAAAAATGACTAAGTCCAAAAAAATTTTTTTAAAACTTTTTTCAATTTTACCCCCGTGGTATATATATTCTACGCACACACATTTGGAACTCTCCTGGGGTACCCTCACACATATTATTCCCTCATTTAATGGATATTTTCACCAAAAAGTGAAGTTTTCAAAAAGTCAGAAAATTGGCTGAAAATGACTTATTATCAAGGAATCATCAGGCGAATCGCTCTGGAACTGAACCCACAATGCTCACTGACATTTTCCACTCTCCGAAAGTCTGAAAAATGATGGAAAAATGACAGTCCAAAAACATTTTTTTTCAACTTTTTTCAATTTTACCCCCGTGGGATATATATTCTACCCACACACATTTGGAACTCTCCTGGGGTACCCTCACACATATTATTCCCTCATTTAATGGATATTTTCACCAAAAAGTGAAGTTTTCAAGAAGCCAGAAAATTGGCTGAAAACGACTCAATATCAAGGACTCATCGGGCGAATCGCTCTGGAACTGAAATCGGTATGCTCACTGACATTTTCCACTCTCCGAAAGTCTGAAAAATGATGGAAAAATGACCAAGTCCAAAAAAATTTTTTTGCAACTTTTTTAAATTTTACCCCCTTGGGATATATATTCTACCCACACACATTTGGAACTCTCCTGGGGTACCCTCACACATATTATTCCCTCATTTAATGGATATTTTCACCAAAAAGTAAAGTTTTCAAAAAGTCAGAAAATTGGCTGAAAATGACTAAATATTAAGGACTCATCGGGCGAATCGCTCTGGAACTGAAATCGGAATGCTCACTGACATTTTCCCTCCTTCGAAAGCCTGAAAACTGATGGAAAAATGACTAAGTCCAAAAAAAAATTTTTTAAACTTTTTTCAATTTTAACCCCGTGGCATATATATTCTACCCACACACATTTGGAACTCTCCTGGGGTACCCTCACACATATTATTCCCTCATTTAATGAATATTTTCACCAAAAAGTAAAGTTTTCAAAAAGTCCGAAAATAGGCTGAAAACGACTTAATATCAAGGACTCATCGGGCGAATCGCTCTGGAACTGAAATCGGAATGCTCACTGATATTTTCCCCTCTCCAAAAGTCTGAAAAATGATGGAAAAATGACTAAGTCCAAAAAAAATGTTTTAAAACTTTTTTCAATTTTACCCCCGTGGGATATATATTTTACGCAAACACATTTGGAACTCTCCTGGGGTACCCTCACACATATTATTCCCTTATTTAATGGATATTTTCACCAAAAAGTGAAGTTTTCAAAAAGTCAGAAAATTGGCTGAAAATGACTTATTATCAAGGAATCATCAGGCGAATCGCTCTGGAACTGAACCCGCAATGCTCACTGACATTTTCCACTCTCCGAAAGTCTGAAAAATGATGGAAAAATGACAGTCCAAAAACATTTTTTTTCTACTTTTTTCAATTTTACCCCCGTGGGATATATATTCTACCCACACACATTTGGAACTCTCCTGGGGTACCCTCACACATATTATTCCCTCATTTAATGGATATTTTCACCAGAAAGTGAAGTTTTCAAAAAGTCAGAAAATTGGCTAAAAACGACTTAATATCAAGGACTCATCGGCCGAATCGCTCTGGAACTGAAATCGGAATGCTCACTGACATTTTCCCTCCTTCGAAAGCCTGAAAACTGATGGAAAAATGACTAAGTCCAAAAAAAAATTTTTTAAACTTTTTTCAATTTTACCCCCGTGGCATATATATTCTACCCACACACATTTGGAACTCTCCTGGGGTACCCTCACACATATTATTCCCTCATTTAATGAATATTTTCACCAAAAAGTGAAGTTTTCAAAAAGTCCGAAAATAGGCTGAAAACGACTTAATATCAAGGACTCATCGGGCGAATCGCTCTGGAACTGAAATCGGAATGCTCACTGATATTTTCCCCTCTCCAAAAGTCTGAAAAATGATGGAAAAATGACTAAGTCCAAAAAAAATTTTTTAAAACTTTTTTCAATTTTACCCCCGTGCGATATATATTCTACGCAAACACATTTGGAACTCTCCTGGGGTACCCTCACACATATTATTCCCTCATTTAATGGATATTTTCACCAAAAAGTGAAGTTTTCAAAAAGTCAGAAAATTGGCTGAAAATGACTTATTATCAAGGAATCATCAGGAGAATCGCTCTGGATCTGTACCCACAATGTTCACTGACATTTTCCACTCTCCGAAAGTCTGAAAAATGATGGAAAAATGACAGTCCAAAAACATTTTTTTTCAACTTTTTTCAATTTTACCCCCGTGGGATATATATTCTACCCACACACATTTGGAACTCTCCTGGGGTACCCTCACACATATTATTGCCTCATTTAATGGATATTTTCACCAAAAAGTGAAGTTTTCAAAAAGTCAGAAAATTGGCTGAAAACGACTCAATATCAAGGACTCATCAGGCGAATCGCTCTGGAACTGAAATCGGAATGCTCACTGACATTTTCCCTCCTTCGAAAGTCTGAAAAATGATGGAAAAATGACTAAGTCCAAAAAATTTTTTTTTAAACTTTTTTCAATTTTACCCCCGTGGGATATGTATTCTACCCACACACATTTGGAACTCTCCTGGGGTACCCTCACACATATTATTCCCTCATTTAATGATTATTTTTACCAAAAAGTGAAGTTTTCAAAAAGTCAGAAAATAGGCTGAAAACGACATAATATCAAGGACTCATCGGGCGAATTGCTCTGGAACTGAAATCGGAATGCTCACTGACATTTTCCCCCCTTCGAAAGTCTGAAAAATGATGGAAAAATGACTAAGTCCAAAAAAATTTTTTTGAAACTTTTTTCAATTTTACCCCCGTGGGATATGTATTCTACCCACACACATTTGGAACTCTCCTGGGGTACCCTCACACATATTATTCCCTCATTTAATGGATATTTTCACCAAAAAGTGAAGTTTTCGAAAAGTCAGAAAATTGACTGAAAATGACTTATTATCAAGGAATCATTGGGCGAATCGCTCTGGAACTGAAATCGGTATGCTCACTGACATTTTCCACTCTCCGAAAGTCTGAAAAATGATGGAAAAATGACTAAGTCCAAAAAAATTTTTTTGCAACTTTTTTAAATTTTACCCCCGTGGGATATATATTCTACCCACACACATTTGGAACTCTCCTGGGGTACCCTCACACATATTATTCCCTCATTTAATGGATATTTTCACCAAAAAGTGAAGTTTTCAAAAAGTCCGAAAATAGGCTGAAAACGACTTAATATCAAGGACTCATCGGGCGAATCGCTCTGGAACTGAAATCGGAATGCTCACTGATATTTTCCCCTCTCCAAAAGTCTGAAAAATGATGGAAAAATGACTAAGTCCAAAAAAAATTTTTTAAAACTTTTTTCAATTTTACCCCCGTGGGATATATATTTTACGCAAACACATTTGGAACTCTCCTGGGGTACCCTCACACATATTATTCCCTCATTTAATGGATATTTTCACCAAAAAGTGAAGTTTTCAAAAAGTCAGAAAATTGGCTGAAAATGACTTATTATCAAGGAATCATCAGGCGAATCGCTCTGGAACTGAACCCGCAATGCTCACTGACATTTTCCACTCTCCGAAAGTCTGAAAAATGATGGAAAAATGACAGTCCAAAAACATTTTTTTTCTACTTTTTTCAATTTTACCCCCGTGGGATATATATTCTACCCACACACATTTGGAACTCTCCTGGGGTACCCTCACACATATTATTCCCTCATTTAATGGATATTTTCACCAGAAAGTGAAGTTTTCAAAAAGTCAGAAAATTGGCTAAAAACGACTTAATATCAAGGACTCATCGGGCGAATCACTCTGGAACTGAAATCGGAATACTCACTGACATTTTCCCCTCTCCGAAAGTCTGAAAAATGATGGGAAAATGACTAAGTCCAAAAAAAATTTTTTTCAACTTTTTTCAATTTTACCCCTGTGGTATATACATTCTACCCACACACATTTGGAACTCTCCTGGGGTACCCTCACACATATTATTCCCGCATTTAATGTATATTTTCACCAAAAAAGTGAAGTTTTCAAAAAGTCCGAAAATTGGCTGAAAATGACTTAATATCCAGGACTCATCGGGCGAATCGCTCTGAAACTGAAATCGGAATGCTTACTGACATTTTCCCTCCTTCGAAAGTCTGAAAAATGATGGAAAAATGACTATGTCCAAAAAAAATTTTTTAAAACTTTTTTCAATTTTACCCCCGTGGGATATATATTCTACGCAAACACATTTGGAACTCTCCTGGGGTACCCTCACACATATTATTCCCTCATTTAATGGATATTTTCACCAAAAAGTGAAGTTTTCAAAAAGTCAGAAAATTGGCTGAAAATTACTTATTATCAAGGAATCATCAGGCGAATCGCTCTGGATCTGTACCCACAATGTTCACTGACATTTTCCACTCTCCGAAAGTCTGAAAAATGATGGAAAAATGACTAAGTCCAAAAAATTTTTTTTTAAACTTTTTTCAATTTTACCCCCGTGGGATATGTATTCTACCCACACACATTTGGAACTCTCCTGGGGTACCCTCACACATATTATTCCCTCATTTAATGATTATTTTTACCAAAAAGTGAAGTTTTCAAAAAGTCAGAAAATAGGCTGAAAACGACTTAATATCAAGGACTCATCGGGCGAATTGCTCTGGAACTGAAATCGGAATGCTCACTGACATTTTCCCCCCTTCGAAAGTCTGAAAAATGATGGAAAAATGACTAAGTCCAAAAAAATTTTTTTTAAACTTTCTTCAATTTTACCCCCGTGGGATATGTATTCTACCCACACACATTTGGAACTCTCCTGGGGTACCCTCACACATATTATTCCCTCATTTAATGGATATTTTCACCAAAAAGTGAAGTTTTCGAAAAGTCAGAAAATTGACTGAAAATGACTTATTATCAAGGAATCATCGGGCGAATCGCTCTGGAACTGAAATCGGTATGCTCACTGACATTTTCCACTCTCCGAAAGTCTGAAAAATGATGGAAAAATGACTAAGTCCAAAAAAATTTTTTTGCAACTTTTTTAAATTTTACCCCCGTGGGATATATATTCTACCCACACACATTTGGAACTCTCCTGGGGTACCCTCACACATATTATTCCCTCATTTAATGGATATTTTCACCAAAAAGTAAAGTTTTCAAAAAGTCAGAAAATTGGCTGAAAATGACTCAATATTAAGGACTCATCGGGCGAATCGCTCTGGAACTGAAATCGGAATGCTCACTGACATTTTCGCTCCTTCGAAAGTCTGAAAAATGATGGAAAAATGACTAAGTCCAAAAAAATGTTTTTAAAACTTTTTTCAATTTTACCCCCGTGGGATATACATTCTACCCACACACATTTGGAACTCTCCTGGGGTACCCTCACACATATTATTCCCTCATTTAATGTATATTTTCACCAAAAAAGTGAAGTTTTCAAAAAGTCCGAAAATTGGCTGAAAACGACTTAATATCAAGGACTCATCGGGCGAATCGCTCTGGAACTGAAATCGGAATGCTCACTGACATTTTCCCTCCTTCGAAAGCCTGAAAAATGATGGAAAAATGACTAAGTCCAAAAAAAATTTTTTTCAACTTTCTTCAATTTTACCCCTGTGGCATATATATTCTACCCACACACATTTGGAACTCTCCTGGGGTACCCTCACACATATTATTCCCTCATTTAATGAATATTTTCACCAAAAAGTGAAGTTTTCAAAAAGTCCGAAAATTGGCTGAAAACGACTTAATATCAAGGACTCATCGGGCGAATTGCTCTCTAACTGAAATCGGAATGCTCACTGACATTTTCCCCCCTTCGAAAGTCTGAAAAATGATGGAAAAATGACTAAGTCCAAAAAAATTTTTTTAAAACTTTTTTCAATTTTAGCCCCGTGGGATATATATTCTAGGCACACACATTTGGAACTCTCCTGGGGTACCCTCACACATATTATTCCCTCATTTAATGGATATTTTCACCAAAAAGTGAAGTTTTCAAAAAGTCAGAAAATTGGCTGAAAATGACTTATTATCAAGGAATCATCAGGCGAATCGCTCTGGAACTGAACCCACAATGCTCACTGACATTTTCCACTCTCCGAAAGTCTGAAAAATGATGGAAAAATGACAGTCCAAAAACATTTTTTTTCAACTTTTTTCAATTTTACCCCCGTGGGATATATATTCTACCCACACACATTTGGAACTCTCCTGTGGTACCCTCACACATATTATTCCCTCATTTAATGGATATTTTCACCAAAAAGTGAAGTTTTCAAAAAGTCAGAAAATTGGCTGAAAACGACTCAATATCAAGGACTCATCGGGCGAATCGCTCTGGAACTGAAATCGGAATGCTCACTGACATTTTCCCTCCTTCGAAAGCCTGAAAAATGATGGAAAAATGACTAAGTCCAAAAAAAATTTTTTTTAACTTTTTTCAATTTTACCCCCGTGGCATATATATTCTACCCACACACATTTGGAACTCTCCTGGGGTACCCTCACACATATTATTCCCTCATTTAATGAATATTTTCACCAAAAAGTGAAGTTTTCAAAAAGTCCGAAAATAGGCTGAAAACGACTTAATATCAAGGACTCATCGGGCGAATCGCTCTGGAACTGAAATCGGAATGCTCACTGATATTTTCCCCTCTCCAAAAGTCTGAAAAATGATGGAAAAATGACTAAGTCCAAAAAAAATTTTTTTCAACTTTTTTCAATTTTACCCCTGTGGTATATACATTCTACCCACACACATTTGGAACTCTCCTGGGGTACCCTCACACATATTATTCCCGCATTTAATGTATATTTTCACCAAAAAAGTGAAGTTTTCAAAAAGTCCGAAAATTGGCTGAAAATGACTTAATATCCAGGACTCATTGGGCGAATCGCTCTGGAACTGAAATCGGAATGCTTACTGACATTTTCCCTCCTTCGAAAGTCTGAAAAATGATGGAAAAATGACTAAGTCCAAAAAAATTTTTTTTAAACTTTTTTCAATTTTACCCCCGTGGGATATATATTCTACGCAAACACATTTGGAACTCTCCTGGGGTACCCTCACACATATTATTCCCTCATTTAATGGATATTTTCACCAAAAAGTGAAGTTTTCAAAAAGTCAGAAAATTGGCTGAAAATGACTTATTATCAAGGAATCATCAGGCGAATCGCTCTGGAACTGAACCCGCAATGCTCACTGACATTTTCCACTCTCCGAAAGTCTGAAAAATGATGGAAAAATGACAGTCCAAAAACATTTTTTTTCAACTTTTTTCAATTTTACCCCCGTGGGATATATATTCTACCCACACACATTTGGAACTCTCCTGGGGTACCCTCACACATATTATTCCCTCATTTAATGGATATTTTCACCAGAAAGTGAAGTTTTCAAAAAGTCAGAAAATTGGCTAAAAACGACTTAATATCAAGGACTCATCGGGCGAATCACTCTGGAACTGAAATCGGAATACTCACTGACATTTTCCCCTCTCCGAAAGTCTGAAAAATGATGGGAAAATGACTAAGTCCAAAAAAAAATTTTTTAAACTTTTTTCAATTTTACCCCCGTGGCATATGTATTCTACCCACACACATTTGGAACTCTCCTGGGGTACCCTCACACATATTATTCCCTCATTTAATGGATATTTTCACCAGAAAGTGAAGTTTTCAAAAAGTCAGAAAATTGGCTAAAAACGACTTAATATCAAGGACTCATCGGGCGAATCACTCTGGAACTGAAATCGGAATACTCACTGACATTTTCCCCTCTCCGAAAGTCTGAAAAATGATGGGAAAATGACTAAGTCCAAAAAAAATTTTTTTCAACTTTTTTCAATTTTACCCCTGTGGTATATACATTCTACCCACACACATTTGGAACTCTCCTGGGGTACCCTCACACATATTATTGCCTCATTTAATGGATATTTTCACCAAAAATTGAAGTTTTCAAAAAGTCAGAAAATTGGCTGAAAACGACTCAATATCAAGGACTCATCGGGCGAATCGCTCTGGAACTGAAATCGGAATGCTTACTGACATTTTCCCTCCTTCGAAAGTCTGAAAAATTATGGAAAAATGACTAAGTCCAAAAAAATTTTTTTTAAACTTTTTTCAAGTTTACCCCCGTGGGATATGTATTCTACCCACAAACATTTGGAACTCTCCTGGGGTACCCTCACACATATTATTCCCTCATTTAATGGATATTTTCACCAAAAAGTGAAGTTTTCAAAAAGTCAGAAAATTGGCTGAAAACGACTCACTATTAAGGACTCATCGGGCGAATCGCTCTGGAACTGAAATCGGAATGCTCACTGACATTTTCCCCCCTTCGAAAGTCTGAAAAATGATGGAAAAATGACTAAGTCCAAAAAAATTTTTTTAAAACTTTTTTCAATTTTACCCCCGTGGGATATATATTCTACGCACACACATTTGGAACTCTCCTGGGGTACCCTCACACATATTATTCCCTCATTTAATGGATATTTTCACCAAAAAGTGAAGTTTTCAAAAAGTCAGAAAATTGGCTGAAAATGACTTATTATGAAGGAATCATCAGGCGAATCGCTCTGGAACTGAACCCACAATGCTCACTGACATTTTCCACTCTCCGAAAGTCTGAAAAATGATGGAAAAATGACAGTCCAAAAACATTTTTTTTCAACTTTTTTCAATTTTACCCCCGTGGGATATATATTCTACCCACACACATTTGGAACTCTCCTGGGGTACCCTCACACATATTATTCCCTCATTTAGTGGATATTTTCACCAAAAAGTGAAGTTTTCAAGAAGCCAGAAAATTGGCTGAAAACGACTCAATATCAAGGACTCATCGGGCGAATCGCTCTGGAACTGAAATCGGTATGCTCACTGACATTTTCCACTCTCCGAAAGTCTGAAAAATGATGGAAAAATGACTAAGTCCAAAAAAATTTTTTTGCAACTTTTTTCAATTTTACCCCCGTGAGATATATATTCTACCCACACACATTTGGAACTCTCCTGGGGTACCCTCACACATATTATTCCCTCATTTAATGGATATTTTCACCAAAAAGTAAAGTTTTCAAAAAGTCAGAAAATTGGCTGAAAATGACTAAATATTAAGGACTCATCGGGCGAATCGCTCTGGAACTGAAATCGGAATGCTCACTGACATTTTCCCTCCTTCGAAAGCCTGAAAACTGATGGAAAAATGATTAAGTCCAAAAAAAAATTTTTTAAACTTTTTTCAATTTTACCCCCGTGGCATATATATTCTACCCACACACATTTGGAACTCTCCTGGGGTACCCTCACACATATTATTCCCTCATTTAATGAATATTTTCACCAAAAAGTGAAGTTTTCAAAAAGTCCGAAAAAGGGCTGAAAACGACTTAATATCAAGGACTCATCGGGCGAATCGCTCTGGAACTGAAATCGGAATGCTCACTGATATTTTCCCCTCTCCAAAAGTCTGAAAAATGATGGAAAAATGACTAAGTCCAAAAAAAATTTTTTAAAACTTTTTTCAATTTTACCCCCGTGGGATATATATTTTACGCAAACACATTTGGAACTCTCCTGGGGTACCCTCACACATATTATTCCCTCATTTAATGGATATTTTCACCAAAAAGTGAAGTTTTCAAAAAGTCAGAAAATTGGCTGAAAACGACTCAATATTAAGGACTCATCGGGCGAATCGCTCTGGAACTGAAATCGGAATGCTCACTGACATTTTCCCTCCTTCGAAAGCCTGAAAAATGATGGAAAAATGACTAAGTCCAAAAAAAATTTTTTTTAACTTTTTTCAATTTTACCCCCGTGGCATATATATTCTACCCACACACATTTGGAACTCTCCTGGGGTACCCTCACACATATTATTCCCTCATTTAATGAATATTTTCACCAAAAAGTGAAGTTTTCAAAAAGTCCGAAAATAGGCTGAAAACGACTTAATATCAAGGACTCATCGGGCGAATCGCTCTGGAACTGAAATCGGAATGCTCACTGATATTTTCCCCTCTCCAAAAGTCTGAAAAATGATGGAAAAATGACTAAGTCCAAAAAAAATTTTTTAAAACTTTTTTCAATTTTACCCCCGTGGGATATATATTCTACGCAAACACATTTGGAACTCTCCTGGGGTACCCTCACACATATTATTCCCTCATTTAATGGATATTTTCACCAAAAAGTGAAGTTTTCAAAAAGTCAGAAAATTGGCTGAAAATGACTTATTATCAAGGAATCATCAGGCGAATCGCTCTGGAACTGAACCCGCAATGCTCACTGACATTTTCCACTCTCCGAAAGTCTGAAAAATGATGGAAAAATGACAGTCCAAAAACATTTTTTTTCAACTTTTTTCAATTTTGCCCCCGTGGGATATATATTCTACCCACACACATTTGGAACTCTCCTGGGGTACCCTCACACATATTATTCCCTCATTTAATGGATATTTTCACCAGAAAGTGAAGTTTTCAAAAAGTCAGAAAATTGGCTAAAAACGACTTAATATCAAGGACTCATCGGGCGAATCACTCTGGAACTGAAATCGGAATACTCACTGACATTTTCCCCTCTCCGAAAGTCTGAAAAATGATGGGAAAATGACTAAGTCCAAAAAAAATTTTTTTCAACTTTTTTCAATTTTACCCCTGTGGTATATACATTCTACCCACACACATTTGGAACTCTCCTGGGGTACCCTCACACATATTATTGCCTCATTTAATGGATATTTTCACCAAAAAGTGAAGTTTTCAAAAAGTCAGAAAATTGGCTGAAAACGACTTAATATCAAGGACTCATCAGGCGAATCGCTCTGGAACTGAAATCGGAATGCTCACTGACATTTTCCCCCCTTCGAAAGTCTGAAAAATGATGGAAAAATGACTAAGTCCAAAAAAATTTTTTTAAAACTTTTTTCAATTTTACCCCCGTGGGATATATATTCTACGCACACACATTTGGAACTCTCCTGGGGTACCCTCACACATATTATTCCCTCATTTAATGGATATTTTCACCAAAAAGTGAAGTTTTCAAAAAGTCAGAAAATTGGCTGAAAATGACTTATTATCAAGGAATCATCAGGCGAATCGCTCTGGAACTGAACCCACAATGCTCACTGACATTTTCCACTCTCCGAAAGTCTGAAAAATGATGGAAAAATGACAGTCCAAAAACATTTTTTTCAACTTTTTTCAATTTTACCCCCGTGGGATATATATTCTACCCACACACATTTGGAACTCTCCTGGGGTACCCTCACACATATTATTCCCTCATTTAATGGATATTTTCACCAAAAAGTGAAGTTTTCAAAAAGTCAGAAAATTGGCTGAAAACGACTCAATATCAAGGACTCATCAGGCGAATCGCTCTGGAACTGAAATCGGAATGCTCACTGACATTTTCCCTCCTTCGAAAGTCTGAAAAATGATGGAAAAATTACTAAGTCCAAAAAAATTTTTTTTAAACTTTTTTCAATTTTACCCCCGTGGGATATGTATTCTACCCACACACATTTGGAACTCTCCTGGGGTACCCTCACACATATTATTCCCTCATTTAATGATTATTTTTACCAAAAAGTGAAGTTTTCAAAAAGTCCGAAAATAGGCTGAAAACGACTTAATATCAAGGACTCATCGGGCGAATTGCTCTGGAACTGAAACGGAATGCTCACTGACATTTTCCCCCCTTCGAAAGTCTGAAAAATGATGGAAAAATGACTAAGTCCAAAATAATTTTTTTTAAACTTTTTTCAATTTTACCCCCGTGGGATATGTATTCTACCCACACACATTTGGAACTCTCCTGGGGTACCCTCACACATATTATTGCCTCATTTAATGGATATTTTCACCAAAAAGTGAAGTTTTCAAAAAGTCAGAAAATTGGCTGAAAACGACTTAATATCAAGGACTGATCAGGCGAATCGCTCTGGAACTGAAATCGGAATGCTCATGACATTTTCCCTCCTTCGAAAGCCTGAAAAATGATGGAAAAATGACTAAGTCCAAAAAAAATTTTTTTTAACTTTTTTCAATTTTACCCCCGTGGCATATATATTCTACCCACACACATTTGGAACTCTCCTGGGGTACCCTCACACATATTATTCCCTCATTTAATGAATATTTTCACCAAAAAGTGAAGTTTTCAAAAAGTCAGAAAATTGGCTGAAAACGACATAATATCAAGGAATCATCGGGCAAATCGCTCTGGAACTGAAATCGGAATGCTCACTGACATTTTCCCCCCTTCGAAAGTCTGAAAAATGATGGAAAAATGACTAAGTCCAAAAAAATTTTTTTAAAACTTTTTTCAATTTTACCCCCGTGGGATATATATTCTACGCACACACATTTGGAACTCTCCTGGGGTACCCTCACACATATTATTCCCTCATTTAATGGATATTTTCACCAAAAAGTGAAGTTTTCAAAAAGTCAGAAAATTGGCTGAAAACGACTCAATATCAAGGACTCATCTGGCGAATCGCTCTGGAACTGAACCCACAATGCTCACTGACATTTTCCACTCTCCGAAAGTCTGAAAAATGATGGAAAAATGACAGTCCAAAAACATTTTTTTTCAACTTTTTTCAATTTTACCCCCGTGGGATATATATTCTACCCACACACATTTGGAACTCTCCTGGGGTACCCTCACACATATTATTCCCTCATTTAATGGATATTTTCACCAAAAAGTGAAGTTTTCAAAAAGTCAGAAAATTGGCTGAAAACGACTCAATATCAAGGACTCATCAGGCGAATCGCTCTGGAACTGAAATCGGAATGCTCACTGACATTTTCCCTCCTTCGAAAGTCTGAAAAATGATGGAAAAATGACTAAGTCCAAAAAAATTTTTTTTAAACTTTTTTCAATTTTACCCCCGTGGGATATGTATTCTACCCACACACATTTGGAACTCTCCTGGGGTACCCTCACACATATTATTCCCTCATTTAATGGATATTTTCACCAAAAAGTGAAGTTTTCAAAAAGTCAGAAAATTGGCTGAAAATGACTTATTATCAAGGAATCATCAGGTGAATCGCTCTGGAACTGAACCCACAATGCTCACTGACATTTTCCACTCTCCGAAAGTCTGAAAAATGATGGAAAAATGACAGTCCAAAAACATTTTTTTTCAACTTTTTTCAATTTTACCCCCGTGGGATATATATTCTACCCACACACATTTGGAACTCTCCTGGGGTACCCTCACACATATTATTCCCTCATTTAATGGATATTTTCACCAAAAAGTGAAGTTTTCAAAAAGTCAGAAAATTGGCTGAAAACGACTCAATATCAAGGACTCATCGGGCGAATCGCTCTAGAATTGAAATCGGAATGCTCACTGACATTTTCCCTTCTTCGAAAGTCTGAAAAATGATGGAAAAATGACTAAGTCCAAAAAAATTTTTTAAAAACTTTTTTCAATTTTACCCCCGTGGGATATGTATTCTACCCACACACATTTGGAACTCTCCTGGGGTACCCTCACACATATTATTGCCTCATTTAATGGATATTTTCACCAAAAAGTGAAGTTTTCAAAAAGTCAGAAAATTGGCTGAAAACGACTCAATATCAAGGACTCATCTGGCGAATCGCTCTGGAACTGAAATCGGAATGCTCACTGACATTTTCGCTCCTTCGAAAGTCTGAAAAATGATGGAAAATGACTAAGTCCAAAAAAATTTTTTTTCAACTTTTTTCAATTTTACCCCCGTGGGATATATATTCTACCCACACACATTTGGAACTCTCCTGGGGTACCCTCACACATATTATTGCCTCATTTAATGGATATTTTTACCAAAAAGTGAAGTTTTCAAAAAGTCCGAAAATTGGCTGAAAATGACTTAATATCAAGGACTCATCGGGCGAATTGCTCTGGAACTGAAATCGGAATGCTCACTGACATTTTCCCCCCTTCGAAAGTCTGAAAAATGATGGAAAAATGACTAAGTCCAAATAAATTTTTTTAAAACTTTTTTCAATTTTACCCCCGTGGGATATATATTCTACGCACACACATTTGGAACTCTCCTGGGGTACCCTCACACATATTATTCCCTCATTTAATGGATATTTTCACCAAAAAGTGAAGTTTTCAAAAAGTCAGAAAATTGGCTGAAAATGACTTATTATCAAGGAATCATCAGGTGAATCGCTCTGGAACTGAACCCACAATGCTCACTGACATTTTCCACTCTCCGAAAGTCTGAAAAATGATGGAAAAATGACAGTCCAAAAACATTTTTTTTCAACTTTTTTCAATTTTACCCCCGTGGGATATATATTCTACCCACACACATTTGGAACTCTCCTGGGGTACCCTCACACATATTATTCCCTCATTTAATGGATATTTTCACCAAAAAGTGAAGTTTTCAAAAAGTCAGAAAATTGGCTGAAAACGACTCAATATCAAGGACTCATCAGGCGAATCGCTCTGGAACTGAAATCGGAATGCTCACTGACATTTTCCCTCCTTCGAAAGTCTGAAAAATGATGGAAAAATGACTAAGTCCAAAAAAATTTTTTTTAAACTTTTTTCAATTTTACCCCCGTGGGATATGTATTCTACCCACACACATTTGGAACTCTCCTGGGGTACCCTCACACATATTATTCCCTCATTTAATGATTATTTTTACCAAAAAGTGAAGTTTTCAAAAAGTCCGAAAATAGGCTGAAAACGACTTAATATCAAGGACTCATCGGGCGAATTGCTCTGGAACTGAAACGGAATGCTCACTGACATTTTCCCCCCTTCGAAAGTCTGAAAAATGATGGAAAAATGACTAAGTCCAAAATAATTTTTTTTAAACTTTTTTCAATTTTACCCCCGTGGGATATGTATTCTACCCACACACATTTGGAACTCTCCTGGGGTACCCTCACACATATTATTGCCTCATTTAATGGATATTTTCACCAAAAAGTGAAGTTTTCAAAAAGTCAGAAAATTGGCTGAAAACGACTTAATATCAAGGACTGATCAGGCGAATCGCTCTGGAACTGAAATCGGAATGCTCACTGACATTTTCCCTCCTTCGAAAGCCTGAAAAATGATGGAAAAATGACTAAGTCCAAAAAAAATTTTTTTTAACTTTTTTCAATTTTACCCCCGTGGCATATATATTCTACCCACACACATTTGGAACTCTCCTGGGGTACCCTCACACATATTATTCCCTCATTTAATGAATATTTTCACCAAAAAGTGAAGTTTTCAAAAAGTCAGAAAATTGGCTGAAAACGACATAATATCAAGGAATCATCGGGCAAATCGCTCTGGAACTGAAATCGGAATGCTCACTGACATTTTCCCCCCTTCGAAAGTCTGAAAAATGATGGAAAAATGACTAAGTCCAAAAAAATTTTTTTAAAACTTTTTTCAATTTTACCCCCGTGGGATATATATTCTACGCACACACATTTGGAACTCTCCTGGGGTACCCTCACACATATTATTCCCTCATTTAATGGATATTTTCACCAAAAAGTGAAGTTTTCAAAAAGTCAGAAAATTGGCTGAAAACGACTCAATATCAAGGACTCATCTGGCGAATCGCTCTGGAACTGAACCCACAATGCTCACTGACATTTTCCACTCTCCGAAAGTCTGAAAAATGATGGAAAAATGACAGTCCAAAAACATTTTTTTTCAACTTTTTTCAATTTTACCCCCGTGGGATATATATTCTACCCACACACATTTGGAACTCTCCTGGGGTACCCTCACACATATTATTCCCTCATTTAATGGATATTTTCACCAAAAAGTGAAGTTTTCAAAAAGTCAGAAAATTGGCTGAAAACGACTCAATATCAAGGACTCATCAGGCGAATCGCTCTGGAACTGAAATCGGAATGCTCACTGACATTTTCCCTCCTTCGAAAGTCTGAAAAATGATGGAAAAATGACTAAGTCCAAAAAAATTTTTTTTAAACTTTTTTCAATTTTACCCCCGTGGGATATGTATTCTACCCACACACATTTGGAACTCTCCTGGGGTACCCTCACACATATTATTCCCTCATTTAATGGATATTTTCACCAAAAAGTGAAGTTTTCAAAAAGTCAGAAAATTGGCTGAAAATGACTTATTATCAAGGAATCATCAGGCGAATCGCTCTGGAACTGAACCCACAATGCTCACTGACATTTTCCACTCTCCGAAAGTCTGAAAAATGATGGAAAAATGACAGTCCAAAAACATTTTTTTTCAACTTTTTTCAATTTTACCCCCGTGGGATATATATTCTACCCACACACATTTGGAACTCTCCTGGGGTACCCTCACACATATTATTCCCTCATTTAATGGATATTTTCACCAAAAAGTGAAGTTTTCAAAAAGTCAGAAAATTGGCTGAAAACGACTCAATATTAAGGACTCATCGGGCGAATCGCTCTGGAACTGAAATCGGAATGCTCACTGACATTTTCCCCCCTTCGAAAGTCTGAAAAATGATGGAAAAATGACTAAGTCCAAAAAAATGTTTTAAAACTTTTTTCAATTTTACCCCCGTGGGATATATATTCTACCCACACACATTTGGAACTCTCCTGGGGTACCCTCACACATATTATTCCCTCATTTAATGGATATTTTCACCAAAAAGTGAAGTTTTCAAAAAGTCAGAAAATTGGCTGAAAACGACTCAATATCAAGGACTCATCGGGCGAATCGCTCTAGAATTGAAATCGGAATGCTCACTGACATTTTCCCTTCTTCGAAAGTCTGAAAAATGATGGAAAAATGACTAAGTCCAAAAAAATTTTTTAAAAACTTTTTTCAATTTTACCCCCGTGGGATATGTATTCTACCCACACACATTTGGAACTCTCCTGGGGTACCCTCACACATATTATTGCCTCATTTAATGGATATTTTCACCAAAAAGTGAAGTTTTCAAAAAGTCAGAAAATTGGCTGAAAACGACTCAATATCAAGGACTCATCTGGCGAATCGCTCTGGAACTGAAATCGGAATGCTCACTGACATTTTCGCTCCTTCGAAAGTCTGAAAAATGATGGAAAATGACTAAGTCCAAAAAAATTTTTTTTCAACTTTTTTCAATTTTACCCCCGTGGGATATATATTCTACCCACACACATTTGGAACTCTCCTGGGGTACCCTCACACATATTATTGCCTCATTTAATGGATATTTTTACCAAAAAGTGAAGTTTTCAAAAAGTCCGAAAATTGGCTGAAAACGACTTAATATCAAGGACTCATCGGGCGAATTGCTCTGGAACTGAAATCGGAATGCTCACTGACATTTTCCCCCCTTCGAAAGTCTGAAAAATGATGGAAAAATGACTAAGTCCAAAAAAAATGTTTTAAAACTTTTTTCAATTTTACCCCCGTGGGATATATATTCTACCCACACACATTTGGAACTCTCCTGGGGTACCCTCACACATATTATTGCCTCATTTAATGGATATTTTCACCAAAAAGTGAAGTTTTCAAAAAGTCAGAAAATTGGCTGACAACGACTCACTATCAAGGACTCATCTGGCGAATCGCTCTGGAACTGAAATCGGAATGCTCACTGACATTTTCGCTCCTTCGAAAGTCTGAAAAATGATGGAAAAATGACTAAGTCCAAAAAAAATTTTTTTCAACTTTTTTCAATTTTACCCCCGTGGGATATATATTCTACCCACACACATTTGGAACTCTCCTGGGGTACCCTCACACATATTATTGCCTCATTTAATGGATATTTTTACCAAAAAGTGAAGTTTTCAAAAAGTCAGAAAATTGGCTGAAAATGACTTATTATCAAGGAATCATCGGGCAAATCGCTCTGGAACTGAAATCGGTGTCCTGGTACCTGTATTGTTCAACATCTTCATCAATGATTTAGATGAAGGAATTGAGGGAAAACTGATTAAATTTGCTGATGACACAAAGCTAGGAGGGATAGCTAATACTAGAGAAGAGAGAGAGAGGATTCAAAAAGACCTAAATAAACTGGAGCAGTGGGCAGCAACCAACAGAATGGTTTTTAACAGGGAAAAATGCAAAGTACTACATCTGGGCAATAAAAATGAAAAAAGCATATACAGAATGGGAGGAATAGAGCTAAGCAACAGTACATGTGAAAAAGACATAGGTATACTAATAGATCATAGACTGAACATGAGTCAACAGTGTGATGCAGCAGCAAAAAAGGCAAATACAATTCTGGGATGTATTAACAGAAGCATACAGTCTAGATCACGTGAAGTCATTATCGGTCTTTACTCCTCTTTGGTCAGACCTCATCTGGAATACTGTGTACAGTTTTGGGCACCACATTTTAAAAAAGACATAGACAAACTGGAACAAGTTCAGAGAAGAGCGACCAGAATGGTGACTGGTCTGCAAACCATGTCCTATGAGGAACGGTTGCAGGATTTGGGAATGTTTAGCTTGCAAAAAAGAAGACTGAGAGGAGACTTAATAGCTGTCTACAAATATGTCAAGGGCTGTCACATTGTAGAAGGATCATCTTTATTCTCATTTGCACAGGGAAAGAGTAGAAGCAACGGGATGAAACTAAATGGGAGGAGACACAGACTAGATATTAGAAAAAACATTTTGACAGTTAGGGTGATTAATGAGTGGAACAGGCTGCCACGAGAGGTGGTGAGTTCCCGTTCAATGGACGTCTTCAAACAGAGGCTGGAGAGACACCTGTCTGAGATGATTTAGTGAATCCTGCTTTGAGCAGGGGGTTGGACCAGATGACCCAGGAGGTCCCTTCCAACTCTACCATTCTATGATTCTATGATTCTATGATTCTATGGTATGCTCACTGACATTTTCCACTCTCCGAAAGTCTGAAAAATGATGGAAAAATGACTAAGTCCCAAAAAATTTTTTTTCAACTTTTTTCAATTTTACCCCTGTGGCATATATATTCTACCCACACACATTTGGAACTCTCCTGGGGTACCCTCACACATATTATTCCCTCATTTAATGAATATTTTCACCAAAAAGTGAAGTTTTCAAAAAGTCAGAAAATTGTCTGAAAACGACTTAATATCAAGGACTCATCGGGCGAATTGCTCTGGAACTGAAATCGGAATGCTCACTGACATTTTCCCCCCTTCGAAAGTCTGAAAAATGATGGAAAAATAACTAAGTCCAAAAAAATTTTTTTAAAACTTTTTTCAATTTTACCCCCGTGGGATATATATTCTACGCACACACATTTGGAATTCTCCTGGGGTACCCTCACACATATTATTCCCTCATTTAATGGATATTTTCACCAAAAAGTGAAGTTTTCAAAAAGTCAGAAAATTGGCTGAAAATGACTTATTATCAAGGAATCATCAGGCGAATCGCTCTGGAACTGAACCCACAATGCTCACTGACATTTTCCACTCTCCGAAAGTCTGAAAAATGATGGAAAAATGACAGTCCAAAAACATTTTTTTTCAACTTTTTTCAATTTTACCCCCGTGGGATATATATTCTACCCACACACATTTGGAACTCTCCTGGGGTACCCTCACACATATTATTCCCTCATTTAATGGATATTTTCACCAAAAAGTGAAGTTTTCAAAAAGTCAGAAAATTGGCTGAAAACGACTTAATATTAAGGACTCATCGGGCGAATCGCTCTGGAACTGAAATCGGAATGCTCACTGACATTTTCCCCCCTTCGAAAGTCTGAAAAATGATGGAAAAATGACTAAGTCCAAAAAAATGTTTTAAAACTTTTTTCAATTTTACCCCCGTGGGATATATATTATACCCACACACATTTGGAACTCTCCTGGGGTACCCTCACACATATTATTCCCTCATTTAATGGATATTTTCACCAAAAAGTGAAGTTTTCAAAAAGTCAGAAAATTGGCTGAAAACGACTCAATATCAAGGACTCATCGGGCGAATCGCTCTAGAATTGAAATCGGAATGCTCACTGACATTTTCCCTTCTTCGAAAGTCTGAAAAATGATGGAAAAATGACTAAGTCCAAAAAAATTTTTTTAAAACTTTTTTCAATTTTACCCCCGTGGGATATGTATTCTACCCACACACATTTGGAACTCTCCTGGGGTACCCTCACACATATTATTGCCTCATTTAATGGATATTTTCACCAAAAAGTGAAGTTTTCAAAAAGTCAGAAAATTGGCTGAAAACGACTCAATATCAAGGACTCATCTGGCGAATCGCTCTGGAACTGAAATCGGAATGCTCACTGACATTTTCGCTCCTTCGAAAGTCTGAAAAATGATGGAAAATGACTAAGTCCAAAAAAATTTTTTTTCAACTTTTTTCAATTTTACCCCCGTGGGATATATATTCTACCCACACACATTTGGAACTCTCCTGGGGTACCCTCACACATATTATTGCCTCATTTAATGGATATTTTTACCAAAAAGTGAAGTTTTCAAAAAGTCAGAAAATTGGCTGAAAATGACTTATTATCAAGGAATCATCGGGCGAATCGCTCTGGAACTGAAATCGGTGTCCTGGTACCTGTATTGTTCAACATCTTCATCAATGATTTAGATGAAGGAATTGAGGGTAAACTGATTAAATTTGCTGATGACACAAAGCTAGGAGGGATAGCTAATACTAGAGAAGAGAGAGAGAGGATTCAAAAAGACCTAAATAAACTGGAGCAGTGGGCAGCAACCAACAGAATGGTTTTTAACAGGGAAAAATGCAAAGTACTACATCTGGGCAATAAAAATGAAAAAAGCATATACAGAATGGGAGGAATAGAGCTAAGCAACAGTACATGTGAAAAAGACATAGGTATACTAATAGATCATAGACTGAACATGAGTCAACAGTGTGATGCAGCAGCAAAAAAGGCAAATACAATTCTGGGATGTATTAACAGAAGCATACAGTCTAGATCACGTGAAGTCATTATCGGTCTTTACTCCTCTTTGGTCAGACCTCATCTGGAATACTGTGTACAGTTTTGGGCACCACATTTTAAAAAAGACATAGACAAACTGGAACAAGTTCAGAGAAGAGCGACCAGAATGGTGACTGGTCTGCAAACCATGTCCTATGAGGAACGGTTGCAGGATTTGGGAATGTTTAGCTTGCAAAAAAGAAGACTGAGAGGAGACTTAATAGCTGTCTACAAATATGTCAAGGGCTGTCACATTGTAGAAGGATCATCTTTATTCTCATTTGCACAGGGAAAGACTAGAAGCAACAGGATGAAACTAAATGGGAGGAGACACAGATTAGATATTAGAAAAAACTTTTTGACAGTTAGGGTGATTAATGAGTGGAACAGGCTGCCACGAGAGGTGGTGAGTTCCCCTTCAATGGACGTCTTCAAACAGAGGCTGGACAGACACCTGTCTGAGATGATTTAGTGAATCCTGCTTTGAGCAGGGGGTTGGACCAGATGACCCAGGAGGTCCCTTCCAACTCTACCATTCTATGATTCTATGATTCTATGATTCTATGGTATGCTCACTGACATTTTCCACTCTCCGAAAGCCTGAAAAATGATGGAAAAATGACTAAGTCCCAAAAAATTTTTTTTCAACTTTTTTCAATTTTACCCCCGTGGGATATATATTCTACCCAAACACATTTGGAACTCTGCTGGGGTACCCTCACACATATTATTCCCTCATTTAATGGATATTTTCACCAAAAAGTGAAGTTTTCAAAAAGTCAGAAAATTGTCTGAAAACGACTTAATATCAAGGACTCATCGGGCGAATCGCTCTGGAACTGAAATTGGAATGCTCACTGATATTTTCCCCTCTCCAAAAGTCTGAAAAATGATGGAAAAATTACTAAGTCCAAAAAAATTTTTTTAAAACTTTTTTCAATTTTACCCCCGTGGGATATATATTCTACGCACACACATTTGGAACTCTCCTGGGGTACCCTCACACATATTATTCCCTCATTTAATGGATATTTTCACCAAAAAGTGAAGTTTTCAAAAAGTCAGAAAATTGGCTGAAAATCACTTATTATCGAGGAATCATCAGGCAAATCGCTCTGGAACTGAACCCACAATGCTCACTGACATTTTCCACTCTCCGAAAGTCTGAAAAATGATGGAAAAATGACAGTCCAAAAACATTTTTTTTCAACTTTTTTCAATTTTACCCCCGTGGGATATATATTCTACCCACACACATTTGGAACTCTCCTGGGGTACCCTCACACATATTATTCCCTCATTTAATGGATATTTTCACCAAAAAGTGAAGTTTTCAAAAAGTCAGAAAATTGGCTGAAAACGACTCAATATTAAGGACTGATCGGGCGAATCGCTCTGGAACTGAAATCGGAATGCTCACTGACATTTTCCCCCCTTCGAAAGTCTGAAAAATGATGGAAATATGACTAAGTCCAAAAAAAATGTTTTAAAACTTTTTTCAATTTTACCCCCGTGGGATATATATTCTACCCACACACATTTGGAACTCTCCTGGGGTACCCTCACACATATTATTCCCTCATTTAATGGATATTTTCACCAAAAAGTGAAGTTTTCAAAAAGTCAGAAAATTGGCTGAAAACGACTCAATATCAAGGACTCATCGGGCGAATCGCTCTAGAACTGAAATCGGAATGCTCACTGACATTTTCCCTTCTTCGAAAGTCTGAAAAATGATGGAAAAATGACTAAGTCCAAAAAAAATTTTTTTCAACTTTCTTCAATTTTACCCCTGTGGCATATATATTCTACCCACACACATTTGGAACTCTCCTGGGGTACCCTCACACATATTATTCCCTCATTTAATGGATATTTTCACCAAAAAGTGAAGTTTTCAAAAAGTCAGAAAATTGGCTGAAAATGACTTATTATCAAGGAATCATCAGGCGAATCGCTCTGGAACTGAACCCACAATGCTCACTGACATTTTCCACTCTCCGAAAGTCTGAAAAATGATGGAAAAATGATAGTCCAAAAACAATTTTTTTCAACTTTTTTCAATTTTACCCCCGTGGGATATATATTCTACCCACACACATTTGGAACTCTCCTGGGGACCCTCACACATATTATTCCCTCATTTAATGGATATTTTCACCAAAAAGTGAAGTTTTCAAAAAGTCAGAAAATTGGCTGAAAACGACTCAATATCAAGGACTCATCGGGCGAATCGCTCTGGAACTGAAATCGGAATGCTCACTGACATTTTCCCTCCTTCGAAAGTCTGAAAAATGATGGAAAAATGACTAAGTCCAAAAAAATTTTTTTTAAACTTTTTTCAATTTTACCCCCGTGGGATATGTATTCTACCCACACACATTTGGAACTCTCCTGGGGTACCCTCACACATATTATTGCCTCATTTAATGGATATTTTCACCAAAAAGTGAAGTTTTCAAAAAGTCAGAAAATTGGCTGAAAACGACTCAATATCAAGGACTCATCGGGCGAATCGCTCTGGAACTGAAATCGGAATGCTCACTGACATTTTCCCTCCTTCGAAAGTCTGAAAAATGATGGAAAAATGACTAAGTCCAAAAAAATTTTTTTTAAACTTTTTTCAATTTTACCCCCTTGGGATATGTATTCTACCCACACACATTTGGAACTCTCCTGGGGTACCCTCACACATATTATTCCCTCATTTAATGGATATTTTCACCAAAAAGTGAAGTTTTCAAAAAGTCAGAAAATTGGCTGAAAACGACTCAATATCAAGGACTCATCGGGCGAATCGCTCTAGAACTGAAATCGGAATGCTCACTGACATTTTCCCTTCTTCGAAAGTCTGAAAAATGATGGAAAAATGACTAAGTCCAAAAAAAATTTTTTTCAACTTTCTTCAATTTTACCCCTGTGGCATATATATTCTACCCACACACATTTGGAACTCTCCTGGGGTACCCTCACACATATTATTCCCTCATTTAATGAATATTTTCACCAAAAAGTGAAGTTTTCAAAAAGTCCGAAAATTGGCTGAAAACGACTTAATATCAAGGACTCATCGGGCGAATTGCTCTGGAACTGAAATCGGAATGCTCACTGACATTTTCCCCCCTTCGAAAGTCTGAAAAATGATGGAAAAATGACTAAGTCCAAAAAAATTTTTTTAAAACTTTTTTCAATTTTACCCCCGTGGGATATATATTCTACGCACACACATTTGGAACTCTCCTGGGGTACCCTCACACATATTATTCCCTCATTTAATGGATATTTTCACCAAAAAGTGAAGTTTTCAAAAAGTCAGAAAATTGGCTGAAAATGACTTATTATCAAGGAATCATCAGGCGAATCGCTCTGGAACTGAACCCACAATGCTCACTGACATTTTCCACTCTCCGAAAGTCTGAAAAATGATGGAAAAATGATAGTCCAAAAACAATTTTTTTCAACTTTTTTCAATTTTACCCCCATGGGATATATATTCTACCCACACACATTTGGAACTCTCCTGGGGACCCTCACACATATTATTCCCTCATTTAATGGATATTTTCACCAAAAAGTGAAGTTTTCAAAAAGTCAGAAAATTGGCTGAAAACGACTCAATATCAAGGACTCATCGGGCGAATCGCTCTGGAACTGAAATCGGAATGCTCACTGACATTTTCCCTCCTTCGAAAGTCTGAAAAATGATGGAAAAATGACTAAGTCCAAAAAAATTTTTTTTAAACTTTTTTCAATTTTACCCCCGTGGGATATGTATTCTACCCACACACATTTGGAACTCTCCTGGGGTACCCTCACACATATTATTGCCTCATTTAATGGATATTTTCACCAAAAAGTGAAGTTTTCAAAAAGTCAGAAAATTGGCTGAAAACGACTCAATATCAAGGACTCATCGGGCGAATCGCTCTGGAACTGAAATCGGAATGCTCACTGACATTTTCCCTCCTTCGAAACTCTGAAAAATGATGGAAAAATGACTAAGTCCAAAAAAATTTTTTTTAAACTTTTTTCAATTTTACCCCCTTGGGATATGTATTCTACCCACACACATTTGGAACTCTCCTGGGGTACCCTCACACATATTATTCCCTCATTTAATGGATATTTTCACCAAAAAGTGAAGTTTTCAAAAAGTCAGAAAATTGACTGAAAATGACTTATTATCAAGGAATCATCGGGCGAATCGCTCTGGAACTGAAATCGGTATGCTCACTGACATTTTCCACTCTCCGAAAGTCTGAAAAATGATGGAAAAATGACTAAGTCCAAAAAAATTTTTTTGCAACTTTTTTAAATTTTACCCTAGTGGGATATATATTCTACCCACACACATTTGGAACTTTCCTGGGGTACCCTCACACATATTATTCCCTCATTTAATGGATATTTTCACCAAAAAGTAAAGTTTTCAAAAAGTCAGAAAATTGGCTGAAAATGACTCAATATTAAGGACTCATCGGGCGAATCGCTCTGGAACTAAAATCGGAATGCTCACTGACATTTCCCCCCCTTCGAAAGTCTGAAAAATGATGGAAAAATGACTAAGTCCAAAAAAAATGTTTTAGAAATTTTTTCAATTTTACCCCCGTGGGATATATATTCTACCGACACATATTTGGAACTCTCCTGGGGTACCCTCACACATATTATTGCCTCATTTAATGGATATTTTCACCAAAAAGTGAAGTTTTCAAAAAGTCAGAAAATTGGCTGAAAACGACTCAATATCAAGGACTCATCTGGCGAATCGCTCTGGAACTGAAATCGGAATGCTCACTGACATTTTCGCTCCTTCGAAAGTCTGAAAAATGATGGAAAAATGACTAAGTTCAAAAAAAATTTTTTTCAACTTTTTTCAATTTTACCCCCGTGGGATATATATTCTACCCATACACATTTGGAACTCTCCTGGGGTACCCTCACACATATTATTGCCTCATTTAATGGATATTTTTACCAAAAAGTGAAGTTTTCAAAAAGTCAGAAAATTGGCTGAAAATGACTTATTATCAAGGAATCATCGGGCGAATCGCTCTGGAACTGAAATCGGTGTCCTGGTACCTGTATTGTTCAACATCTTCATCAATGATTTAGATGAAGGAATTGAGGGTAAACTGATTAAATTTGCTGATGACACAAAGCTAGGAGGGATAGCTAATACTAGAGAAGAGAGAGAGAGGATTCAAAAAGACCTAAATAAACTGGAGCAGTGGGCAGCAACCAACAGAATGGTTTTTAACAGGGAAAAATGCAAAGTACTACATCTGGGCAATAAAAATGAAAAAAGCATATACAGAATGGGAGGAATAGAGCTAAGCAACAGTACATGTGAAAAAGACATAGGTATACTAATAGATCATAGACTGAACATGAGTCAACAGTGTGATGCAGCAGCAAAAAAGGCAAATACAATTCTGGGATGTATTAACAGAAGCATACAGTCTAGATCACGTGAAGTCATTATCGGTCTTTACTCCTCTTTGGTCAGACCTCATCTGGAATACTGTGTACAGTTTTGGGCACCACATTTTAAAAAAGACATAGACAAACTGGAACAAGTTCAGAGAAGAGCGACCAGAATGGTGACTGGTCTGCAAACCATGTCCTATGAGGAACGGTTGCAGGATTTGGGAATGTTTAGCTTGCAAAAAAGAAGACTGAGAGGAGACTTAATAGCTGTCTACAAATATGTCAAGGGCTGTCACATTGTAGAAGGATCATCTTTATTCTCATTTGCACAGGGAAAGACTAGAAGCAACGGGATGAAACTAAATGGGAGGAGACACAGATTAGATATTAGAAAAAACTTTTTGACAGTTAGGGTGATTAATGAGTGGAACAGGCTGCCACGAGAGGTGGTGAGTTCCCCTTCAATGGACGTCTTCAAACAGAGGCTGGACAGACACCTGTCTGAGATGATTTAGTGAATCCTGCTTTGAGCAGGGGGTTGGACCAGATGACCCAGGAGGTCCCTTCCAACTCTACCATTCTATGATTCTATGATTCTATGATTCTATGATTCTATGGTATGCTCACTGACATTTTCCACTCTCCGAAAGTCTGAAAAATGATGGAAAAATGACTAAGTCCCAAAAAATTTTTTTTCAACTTTTTTCAATTTTACCCCCGTGGGATATATATTCTACCCATACACATTTGGAACTCTGCTGGGGTACCCTCACACATATTATTCCCTCATTTAATGGATATTTTCACCAAAAAGTGAAGTTTTCAAAAAGTCAGAAAATTGTCTGAAAACGACTTAATATCAAGGACTCATCGGGCGAATCGCTCTGGAACTGAAATTGGAATGCTCACTGATATTTTCCCCTCTCCAAAAGTCTGAAAAATGATGGAAAAATGACTAAGTCCAAAAAAATGTTTTTAAAACTTTTTTCAATTTTACCCCCGTGGGATATACATTCTACCCACACACATTTGGAACTCTCCTGGGGTACCCTCACACATATTATTCCCTCATTTAATGTATATTTTCACCAAAAAAGTGAAGTTTTCAAAAAGTCCGAAAATTGGCTGAAAACGACTTAATATCAAGGACTCATCGGGCGAATCGCTCTGGAACTGAAATCGGAATGCTCACTGACATTTTCCCTCCTTCGAAAGCCTGAAAAATGATGGAAAAATGACTAAGTCCAAAAAAAATTTTTTTCAACTTTCTTCAATTTTACCCCTGTGGCATATATATTCTACCCACACACATTTGGAACTCTCCTGGGGTACCCTCACACATATTAATCCCTCATTTAATGAAGATTTTCACCAAAAAGTGAAGTTTTCAAAAAGTCAGAAAATTGGCTGAAAACGACTTAATATCAAGGACTCATCGGGCGAATCGCTCTAGAACTGAAATCGGAATGCTCACTGACATTTTCCCTTGTTCGAAAGTCTGAAAATTGATGGAAAAATGACTAAGTCCAAAAAAATTTTTTTTAAACTTTTTTCAATTTTACCCCCGTGGGATATGTATTCTACCCACACACATTTGGAACTCTCCTGGGGTACCCTCACACATATTATTCCCTCATTTAATGGATATTTTCACCAAAAAGTGAAGTTTTCAAAAAGTCAGAAAATTGGCTGAAAATGACTTATTATCAAGGAATCATCAGGCGAATCGCTCTGGAACTGAACCCACAATGCTCACTGACATTTTCCACTCTCCGAAAGTCTGAAAAATGATGGAAAAATGACAGTCCAAAAAAATTTTTTTTCAACTTTTTTCAATTTTACCCCCGTGGGATATATATTCTACCCACACACATTTGGAACTCTCCTGGGGTACCCTCACACATATTATTCCCTCATTTAATGGATATTTTCACCAAAAAGTGAAGTTTTCAAAAAGTCAGAAAATTGGCTGAAAATGACTTATTATCAAGGAATCATCAGGCGAATCGCTCTGGAACTGAACCCACAATGCTCACTGACATTTTCCACTCTCCGAAAGTCTGAAAAATGATGGAAAAATGACAGTCCAAAAAAATTTTTTTTCAACTTTTTTCAATTTTACCCCCGTGGGATATATATTCTACCCACACACATTTGGAACTCTCCTGGGGTACCCTCACACATATTATTCCCTCATTTAATGGATATTTTCACCAAAAAGTAAAGTTTTCAAAAAGTCAAAAAATTGACTGAAAATGACTTATTATCAAGGAATCATCGGGCGAATCGCTCTGGAACTGAAATCGGTATGCTCACTGACATTTTCCACTCTCCGAAAGTCTGAAAAATGATGGAAAAATGACTAAGTCCAAAAAAATTTTTTTGCAACTTTTTTAAATTTTACCCCCGTGGGATATATATTCTACCCACACACATTTGGAACTCTCCTGGGGTACCCTCACATATATTATTCCCTCATTTAATGGATATTTTCACCAAAAAGTAAAGTTTTCAAAAAGTCAGAAAATTGGCTGAAAATGACTCAATATTAAGGACTCATCGGGCGAATCGCTCTGGAACTGAAATCGGAATGCTCACTGACATTTTCCCCCCTTCGAAAGTCTGAAAAATGATGGAAAAATGACTAAGTCCAAAAAAAATGTTTTAGAAATTTTTTCAATTTTACCCCCGTGGGACATATATTCTACCGACACACATTTGGAACTCTCCTGGGGTACGCTCACACATATTATTCCCTCATTTAATGGATATTTTCACCAAAAAGTGAAGTTTTCAAAAAGTCAGAAAATTGGCTGAAAACGACTCAATATCAAGGACTCATCGGGCGAATCGCTCTAGAACTGAAATCGGAATGCTCACTGACATTTTCCCTTCTTCGAAAGTCTGAAAAATGATGGAAAAATGACTAAGTTCAAAAAAAATTTTTTTCAACTTTTTTCAATTTTACCCCCGTGGGATATATATTCTACCCACACACATTTGGAACTCTCCTGGGGTACCCTCACACATATTATTGCCTCATTTAATGGATATTTTTACCAAAAAGTGAAGTTTTCAAAAAGTCAGAAAATTGGCTGAAAATGACTTATTATCAAGGAATCATCGGGCGAATCGCTCTGGAACTGAAATCGGTGTCCTGGTACCTGTATTTTTCAACATCTTCATCAATGATTTAGATGAAGGAATTGAGGGTAAACTGATTAAATTTGCTGATGACACAAAGCTAGGAGGGATAGCTAATACTAGAGAAGAGAGAGAGAGGATTCAAAAAGACCTAAATAAACTGGAGCAGTGGGCAGCAACCAACAGAATGGTTTTTAACAGGGAAAAATGCAAAGTACTACATCTGGGCAATAAAAATGAAAAAAGCATATACAGAATGGGAGGAATAGAGCTAAGCAACAGTACATGTGAAAAAGACATAGGTATACTAATAGATCATAGACTGAACATGAGTCAACAGTGTGATGCAGCAGCAAAAAAGGCAAATACAATTCTGGGATGTATTAACAGAAGCATACAGTCTAGATCACGTGAAGTCATTATCGGTCTTTACTCCTCTTTGGTCAGACCTCATCTGGAATACTGTGTACAGTTTTGGGCACCACATTTTAAAAAAGACATAGACAAACTGGAACAAGTTCAGAGAAGAGCGACCAGAATGGTGACTGGTCTGCAAACCATGTCCTATGAGGAACGGTTGCAGGATTTGGGAATGTTTAGCTTGCAAAAAAGAAGACTGAGAGGAGACTTAATAGCTGTCTACAAATATGTCAAGGGCTGTCACATTTTAGAAGGATCATCTTTATTCTCATTTGCACAGGGAAAGACTAGAAGCAACGGGATGAAACTAAATGGGAGGAGACACAGATTAGATATTAGAAAAAACTTTTTGACAGTTAGGGTGATTAATGAGTGGAACAGGCTGCCACGAGAGGTGGTGAGTTCCCCTTCAATGGACGTCTTCAAACAGAGGCTGGACAGACAGCTGTCTGAGATGATTTAGTGAATCCTGCTTTGAGCAGGGGGTTGGACCAGATGACCCAGGAGGTCCCTTCCAACTCTACCATTCTATGATTCTATGATTCTATGATTCTATGGTATGCTCACTGACATTTTCCACTCTCCGAAAGTCTGAAAAATGATGGAAAAATGACTAAGTCCCAAAAAATTTTTTTTCAACTTTTTTCAATTTTACCCCCGTGGGATATATATTCTACCCATACACATTTGGAACTCTGCTGGGGTACCCTCACACATATTATTCCCTCATTTAATGGATATTTTCACCAAAAAGTGAAGTTTTCAAAAAGTCCGAAAATTGGCTGAAAACAACTTAATATCAAGGACTCATCGGGCGAATCGCTCTGAAACTGAAATTGGAATGCTCACTGATATTTTCCCCTCTCCAAAAGTCTGAAAAATGATGGAAAAATGACTAAGTCCAAAAAAATGTTTTTAAAACTTTTTTCAATTTTACCCCCGTGGGATATACATTCTACCCACACACATTTGGAACTCTCCTGGGGTACCCTCACACATATTATTCCCTCATTTAATGTATATTTTCACCAAAAAAGTGAAGTTTTCAAAAAGTCCGAAAATTGGCTGAAAACGACTTAATATCAAGGACTTATCGGGCGAATCGCTCTGGAACTGAAATCGGAATGCTCACTGACATTTTCCCTCCTTCGAAAGCCTGAAAAATGATGGAAAAATGACTAAGTCCAAAAAAAATTTTTTTCAACTTTCTTCAATTTTACCCCTGTGGCATATATATTCTACCCACACACATTTGGAACTCTCCTGGGGTACCCTCACACATATTATTCCCTCATTTAATGAATATTTTCACCAAAAAGTGAAGTTTTCAAAAAGTCTGAAAATTGGCTGAAAACGACTTAATATCAAGGACTCATCGGGCGAATCGCTCTAGAACTGAAATCGGAATGCTCACTGACATTTTCCCTTCTTCGAAAGTCTGAAAAATGATGGAAAAATGACTAAGTCCAAAAAAATTTTTTTTAAACTTTTTTCAATTTTACCCCCGTGGGATATGTATTCTACCCACACACATTTGGAACTCTCCTGGGGTACCCTCACACATATTATTGCCTCATTTAATGGATATTTTCACCAAAAAGTGAAGTTTTCAAAAAGTCAGAAAATTGGCTGAAAACGACTCAATATCAAGGACTCATCTGGCGAATCGCTCTGGAACTGAAATCGGAATGCTCACTGACATTTTCGCTCCTTCGAAAGTCTGAAAAATGATGGAAAAATGACTAAGTTCAAAAAAAATTTTTTTCAACTTTTTTCAATTTTACCCCCGTGGGATATATATTCTACCCACACACATTTGGAACTCTCCTGGGGTACCCTCACACATATTATTGCCTCATTTAATGGATATTTTTACCAAAAAGTGAAGTTTTCAAAAAGTCAGAAAATTGGCTGAAAATGACTTATTATCAAGGAATCATCGGGCGAATCGCTCTGGAACTGAAATCGGTGTCCTGGTACCTGTATTGTTCAACATCTTCATCAATGATTTAGATGAAGGAATTGAGGGTAAACTGATTAAATTTGCTGATGACACAAAGCTAGGAGGGATAGCTAATACTAGAGAAGAGAGAGAGAGGATTCAAAAAGACCTAAATAAACTGGAGCAGTGGGCAGCAACCAACAGAATGGTTTTTAACAGGGAAAAATGCAAAGTACTACATCTGGGCAATAAAAATGAAAAAAGCATATACAGAATGGGAGGAATAGAGCTAAGCAACAGTACATGTGAAAAAGACATAGGTATACTAATAGATCATAGACTGAACATGAGTCAACAGTGTGATGCAGCAGCAAAAAAGGCAAATACAATTCTGGGATGTATTAACAGAAGCATACAGTCTAGATCACGTGAAGTCATTATCGGTCTTTACTCCTCTTTGGTCAGACCTCATCTGGAATACTGTGTACAGTTTTGGGCACCACATTTTAAAAAAGACATAGACAAACTGGAACAAGTTCAGAGAAGAGCGACCAGAATGGTGACTGGTCTGCAAACCATGTCCTATGAGGAACGGTTGCAGGATTTGGGAATGTTTAGCTTGCAAAAAAGAAGACTGAGAGGAGACTTAATAGCTGTCTACAAATATGTCAAGGGCTGTCACATTTTAGAAGGATCATCTTTATTCTCATTTGCACAGGGAAAGACTAGAAGCAACGGGATGAAACTAAATGGGAGGAGACACAGATTAGATATTAGAAAAAACTTTTTGACAGTTAGGGTGATTAATGAGTGGAACAGGCTGCCACGAGAGGTGGTGAGTTCCCCTTCAATGGACGTCTTCAAACAGAGGCTGGACAGACACCTGTCTGAGATGATTTAGTGAATCCTGCTTTGAGCAGGGGGTTGGACCAGATGACCCAGGAGGTCCCTTCCAACTCTACCATTCTATGATTCTATGATTCTATGATTCTATTGTATGCTCACTGACATTTTCCACTCTCCGAAAGTCTGAAAAATGATGGAAAAATGACTAAGTCCCAAAAAATTTTTTTTCAACTTTTTTCAATTTTACCCTCGTGGGATATATATTCTACCCATACACATTTGGAACTCTGCTGGGGTACCCTCACACATATTATTCCCTCATTTAATGGATATTTTCACCAAAAAGTGAAGTTTTCAAAAAGTCAGAAAATTGTCTGAAAACGACTTAATATCAAGGACTCATCGGGCGAATCGCTCTGGAACTGAAATTTTAATGCTCACTGATATTTTCCCCTCTCCAAAAGTCTGAAAAATGATGGAAAAATGACTAAGTCCAAAAAAATGTTTTTAAAACTTTTTTCAATTTTACCCCCGTGGGATATACATTCTACCCACACACATTTGGAACTCTCCTGGGGTACCCTCACACATATTATTCCCTCATTTAATGTATATTTTCACCAAAAAAGTGAAGTTTTCAAAAAGTCCGAAAAGTGGCTGAAAACGACTTAATATCAAGGACTTATCGGGCGAATCGCTCTGGAACTGAAATCGGAATGCTCACTGACATTTTCCCTCCTTCGAAAGCCTGAAAAATGATGGAAAAATGACTAAGTCCAAAAAAAATTTTTTTCAACTTTCTTCAATTTTACCCCTGTGGCATATATATTCTACCCACACACATTTGGAACTCTCCTGGGGTACCCTCACACATATTATTCCCTCATTTAATGAATATTTTCACCAAAAAGTGAAGTTTTCAAAAAGTCAGAAAATTGGCTGAAAACGACTTAATATCAAGGACTCATCGGGCGAATCGCTCTAGAACTGAAATCGGAATGCTCACTGACATTTTCCCTTCTTCGAAAGTCTGAAAAATGATGGAAAAATGACTAAGTCCAAAAAAATTTTTTTTAAACTTTTTTCAATTTTACCCCCGTGGGATATGTATTCTACCCACACACATTTGGAACTCTCCTGGGGTACCCTCACACATATTATTGCCTCATTTAATGGATATTTTCACCAAAAAGTGAAGTTTTCAAAAAGTCAGAAAATTGGCTGAAAACGACTCAATATCAAGGACTCATCTGGCGAATCGCTCTGGAACTGAAATCGGAATGCTCACTGACATTTTCGCTCCTTCGAAAGTCTGAAAAATGATGGAAAAATGACTAAGTTCAAAAAAAATTTTTTTCAACTTTTTTCAATTTTACCCCCGTGGGATATATATTCTACCCACACACATTTGGAACTCTCCTGGGGTACCCTCACACATATTATTGCCTCATTTAATGGATATTTTTACCAAAAAGTGAAGTTTTCAAAAAGTCAGAAAATTGGCTGAAAATGACTTATTATCAAGGAATCATCGGGCGAATCGCTCTGGAACTGAAATCGGTGTCCTGGTACCTGTATTGTTCAACATCTTCATCAATGATTTAGATGAAGGAATTGAGGGTAAACTGATTAAATTTGCTGATGACACAAAGCTAGGAGGGATAGCTAATACTAGAGAAGAGAGAGAGAGGATTCAAAAAGACCTAAATAAACTGGAGCAGTGGGCAGCAACCAACAGAATGGTTTTTAACAGGGAAAAATGCAAAGTACTACATCTGGGCAATAAAAATGAAAAAAGCATATACAGAATGGGAGGAATAGAGCTAAGCAACAGTACATGTGAAAAAGACATAGGTATACTAATAGATCATAGACTGAACATGAGTCAACAGTGTGATGCAGCAGCAAAAAAGGCAAATACAATTCTGGGATGTATTAACAGAAGCATACAGTCTAGATCACGTGAAGTCATTATCGGTCTTTACTCCTCTTTGGTCAGACCTCATCTGGAATACTGTGTACAGTTTTGGGCACCACATTTTAAAAAAGACATAGACAAACTGGAACAAGTTCAGAGAAGAGCGACCAGAATGGTGACTGGTCTGCAAACCATGTCCTATGAGGAACGGTTGCAGGATTTGGGAATGTTTAGCTTGCAAAAAAGAAGACTGAGAGGAGACTTAATAGCTGTCTACAAATATGTCAAGGGCTGTCACATTTTAGAAGGATCATCTTTATTCTCATTTGCACAGGGAAAGACTAGAAGCAACGGGATGAAACTAAATGGGAGGAGACACAGATTAGATATTAGAAAAAACTTTTTGACAGTTAGGGTGATTAATGAGTGGAACAGGCTGCCACGAGAGGTGGTGAGTTCCCCTTCAATGGACGTCTTCAAACAGAGGCTGGACAGACACCTGTCTGAGATGATTTAGTGAATCCTGCTTTGAGCAGGGGGTTGGACCAGATGACCCAGGAGGTCCCTTCCAACTCTACCATTCTATGATTCTATGATTCTATGATTCTATTGTATGCTCACTGACATTTTCCACTCTCCGAAAGTCTGAAAAATGATGGAAAAATGACTAAGTCCCAAAAAATTTTTTTTCAACTTTTTTCAATTTTACCCTCGTGGGATATATATTCTACCCATACACATTTGGAACTCTGCTGGGGTACCCTCACACATATTATTCCCTCATTTAATGGATATTTTCACCAAAAAGTGAAGTTTTCAAAAAGTCAGAAAATTGTCTGAAAACGACTTAATATCAAGGACTCATCGGGCGAATCGCTCTGGAACTGAAATTGGAATGCTCACTGATATTTTCCCCTCTCCAAAAGTCTGAAAAATGATGGAAAAATGACTAAGTCCAAAAAAATGTTTTTAAAACTTTTTTCAATTTTACCCCCGTGGGATATACATTCTACCCACACACATTTGGAACTCTCCTGGGGTACCCTCACACATATTATTCCCTCATTTAATGTATATTTTCACCAAAAAAGTGAAGTTTTCATAAAGTCCGAAAATTGGCTGAAAACGACTTAATATCAAGGACTTATCGGGCGAATCGCTCTGGAACTGAAATCGGAATGCTCACTGACATTTTCCCTCCTTCGAAAGCCTGAAAAATGATGGAAAAATGACTACTCCAAAAAAAATTTTTTTCAACTTTCTTCAATTTTACCCCTGTGGCATATATATTCTACCCACACACATTTGGAACTCTCCTGGGGTACCCTCACACATATTATTCCCTCATTTAATGAATATTTTCACCAAAAAGTGAAGTTTTCAAAAAGTCAGAAAATTGGCTGAAAACGACTTAATATCAAGGACTCATTGGGCGAATCGCTCTAGAACTGAAATCGGAATGCTCACTGACATTTTCCCTTCTTCGAAAGTCTGAAAAATGATGGAAAAATGACTAAGTTCAAAAAAATTTTTTTTCAACTTTTTTCAATTTTACCCCCGTGGGATATATATTCTACCCACACACATTTGGAACTCTCCTGGGGTACCCTCACACATATTATTGCCTCATTTAATGGATATTTTTACCAAAAAGTGAAGTTTTCAAAAAGTCAGAAAATTGGCTGAAAATGACTTATTATCAAGGAATCATCGGGCGAATCGCTCTGGAACTGAAATCGGTGTCCTGGTACCTGTATTGTTCAACATCTTCATCAATGATTTAGATGAAGGAATTGAGGGTAAACTGATTAAATTTGCTGATGACACAAAGCTAGGAGGGATAGCTAATACTAGAGAAGAGAGAGAGAGGATTCAAAAAGACCTAAATAAACTGGAGCAGTGGGCAGCAACCAATAGAATGGTTTTTAACAGGGAAAAATGCAAAGTACTACATCTGGGCAATAAAAATGAAAAAAGCATATACAGAATGGGAGGAATAGAGCTAAGCAACAGTACATGTGAAAAAGACATAGGTATACTAATAGATCATAGACTGAACATGAGTCAACAGTGTGATGCAGCAGCAAAAAAGGCAAATACAATTCTGGGATGTATTAACAGAAGCATACAGTCTAGATCACGTGAAGTCATTATCGGTCTTTACTCCTCTTTGGTCAGACCTCATCTGGAATACTGTGTACAGTTTTGGGCACCACATTTTAAAAAAGACATAGACAAACTGGAACAAGTTCAGAGAAGAGCGACCAGAATGGTGACTGGTCTGCAAACCATGTCCTATGAGGAATGGTTGCAGGATTTGGGAATGTTTAGCTTGCAAAAAAGAAGACTGAGAGGAGACTTAATAGCTGTCTACAAATATGTCAAGGGCTGTCACATTGTAGAAGGATCATCTTTATTCTCATTTGCACAGGGAAAGACTAGAAGCAACGGGATGAAACTAAATGGGAGGAGGCACAGATTAGATATTAGAAAAAACTTTTTGACAGTTAGGGTGATTAATGAGTGGAACAGGCTGCCACGAGAGGTGGTGAGTTCCCCTTCAATGGACGTCTTCAAACAGAGGCTGGACAGACACCTGTCTGAGATGATTTAGTGAATCCTGCTTTGAGCAGGGGGTTGGACCAGATGACCCAGGAGGTCCCTTCCAACTCTACCATTCTATGATTCTATGATTCTATGATTCTATTGTATGCTCACTGACATTTTCCACTCTCCGAAAGTCGGAAAAATGATGGAAAAATGACTAAGTCCCAAAAAATTTTTTTTCAACTTTTTTCAATTTTACCCCCGTGGGATATATATTCTACCCATACACATTTGGAACTCTGCTGGGGTACCCTCACACATATTATTCCCTCATTTAATGGATATTTTCACCAAAAAGTGAAGTTTTCAAAAAGTCAGAAAATTGTCTGAAAACGACTTAATATCAAGGACTCATCGGGCGAATCGCTCTGGAACTGAAATTGGAATGCTCACTGATATTTTCCCCTCTCCAAAAGTCTGAAAAATGATGGAAAAATGACTAAGTCCAAAAAAATGTTTTTAAAACTTTTTTCAATTTTACCCCCGTGGGATATACATTCTACCCACACACATTTGGAACTCTCCTGGGGTACCCTCACACATATTATTCCCTCATTTAATGGATATTTTCACCAAAAAAGTGAAGTTTTCAAAAAGTCCGAAAATTGGCTGAAAACGACTTAATATCAAGGACTCATCGGGCGAATCGCTCTGGAACTGAAATCGGAATGCTCACTGACATTTTCCCTCCTTCGAAAGCCTGAAAAATGATGGAAAAATGACTAAGTCCAAAAAAATTTTTTTTCAACTTTCTTCAATTTTACCCCTGTGGCATATATATTCTACCCACACACATTTGGAACTCTCCTGGGGTACCCTCACACATATTATTCCCTCATTTAATGAATATTTTCACCAAAAAGTGAAGTTTTCAAAAAGTCCGAAAATTGGCTGAAAACGACTTAATATCAAGGACTCATCGGGCGAATTGCTCTGGAACTGAAATCGGAATGCTCACTGACATTTTCCCCCCTTCGAAAGTCTGAAAAATGATGGAAAAATGACTAAGTCCAAAAAAATGTTTTTAAAACTTTTTTCAATTTTACCCCCGTGGGATATACATTCTACCCACACACATTTGGAACTCTCCTGGGGTACCCTCACACATATTATTCCCTCATTTAATGTATATTTTCACCAAAAAAGTGAAGTTTTCAAAAAGTCCGAAAATTGGCTGAAAACGACTTAATATCAAGGACTTATCAGGCGAATCGCTCTGGAACTGAAATCGGAATGCTCACTGACATTTTCCCTCCTTCGAAAGCCTGAAAAATGATGGAAAAATGACTAAGTCCAAAAAAAATTTTTTTCAACTTTCTTCAATTTTACCCCTGTGGCATGTATATTCTACCCACACACATTTGGAACTCTCCTGGGGTACCCTCACACATATTATTCCCTCATTTAATGAATATTTTCACCAAAAAGTGAAGTTTTCAAAAAGTCAGAAAATTGGCTGAAAACGACTTAATATCAAGGACTCATCGGGCGAATCGCTCTAGAACTGAAATCGGAATGCTCACTGACATTTTCCCTTCTTCGAAAGTCTGAAAAATGATGGAAAAATGACTAAGTCCAAAAAAATTTTTTTTAAACTTTTTTCAATTTTACCCCCGTGGGATATGTATTCTACCCACACACATTTGGAACTCTCCTGGGGTACCCTCACACATATTATTGCCTCATTTAATGGATATTTTCACCAAAAAGTGAAGTTTTCAAAAAGTCAGAAAATTGGCTGAAAACGTCTCAATATCAAGGACTCATCTGGCGAATCGCTCTGGAACTGAAATCGGAATGCTCACTGACATTTTCGCTCCTTCGAAAGTCTGAAAAATGATGGAAAAATGACTAAGTTCAAAAAAATTTTTTTTCAACTTTTTTCAATTTTACCCCCGTGGGATATATATTCTACCCAAACACATTTGGAACTCTCCTGGGGTACCCTCACACATATTATTGCCTCATTTAATGGATATTTTTACCAAAAAGTGAAGTTTTCAAAAAGTCAGAAAATTGGCTGAAAATGACTTATTATCAAGGAATCATCGGGCGAATCGCTCTGGAACTGAAATCGCTGTCCTGGTACCTGTATTGTTCAACATCTTCATCAATGATTTAGATGAAGGAATTGAGGGTAAACTGATTAAATTTGCTGATGACACAAAGCTAGGAGGGATAGCTAATACTAGAGAAGAGAGAGAGAGGATTCAAAAAGACCTAAATAAACTGGAGCAGTGGGCAGCAACCAATAGAATGGTTTTTAACAGGGAAAAATGCAAAGTACTACATCTGGGCAATAAAAATGAAAAAAGCATATACAGAATGGGAGGAATAGAGCTAAGCAACAGTACATGTGAAAAAGACATAGGTATACTAATAGATCATAGACTGAACATGAGTCAACAGTGTGATGCAGCAGCAAAAAAGGCAAATACAATTCTGGGATGTATTAACAGAAGCATACAGTCTAGATCACGTGAAGTCATTATCGGTCTTTACTCCTCTTTGGTCAGACCTCATCTGGAATACTGTGTACAGTTTTGGGCACCACATTTTAAAAAAGACATAGACAAACTGGAACAAGTTCAGAGAAGAGCGACCAGAATGGTGACTGGTCTGCAAACCATGTCCTATGAGGAACGGTTGCAGGATTTGGGAATGTTTAGCTTGCAAAAAAGAAGACTGAGAGGAGACTTAATAGCTGTCTACAAATATGTCAAGGGCTGTCACATTGTAGAAGGATCATCTTTATTCTCATTTGCACAGGGAAAGACTAGAAGCAACGGGATGAAACTAAATGGGAGGAGGCACAGATTAGATATTAGAAAAAACTTTTTGACAGTTAGGGTGATTAATGAGTGGAACAGGCTGCCACAAGAGGTGGTGAGTTCCCCTTCAATGGACGTCTTCAAACAGAGGCTGGACAGACACCTGTCTGAGATGATTTAGTGAATCCTGCTTTGAGCAGGGGGTTGGACCAGATGACAAAGGAGGTCCCTTCCAACTCTACCATTCTATGATTCTATGATTCTATGATTCTATTGTATGCTCACTGACATTTTCCACTCTCCGAAAGTCTGAAAAATGATGGAAAAATGACTAAGTCCCAAAAAATTTTTTTCAACTTTTTTCAATTTTACCCCCGTGGGATATATATTCTACCCATACACATTTGGAACTCTGCTGGGGTACCCTCACACATATTATTCCCTCATTTAATGGATATTTTCACCAAAAAGTGAAGTTTTCAAAAAGTCAGAAAATTGTCTGAAAACGACTTAATATCAAGGACTCATCGGGCGAATCGCTCTGGAACTGAAATTGGAATGCTCACTGATATTTTCCCCTCTCCAAAAGTCTGAAAAATGATGGAAAAATGACTAAGTCCAAAAAAATGTTTTTAAAACTTTTTTCAATTTTACCCCCGTGGGATATACATTCTACCCACACACATTTGGAACTCTCCTGGGGTACCCTCACACATATTATTCCCTCATTTAATGAATATTTTCACAAAAAAGTGAAGTTTTCAAAAAGTCCGAAAATTGGCTGAAAACGACTTAATATCAAGGACTCATTGGGCGAATTGCTCTGGAACTGAAATCGGAATGCTCACTGACATTTTCCCCCCTTCGAAAGCCTGAAAAATGATGGAAAAATGACTAAGTCCAAAAAAAATTTTTTAAAACTTTTTTCAATTTTACCCCTGTGGCATAAATATTCTACCCACACATTTGGAACTCTCCTGGGGTACCCTCACACATATTATTCCCTCATTTAATGAATATTTTCACCAAAAAGTGAAGTTTTCAAAAAGTCCGAAAATTGGCTGAAAACGACTTAATATCAAGGACTCATCGGGCGAATTGCTCTGGAACTGAAATCGAAATGCTCACTGACATTTTCCCCCCTTCGAAAGTCTGAAAAATGATGGAAAAATGACTAAGTCCAAAAAAAATGTTTTAAAACTTTTTTCAATTTTACCCCCGTTGGATATGTATTCTACCCACACACATTTGGAACTCTCTTGGGGTACCCTCACACATATTATTGCCTCATTTAATGGATATTTTCACCAAAAAGTAAAGTTTTCAAAAAGTCCGAAAATTGGCTGAAAACGACTTAATATCAAGGACTCATCGGGCGAATTGCTCTGGAACTGAAATCGGAATGCTCACTGACATTTTCCCCCCTTCGAAAGTCTGAAAAATGATGGAAAATGACTAAGTCCAAAAAAAATGTTTTAAAACTTTTTTCAATTTTAACCCAGTGGGATACCCACACACATTTGGAACTCTCTTGGGGTACCCTCACACATATTATTGCCTCATTTAATGGATATTTTCACCAAAAAGTGAAGTTTTCAAAAAGTCAGAAAATTGGCTGAAAACGACTCAATATCAAGGACTCATCGGGCGAATCGCTCTGGAACTGAAATCGGAATGCTCACTGACATTTTCCCTCCTTCGAAAGTCTGAAAAATGATGGAAAAATGACTAAGTCCAAAAAAATTTTTTTTTAACTTTTTTTAATTTTACCCCCGTGGGATATGTATTCTACCCACACACATTTGGAACTCTCCTGGGGTACCCTCACACATATTATTGCCTCATTTAATGGATATTTTCACCAAAAAGTGAAGTTTTCAAAAAGTCAGAAAATTCACTGAAAAATACTTATTATCAAGGAATCATCGGGCGAATCGCTCTGGAACTGAAATCGGTATGCTCACTGACATTTTCCACTCTCCGAAAGTCTGAAAAATGATGGAAAAATGACTAAGTCCAAAAAAATTTTTTTGCAACTTTTTTAAATTTTACCCCCGTGGGATATATATTCTACCCACACACATTTGGAACTCTCCTGGGGTACCCTCACACATATTATTCCCTCATTTAATGGATATTTTCACCAAAAAGTGAAGTTTTCAAAAAGTCAGAAAGTTGGCTGAAAACGTCTCAATATTAAGGACTCATCGGGCGAATCGCTCTGGAACTGAAATCGGAATGCTCACTGACACTTTCGCTCCTTCGAAAGTCTGAAAAATGATGGAAAAATGACTAAGTCCAAAAAATTTTTTTGCAACTTTTTTAAATTTTACCCCCGTGGGATATATTCTACCCACACACATTTGGAACTCTCCTGGGGTACCCTCACACATATTATTCCCTCATTTAATGGATATTTTCACCAAAAACTGAAGTTTTCAAAAAGTCAGAAAATTGGCTGAAAACGACTCAATATTAAGGACTCATCGGGCGAATCGCTCTGGAACTGAAATCGGAATGCTCACTGACATTTTCGCTCCTTCGAAAGTCTGAAAAATGATGGAAAAATGACTAAGTCCAAAAAAATTTTTTTAAAACTTTTTTCAATTTTACCCCCGTGGGATATATATTCTACCCACACACATTTGGAACTCTCCTGGGGTACCCTCACACATATTATTGCCTCATTTAATGGATATTTTCACCAAAAAGTGAAGTTTTCAAAAAGTCAGAAAATTGGCAGAAAACGACTTCATATCAAGGACTCATCGGTCGAATCACTCTTTAACTGAAATCGGAATGCTCACTGACATTTTCCCCCCTTCGAAAGTCTGAAAAATGATGGAAAAATGACTAAGTCCAAAAAAAATATTTTAAAACTTTTTTCAATTTTAACCCCGTGGGATATATATTCTACCCACACACATTTGGAACTCTCCTGGGGTACCCTCACACATATTATTGACTCATTTAATGGATATTTTCAAAAAAAAGTGAACTTTTCAAAAAGTCCGAAAATTTGCTGAAAATGACTTATTATCAAGGAATCATCGGGCGAATCGCTCTGGAACTGAAATCGGAATGCTCACTGACATTTTCCACTCTCCGAAAGTCTGAAAAATGATGGAAAAATGACTAAGTCCAAAAAAAATTTTTTTCAACTTTTTTCAATTTTACCCCTGTGGGATATACATTCTACCCACACACATTTTGAACTCTCCTGGGGTACCCTCACACATATTATTCCCTCATTTAATGAATATTTTCACCAAAAAGTGAAGTTTTCAAAAAGTCCGAAAATTGGCTGAAAACGACTTAATATCAAGGACTCATCGGGCGAATTGCTCTGGAACTGAAATCGGAATGCTCACTGACATTTTCCCCCCTTCGAAAGTCTGAAAAATGATGGAAAAATGACTAAGTCCAAAAAAAATGTTTTAAAACTTTTTTCAATTTTACCCCCGTGGGATATGTATTCTACCCACACACATTTGGAACTCTCTTGGGGTACCCTCACACATATTATTGCCTCATTTAATGGATATTTTCACCAAAAAGTGAAGTTTTCAAAAAGTCAGAAAATTGGCTGAAAACGATTCAATACCAAGGACTCATCGGGCGAATCGCTCTGGAACTGAAATCGGAATGCTCACTGACATTTTCCCTCCTTCGAAAGTCTGAAAAATGATGGAAAAATGACTAAGTCCAAAAAAATTTTTTTTAAACTTTTTTTTAATTTTACCCCCGTGGGATATGTATTCTACCCACACACATTTGGAACTCTCCTGGGGTACCCTCACACATATTATTGCCTCATTTAATGGATATTTTCACCAAAAAGTGAAGTTTTCAAAAAGTCAGAAAATTGACTGAAAAATACTTATTATCAAGGAATCATCGGGCGAATCGCTCTGGAACTGAAATCGGTATGCTCACTGACATTTTCCACTCTCCGAAAGTCTGAAAAATGATGGAAAAATGACTAATTCCAAAAAAATTTTTTTGCAACTTTTTTAAATTTTACCCCCGTGGGATATATATTCTACCCACACACATTTGGAACTCTCCTGTGGTACCCTCACACATATTATTCCCTCATTTAATGGATATTTTCAAAAAAAAGTGAAGTTTTCAAAAAGTCAGAAAATTGGCTGAAAACGACTCAATATTAAGGACTCATCGGGCGAATCGCTCTGGAACTGAAATCGGAATGCTCACTGACATTTTCGCTCCTTCGAAAGTCTGAAAAATGATGGAAAAATGACTAAGTCCAAAAAAATTTTTTTGCAACTTTTTTAAATTTTACCCCCGTGGGATATATATTCTACCCACACACATTTGGAACTCTCCTGGGGTACCCTCACACATATTATTCCCTCTTTTATTGAATATTTTCACCAAAAAGTGAAGTTTTCAAAAAGTCCGAAAATTGGCTGAAAACGACTTAATATCAAGGACTCATCGGGCGAATTGCTCTGGAACTGAAATCGGAATGCTCACTGACATTTTCCCCCCTTCGAAAGTCTGAAAAATGATGGAAAAATGACTAAGTCCAAAAAAAATGTTTCAAAACTTTTTTCAATTTTACCCCCGTGGGATATATATTCTACCCACACACATTTGGAACTCTCTTGGGGTACCCTCACACATATTATTGCCTCATTTAATGGATATTTTCACCAAAAAGTGAAGTTTTCAAAAAGTCAGAAAATTGGCTGAAAACGATTCAATATCAAGGACTCATCGGGCGAATCGCTCTGGAACTGAAATCGGAATGCTCACTGACATTTTCCCTCCTTCGAAAGTCTGAAAAATGATGGAAAAATGACTAAGTCCAAAAAAATTTTTTTTAAACTTTTTTTTAATTTTACCCCCGTGGGATATGTATTCTACCCACACACATTTGGAACTCTCCTGGGGTACCCTCACACATATTATTGCCTCATTTAATGGATATTTTCACCAAAAAGTGAAGTTTTCAAAAAGTCAGAAAATTGACTGAAAAATACTTATTATCAAGGAATCATCGGGCGAATCGCTCTGGAACTGAAATCGGTATGCTCACTGACATTTTCCACTCTCCGAAAGTCTGAAAAATGATGGAAAAATGACTAAGTCCAAAAAAATTTTTTTGCAACTTTTTTAAATTTTACCCCCGTGGGATATATATTCTACCCACACACATTTGGAACTCTCCTGTGGTACCCTCACACATATTATTCCCTCATTTAATGGATATTTTCACCAAAAAGTGAAGTTTTCAAAAAGTCAGAAAATTGGCTGAAAACGACTCAATATTAAGGACTCATCGGGCGAATCGCTCTGGAACTGAAATCGGAATGCTCACTGACATTTTCGCTCCTTCGAAAGTCTGAAAAATGATGGAAAAATGACTAAGTCCAAAAAAATTTTTTTGCAACTTTTTTAAATTTTACCCCCGTGGGATATATATTCTACCCACACACATTTGGAACTCTCCTGGGGTACCCTCACACATATTATTCCCTCTTTTAATGAATATTTTCACCAAAAAGTGAAGTTTTCAAAAAGTCCGAAAATTGGCTGAAAACGACTTAATATCAAGGACTCATCGGGCGAATTGCTCTGGAACTGAAATCGGAATGCTCACTGACATTTTCCCCCCTTCGAAAGTCTGAAAAATGATGGAAAAATGACTAAGTCCAAAAAAAATGTTTCAAAACTTTTTTCAATTTTACCCCCGTGGGATATATATTCTACCAACACACATTTGGAACTCTCCTGGGGTACCCTCACACATATTATTGACTCATTTAATGGATATTTTCACCAAAAAGTGAACTTTTCAAAAAGTCCGAAAATTGGCTGAAAATGACTTATTATCAAGGAATCATCGGGCGAATCTCTCTGGAACTGAAATCGGAATGCTCACTGACATTTTCCACTCTCCGAAAGTCTGAAAAATGATGGAAAAATGACTAAGTCCAAAAAAATTTTTTTTCAACTTTTTTCAATTTTACCCCCATGGGATATGTATTCTACCCACACACATTTGGAACTCTCTTGGGGTACCCTCACACATATTATTGCCTCATTTAATGGATATTTTCACCAAAAAGTGATGTTTTCAAAAAGTCAGAAAATTGGCTGAAAACGACTCAATATCAAGGACTCATCGGGCGAATCGCTCTGGAACTGAAATCGGAATGCTCACTGACATTTTCCCTCCTTCGAAAGTCTGAAAAATGATGGAAAAATGACTAAGTCCAAAAAAAATTTTTTTAAACTTTTTTCAATTTTACCCCCGTGGGATATATATTCTACCCACACACATTTGGAACTCTCCTGGGGTACCCTCACACATATTATTGCCTCATTTAATGGATATTTTCACCAAAAAGTGAAGTTTTCAAAAAGTCAGAAAATTGGCTGAAAACGACTTCATATCAAGGACTCATCGGTCGAATCACTCTTTAACTGAAATCGGAATGCTCACTGACATTTTCCCCCCTTCGAAAGTCTGAAAAATGATGGAAAAATGACTAAGTCCAAAAAAAATATTTTAAAACTTTTTTCAATTTTACCCCCGTGGGATATATATTCTACCCACACACATTTGGAACTCTCCTGGGGTACCCTCACACATATTATTGACTCATTTAATGGATATTTTCAAAAAAAAGTGAACTTTTCAAAAAGTCCGAAAATTTGCTGAAAATGACTTATTATCAAGGAATCATCGGGCGAATCGCTCTGGAACTGAAATCGGAATGCTCACTGACATTTTCCACTCTCCGAAAGTCTGAAAAATGATGGAAAAATGACTAAGTCCAAAAAAAATTTTTTTCAACTTTTTTCAATTTTACCCCTGTGGGATATACATTCTACCCACACACATTTTGAACTCTCCTGGGGTACCCTCACACATATTATTCCCTCATTTAATGAATATTTTCACCAAAAAGTGAAGTTTTCAAAAAGTCCGAAAATTGGCTGAAAACGACTTAATATCAAGGACTCATCGGGCGAATTGCTCTGGAACTGAAATCGGAATGCTCACTGACATTTTCCCCCCTTCGAAAGTCTGAAAAATGATGGAAAAATGACTAAGTCCAAAAAAAATGTTTTAAAACTTTTTTCAATTTTACCCCCGTGGGATATATATTCTACCCACACACATTTGGAACTCTCCTGGGGTACCCTCACACATATTATTGACTCATTTAATGGATATTTTCAAAAAAAAGTGAACTTTTCAAAAAGTCCGAAAATTTGCTGAAAATGACTTATTATCAAGGAATCATCGGGCGAATCGCTCTGGAACTGAAATCGGAATGCTCACTGACATTTTCCACTCTCCGAAAGTCTGAAAAATGATGGAAAAATGACTAAGTCCAAAAAAAATTTTTTTCAACTTTTTTCAATTTTACCCCTGTGGGATATACATTCTACCCACACACATTTTGAACTCTCCTGGGGTACCCTCACACATATTATTCCCTCATTTAATGAATATTTTCACCAAAAAGTGAAGTTTTCAAAAAGTCCGAAAATTGGCTGAAAACGACTTAATATCAAGGACTCATCGGGCGAATTGCTCTGGAACTGAAATCGGAATGCTCACTGACATTTTCCCCCCTTCGAAAGTCTGAAAAATGATGGAAAAATGACTAAGTCCAAAAAAAATGTTTTAAAACTTTTTTCAATTTTACCCCCGTGGGATATGTATTCTACCCACACACATTTGGAACTCTCTTGGGGTACCCTCACACATATTATTGCCTCATTTAATGGATATTTTCACCAAAAAGTGAAGTTTTCAAAAAGTCAGAAAATTGGCTGAAAACGATTCAATATCAAGGACTCATCGGGCGAATCGCTCTGGAACTGAAATCGGAATGCTCACTGACATTTTCCCTCCTTCGAAAGTCTGAAAAATGATGGAAAAATGACTAAGTCCAAAAAAATTTTTTTTAAACTTTTTTTTAATTTTACCCCCGTGGGATATGTATTCTACCCACACACATTTGGAACTCTCCTGGGGTACCCTCACACATATTATTGCCTCATTTAATGGATATTTTCACCAAAAAGTGAAGTTTTCAAAAAGTCAGAAAATTGACTGAAAAATACTTATTATCAAGGAATCATCGGGCGAATCGCTCTGGAACTGAAATCGGTATGCTCACTGACATTTTCCACTCTCCGAAAGTCTGAAAAATGATGGAAAAATGACTAATTCCAAAAAAATTTTTTTGCAACTTTTTTAAATTTTACCCCCGTGGGATATATATTCTACCCACACACATTTGGAACTCTCCTGTGGTACCCTCACACATATTATTCCCTCATTTAATGGATATTTTCACCAAAAAGTGAAGTTTTCAAAAAGTCAGAAAATTGGCTGAAAACGACTCAATATTAAGGACTCATCGGGCGAATCGCTCTGGAACTGAAATCGGAATGCTCACTGACATTTTCGCTCCTTCGAAAGTCTGAAAAATGATGGAAAAATGACTAAGTCCAAAAAAATTTTTTTGCAACTTTTTTAAATTTTACCCCCGTGGGATATATATTCTACCCACACACATTTGGAACTCTCCTGGGGTACCCTCACACATATTATTCCCTCTTTTAATGAATATTTTCACCAAAAAGTGAAGTTTTCAAAAAGTCCGAAAATTGGCTGAAAACGACTTAATATCAAGGACTCATCGGGCGAATTGCTCTGGAACTGAAATCGGAATGCTCACTGACATTTTCCCCCCTTCGAAAGTCTGAAAAATGATGGAAAAATGACTAAGTCCAAAAAAAATGTTTCAAAACTTTTTTCAATTTTACCCCCGTGGGATATATATTCTACCAACACACATTTGGAACTCTCCTGGGGTACCCTCACACATATTATTGACTCATTTAATGGATATTTTCACCAAAAAGTGAACTTTTCAAAAAGTCCGAAAATTGGCTGAAAATGACTTATTATCAAGGAATCATCGGGCGAATCTCTCTGGAACTGAAATCGGAATGCTCACTGACATTTTCCACTCTCCGAAAGTCTGAAAAATGATGGAAAAATGACTAAGTCCAAAAAAATTTTTTTTCAACTTTTTTCAATTTTACCCCCATGGGATATGTATTCTACCCACACACATTTGGAACTCTCTTGGGGTACCCTCACACATATTATTGCCTCATTTAATGGATATTTTCACCAAAAAGTGATGTTTTCAAAAAGTCAGAAAATTGGCTGAAAACGACTCAATATCAAGGACTCATCGGGCGAATCGCTCTGGAACTGAAATTGGAATGCTCACTGACATTTTCCCTCCTTCGAAAGTCTGAAAAATGATGGAAAAATGACTAAGTCCAAAAAAAATTTTTTTAAACTTTTTTCAATTTTACCCCCGTGGGATATGTATTCTAACCACACACATTTGGAACTCTCCTGGGGTACCCTCACACATATTATTGCCTCATTTAATGGATATTTTCACCAAAAAGTGAAGTTTTCAAAAAGTCAGAAAATTGACTGAAAAATACTTATTATCAAGGAATCATCGGGCGAATCGCTCTGGAACTGAAATCGGTATGCTCACTGACATTTTCCACTCTCCGAAAGTCTGAAAAATGATGGAAAAAGGACTAAGTCCAAAAAAATCTTTTTGCAACTTTTTTAAATTTTACCCCCGTGGGATATATATTCTACCCACACACATTTGGAACTCTCCTGGGGTACCCTCACACATATTATTCCCTCATTTAATGGATATTTTCACCAAAAAGTGAAGTTTTCAAAAAGTCAGAAAATTGGCTGAAAACGACTCAATATTAAGGACTCATCGTGCGAATCGCTCTGGAACTGAAATCGGAATGCTCACTGACATTTTCGCTCATTCGAAAGTCTGAAAAATGATGGAAAAATGACTAAGTCCAAAAAAATTTTTTTAAAACTTTATTCAATTTTACCCCCGTGGGATATATATTCTACCCACACACATTTGGAACTCTCCTGGGGTACCCTCACACATATTATTCCCTCATTCAATGGATATTTTCACCAAAAAGTGAACTTTTCAAAAAGTCAGAAAATTGGCTGAAAACGACTCAATATTAAGGACTCATCGGGCGAATCGCTCTGGAACTGAAATCGGAATGCTCACTGACATTTTCGCTCCTTCGAAAGTCTGAAAAATGATGGAAAAATGACTAAGTCCAAAAAAATTTTTTTGCAACTTTTTTAAATTTTACCCCCGTGGGATATATATTCTACCCACACACATTTGGAACTCTCCTGGGGTACCCTCACACATATTATTCCCTCTTTTATTGAATATTTTCACCAAAAAGTGAAGTTTTCAAAAAGTCCGAAAATTGGCTGAAAACGACTTAATATCAAGGACTCATCGGGCGAATTGCTCTGGAACTGAAATCGGAATGCTCACTGACATTTTCCCCCCTTCGAAAGTCTGAAAAATGATGGAAAAATGACTAAGTCCAAAAAAAATGTTTCAAAACTTTTTTCAATTTTACCCCCGTGGGATATATATTCTACCCACACACATTTGGAACTCTCTTGGGGTACCCTCACACATATTATTGCCTCATTTAATGGATATTTTCACCAAAAAGTGAAGTTTTCAAAAAGTCAGAAAATTGGCTGAAAACGATTCAATATCAAGGACTCATCGGGCGAATCGCTCTGGAACTGAAATCGGAATGCTCACTGACATTTTCCCTCCTTCGAAAGTCTGAAAAATGATGGAAAAATGACTAAGTCCAAAAAAATTTTTTTTAAACTTTTTTTTAATTTTACCCCCGTGGGATATGTATTCTACCCACACACATTTGGAACTCTCCTGGGGTACCCTCACACATATTATTGCCTCATTTAATGGATATTTTCACCAAAAAGTGAAGTTTTCAAAAAGTCAGAAAATTGACTGAAAAATACTTATTATCAAGGAATCATCGGGCGAATCGCTCTGGAACTGAAATCGGTATGCTCACTGACATTTTCCACTCTCCGAAAGTCTGAAAAATGATGGAAAAATGACTAAGTCCCAAAAAATTTTTTTGCAACTTTTTTAAATTTTACCCCCGTGGGATATATATTCTACCCACACACATTTGGAACTCTCCTGTGGTACCCTCACACATATTATTCCCTCATTTAATGGATATTTTCACCAAAAAGTGAAGTTTTCAAAAAGTCAGAAAATTGGCTGAAAACGACTCAATATTAAGGACTCATTGGGCGAATCGCTCTGGAACTGAAATCGGAATGCTCACTGACATTTTCGCTCCTTCGAAAGTCTGAAAAATGATGGAAAAATGACTAAGTCCAAAAAAATTTTTTTGCAACTTTTTTAAATTTTACCCCCGTGGGATATATATTCTACCCACACACATTTGGAACTCTCCTGGGGTACCCTCACACATATTATTCCCTCTTTTAATGAATATTTTCACCAAAAAGTGAAGTTTTCAAAAAGTCCGAAAATTGGCTGAAAACGACTTAATATCAAGGACTCATCGGGCGAATTGCTCTGGAACTGAAATCGGAATGCTCACTGACATTTTCCCCCCTTCGAAAGTCTGAAAAATGATGGAAAAATGACTAAGTCCAAAAAAAATGTTTCAAAACTTTTTTCAATTTTACCCCCGTGGGATATATATTCTACCAACACACATTTGGAACTCTCCTGGGGTACCCTCACACATATTATTGACTCATTTAATGGATATTTTCACCAAAAAGTGAACTTTTCAAAAAGTCCGAAAATTGGCTGAAAATGACTTATTATCAAGGAATCATCGGGCGAATCTCTCTGGAACTGAAATCGGAATGCTCACTGACATTTTCCACTCTCCGAAAGTCTGAAAAATGATGGAAAAATGACTAAGTCCAAAAAAAATTTTTTTCAACTTTTTTCAATTTTACCCCCATGGGATATGTATTCTACCCACACACATTTGGAACTCTCTTGGGGTACCCTCACACATATTATTGCCTCATTTAATGGATATTTTCACCAAAAAGTGATGTTTTCAAAAAGTCAGAAAATTGGCTGAAAACGACTCAATATCAAGGACTCATCGGGCGAATCGCTCTGGAACTGAAATCGGAATGCTCACTGACATTTTCCCTCCTTCGAAAGTCTGAAAAATGATGGAAAAATGACTAAGTCCAAAAAAAATTTTTTTAAACTTTTTTCAATTTTACCCCCGTGGGATATGTATTCTAACCACACACATTTGGAACTCTCCTGGGGTACCCTCACACATATTATTGCCTCATTTAATGGATATTTTCACCAAAAAGTGAAGTTTTCAAAAAGTCAGAAAATTGACTGAAAAATACTTATTATCAAGGAATCATCGGGCGAATCGCTCTGGAACTGAAATCGGTATGCTCACTGACATTTTCCACTCTCCGAAAGTCTGTAAAATGATGGAAAAAGGACTAAGTCCAAAAAAATCTTTTTGCAACTTTTTTAAATTTTACCCCCGTGGGATATATATTCTACCCACACACATTTGGAACTCTCCTGGGGTACCCTCACACATATTATTCCCTCATTTAATGGATATTTTCACCAAAAAGTGAAGTTTTCAAAAAGTCCGAAAATTGGCTGAAAACGACTCAATATTAAGGACTCATCGTGCGAATCGCTCTGGAACTGAAATCGGAATGCTCACTGACATTTTCGCTCATTCGAAAGTCTGAAAAATGATGGAAAAATGACTAAGTCCAAAAAAATTTTTTTAAAACTTTATTCAATTTTACCCCCGTGGGATATATATTCTACCCACACACATTTGGAACTCTCCTGGGGTACCCTCACACATATTATTCCCTCATTCAATGGATATTTTCACCAAAAAGTGAACTTTTCAAAAAGTCCGAAAATTGGCTGAAAATGACTTATTATCAAGGAATCATCGGGCGAATCGCTCTGGAACTGAAATCGGAATGCTCACTGACATTTTCCACTCTCCGAAAGTCTGAAAAATGATGGAAAAATGACTAAGTCCAAAAAAAATTTTTTTCAACTTTTTTCAATTTTACCCCTGTGGGATATACATTCTACCCACACACATTTGGAACTCTCCTGGGGTACCCTCACACATATTATTCCCTCATTTAATGAATATTTTCACCAAAAAGTGAAGTTTTCAAAAAGTCCGAAAATTGGCTGAAAACGACTAAATATCAAGGACTCATCGGGCGAATTGCTCTGGAACTGAAATCGGAATGCTCACTGACATTTTCGCTCCTTCGAAAGTCTGAAAAATGATGGAAAAATGACTAAGTCCAAAAAAATTTTTTTGCAACTTTTTTAAATTTTACCCCCGTGGGATATATATTCTACCCACACACATTTGGAACTCTCCTGGGGTACCCTCACACATATTATTCCCTCTTTTAATGAATATTTTCACCAAAAAGTGAAGTTTTCAAAAAGTCCGAAAATTGGCTGAAAACGACTTAATATCAAGGACTCATCGGGCGAATTGCTCTGGAACTGAAATCGGAATGCTCACTGACATTTTCCCCCCTTCGAAAGTCTGAAAAATGATGGAAAAATGACTAAGTCCAAAAAAAATGTTTCAAAACTTTTTTCAATTTTACCCCCGTGGGATATATATTCTACCAACACACATTTGGAACTCTCCTGGGGTACCCTCACACATATTATTGACTCATTTAATGGATATTTTCACCAAAAAGTGAACTTTTCAAAAAGTCCGAAAATTGGCTGAAAATGACTTATTATCAAGGAATCATCGGGCGAATCTCTCTGGTACTGAAATCGGAATGCTCACTGACATTTTCCACTCTCCGAAAGTCTGAAAAATGATGGAAAAATGACTAAGTCCAAAAAAAATTTTTTTCAACTTTTTTCAATTTTACCCCCATGGGATATGTATTCTACCCACACACATTTGGAACTCTCTTGGGGTACCCTCACACATATTATTGCCTCATTTAATGGATATTTTCACCAAAAAGTGATGTTTTCAAAAAGTCAGAAAATTGGCTGAAAACGACTCAATATCAAGGACTCATCGGGCGAATCGCTCTGGAACTGAAATCGGAATGCTCACTGACATTTTCCCTCCTTCGAAAGTCTGAAAAATGATGGAAAAATGACTAAGTCCAAAAAAAATTTTTTTAAACTTTTTTCAATTTTACCCCCGTGGGATATGTATTCTACCCACACACATTTGGAACTCTCCTGGGGTACCCTCACACATATTATTGCCTCATTTAATGGATATTTTCACCAAAAAGTGAAGTTTTCAAAAAGTCAGAAAATTGACTGAAAAATACTTATTATCAAGGAATCATCGGGCGAATCGCTCTGGAACTGAAATCGGTATGCTCACTGACATTTTCCACTCTCCGAAAGTCTGAAAAATGATGGAAAAAGGACTAAGTCCAAAAAAATCTTTTTGCAACTTTTTTAAATTTTACCCCCGTGGGATATATATTCTACCCACACACATTTGGAACTCTCCTGGGGTACCCTCACACATATTATTCCCTCATTTAATGGATATTTTCACCAAAAAGTGAAGTTTTCAAAAAGTCAGAAAATTGGCTGAAAACGACTCAATATTAAGGACTCATCGTGCGAATCGCTCTGGAACTGAAATCGGAATGCTCACTGACATTTTCGCTCATTCGAAAGTCTGAAAAATGATGGAAAAATGACTAAGTCCAAAAAAATTTTTTTAAAACTTTATTCAATTTTACCCCCGTGGGATATATATTCTACCCACACACATTTGGAACTCTCCTGGGGTACCCTCACACATATTATTCCCTCATTCAATGGATATTTTCACCAAAAAGTGAACTTTTCAAAAAGTCCGAAAATTGGCTGAAAATGACTTATTATCAAGGAATCATCGGGCGAATCGCTCTGGAACTGAAATCGGAATGCTCACTGACATTTTCCACTCTCCGAAAGTCTGAAAAATGATGGAAAAATGACTAAGTCCAAAAAAAATTTTTTTCAACTTTTTTCAATTTTACCACTGTGGGATATACATTCTACCCACACACATTTGGAACTCTCCTGGGGTACCCTCACACATATTATTCCCTCATTTAATGAATATTTTCACCAAAAAGTGAAGTTTTCAAAAAGTCCGAAAATTGGCTGAAAACGACTTAATATCAAGGACTCATCGGGCGAATTGCTCTGGAACTGAAATCGGAATGCTCACTGACATTTTTGCTCCTTCGAAAGTCTGAAAAATGATGGAAAAATGACTAAGTCCAAAAAAATTTTTTTTAAACTTTTTTCAATTTTACCCCCGTGGGATATATATTCTACCCACACACATTTGGAACTCTCCTGGGGTACCCTCACACATATTATTGCCTCATTTAATGGATATTTTTTCCAAAAAGTGAAGTTTTCAAAAAGTCAGAAAATTGGCTGAAAATGACTTATTATCAAGGAATCATCGGGCGAATCGCTCTGGAACTGAAATCGGTATGCTCACTGACATTTTCCACTCTCCGAAACTCTGAAAAATGATGGAAAAATGACTAATTCCAAAAAAAATTTTTTTCAACTTTTTTCAATTTTACCCCCGTGGGATATATAATCTACCCACACACATTTGGAACTCTGCTGGGGTACCCTCACACATATTATTCCCTCATTTAATGGATATTTTCACCAAAAAGTGAAGTTTTCAAAAAGTCAGAAAATTGTCTGAAAACGACTTAATATCAAGGACTCATCGGGCGAATCGCTCTGGAACTGAAATTGGAATGCTCACTGATATTTTCCCCTCTCCAAAAGTCTGAAAAATGATGGAAAAATGACTAAGTCCAAAAAAATTTTTTTTAAACTTTTTTCAATTTTACCCCCGTGGGATATATATTCTACCCACACACATTTGGAACTCTCCTGGGGTACCCTCACACATATTATTCCCTCATTTAATGGATATTTTCACCAAAAAGTGAAGTTTTCAAAAAGTCAGAAAATTGGCTGAAAACGACTTGATATCAAGGACTCATCGGTCGAATCACTCTTTAACTGAAATCGGAATCCTCAATGTCATTTTTCCCTTTCCAAAAGTCTGAAAAATGATGGAAAAATGACTAAGTGCGAAAAAAAATTTTTTTTACTTTTTTCAGTTTTACCCCCATGGGATATATATTCTACCCACACACATTTGGAACTCTCCTGGGGTACCCTCACACATATTATTGACTCATTTAATGGATATTTTCACCAAAAAGTGAACTTTTCAAAAAGTCCGAAAATTGGCTGAAAATTACTTATTATCAAGGAATCATCAGGCGAATCGCTCTGGAACTGAAATCGGAATGCTCACTGACATTTTCCACTCTCCGAAAGTCTGAAAAATGATGGAAAAATGACTAAGTCGAAAAAAATTTTTTTTAAACTTTTTTCAATTTTACCCCCGTGGGATATGTATTCTACCCATACACATTTGGAACTCTCCTGGGGTACCCTCACACATATTATTGCCTCATTTAATGGATATTTTCACCAAAAAGTTAAGTTTTCAAAAAGTCAGAAAATTGACTGAAAAATACTTATTATCAAGGAATCATCGGGCGAATCGCTCTGGAACTGAAATCGGTATGCTCACTGACATTTTCCACTCTCCGAAAGTCTGAAAAATGATGGAAAAATGACTAAGTCCAAAAAAATTTTTTTGCAACTTTTTTCAATTTTACCCCCATGGGATATATATTCTACCCGCACACATTTGGAACTCTCGTGGGGTACCCTCTCACATATTATTGCCTCATTTAATGGATATTTTTACCAAAAAGTGAAGTTTTCAAAAAGTCAGAAAATTGGCTGAAAATGACTTATTATCAAGGAATCATCGGGCGAATCGCTCTGGAACTGAAATCGGTATGCTCACTGACATTTTCCACTCTCCAAAAGTCTGAAAAATGATGGAAAAATGACTAAGTGCGAAAAAAAATTTTTTTTACTTTTTTCAGTTTTACCCCCATGGGATATATATTCTACCCACACACATCTGGAACTCTCCTGGGGTACCCTCACACATATTATTCCCTCATTTAATGGATATTTTCACCAAAAAGTGAAGTTTTCAAAAAGTCAGAAAATTGGCTCAAAATGACTTAATATCAAGGACTCATCGGGCGAATCGCTCTGGAACTGAAATCGGAATGCTCACTGACATTTTCCCCCCTTCGAAAGTCTGAAAAATGATGGAAAAATGACTAAGTTCCAAAAAAAATTTTTAATACTTTTTTCAATTTTACCCCCGTGGGATATATATTCCACCCACACACATTTGGAACTCTCCTGGGGTACCCTCACACATATTATTCCCTCATTTAATGGATATTTTCACCAAAAAGTGAAGTTTTCAAAAAGTCAGAAAATTGGCTGAAAACGACTTAATATCAAGGACTCATCGGGCGAATCGCTCTGGAACTGAAATCGGAATGCTCACTGACATTTTCCACTCTCCGAAAGTCTGAAAAATGATGGAAAAATGACTAAGTCCAAAAAAAATTTTTTTATACTTTTATCAATTTTACCCCCGTGGGATATACATTCTACCCACACACATTTGGAACTCTCCTGGGGTACCCTCACACATATTATTCCCTCATTTAATGAATATTTTCAACAAAAAGTGAAGTTTTCAAAAAGTCCGAAAATTGGCTGAAAACGACTTAATATCAAGGACTCATCGGGCGAATCGCTCTGGAACTGAAATCGGAATGCTCACTGACATTTTCCACTCTCCGAAAGTCTGAAAAATGATGGAAAAATGACTAAGTCCAAAAAAAAATTTTTTCAACTTTTTTCAATTTTACCCCTGTGGGATATACATTCTACCCACACACATTTGGAACTCTCCTGGGGTACCCTCACACATATTATTCCCTCATTTAATGTATATTTTCACCAAAAAGTGAAGTTTTCAAAAAGTCAGAAAATTGGCTGAAAACGACTCAATATCAAGGACTAATCGGGAGAATCGCTCTGGAACTGAAATCGGAATGCTCACTGACATTTTCCCTCCTTCGAAAGTCTGAAAAATGATGGAAAAATGACTAAGTCCAAAAAAATTTTTTTTAAACATTTTTCAATTTTACCCCCGTGGGATATGTATTCTACCCACACACATTTGGAACTCTCCTGGGGTACCCTCACACATATTATTGCCTCATTTAATGGATATTTTCACCAAAAAGTGAAGTTTTCAAAAAGTCAGAAAATTGGCTGAAAACTACTTAATATCAAGGACTCATCGGGCGAATCGCTCTGGAACTGAAATCGGAATGCTCACTGACATTTTCCCCCCTTCGAAAGTCTGAAAAATGATGGAAAAATGACTAAGTTCCAAAAAAAATTTTTAATACTTTTTTCAATTTTACCCCCGTGGGATATATATTCTACCCACACACATTTGGAACTCTCCTGGGGTACCCTCACACATATTATTCCCTCATTTAATGGATATTTTCACCAAAAAGTGAAGTTTTCAAAAAGTCAGAAAATTGGCTGAAAACGACTTAATATCAAGGACTCATCGGGCGAATCGCTCTGGAACTGAAATCGGAATGCTCACTGACATTTTCCACTCTCCGAAAGTCTGAAAAATGATGGAAAAATGACTAAGTCCAAAAAAAATTTTTTTATACTTTTATCAATTTTACCCCCGTGGGATATACATTCTACCCACACACATTTGGAACTCTCCTGGGGTACCCTCACACATATTATTCCCTCATTTAATGAATATTTTCAACAAAAAGTGAAGTTTTCAAAAAGTCCGAAAATTGGCTGAAAACGACTTAATATCAAGGACTCATCGGGCGAATCGCTCTGGAACTGAAATCGGAATGCTCACTGACATTTTCCACTCTCCGAAAGTCTGAAAAATGATGGAAAAATGACTAAGTCCAAAAAAAAATTTTTTCAACTTTTTTCAATTTTACCCCTGTGGGATATACATTCTACCCACACACATTTGGAACTCTCCTAGGGTACCCTCACACATATTATTCCCTCATTTAATGTATATTTTCACCAAAAAGTGAAGTTTTCAAAAAGTCAGAAAATTGGCTGAAAACGACTCAATATCAAGGACTCATCGGGAGAATCGCTCTGGAACTGAAATCGGAATGCTCACTGACATTTTCCCTCCTTCGAAAGTCTGAAAAATGATGGAAAAATGACTAAGTCCAAAAAAATTTTTTTTAAACATTTTTCAATTTTACCCCCGTGGGATATGTATTCTACCCACACACATTTGGAACTCTCCTGGGGTACCCTCACACATATTATTGCCTCATTTAATGGATATTTTCACCAAAAAGTGAAGTTTTCAAAAAGTCAGAAAATTGGCTGAAAACGACTTAATATCAAGGACTCATCAGGCTTATCGCTCTGGAACTGAAATCGGAATGCTCACTGACATTTTCCCCCCTTCGAAAGTCTGAAAAATGACTAAGTCCAAAAAAAATATTTTAAAACTTTTTTCAATTTTACCCCCGTGGGATATATATTCTACCCACACACATTTGGAACTCTCCTGGGGTACCCTCACACATATTATTGACTCATTTAATAGATATTTTCACCAAAAAGTGAACTTTTCAAAAAGTCCGGAAATTGGCTGAAAATTACTTACTATCAAGGAATCATCGGGCGAATCGCTCTGGAACTGAAATCGGAATGCTCACTGACATTTTCCACTCTCCGAAAGTCTGAAAAATGATGGAAAAATGACTAAGTCCAAAAAAAATTTTTTTCAACTTTTTTCAATTTTAGCCCTGTGGGATATACATTCTACCCACACACATGTGGAACTCTCCTGGGGTACCCTCACACATATTATTCCCTCATTTAATGTATATTTTCACCAAAAAGTGAAGTTTTCAAAAAGTCAGAAAATTGGCTGAAAACGACTCAATATCAAGGACTCATCGGGCAAATCGCTCTGGAACTGAAATCAGAATGCTCACTGACATTTTCCCTCCTTCGAAAGTCTGAAAAATGATGGAAAAATTACTAAGTCCAAAAAAATTTTTTTTAAACTTTTTTCAATTTTACCCCCGTGGGATATATATTCTACCCACACACATTTGGAACTCTCCTGGGGTACCCTCACACATCTTATTGCCTCATTTAATGGATATTTTCACCAAAAAGTGAAGATTTCAAAAAGTCAGAAAATTGGCTGAAAATGACTTATTATCAAGGAATCATCGGGCGAATCGCTCTGGAACTGAAATCGGTATGCTCACTGACATTTTCCACTCTCCGAAAGTCTGAAAAATGATGGAAAAATTACTAAGTCCAAAAAAATTTTTTTTCAACTTTTTTCAATTTTACCCCCGTGGGATATATATTCTACCCACACACATTTGGAACTCTGCTGGGGTACCCTCACACATATTATTCCCTCATTTAATGGATATTTTCACCAAAAAGTGAAGTTTTCAAAAAGTCAGAAAATTGTCTGAAAACGACTTAATATCAAGGACTCATCGGGCGAATCGCTCTGGAACTGAAATTGGAATGCTCACTGATATTTTCCCCTCTCCAAAAGTCTGAGAAATGATGGAAAAATGACTAAGTCCCAAAAAATTTTTTTAAAACTTTTTTCAATTTTACCCCCATGGGATATATATTCTACCCACACACATTTGGAACTCTCCTGGGGTACCCTCACACATATTATTCCCTCATTTAATGGATATTTTCACCAAAAAGTGAAGTTTTCAAAAAGCCAGAAAATTGGCTGAAAACGACTTAATATCAAGGATTCATCGGGCGAATCGCTCTGGAACTGAAATCGGAATGCTCACTGACATTTTCCCTCCTTCGAAAGTCTGAAAAATGATGGAAAAATGACTAAGTCCAAAAAAAAATTTTTAATACTTTTTTCAATTTTACCCCGTGGGATATATATTCTACCCACACACATTTGGAACTCTCCTGGGGTACCCTCACACATATTATTGCCTCATTTAATGGATATTTTCACCAAAAAGTGTAGGTTTCAAAAAGTCCGAAAATTGTCTGAAAACGACTTAATATCAAGGACTCATCTGGCTTATCGCTCTGGAACTGAAATCGGAATGCTCACTGACATTTTCCACTCTCCGAAAGTCTGAAAAATGATGGAAAAATGACTAAGTCCAAAAAAAATATTTTAAAACTTTTTTCAATTTTACCCCCGTGGGATATATATTCTACCCACACACATTTGGAACTCTCCTGGGGTACCCTCACTCATATTATTGCCTCATTTAATGGATATTTTCACCAAAAAGTGAAGTTTTCAAAAAGTCAGAAAATTGGCTGAAAACGACTTGATATCAAGGACTCATCGGTCGAATCACTCTTTAACTGAAATCGGAATCCTCACTGTCATTTTTCCCTCTCCGAAAGTCTGAAAAATGATGGAAAAATGACTAAGTCCGAAAAAATTTTTTTTTAACTTTTTTCAGTTTTACCACCATGGGATATATATTCTTCCCACACACATTTGGAACTCTCCTGGGGTACCCTCACACATATTATTCCCTCATTTAATGTATATTTTCACCAAAAAGTGAAGTTTTCAAAAAGTCAGAGAATTGGCTGAAAACGACTTAATATCAAGGACTCATCGGGCGAATCGCTCTGGAGCTGAAATCGGAATGCTCACTGACATTTTCCCCACTTCGAAAGTCTGAAAAATGATGGAAAAATGACTAAGTCCAAAAAAAATTTTTTTCAACTTTTTTCAATTTTACCCCTGTGGGATATACATTCTACCCACACACATTTGGAACTCTCCTGGGGTACCCTCACACATATTATTCCCTCATTTAATGGATATTTTCACCAAAAAGTGAAGTTTTCAAAAAGCCAGAAAATTGGCTGAAAACGACTTAATATCAAGGATTCATCGGGCGAATCGCTCTGGAACTGAAATCGGAATGCTCACTGACATTTTCCCTCCTTCGAAAGTCTGAAAAATGATGGAAAAATGACTAAGTACAAAAAAAAATTTTTAAAACTTTTTTCAATTTTACCCCGTGGGATATATATTCTACCCACACACATTTGGAACTCTCCTGGGGTACCCTCACACATATTATTGCCTCATTTAATGGATATTTTCACCAAAAAGTGAAGTTTTCAAAAAGTCAGAAAATTGGCTGAAAACGACTCAATATCAAGGACTAATCAAGCGAATCGCTCTGGAACTGAAATCGGAATGCTCACTGACATTTTCACCCCTTCGAAAGTCTGAAAAATGATGGAAAAATGACTAAGTCCAAAAAAATTTTTTTGCAACTATTTTCAATTTTACCCCCGTGGGATACATATTCTACCCACACACATTTGGAACTCTCCTGGGGTACCCTCACACATATTATTGCCTCATTTAATGGATATTTTCACCAAAAAGTGAAGTTTTCAATAAGTCAGAAAATTGGCTGAAAACGACTTGATATCAAGGACTCATCGGTCGAATCACTCTTTAACTGAAATCGGAATCCTCACTGTCATTTTTCCCTCTCCGAAAGTCTGAAAAATGATGGAAAAATGACTAAGTCCAAAAAAATGTTTTTAAAACTTTTTTCAATTTTACCCCCGTGGGATATACATTCTACCCACACACATTTGGAACTCTCCTGGGGTACCCTCACACATATTATTCCCTCATTTAATGTATATTTTCACCAAAAAAGTGAAGTTTTCAAAAAGTCCGAAAATTGGCTGAAAACGACTTAATATCAAGGACTCATCGGGCGAATCGCTCTGGAACTGAAATCGGAATGCTCACTGACATTTTCCCTCCTTCGAAAGCCTGAAAAATGATGGAAAAATGACTAAGTCCAAAAAAAATTTTTTTCAACTTTCTTCAATTTTACCCCTGTGGCATATATATTCTACCCACACACATTTGGAACTCTCCTTGGGTACCCTCACACATATTATTCCCTCATTTAATGAATATTTTCACCAAAAAGTGAAGTTTTCAAAAAGTCCGAAAATTGGCTGAAAACGACTTTTATATCAAGGACTCATCGGGCGAATTGCTCTGGAACTGAAATCAGAATGCTCACTGACATTTTCCCCCCTTCGAAAGTCTGAAAAATGATGGAAAAATGACTAAGTCCAAAAAAAATGTTTTAAAACTTTTTTCAGTTTTACCCCCGCGGGATATATATTCTACCCACACACATTTGGAACTCTCCTGGGGTACCCTCACACATATTATTCCCTCATTTAATGGATATTTTCACCAAAAAGTGAAGTTTTCAAAAAGTCAGAAAATTGACTGAAAATGACTTATCAAGGAATCATCGGGCGAATCGCTCTGGAACTGAAATCGGTATGCTCACTGACATTTTCCACTCTCCGAAAGTCTGAAAAATGATGGAAAAATGACTAAGTCCAAAAAAATTTTTTTGCAACTTTTTTAAATTTTACCCCCGTGGGATATATATTCTACCCATACACATTTGGAACTCTCCTGGGGTACCCTCACACATATTATTCCCTCATTTAATGGATATTTTCACCAAAAAGTGAAGTTTTCAAAAAGTCAGAAAATTGGCTGAAAACGACTTGATATCAAGGACTCATCGGTCGAATCACTCTTTAACTGAAATCGGAATGCTCACTGACATTTTCCCCCCTTCGAAAGTCTGAAAAATGATGGAAAAATGACTAAGTGCGAAAAAAATTTTTTTTTACTTTTTTCGGTTTTACCCCCATGGGATATATATTCTAACCACACACATTTGGAGCTCTCCTGGGGTACCCTCACACATATTATTCCCTCATTTAATGAATATTTTCACCAAAAAGTGAAGTTTTCAAAAAGTCCGAAAATTGACTGAAAACGACTTAATATCAAGGACTCATCGGGCGAATTGCTCTGGAACTGAAATCGGAATGCTCACTGACATTTTCCCCCCTTCAAAAGTCTGAAAAATGATGGAGAAATGACTAAGTCCAAAAAAAATGTTTTAAAACTTTTTTCAATTTTACCCCCGTGGGATATATATTCTACCCACACACATTTGGAACTCTCCTGGGGTACCCTCACACATATTATTCCCTCATTTAATGGATATTTTCACCAAAAAGTGAAGTTTTCAAAAAGTCCGAAAATTGGCTGAAAATTACTTAATATCAAGGACTCATCGTGCGAATCGCTCTGGAACTGAAATCGGAATGCTCACTGACATTTTCCCTCCTTCGAAAGTCTGAAAAATGATGGAAAAATGACTAAGTCCAAAAAAATTTTTTTTAAACTTTTTTCAATTTTACCCCCGTGGGATATGTATTCTACCCACACACATTTTTAACTCTCCTGGGGTACCCTCACACATATTATTGCCTCATTTAATGGATATTTTCACCAAAAAGTGAACTTTTCAAAAAGTCCGAAAATTGGCTGAAAATTACTTAATATCAAGGACTCATCGGGCGAATCGCTCTGGAACTGAAATTGGAATGCTCACTGATATTTTCCCCTCTCCAAAAGTCTGAAAAATGATGGAAAAATGACTAAGTCCAAAAAAATTTTTTTAAAACTTTTTTCAATTTTACCCCCGTGGGATATATATTCTACCCACACACATTTGGAACTCTCCTGGGGTACCCTCACACATATTATTCCCTCATTTAATGGATATTTTCACCAAAAAGTGAAGTTTTCAAAAAGTCAGAAAATTGGCTGAAAACGACTTGATATCAAGGACTCATCGGTCGAATCACTCTTTAAATGAAATCGGATTCCTCACTGTCATTTTTCCCTCTCCAAAAGTCTGAAAAATGATGGGAAAATGACTAAGTGCGAAAAAAAATTTTTTTTACTTTTTTCAGTTTTACCCCCATGGGATATATATTCTACCCACACACATTTGGAACTCTCCTGGGGTACCCTCACACATATTATTCCCTCATTTAATGTATATTTTCACCAAAAAGTGAAGTTTTCAAAAAGTGAGAGAATTGGCTGAAAACGACTTAATATCAAGGACTCATCGGGCGAATCGCTCTGGAGCTGAAATCGGAATGCTCACTGACATTTTCCCCACTTCGAAAGTCTGAAAAATGATGGAAAAATGACTAAGTCCAAAAAAAATTTTTTTTCAACTTTTTTCAATTTTACCCCTGTGGGATATACATTCTACCCACACACATTTGGAGCTCTCCTGGGGTACCCTCACACATATTATTGACTCATTTAATGGATATTTTCACCAAAAAGTGAAGTTTTCAAAAAGTCAGAAAATTGACTGAAAAATACTTATTATCAAGGAATCATCGGGCGAATCGCTCTGGAACTGAAATCGGAATGCTCACTGACATTTTCCACTCTCCGAAAGTCTGAAAAATGATTGAAAAATGACTAATTCCCAAAAAAATTTTTTTCATCTTTTTTCAATTTTACCCCTGTGGGATATACATTCTACCCACACACATTTGGAACTCTCCTGGGGTACCCTCACACATATTATTCCCTCATTTAATGTATAATTTCACCAAAAAGTGAAGTTTTCAAAAAGTCAGAAAATTGGCTGAAAACGACTCAATATCAAGGACTCATCGGGCGAATCGCTCTGGAACTGAAATCGGTATGCTCACTGACATTTTCCCTCCTTCGAAAGTCTGAAAAATGATGGAAAAATGACTAAGTCCAAAAAAATTTTTTTTCAACTTTTTTCAATTTTACCCCTGTGGGATATACATTCTACCCACACACATTTGGAACTCTCCTGGGGTACCCTCACACATATTATTGACTCATTTAATGGATATTTTCACCAAAAAGTGAACTTTTCAAAAAGTCCGAAAATTGGCTGAAAACGACTTAATATCAAGGACTCATCGGGCGAATCGCTCTGGAACTGAAATCGGAATGCTCACTGACATTTTCCACTCTCCTAAAGTCTGAAAAATGATGGAAAAATGACTAAGTCCAAAAAAATTTTTTTAAAACATTTTTCAATTTTACCCCCGTGGGATATATATTCTACCCACACACATCTGGAACTCTCCTGGGGTACCCTCACACATATTATTCCCTCATTTAATGGATATTTTCACCAAAAAGTGAAGTTTTCAAAAAGTCAGAAAATTGGCTGAAAACGACTCAATATTAAGGACTCATCGGGCGAATCGCTCTGGAACTGAAATCGGAATGCTCACTGACATTTTCGCTCCTTCGAAAGTCTGAAAAATGATGGAAAAATGACTAAGTACAAAAAAATTTTTTTTAAACTTTTTTCAATTTTACCCCCGTGGGATATATATTCTACCCACACACATTTGGAACTCTCCTGGGGTACCCTCACACATATTATTGCCTCATTTAATGGATATTTTCACCAAAAAGTGAAGTTTTCAAAAAGTCAGAAAATTGACTGAAAAATACTTATTATCAAGGAATCATCGGGCGAATCGCTCTGGAACTGAAATCGGAATGCTCACTGACATTTTCCACTCTCCGAAAGTCTGAAAAATGATTGAAAAATGACTAATTCCCAAAAAAAAATTTTTCATCTTTTTTCAATTTTACCCCCGTGGGATATATATTCTACCCACACACATCTGGAACTCTCCTGGGGTACCCTCACACATATTATTCCCTCATTTAATGAATATTTTCACCAAAAAGTGAAGTTTTCAAAAAGTACGAAAATTGGCTGAAAACGACTTAATATCAAGGACTCATCGGGCGAATTGCTCTGGAACTGAAATCGGAATGCTCACTGACATTTTCCCCCCTTCGAAAGTCTGAAAAATGATGGAAAAATGATTAAGTCCAAAAAAAAATATTTTAAAACTTTTTTCAATTTTACCCCCGTGGGATATATATTCTACCCACACACATTTGGAACTCTCCTGGGGTACCCTCACACATATTATTGACTCATTTAATAGATATTTTCACCAAAAAGTGAACTTTTCAAAAAGTCCGAAAATTGGCTGAAAATTACTTATTATCAAGGAATCATCGGGCGAATCGCTCTGGAACTGAAATCGGAATGCTCACTGACATTTTCCACTCTCCGAAAGTCTGAAAAATGATGGAAAAATGACTAAGTCCAAAAAAAATTTTTTTCAACTTTTTTCAATTTTAGCCCTGTGGGATATACATTCTACCCACACACATTTGGAACTCTCCTGGGGTACCCTCACACATATTATTCCCTCATTTAATGTATATTTTCACCAAAAAGTGAAGTTTTCAAAAAGTCAGAAAATTGGCTGAAAACGACTCAATATCAAGGACTCATCGGGCGAATCGCTCTGGAACTGAAATTGGTATGCTCACTGACATTTTCCCTCCTTCGAAAGTCTGAAAAATGATGGAAAAATGACTAAGTCCAAAAAAATTTTTTTTAAACTTTTTTCAATTTTACCCCCGTGGGATATATATTCTACCCACACACATTTGGAACTCTCCTGGGGTACCCTCACACATATTATTGCCTCATTTAATGGATATTTTCACCAAAAAGTGAAGATTTCAAAAAGTCAGAAAATTGGCTGAAAATGACTTATTATCAAGGAATCATCGGGCGAATCGCTCTGGAACTGAAATCGGTATGCTCACTGACATTTTCCACTCTCCGAAAGTCTGAAAAATGATGGAAAAATGACTAAGTCCAAAAAAATTTTTTTGCAACTTTTTTTAAATTTTACCCCCGTGGGATATATATTCTACCCACACACATTTGGAACTCTCCTGGGGTACCCTCACACATATTATTCCCTCATTTAATGGATATTTTCACCAAAAAGTGAAGTTTTCAAAAAGTCAGAAAATTGGCTGAAAACGACTCAATATTAAGGACTCATCGGGCGAATCGCTCTGGAACTGAAATCGGAATGCTCACTGACATTTTCGCTCCTTCGAAAGTCTGAAAAATGATGGAAAAATTACTAAGTACAAAAAAAATTTTTTTAAACTTTTTTCAATTTTACCCCCGTGGGATATATATTCTACCCACACACATTTGGTACTCTCCTGGGGTACCCTCACACATATTATTGACTCATTTAATGGATATTTTCACCAAAAAGTGAACTTTTCAAAAAGTCCGAAAATTGGCTGAAAACGACTTAATATCAAGGACTCATCGGGCGAATCGTTCTGGAACTGAAATCGGAATGCTCACTGACATTTTCCACTCTCCGAAAGTCTGAAAAATGATGGAAAAATGACTAAGTCCAAAAAAATTTTTTTAAAACTTTTTTCAATTTTACCCCCGTGGGATATATATTCTACCCACACACATCTGGAACTCTCCTGGGGTACCCTCACACATATTATTCCCTCATTTAATGGATATTTTCACCAAAAAGTGAAGTTTTCAAAAAGTCAGAAAATTGGCTGAAAACGACTCAATATTAAGGACTCATCGGGCGAATCGCTCTGGAACTGAAATCGGAATGCTCACTGACATTTTCGCTCCTTCGAAAGTCTGAAAAATGATGGAAAAATGACTAAGTACAAAAAAATTTTTTTTAAACTTTTTTCAATTTTACCCCCGTGGGATATATATTCTACCCACACACATTTGGAACTCTCCTGGGGTACCCTCACACATATTATTGCCTCATTTAATGGATATTTTCACCAAAAAGTGAACTTTTCAAAAAGTCCGAAAATTGGCTGAAAATTACTTAATATCAAGGACTCATCGGGCGAATCGCTCTGGAACTGAAATTGGAATGCTCACTGATATTTTCCCCTCTCCAAAAGTCTGAAAAATGATGGAAAAATGACTAAGTCCAAAAAAATTTTTTTAAAACTTTTTTCAATTTTACCCCCGTGGGATATATATTCTACCCACACACATTTGGAACTCTCCTGGGGTACCCTCACACATATTATTCCCTCATTTAATGGATATTTTCACCAAAAAGTGAAGTTTTCAAAAAGTCAGAAAATTGGCTGAAAACGACTTGATATCAAGGACTCATCGGTCGAATCACTCTTTAAATGAAATCGGATTCCTCACTGTCATTTTTCCCTCTCCAAAAGTCTGAAAAATGATGGGAAAATGACTAAGTGCGAAAAAAAATTTTTTTTACTTTTTTCAGTTTTACCCCCATGGGATATATATTCTACCCACACACATTTGGAACTCTCCTGGGGTACCCTCACACATATTATTCCCTCATTTAATGTATATTTTCACCAAAAAGTGAAGTTTTCAAAAAGTGAGAGAATTGGCTGAAAACGACTTAATATCAAGGACTCATCGGGCGAATCGCTCTGGAGCTGAAATCGGAATGCTCACTGACATTTTCCCCACTTCGAAAGTCTGAAAAATGATGGAAAAATGACTAAGTCCAAAAAAAATTTTTTTTCAACTTTTTTCAATTTTACCGCTGTGGGATATACATTCTACCCACACACATTTGGAGCTCTCCTGGGGTACCCTCACACATATTATTGACTCATTTAATGGATATTTTCACCAAAAAGTGAAGTTTTCAAAAAGTCAGAAAATTGACTGAAAAATACTTATTATCAAGGAATCATCGGGCGAATCGCTCTGGAACTGAAATCGGAATGCTCACTGACATTTTCCACTCTCCGAAAGTCTGAAAAATGATTGAAAAATGACTAATTCCCAAAAAAATTTTTTTCATCTTTTTTCAATTTTACCCCTGTGGGATATACATTCTACCCACACACATTTGGAACTCTCCTGGGGTACCCTCACACATATTATTCCCTCATTTAATGTATAATTTCACCAAAAAGTGAAGTTTTCAAAAAGTCAGAAAATTGGCTGAAAACGACTCAATATCAAGGACTCATCGGGCGAATCGCTCTGGAACTGAAATCGGTATGCTCACTGACATTTTCCCTCCTTCGAAAGTCTGAAAAATGATGGAAAAATGACTAAGTCCAAAAAAATTTTTTTTCAACTTTTTTCAATTTTACCCCTGTGGGATATACATTCTACCCACACACATTTGGAACTCTCCTGGGGTACCCTCACACATATTATTGACTCATTTAATGGATATTTTCACCAAAAAGTGAACTTTTCAAAAAGTCCGAAAATTGGCTGAAAACGACTTAATATCAAGGACTCATCGGGCGAATCGCTCTGGAACTGAAATCGGAATGCTCACTGACATTTTCCACTCTCCTAAAGTCTGAAAAATGATGGAAAAATGACTAAGTCCAAAAAAATTTTTTTAAAACATTTTTCAATTTTACCCCCGTGGGATATATATTCTACCCACACACATCTGGAACTCTCCTGGGGTACCCTCACACATATTATTCCCTCATTTAATGGATATTTTCACCAAAAAGTGAAGTTTTCAAAAAGTCAGAAAATTGGCTGAAAACGACTCAATATTAAGGACTCATCGGGCGAATCGCTCTGGAACTGAAATCGGAATGCTCACTGACATTTTCGCTCCTTCGAAAGTCTGAAAAATGATGGAAAAATGACTAAGTACAAAAAAATTTTTTTTAAACTTTTTTCAATTTTACCCCCGTGGGATATATATTCTACCCACACACATTTGGAACTCTCCTGGGGTACCCTCACACATATTATTGCCTCATTTAATGGATATTTTCACCAAAAAGTGAAGTTTTCAAAAAGTCAGAAAATTGACTGAAAAATACTTATTATCAAGGAATCATCGGGCGAATCGCTCTGGAACTGAAATCGGAATGCTCACTGACATTTTCCACTCTCCGAAAGTCTGAAAAATGATTGAAAAATGACTAATTCCCAAAAAAAAATTTTTCATCTTTTTTCAATTTTACCCCCGTGGGATATATATTCTACCCACACACATCTGGAACTCTCCTGGGGTACCCTCACACATATTATTCCCTCATTTAATGAATATTTTCACCAAAAAGTGAAGTTTTCAAAAAGTACGAAAATTGGCTGAAAACGACTTAATATCAAGGACTCATCGGGCGAATTGCTCTGGAACTGAAATCGGAATGCTCACTGACATTTTCCCCCCTTCGAAAGTCTGAAAAATGATGGAAAAATGATTAAGTCCAAAAAAAAATATTTTAAAACTTTTTTCAATTTTACCCCCGTGGGATATATATTCTACCCACACACATTTGGAACTCTCCTGGGGTACCCTCACACATATTATTGACTCATTTAATAGATATTTTCACCAAAAAGTGAACTTTTCAAAAAGTCCGAAAATTGGCTGAAAATTACTTATTATCAAGGAATCATCGGGCGAATCGCTCTGGAACTGAAATCGGAATGCTCACTGACATTTTCCACTCTCCGAAAGTCTGAAAAATGATGGAAAAATGACTAAGTCCAAAAAAAATTTTTTTCAACTTTTTTCAATTTTAGCCCTGTGGGATATACATTCTACCCACACACATTTGGAACTCTCCTGGGGTACCCTCACACATATTATTCCCTCATTTAATGTATATTTTCACCAAAAAGTGAAGTTTTCAAAAAGTCAGAAAATTGGCTGAAAACGACTCAATATCAAGGACTCATCGGGCGAATCGCTCTGGAACTGAAATTGGTATGCTCACTGACATTTTCCCTCCTTCGAAAGTCTGAAAAATGATGGAAAAATGACTAAGTCCAAAAAAATTTTTTTTAAACTTTTTTCAATTTTACCCCCGTGGGATATATATTCTACCCACACACATTTGGAACTCTCCTGGGGTACCCTCACACATATTATTGCCTCATTTAATGGATATTTTCACCAAAAAGTGAAGATTTCAAAAAGTCAGAAAATTGGCTGAAAATGACTTATTATCAAGGAATCATCGGGCGAATCGCTCTGGAACTGAAATCGGTATGCTCACTGACATTTTCCACTCTCCGAAAGTCTGAAAAATGATGGAAAAATGACTAAGTCCAAAAAAATTTTTTTGCAACTTTTTTTAAATTTTACCCCCGTGGGATATATATTCTACCCACACACATTTGGAACTCTCCTGGGGTACCCTCACACATATTATTCCCTCATTTAATGGATATTTTCACCAAAAAGTGAAGTTTTCAAAAAGTCAGAAAATTGGCTGAAAACGACTCAATATTAAGGACTCATCGGGCGAATCGCTCTGGAACTGAAATCGGAATGCTCACTGACATTTTCGCTCCTTCGAAAGTCTGAAAAATGATGGAAAAATGACTAAGTACAAAAAAAATTTTTTTAAACTTTTTTCAATTTTACCCCCGTGGGATATATATTCTACCCACACACATTTGGTACTCTCCTGGGGTACCCTCACACATATTATTGACTCATTTAATGGATATTTTCACCAAAAAGTGAACTTTTCAAAAAGTCCGAAAATTGGCTGAAAACGACTTAATATCAAGGACTCATCGGGCGAATCGTTCTGGAACTGAAATCGGAATGCTCACTGACATTTTCCACTCTCCGAAAGTCTGAAAAATGATGGAAAAATGACTAAGTCCAAAAAAATTTTTTTAAAACTTTTTTCAATTTTACCCCCGTGGGATATATATTCTACCCACACACATCTGGAACTCTCCTGGGGTACCCTCACACATATTATTCCCTCATTTAATGGATATTTTCACCAAAAAGTGAAGTTTTCAAAAAGTCAGAAAATTGGCTGAAAACGACTCAATATTAAGGACTCATCGGGCGAATCGCTCTGGAACTGAAATCGGAATGCTCACTGACATTTTCGCTCCTTCGAAAGTCTGAAAAATGATGGAAAAATGACTAAGTACAAAAAAATTTTTTTTAAACTTTTTTCAATTTTACCCCCGTGGGATATATATTCTACCCACACACATTTGGAACTCTCCTGGGGTACCCTCACACATATTATTGCCTCATTTAATGGATATTTTCACCAAAAAGTGAAGTTTTCAAAAAGTCAGAAAATTGACTGAAAAATACTTATTATCAAGGAATCATCGGGCGAATCGCTCTGGAACTGAAATCGGTATGCTCACTGACATTTTCCACTCTCCGAAAGTCTGAAAAATGATAGAAAAATGACTAAGTCCAAAAAAATTTTTTTGCAACTTTTTTTAAATTTTACCCCCGTGGGATATATATTCTACCCGCACACATTTGGAACTCTCCTGGGGTACCCTCACACATATTATTCCCTCATTTAATGGATATTTTCACCAAAAAGTGAAGTTTTCAAAAAGTCAGAAAATTGGCTGAAAACGACTCAATATTAAGGACTCATCGGGCGAATCGCTCTGGAACTGAAATCGGAATGCTCACTGACATTTTCCACTCTCCGAAAGTCTGAAAAATGATTGAAAAATGACTAATTCCCAAAAAAAAAATTTTCATCTTTTTTCAATTTTACCCCCGTGGGATATATATTCTACCCACACACATCTGGAACTCTCCTGGGGTACCCTCACACATATTATTCCCTCATTTAATGAATATTTTCACCAAAAAGTGAAGTTTTCAAAAAGTACGAAAATTGGCTGAAAACGACTTAATATCAAGGACTCATCGGGCGAATTGCTCTGGAACTGAAATCGGAATGCTCACTGACATTTTCCCCCCTTCGAAAGTCTGAAAAATGATGGAAAAATGATTAAGTCCAAAAAAAAATATTTTAAAACTTTTTTCAATTTTACCCCCGTGGGATATATATTCTACCCACACACATTTGGAACTCTCCTGGGGTACCCTCACACATATTATTGACTCATTTAATAGATATTTTCACCAAAAAGTGAACTTTTCAAAAAGTCCGAAAATTGGCTGAAAATTACTTATTATCAAGGAATCATCGGGCGAATCGCTCTGGAACTGAAATCGGAATGCTCACTGACATTTTCCACTCTCCGAAAGTCTGAAAAATGATGGAAAAATGACTAAGTCCAAAAAAAATTTTTTTCAACTTTTTTCAATTTTAGCCCTGTGGGATATACATTCTACCCACACACATTTGGAACTCTCCTGGGGTACCCTCACACATATTATTCCCTCATTTAATGTATATTTTCACCAAAAAGTGAAGTTTTCAAAAAGTCAGAAAATTGGCTGAAAACGACTCAATATCAAGGACTCATCGGGCGAATCGCTCTGGAACTGAAATTGGTATGCTCACTGACATTTTCCCTCCTTCGAAAGTCTGAAAAATGATGGAAAAATGACTAAGTCCAAAAAAATTTTTTTTAAACTTTTTTCAATTTTACCCCCGTGGGATATATATTCTACCCACACACATTTGGAACTCTCCTGGGGTACCCTCACACATATTATTGCCTCATTTAATGGATATTTTCACCAAAAAGTGAAGATTTCAAAAAGTCAGAAAATTGGCTGAAAATGACTTATTATCAAGGAATCATCGGGCGAATCGCTCTGGAACTGAAATCGGTATGCTCACTGACATTTTCCACTCTCCGAAAGTCTGAAAAATGATGGAAAAATGACTAAGTCCAAAAAAATTTTTTTGCAACTTTTTTTAAATTTTACCCCCGTGGGATATATATTCTACCCGCACACATTTGGAACTCTCCTGGGGTACCCTCACACATATTATTCCCTCATTTAATGGATATTTTCACCAAAAAGTGAAGTTTTCAAAAAGTCAGAAAATTGGCTGAAAACGACTCAATATTAAGGACTCATCGGGCGAATCGCTCTGGAACTGAAATCGGAATGCTCACTGACATTTTCGCTCCTTCGAAAGTCTGAAAAATGATGGAAAAATGACTAAGTACAAAAAAAATTTTTTTAAACTTTTTTCAATTTTACCCCCGTGGGATATATATTCTACCCACACACATTTGGAACTCTCCTGGGGTACCCTCACACATATTATTGCCTCATTTAATGGATATTTTCACCAAAAAGTGAAGATTTCAAAAAGTCAGAAAATTGACTGAAAAATACTTATTATCAAGGAATCATCGGGCGAATCGCTCTGGAACTGAAATCGGTATGCTCACTGACATTTTCCACTCTCCGAAAGTCTGAAAAATGATGGAAAAATGACTAAGTCCAAAAAAATTTTTTTGCAACTTTTTTTAAATTTTACCCCCGTGGGATATATATTCTACCCGCACACATTTGGAACTCTCCTGGGGTACCCTCACACATATTATTCCCTCATTTAATGGATATTTTCACCAAAAAGTGAAGTTTTCAAAAAGTCAGAAAATTGGCTGAAAACGACTCAATATTAAGGACTCATCGGGCGAATCGCTCTGGAACTGAAATCGGTATGCTCACTGACATTTTCCACTCTCCGAAAGTCTGAAAAATGATGGAAAAATGACTAAGTCCAAAAAAATTTTTTTAAACTTTTTTCAATTTTACCCCCGTGGGATATATATTCTACCCACACACATTTGGAACTCTCTTGGGGTACCCTCACACATATTATTGACTCATTTAATGGATATTTTCACCAAAAAGTGAACTTTTCAAAAAGTCCGAAAATTGGCTGAAAATTACTTATTATCAAGGAATCATCAGGCGAGTCGCTCTGGAACTGAAATCGGAATGCTCACTGACATTTTCCACTCTCCGAAAGTCTGAAAAATGATTGAAAAATGACTAATTCCCAAAAAAAATTTTTTCATCTTTTTTCAATTTTACCCCTGTGGGATATACATTCTACCCACACACATTTGGAACTCTCCTGGGGTACCCTCACACATATTATTGACTCATTTAATGGATATTTTCACCAAAAAGTGAACTTTTCAAAAAGTCCGAAAATTGGCTGAAAATTACTTATTATCAAGGAATCATCAGGCGAGTCGCTCTGGAACTGAAATCGGAATGCTCACTGACATTTTCCACTCTCCGAAAGTCTGAAAAATGATGGAAAAATGACTAAGTCCAAAAAAATTTTTTTAAAACTTTTTTCAATTTTACCCCCGTGGGATATATATTCTACCCACACACATCTGGAACTCTCCTGGGGTACCCTCACACATATTATTCCCTCATTTAATGAATATTTTCACCAAAAAGTGAAGTTTTCAAAAAGTCCGAAAATTGGCTGAAAACGACTTAATATCAAGGACTCATCGGGCGAATTGCTCTGGAACTGAAATCGGAATGCTCACTGACATTTTCGCTCCTTCGAAAGTCTGAAAAATGATGGAAAAATGACTAAGTCCAAAAAAATTTTTTTTAAACTTTTTTCAATTTTACCCCCGTGGGATATATATTCTACCCACACACATTTGGAACTCTCCTGGGGTACCCTCACACATATTATTGACTCATTTAATAGATATTTTCACCAAAAAGTGAACTTTTCAAAAAGTCCGAAAATTGGCTGAAAATTACTTATTATCAAGGAATCATCGGGCGAATCGCTCTGGAACTGAAATCGGAATGCTCACTGACATTTTCCACTCTCCGAAAGTCTGAAAAATGATGGAAAAATGACTAAGTCCAAAAAAAATTTTTTTCAACTTTTTTCTATTTTAGCCCTGTGGGATATACATTCTACCCACACACATTTGGAACTCTCCTGGGGTACCCTCACACATATTATTCCCTCATTTAATGTATATTTTCACCAAAAAGTGAAGTTTTCAAAAAGTCAGAAAATTGGCTGAAAACGACTCAATATCAAGGACTCATCGGGCGAATCGCTCTGGAACTGAAATCGGTATGCTCACTGACATTTTCCCTCCTTCGAAAGTCTGAAAAATGATGGAAAAATGACTAAGTCCAAAAAAATTTTTTTTAAACTTTTTTCAATTTTACCCCCGTGGGATATATATTCTACCCACACACATTTGGAACTCTCCTGGGGTACCCTCACACATATTATTGCCTCATTTAATGGATATTTTCACCAAAAAGTGAAGATTTCAAAAAGTCAGAAAATTGGCTGAAAATGACTTATTATGAAGGAATCATCAGGCGAGTCGCTCTGGAACTGAAATCGGAATGCTCACTGACATTTTCCACTCTCCGAAAGTCTGAAAAATGATTGAAAAATGACTAATTCCCAAAAAAAATTTTTTCATCTTTTTTCAATTTTACCCCTGTGGGATATACATTCTACCCACACACATTTGGAACTCTCCTGGGGTACCCTCACACATATTATTGACTCATTTAATGGATATTTTCACCAAAAAGTGAACTTTTCAAAAAGTCCGAAAATTGGCTGAAAATTACTTATTATCAAGGAATCATCAGGCGAGTCGCTCTGGAACTGAAATCGGAATGCTCACTGACATTTTCCACTCTCCGAAAGTCTGAAAAATGATGGAAAAATGACTAAGTCCAAAAAAATTTTTTTAAAACTTTTTTCAATTTTACCCCCGTGGGATATATATTCTACCCACACACATCTGGAACTCTCCTGGGGTACCCTCACACATATTATTCCCTCATTTAATGAATATTTTCACCAAAAAGTGAAGTTTTCAAAAAGTCCAAAAATTGGCTGAAAACGACTTAATATCAAGGACTCATCGGGCGAATTGCTCTGGAACTGAAATCGGAATGCTCACTGACATTTTCCCCCCTTCGAAAGTCTGAAAAATGATGGAAAAATGACTAAGTCCAAAAAAAATATTTTAAAACTTATTTCAATTTTGCCCCCGTGGGATATATATTCTACCCACACACATTTGGAACTCTCCTGGGGTACCCTCACACATATTATTGACTCATTTAATAGATATTTTCACCAAAAAGTGAACTTTTCAAAAAGTCCGAAAATTGGCTGAAAATTACTTATTATCAAGGAATCATCGGGCGAATCGCTCTGGAACTGAAATCGGAATGCTCACTGACATTTTCCACTCTCCGAAAGTCTGAAAAATGATGGAAAAATGACTAAGTCCAAAAAAATTTTTTTTCAACTTTTTTCAATTTTACCCCTGTGGGATATACATTCTACCCACACACATTTGGAACTCTCCTGGGGTACCCTCACACATATTATTGACTCATTTAATGGATATTTTCACCAAAAAGTGAACTTTTCAAAAAGTCCGAAAATTGGCTGAAAACGACTTAATATCAAGGACTCATCGGGCGAATCGCTCTGGAACTGAAATCGGAATGCTCACTGACATTTTCCACTCTCCGAAAGTCTGAAAAATGATGGAAAAATGACTAAGTCCAAAAAAATTTTTTTAAAACTTTTTTCAATTTTACCCGCGTGGGATATATATTCTACCCACACACATCTGGAACTCTCCTGGGGTACCCTCACACATATTATTCCCTCATTTAATGTATATTTTCACCAAAAAGTGAAGTTTTCAAAAAGTCAGAGAATTGGCTGAAAACGACTTAATATCAAGGACTCATCGGGCGAATCGCTCTGGAGCTGAAATCGGAATGCTCACTGACATTTTCCCCACTTCGAAAGTCTGAAAAATGATGGAAAAATGACTAAGTCCAAAAAAAATTTTTTTCAACTTTTTCAATTTTACCCCTGTGGGATATACATTCTACCCACACACATTTGGAACTCTCCTGGGGTACCCTCACACATATTATTCCCTCATTTAATGGATATTTTCACCAAAAAGTGAAGTTTTCAAAAAGTCAGAAAATTATCTGAAAACGACTTAATATCAAAGACTCATCGGGCTTATGGCTCTGGAACTGAAATCGGAATGCTCACTGACATTTACCCCCCTTCGAAAGTCTGAAAATTGATGGAAAAATGACTAAGTCCAAAAAAAATTTTTTTCAACTTTTTTCAATTTTACCCCTGTGGGATATACATTCTACCCACACACATTTGGAACTCTCCTGGGGTACCCTCACACATATTATTCCCTCATTTAATGGATATTTTCACCAAAAAGTGAAGTTTTCAAAAAGTCAGAAAATTATCTGAAAACGACTTAATATCAAAGACTCATCGGGCTTATGGCTCTGGAACTGAAATCGGAATGCTCACTGACATTTACCCCCCCTTCGAAAGTCTGAAAAATGATGGAAAAATGACTAAGTCCAAAAAAATTTTTTTAAAACTTTTTTCAATTTTACCCCCGTGGGAAATATATTCTACCCACACACATCTGGAACTCTCCTGGGTTACCCTCACACATATTATTCCCTCATTTAATGTATATTTTCACCAAAAAGTGAAGTTTTCAAAAAGTCAGAGAATTGGCTGAAAACGACTTAATATCAAGGACTCATCGGGCGAATCGCTCTGGAACTGAAATCGGAATGCTCACTGACATTTTCGCTCCTTCGAAAGTCTGAAAAATGATGGAAAAATGACTAAGTCCAAAAAAATTTTTTTTAAACTTTTTTCAATTTTACCCCCGTGGCATATATATTCTACCCACACACATTTGGAACTCTCCTGGGGTACCCTCACACATATTATTCCCTCATTTAATGAATATTTTCACCAAAAAGTGAAGTTTTCAAAAAGTCAGAAAATTGGCTGAAAACGACATAATATCAAGGAATCATCGGGCAAATCGCTCTGGAACTGAAATCGGAATGCTCACTGATATTTTCCCCCCTTCGAAAGTCTGAAAAATGATGGAAAAATGACTAAGTCCAAAAAAATTTTTTTTAAACTTTTTTCAATTTTACCCCCGTGGGATATATATTCTACCCACACACATTTGGAACTCTGCTGGGGTACCCTCACACATATTATTCCCTCATTTAATGGATATTTTCACCAAAAAGTGAAGTTTTCAAAAAGTCAGAAAATTGTCTGAAAACGACTTAATATCAAGGACTCATCGGGCGAATCGCTCTGGAACTGAAATTGGAATGCTCACTGATAATTTCCCCTCTCCAAAAGTCTGAAAAATGATGGAAAAATGACTAAGTCCAAAAAAAAATTTTTAAAACTTTTTTCAATTTTACCCCCGTGGGATATATATTCTACCCACACACATTTGGAACTCTCCTGGGGTACCCTCACACATATTATTGCCTCATTTAATGGATATTTTCACCAAAAAGTGAAGTTTTCAAAAAGCCAGGAAATTGGCTGAAAACGACTTAATATCAAGGAATCATCGGGCGAATCGCTCTGGAACTGAAATCGGAATGCTCACTGACATTTTCCCTCCTTCGAAAGTCTGAAAAATGATGGAAAAATGACTAATTCCAAAAAAAATTTTTTAAAACTTTTTTCAGTTTTACCCCCGTGGGATATATATTCTACCCACACACATTTGGAACTCTCCTGGGGTACCCTCACACATATTATTGCCTCATTTAATGGATATTTTCACCAAAAAGTGAAGTTTTCAAAAAGTCAGAAAATTGGCTGAAAACGACTAGATATCAAGGACTCATCGGTCGAATCACTCTTTAACCGAAATCGGAATCCTCACTGTCATTTTTCCCTCTCCGAAAGTCTGAAAAATGATGGAAAAATGACTAAGTCCGAAAAAAAAATTTTTTAACTTTTTTCAGTTTTACCCCCATGGGATATAAATTCTACCCACACACATTTGGAACTCTCCTGGGGTACCCTCACACATATTATTCCCTCATTTAATGGATATTTTCACCAAAAAGTGAAGTTTTCAAAAAGTAAAAAAATTGGCTGAAAACGACTTAATATCAAGGACTCATCGGCCGAATCGCTCTGGAGCTGAAATCGGAATGCTCACTGACATTTCCCCCCCTTCGAAAGTCTGAAAAATGATGGAAAAATGACTAAGTCCAAAAAAAATTTTTTTAAACTTTTTTCAATTTTACCCCTGTGGGATATATATTCTACCCAAACACATTTGGAACTCTCCTGGGGTACCCTCACACATATTATTCCCTCATTTAATGGATATTTTCACCAAAAAGTGAACTTTTCAAAAAGTCCGAAAATTGGCTGAAAATTACTTATTATCAAGGAATCATCAGGCGAGTCGCTCTGGAACTGAAATCGGAATGCTCACTGACATTTTCCACTCTCCGAAAGTCTGAAAAATGATGGAAAAATGACTAAGTCCAAAAAAATTTTTTTAAAACTTTTTTCAATTTTACCCCCGTGGGATATATATTCTACCCACACACATCTGGAACTCTCCTGGGGTACCCTCACACATATTATTCCCTCATTTAATGAATATTTTCACCAAAAAGTGAAGTTTTCAAAAAGTCCGAAAATTGGCTGAAAACGACTTAATATCAAGGACTCATCGGGCGAATTGCTCTGGAACTGAAATCGGAATGCTCACTGACATTTTCGCTCCTTCGAAAGTCTGAAAAATGATGGAAAAATGACTAAGTCCAAAAAAATTTTTTTTAAACTTTTTTCAATTTTACCCCCGTGGGATATATATTCTACCCACACACATTTGGAACTCTCCTGGGGTACCCTCACACATATTATTGACTCATTTAATAGATATTTTCACCAAAAAGTGAACTTTTCAAAAAGTCCGAAAATTGGCTGAAAATTACTTATTATCAAGGAATCATCGGGCGAATCGCTCTGGAACTGAAATCGGAATGCTCACTGACATTTTCCACTCTCCGAAAGTCTGAAAAATGATGGAAAAATGACTAAGTCCAAAAAAAATTTTTTTCAACTTTTTTCTATTTTAGCCCTGTGGGATATACATTCTACCCACACACATTTGGAACTCTCCTGGGGTACCCTCACACATATTATTCCCTCATTTAATGTATATTTTCACCAAAAAGTGAAGTTTTCAAAAAGTCAGAAAATTGGCTGAAAACGACTCAATATCAAGGACTCATCGGGCGAATCGCTCTGGAACTGAAATCGGTATGCTCACTGACATTTTCCCTCCTTCGAAAGTCTGAAAAATGATGGAAAAATGACTAAGTCCAAAAAAATTTTTTTTAAACTTTTTTCAATTTTACCCCCGTGGGATATATATTCTACCCACACACATTTGGAACTCTCCTGGGGTACCCTCACACATATTATTGCCTCATTTAATGGATATTTTCACCAAAAAGTGAAGATTTCAAAAAGTCAGAAAATTGGCTGAAAATGACTTATTATGAAGGAATCATCAGGCGAGTCGCTCTGGAACTGAAATCGGAATGCTCACTGACATTTTCCACTCTCCGAAAGTCTGAAAAATGATTGAAAAATGACTAATTCCCAAAAAAAATTTTTTCATCTTTTTTCAATTTTACCCCTGTGGGATATACATTCTACCCACACACATTTGGAACTCTCCTGGGGTACCCTCACACATATTATTGACTCATTTAATGGATATTTTCACCAAAAAGTGAACTTTTCAAAAAGTCCGAAAATTGGCTGAAAATTACTTATTATCAAGGAATCATCAGGCGAGTCGCTCTGGAACTGAAATCGGAATGCTCACTGACATTTTCCACTCTCCGAAAGTCTGAAAAATGATGGAAAAATGACTAAGTCCAAAAAAATTTTTTTAAAACTTTTTTCAATTTTACCCCCGTGGGATATATATTCTACCCACACACATCTGGAACTCTCCTGGGGTACCCTCACACATATTATTCCCTCATTTAATGAATATTTTCACCAAAAAGTGAAGTTTTCAAAAAGTCCGAAAATTGGCTGAAAACGACTTAATATCAAGGACTCATCGGGCGAATTGCTCTGGAACTGAAATCGGAATGCTCACTGACATTTTCCCCCCTTCGAAAGTCTGAAAAATGATGGAAAAATGACTAAGTCCAAAAAAAATATTTTAAAACTTATTTCAATTTTGCCCCCGTGGGATATATATTCTACCCACACACATTTGGAACTCTCCTGGGGTACCCTCACACATATTATTGACTCATTTAATAGATATTTTCACCAAAAAGTGAACTTTTCAAAAAGTCCGAAAATTGGCTGAAAATTACTTATTATCAAGGAATCATCGGGCGAATCGCTCTGGAACTGAAATCGGAATGCTCACTGACATTTTCCACTCTCCGAAAGTCTGAAAAATGATGGAAAAATGACTAAGTCCAAAAAAATTTTTTTTCAACTTTTTTCAATTTTACCCCTGTGGGATATACATTCTACCCACACACATTTGGAACTCTCCTGGGGTACCCTCACACATATTATTGACTCATTTAATGGATATTTTCACCAAAAAGTGAACTTTTCAAAAAGTCCGAAAATTGGCTGAAAACGACTTAATATCAAGGACTCATCGGGCGAATCGCTCTGGAACTGAAATCGGAATGCTCACTGACATTTTCCACTCTCCGAAAGTCTGAAAAATGATGGAAAAATGACTAAGTCCAAAAAAATTTTTTTAAAACTTTTTTCAATTTTACCCGCGTGGGATATATATTCTACCCACACACATCTGGAACTCTCCTGGGGTACCCTCACACATATTATTCCCTCATTTAATGTATATTTTCACCAAAAAGTGAAGTTTTCAAAAAGTCAGAGAATTGGCTGAAAACGACTTAATATCAAGGACTCATCGGGCGAATCGCTCTGGAGCTGAAATCGGAATGCTCACTGACATTTTCCCCACTTCGAAAGTCTGAAAAATGATGGAAAAATGACTAAGTCCAAAAAAAATTTTTTTCAACTTTTTCAATTTTACCCCTGTGGGATATACATTCTACCCACACACATTTGGAACTCTCCTGGGGTACCCTCACACATATTATTCCCTCATTTAATGGATATTTTCACCAAAAAGTGAAGTTTTCAAAAAGTCAGAAAATTATCTGAAAACGACTTAATATCAAAGACTCATCGGGCTTATGGCTCTGGAACTGAAATCGGAATGCTCACTGACATTTACCCCCCTTCGAAAGTCTGAAAATTGATGGAAAAATGACTAAGTCCAAAAAAAATTTTTTTCAACTTTTTTCAATTTTACCCCTGTGGGATATACATTCTACCCACACACATTTGGAACTCTCCTGGGGTACCCTCACACATATTATTCCCTCATTTAATGGATATTTTCACCAAAAAGTGAAGTTTTCAAAAAGTCAGAAAATTATCTGAAAACGACTTAATATCAAAGACTCATCGGGCTTATGGCTCTGGAACTGAAATCGGAATGCTCACTGACATTTACCCCCCCTTCGAAAGTCTGAAAAATGATGGAAAAATGACTAAGTCCAAAAAAATTTTTTTAAAACTTTTTTCAATTTTACCCCCGTGGGATATATATTCTACCCACACACATCTGGAACTCTCCTGGGTTACCCTCACACATATTATTCCCTCATTTAATGTATATTTTCACCAAAAAGTGAAGTTTTCAAAAAGTCAGAGAATTGGCTGAAAACGACTTAATATCAAGGACTCATCGGGCGAATCGCTCTGGAACTGAAATCGGAATGCTCACTGACATTTTCGCTCCTTCGAAAGTCTGAAAAATGATGGAAAAATGACTAAGTCCAAAAAAATTTTTTTTAAACTTTTTTCAATTTTACCCCCGTGGCATATATATTCTACCCACACACATTTGGAACTCTCCTGGGGTACCCTCACACATATTATTCCCTCATTTAATGAATATTTTCACCAAAAAGTGAAGTTTTCAAAAAGTCAGAAAATTGGCTGAAAACGACATAATATCAAGGAATCATCGGGCAAATCGCTCTGGAACTGAAATCGGAATGCTCACTGATATTTTCCCCCCTTCGAAAGTCTGAAAAATGATGGAAAAATGACTAAGTCCAAAAAAATTTTTTTTAAACTTTTTTCAATTTTACCCCCGTGGGATATATATTCTACCCACACACATTTGGAACTCTGCTGGGGTACCCTCACACATATTATTCCCTCATTTAATGGATATTTTCACCAAAAAGTGAAGTTTTCAAAAAGTCAGAAAATTGTCTGAAAACGACTTAATATCAAGGACTCATCGGGCGAATCGCTCTGGAACTGAAATTGGAATGCTCACTGATAATTTCCCCTCTCCAAAAGTCTGAAAAATGATGGAAAAATGACTAAGTCCAAAAAAAAATTTTTAAAACTTTTTTCAATTTTACCCCCGTGGGATATATATTCTACCCACACACATTTGGAACTCTCCTGGGGTACCCTCACACATATTATTGCCTCATTTAATGGATATTTTCACCAAAAAGTGAAGTTTTCAAAAAGCCAGGAAATTGGCTGAAAACGACTTAATATCAAGGAATCATCGGGCGAATCGCTCTGGAACTGAAATTGGAATGCTCACTGACATTTTCCCTCCTTCGAAAGTCTGAAAAATGATGGAAAAATGACTAATTCCAAAAAAAATTTTTTAAAACTTTTTTCAGTTTTACCCCCGTGGGATATATATTCTACCCACACACATTTGGAACTCTCCTGGGGTACCCTCACACATATTATTGCCTCATTTAATGGATATTTTCACCAAAAAGTGAAGTTTTCAAAAAGTCAGAAAATTGGCTGAAAACGACTAGATATCAAGGACTCATCGGTCGAATCACTCTTTAACCGAAATCGGAATCCTCAGTCATTTTTCCCTCTCCGAAAGTCTGAAAAATGATGGAAAAATGACTAAGTCCGAAAAAAAAATTTTTTAACTTTTTTCAGTTTTACCCCCATGGGATATAAATTCTACCCACACACATTTGGAACTCTCCTGGGGTACCCTCACACATATTATTCCCTCATTTAATGGATATTTTCACCAAAAAGTGAAGTTTTCAAAAAGTAAAAAAATTGGCTGAAAACGACTTAATATCAAGGACTCATCGGCCGAATCGCTCTGGAGCTGAAATCGGAATGCTCACTGACATTTCCCCCCCTTCGAAAGTCTGAAAAATGATGGAAAAATGACTAAGTCCAAAAAAAATTTTTTTAAACTTTTTTCAATTTTACCCCTGTGGGATATATATTCTACCCAAACACATTTGGAACTCTCCTGGGGTACCCTCACACATATTATTCCCTCATTTAATGAATATTTTCACCAAAAAGTGAAGTTTTCAAAAAGTCCGAAAATTGGCTGAAAATGACTTAATATCAAGGACTCATCGGGAGAATCGCTCTGGAACTCAACTCGGATTGCTCACTGACATTTTCCACTCTCCGAAAGTCTGAAAAATGATGGAAAAATGACAGTCCAAAAAAATATTTTTTCAACTTTTTTCAATTTTACCCCCGCGGGATATATATTCTACCCACACACATTTGGAACTCTCCTGGGGTACACTCACACATATTCCCTCATTTAATGGATATTTTCACCAAAAAGTGAAGTTTTCAAAAAGTCAGAAAATTGGCTGAAAACGACTTAATATCAAGGACTCATCGGGAGAATCGCTCTGGAACTGAAATCGGAATGCTCACTGACATTTTCCACTCTCCGAAAGTCTGTGAAATGATGGAAAAATGACTAAGTCCAAAAAAAATTTTTTTCAACTTTTTTCAATTTTACCCCCGTGGGATATATATTCTACCCACACACATTTGGAACTCTCCTGGGGTACCCTCACACATATTATTCCCTCATTTAATGTATATTTTCACCAAAAAGTGAAGTTTTCAAAAAGTCAGAAAATTGTCTGAAAAAGACTTAATATCAAGGACTCATCGGGCGAATCGCTCTGGAACTGAAATCGGAATGCTCACTGATATTTTCCCCTCTCGAAAAGTCTGAAAAATGAAGGAAAAATGACTAAGTCCAAAAAAAATTTTTTAATAATTTTTTTCAATTTTACCCCCGTGGGATTTACATTCTACCCACACACATTTGGAACTCTCCTGGGGTACCCTCACACATATTATTCCCTCATTTAATGTATATTTTCACCAAAAAGTGAAGTTTTCAAAAAGTCAGAAAATTGGCTGAAAACGACTTAATATCAAGGACTCATCGGGCGAATCGCTCTGGAGCTGAAATCAGAATGCTCACTGACATTTCCCCCCCTTCGAAAGTCTGAAAAATGCTGGAAAAATGACTAAGTTCCAAAAAAATTTTTTAATACTTTTTTCAATTTTACCCCAGTGTGATATATATTCTACCCACACAGATTTGAAACTCTCCTGGGGTACCCTCACACATATTATTCCCTCATTTAATGGATATTTTCACCAAAAAGTGAAGTTTTCAAAAAGTTAGAAAATTGGCTGAAAACGACTTAATATCAAGGACTCATCGGGCGAATCGCTCTGGAACTGAAATCGGAATGCTCACTGACATTTTCCCCTCTCCGAAAGTCTGAAAAATGATGGAAAAATGACTAAGTCCAAAAAAATTTTTTTAAAACTTTTTTAAATTTTACCCCCGTGGGATATATATTCTACCCACACACATTTGGAACTCTCCTGGGGTACCCTCACACATATTATTCCCTCATTTAATGGATATTTTCACCAAAAAGTGAAGTTTTCAAAAAGTCAGAAAATTGGCTGAAAATGACTTATTATCAAGGAATCATCAGGCGAATCGCTCTGGAACTGAACTCGGAATGCTCACTGATATTTTCCACTCTCCGAAAGTCTGAAAAATGATGGGAAAATGACCGTCCAAAAAAATATTTTTTCAACTTTTTTCAATTTTACCCCCGTGGGATATACATTCTACCCACACACATTTGGAACTCTCCTCGTGTACCCTCACACATATTATTCCCTCATTTAATGTATATTTTCACCAAAAAGTGAAGTTTTCAAAAAGTCCAAAAATTGGCTGAAAACGACTTAATATCAAGGACTCAACGGGCGAATCGCTCTGGAACTGAAATCGGAATGCTCACTGACATTTTCCCCTCTCCGAAAGTCTGAAAATGCTGGAAAAATGACTAAGTCAAAAAAAAATTTTTTAAAACTTTTTTCAATTTTACCCCCGTGGGATATATATTCTACCCACACACATTTGGAACTCTCCTGGGGTACCCTCACACATATTATTCCCTCATTTAATGGATATTTTCACCAAAAAGTGAAGTTTTCAAAAAGTCAGAAAATTGGCTGAAAATGACTTATTATCAAGGACTCATCGGGCGAATCGCTCTGGAACTCAACTCGGATTGCTCACTGACATTTTCCACTCTCCGAAAGTCTGTGAAATGATGGAAAAATGACTAAGTCCAAAAAAATTTTTTTTCAACTTTTTTCAATTTTACCCCCGTGGGATATATATTCTACCCACACACATTTGGAACTCTCCTGGGGTACCCTCACACATATTATTCCCTCATTTAATGTATATTTTCACCAAAAAGTGAAGTTTTCAAAAAGTCAGAAAATTGTCTGAAAAAGACTTAATATCAAGGACTCATCGGGCGAATCGCTCTGGAACTGAAATCGGAATGCTCACTGATATTTTCCCCTCTCGAAAAGTCTGAAAAATGAAGGAAAAATGACTAAGTCCAAAAAAAATTTTTTAATAATTTTTTCAATTTTACCCCCGTGGGATTTACATTCTACCCACACACATTTGGAACTCTCCTGGGGTACCCTCACACATATTATTCCCTCATTTAATGTATATTTTCACCAAAAAGTGAAGTTTTCAAAAAGTCAGAAAATTGGCTGAAAATGACTTAATATCAAGGACTCATTGGGCGAATCGCTCTGGAACTGAAATCGGAATGCTCACTGACATTTCCCCCCCTTCGAAAGTCTGAAAAATGCTGGAAAAATGACTAAGTTCCAAAAAAATTTTTTAATACTTTTTTCAATTTTACCCCCGTGGGATATATATTCTACCCACACACATTTGGAACTCTCCTGGGGTACCCTCACACATATTATTCCCTCATTTAATGTATATTTTCACCAAAAAGTGAAGTTTTCAAAAAGTCAGAAAATTGGCTGAAAACGACTTAATATCAAGGACTCATCGGGCGAATCGCTCTGGAGCTGAAATCGGAATGCTCACTGACATTTCCCCCCCTTCTAAAGTCTGAAAAATGCTGGAAAAATGACTAAGTTCCAAAAAAATTTTTTAATACTTTTTTCAATTTTACCCCCGTGGGATATATATTCTACCCACACACATTTGGAACTCTCCTGGGGTACCCTCACACATATTATTCCCTCATTTAATGGATATTTTCACCAAAAAGTGAAGTTTTCAAAAAGTCAGAAAATTGGCTGAAAACGACTTAATATAAAGGACTCATCGGGCTTATCGCTCTGGAACTGAAATCGGAATGCTCACTGACATTTTCCCCCCTTCGAAAGTCTGAAAAATGATGGAAAAATGACTAAGTCCAAAAAAAATTTTTTTCAACTTTTTTCAATTTTACCCCTGTGGGATATACATTCTACCCACACACATTTGGAACTCTCCTGGGGTACCCTCACACATATTATTCCCTCATTTAATGTATATTTTCACCAAAAAGTGAAGTTTTCAAAAAGTCAGAAAATTGGCTGAAAATGACTTAATATCAAGGACTCATTGGGCGAATCGCTCTGGAACTGAAATCGGAATGCTCACTGACATTTCCCCCCCTTCGAAAGTCTGAAAAATGCTGGAAAAATGACTAAGTTCCAAAAAAATTTTTTAATACTTTTTTCAATTTTACCCCCGTGGGATATATATTCTACCCACACACATTTGGAACTCTCCTGGGGTACCCTCACACATATTATTCCCTCATTTAATGGATATTTTCACCAAAAAGTGAAGTTTTCAAAAAGTCAGAAAATTGGCTGAAAACGACTTAATATAAAGGACTCATCGGGCTTATCGCTCTGGAACTGAAATCGGAATGCTCACTGACATTTTCCCCCCTTCGAAAGTCTGAAAAATGATGGAAAAATGACTAAGTCCAAAAAATTTTTTTTTCAACTTTTTACAATTTTACCCCTGTGGGATCTACCCACACACATTTGGAACTCTCCTCGTGTACCCTCACACATATTATTCCCTCATTTAATGTATATTTTCACCAAAAAGTGAAGTTTTCAAAAAGTCCAAAAATTGGCTGAAAACGACTTAATATCAAGGACTCATCGGGCGAATCGCTCTGGAACTGAAATCGGAATGCTCACTGACATTCTCCCCCCTTCGAAAGTCTGAAAAATTATGGAAAAATGACTAAGTCCAAAAAAAATATTTTAAAACTTTTTTCAATTTTACCCCCCGTGGGATATATATTCTACCCACACACATTTGGAACTCTCCTGGGGTACCCTCACACATATTATTGCCTCATTTAATGGATATTTTCACCAAAAAGTGAAGTTTTCAAAAAGTCAGAAAATTGGCTGAAAATGATTTATTATCAAGGAATCATCAGTCGAATCGCTCTGGAACTGAAATCGGAATGCTCACTGACATTTTCCACTCTCCGAAAGTCTGAAAAATGATGGAAAAATGACTAAGTTCAAAAAAAAAAATTTTCAACTTTTTTCAATTTTACCCCCGTGGGATATATATTCTACCCACACACATTTGGAACTCTCCTGGGGTACCCTCACACATATTATTCCCTCATTTAATGGATATTTTCACCAAAAAGTGAAGTTTTCAAAAAGTCAGAAAATTGGCTGAAAGTGACTTATTATCAAGGAATCATCAGGCGAATCGCTCTGGAACTCAACTCGGAATGCTCACTGACATTTTCCCCTCTCCGAAAGTCTGAAAAATGCAGGAAAAATGACTAAGTCCAAAAAAATTTTTTTAAAACTTTTTTCAATTTTACCCCCGTGGGATATATATTCTACCCACACACATTTGGAACTCTCCTGGGGTACCCTCACACATATTATTCCCTCATTTAATGGATATTTTCACCAAAAAGTGAAGTTTTCAAAAAGTCAGAAAATTGGCTGAAAACGACTTAATATCAAGGACTCATCGGGCGAATCGCTTTGGAACTGAAATCGGAATGCTCACTGACATTTTCCCCCCTTCGAAAGTCTGAAAAATTATGGAAAAATGACTAAGTCTAAAAAAAATTTTTTTCAACTTTTTTCAATTTTACCCCTGTGGGATATACATTCTACCCACACAAATTTGGAACTCTCCTGGGGTACCCTCACACATATTATTCCCTCATTTAATGTATATTTTCACCAAAAAGTGAAGTTTTCAAAAAGTCCGAAAATTGGCTAAAAACGACTTAATATCAAGGACTCATCGGGCGAATCGCTCTGGAACTGAAATCGGAATGCTCACTGACATTTTCCTCTCTCCGAAAGTCTGAAAAATGCTGGAAAAAAAAAAAAATTTAAAACTTTTTTCAATTTTACCCCCGTGGGATATATATTCTACCCAAACACATTTGGAACTCTCCTGGGGTACCCTCACACATATTATTGCCTCATTTAATGGATATTTTCACCAAAAAGTGAAGTCTTCAAAAAGTTAGAAAATTGGCTGAAAATGATTTATTATCAAGGAATCATCGGTCGAATCGCTCTGGAACTGAAATCGGAATGCTCACTGACATTTTCCACTCTCCGAAAGTCTGAAAAATGATGGAAAAATGACAGTCTAAAAAAATATTTTTTCAACTTTTTTCAATTTTACCCCCGTGGGATATGTATTCTACCCACACACATTTGGAACTCTCCTGGGGTACCCTCACACATATTCCCTCATTTAATGGATATTTTCACCAAAAAGTGAAGTTTTCAAAAAGTCAGAAAATTGGGTGAAAACGACTTAATATCAAGGACTCATCGGGCGAATCGCTCTGGAGCTGAAATCGGAATGCTCACTGACATTTCCCCCCCTTCGAAAGTCTGAAAAATTATGGAAAAATGACTAAGTCCAAAAAAAATATTTTAAAACTTTTTTCAATTTTACCCCCCGTGGGATATATATTCTACCCACACACATTTGGAACTCTTCTGGGGTACCCTCACACATATTATTCCCTCATTTAATGGATATTTTCACCAAAAAGTGAAGTTTTCAAAAAGTCAGAAAATTGGCTGAAAATGACTTATTATCAAGGAATCATCAGGCGAATCGCTCTGGAACTCAACTCGGAATGCTCACTGACATTTTCCACTCTCCGAAAGTCTGAAAAATGATGGAAAAATGACAGTCCAAAAAAATAATTTTTCAACTTATTTCAATTTTACCCCCGTGGGATATATATTCTACCCACACACAATTGGAACTCTCCTGGGGTACCCTCACACATATTATTCCCTCATTTAATGGATATTTTCACCAAAAAGTGAAGTTTTCAAAAAGTCAGAAAATTGGCTGAAAACGACTTAATATCAAGGACTCATCGGGCGAATCACTCTGGACCTGAAATCGGAATGCTCACTGACATTTTCCCCTCTCCGAAAGTCTGAAAATGCTGGAAAAATGACTAAGTCAAAAAAAAATTTTTTAAAACTTTTTTCAATTTTACCCCCGTGGGATATATATTCTACCCACACACATTTGGAACTCTCCTGGGGTACCCTCACACATATTATTCCCTCATTTAATGGATATTTTCACCAAAAAGTGAAGTTTTCAAAAAGTCAGAAAATTGGCTGAAAATGACTTATTATCAAGGACTCATCGGGCGAATCGCTCTGGAACTCAACTCGGATTGCTCACTGACATTTTCCACTCTCCGAAAGTCTGTGAAATGATGGAAAAATGACTAAGTCCAAAAAAATTTTTTTTCAACTTTTTTCAATTTTACCCCCGTGGGATATATATTCTACCCACACACATTTGGAACTCTCCTGGGGTACCCTCACACATATTATTCCCTCATTTAATGTATATTTTCACCAAAAAGTGAAGTTTTCAAAAAGTCAGAAAATTGTCTGAAAAAGACTTAATATCAAGGACTCATCGGGCGAATCGCTCTGGAACTGAAATCGGAATGCTCACTGATATTTTCCCCTCTTGAAAAGTCTGAAAAATGAAGGAAAAATGACTAAGTCCAAAAAAAATTTTTTAATAATTTTTTCAATTTTACCCCCGTGGGATTTACATTCTACCCACACACATTTGGAACTCTCCTGGGGTACCCTCACACATATTATTCCCTCATTTAATGTATATTTTCACCAAAAAGTGAAGTTTTCAAAAAGTCAGAAAATTGGCTGAAAATGACTTAATATCAAGGACTCATTGGGCGAATCGCTCTGGAACTGAAATCGGAATGCTCACTGACATTTCCCCCCCTTCGAAAGTCTGAAAAATGCTGGAAAAATGACTAAGTTCCAAAAAAATTTTTTAATACTTTTTTCAATTTTACCCCCGTGGGATATATATTCTACCCACACACATTTGGAACTCTCCTGGGGTACCCTCACACATATTATTCCCTCATTTAATGTATATTTTCACCAAAAAGTGAAGTTTTCAAAAAGTCAGAAAATTGGCTGAAAACGACTTAATATCAAGGACTCATCGGGCGAATCGCTCTGGAGCTGAAATCGGAATGCTCACTGACATTTCCCCCCCTTCTAAAGTCTGAAAAATGCTGGAAAAATGACTAAGTTCCAAAAAAATTTTTTAATACTTTTTTCAATTTTACCCCCGTGGGATATATATTCTACCCACACACATTTGGAACTCTCCTGGGGTACCCTCACACATATTATTCCCTCATTTAATGGATATTTTCACCAAAAAGTGAAGTTTTCAAAAAGTCAGAAAATTGGCTGAAAACGACTTAATATAAAGGACTCATCGGGCTTATCGCTCTGGAACTGAAATCGGAATGCTCACTGACATTTTCCCCCCTTCGAAAGTCTGAAAAATGATGGAAAAATGACTAAGTCCAAAAAAAATTTTTTTCAACTTTTTTCAATTTTACCCCTGTGGGATATACATTCTACCCACACACATTTGGAACTCTCCTGGGGTACCCTCACACATATTATTCCCTCATTTAATGTATATTTTCACCAAAAAGTGAAGTTTTCAAAAAGTCAGAAAATTGGCTGAAAATGACTTAATATCAAGGACTCATTGGGCGAATCGCTCTGGAACTGAAATCGGAATGCTCACTGACATTTCCCCCCCTTCGAAAGTCTGAAAAATGCTGGAAAAATGACTAAGTTCCAAAAAAATTTTTTAATACTTTTTTCAATTTTACCCCCGTGGGATATATATTCTACCCACACACATTTGGAACTCTCCTGGGGTACCCTCACACATATTATTCCCTCATTTAATGGATATTTTCACCAAAAAGTGAAGTTTTCAAAAAGTCCGAAAATTGGCTGAAAACGACTTAATATCAAGGACTCATCTGGCGAATCGCTCTGGAACTGAAATCGGAATGCTCACTGACATTTTCCCCTCTCCGAAAGTCTGAAAAATGCTGGAAAAATGACTAAGTCCAAAAAAATTGTTTTAAAACTTTTTTCAATTTTACCCCCGTGGGATATATATTCTACCCACACACATTTGGAACTCTCCTGGGGTACCCTCACACATATTATTGCCTCATTTAATGGATATTTTCACCAAAAAGTGAAGTTTTCAAAAAGTCAGAAAATTGGCTGAAAATGATTTATTATCAAGGAATCATCGGTCGAATCGCTCTGGAACTGAAATCGGAATGCTCACTGACATTTTCCCCTCTCCGGAAGTCTGAAAAATGATGGAAAAATGACTAAGTCCAAAAAAATTTTTTTTAAACTTTTTTCAATTTTACCCCTGTGGGATATACATTCTACCCACACAAATTTGGAACTCTCCTGGGGTACCCTCACACATATTATTCCCTCATTTAATGTATATTTTCACCAAAAAGTGAAGTTTTCAAAAAGTCCGAAAATTGGCTGAAAACGACTTAATATCAAGGACTCATCGGGCGAATCGCTCTGGAACTGAAATCGGAATGCTCACTGACATTTTCCCCTCTCCGAAAGTCTGAAAAATGCTGGAAAAATGACTAAGTCCAAAAAAAATTTTTTAAAACTTTTTTCAATTTTACCCCCGTGGGATATATATTCTACCCACACACATTTTTAACTCTCCTGGGGTACCCTCACACATATTATTGCCTCATTTAATGGATATTTTCACCAAAAAGTGAAGTTTTCAAAAAGTCAGAAAATTGTCTGAAAATGATTTATTATCAAGGAATCATCGGTCGAATCGCTCTGGAACTGAAATCGGAATGCTCACTGACATTTTCCACTCTCCGAAAGTCTGAAAAATGATGGAAAAATGACTAAGTCCAAAAAAATTTTTTTAAAACTTTTTTCAATTTTACCCCCGTGGGATATATATTCTACCCACACACATTTGGAACTCTCCTGGGGTACCCTCACACATATTATTCCTGTTAGAACTCTCCTGTTAGGTTTTTTTTTAGTTTGCTGGTCACATGACCATTTTTGCCTATTTAATCCGGCTCCGCCCTCCTGGTCTTGCTGGACTTCATTGTATTTACTACTCTTGAGGTAGCTTGGTGCTCTGTTGCCGTTCTCTGTTAGTTTTGCTAGGTCTTCTGACCTCTATGCTTTTTGTTGTGTGTTTGTCTTTGACTGCTACTATTTCTGCTAGGAGGTGTCCAACTTATCCCAGTCCCTAGTTCTTGTAGGGATCCCTCCCTCACATCTATAGGTCTTCGTTCAGACTAGCCGAGGACTTAAGCGGGTCTGATCGCAGGATCAGGTTCCCCGTTACATCGTAGGGATCTAGTTTAGTTCTATTGTAGGGACAGTTCTCCTGTCTTTCCTTAGTCCCTGTAGCAGATCATAACAGTAAGTCCAGCCCTAAAAGAAAAAAAAAAAAAAATTTCTCTAAGGAAAGACCTCCAGTTTTGCATCATGGTCTCGGTTCAAGATTTGGCTCAACGCATGCAGGGACTCTCTCTGGAGGTGGCCAAGCTCCAACAACATGTGAGTAGCTGTTCTGGAGCACATTTTGTGGAACCAAAGGTACGTCTGCCTGATTTATTTTTTGGCGAACAACAAGATTTTTTTTCTTTTAAAAATGCTTGTTTATTGTATTTTCGTTTGAGACCCGGATCCTCTAGTGATGAATCACAGCGCATAGGGTTCATAATGTCACCTTTGCGCAAAGATCCTCAGGGATGGGCCTTCTCTCTCCAACCTAGTGATCCGTGCTTTAGATCAGTGGATAGTTTTTTTTCTGCTTTGGGTTTGTTGTATGATGATCCTGATCGTGTCTCATCTGCTGAGTCTGAATTGAGACGTTTGAGGCAGGGATCAGGTAATGTGGAAAAATATTGTTCTCACTTCCGTTGGTGGTCTGCCCAGGTGGGGTGGAACGATTCAGCTTTGAAAAGCTTGTTTCTTGCAGGGCTAGGTGAAAGGGTTAAGGATTTACTGATTGCTTATCCCACACCTGGAAACTTGCAGGAGGCAATGCAATTAGCTATACGGGTGGACAGGAGACTGCGTGCAAGGGTTAATGAGAGCAAATCCTCTGCTATGTCAGCTCCGAGTCTTGAGAGGGTCTGTGCTGACAATGGAGAGCCGATGGAGATTGGGCCGATGGCACCCCGCTCTCAGGAAAAAGATCGCAGGCTTTCTGAAGGCTTGTGCTTCTATTGCGGAAATTCTGGTCATTTTATTAAGAACTGTGTGCTTCGTTTGAAGAAAGAAAAAAAAATGGTTAGTTATGCCCGTATTGCCTGTTTAAATTCTAAGGGAGTATTCCTATCTGCCACTACTGCTACTCAGGATGAATTAATTGAATTTCCGGTATTTGTGGATTGTGGTTCTACTCTGAATGTGATTGATGGGGGATTCTTGGAAAAACTTAGATTAGAACCTAAAACTTTGTCATCCCCTATTGCTGTGGTTTCTGTTGATGGCTCTCCCTTGAAGAGTGTTACTCATAAGGTCTGTGAATTTCCCCTCACTATTAAAGGTATTCACCAAGAAAATTTGGATTTGGTGGTATTGGATAATTTGCCTTCTCCAGTAATATTGGGGTTACCCTGGTTAAAATTGCACAATCCTGTACTGGATTGGTCTACCAATGAAATTAAGTCCTGGAGCCCTAAGTGTTATGACAAGTGTTGTAACGGACGTATTGCTGCTGTGGATAAAGGGGAATTGCCTGTACCTATTCAGGATTTTTGGAGAGTTTTTTCTGAGGAGGAGTCACAAATTTTGCCTCCCCATAGAGACTATGATTGTACCATTGAATTTGTCCCTGGAGCGACTCTTCCTAAAAGTCGTTTATTTAATCTTACTATTCCTGAGAGAAAGGCTTTGGAGGAATACATACAGACAAGCTTGGCCGCCGGTCACATTAGGCCTTCCAAGTCTCCTGTGGCTGTTGGATTTTTTTTTGTAAAAAAAAAAGATGGCTTTTTACGTCCTTGTCTGAACTTTCGTGAGATTAATAAAATTACTGTACGCAATCCTTACCCACTGCCATTGATTCCTGATTTATTTAACCAGTTAGTGGGGGCCAAGTGGTTCTCTAAAATTGATCTCCGGGGGGCATACAATTTGTTGCGCATGAAGGAGGGTGATGAATGGAAGACTGCTTTTAACACTCCTGTGGGTCATTTTGAGAATCTGGTTATGCCTTTTGGTCTTACCAATGCTCCAGCATTTTTTCAGAATCTTATTAATGACATCCTTAGACCTTTAATCGGCAAAAATGTGGTTGTGTATTTGGATGACATTCTGATTTGTTCGCCTGATCTGGAGTCTCATTGGCGGAGCGTACGTGAGGTATTACAGTTATTAATGGACAATTCGCTTTTTGCTAAGCTGGAGAAATGTGAGTTCGCTGTACAGAGAATTAGTTTTTTGGGCTACATTATCTCCAGTGAAGGTTTTGAGATGGACCCGGTTAAAGTTCAAGCTGTGCAGGAATGGCCTAGGCCTATTGGTTTGAAATCGATACAGAGGTTTTTGGGTTTCGCCAATTATTACAGAAAATTCATAAAAAAATTTTCTATTATTGTCAAACCGCTGACCGATCTCACCAGGAAAGGTGCTAATGCTGTTCAGTGGACTTCTGAGGCCATTGAAGCTTTTGTGTTTCTAAAGGAGAGGTTCACCTCTGTTCCCATCCTTATGCAGCCTGATGTGACTAAGCCGTTTTTGGTTGAGGTTGATGCTTCTTCGGTGGGGGTCGGTGCGGTGTTGTCTCAGGAAAACAAGGATGGAGTACATCCCTGTGCCTTTTTTTAAAATTTTTTTTCTGAGACTGAACTTAATTACGATATTGGTAATCGGGAATTGCTGGCGATTAAACTCGCATTTGAACACTGGCGTCACCTCTTGGGAGGTGCTGAATTTCCCATTCAGGTTTTCACTGATCATAAAAATCTGATCTATCTTGATGCTGCCAAGCGCTTGAATGCCCGTCAGGCTAGGTGGGCACTTTTTTTCTCGCGGTTTAACTTTTCCGTTACTTACATCCCGGGTACCAAGAATGTTAAAGCGGATGCTTTGTCTCGCAGTTTTTCTCCCATGGTCGGTGTTGAGGAGGCAGAGGAGAGCATTTTACAAGAAGGTGTTGTGATTGCTGCTTTGGACTCCGTTTTGGAGGATGAGATTCTTAAAGCTCAGGAGAATGCCCCATCTAACACTCCCCATGGGAGGTTGTTTGTGCCTAGGACCTTTAGGAGAGATTTGTTTGTTGAGTGTCATGAGTCTCGGTTGGCAGGTCATCCAGGAATTTCTGAGACCAAGAGACTTGTGGGTCGCAGTTTTTGGTGGCCTGGATGGCAGAAGGAAGTCATTAAGTGGGTGCGCCAATGTACTGTGTGTGCTAGATCCAAGTCTTCGCATGCTTTTGCTGCGGGGTTGATTTGCCCTCTGGAGGTTCCTAGTGCACTTTGGACACATCTGGCTATGGACTTTATTACTGACCTTCCCCCCTCTGAAGGTTTCACGGTCATCTGGGTGGTCGTGGACCGTTTTAGCAAGATGTGTCATTGGTTCCCTTCATCAAACTGCCTTGTGCTAAGACACTCGCTAAGGCCTTTGTCAAGGAAATTGTCAGACTACATGGTGTTCCTGCTGACATTGTTTCTGATAGGGGACCTCAGTTTGTGGCTCGTTTTTGGCGTGCCTTTTGTGACAGGTTGGGAGTTCATTTGTCGTTTTCATCTGGATATCATCCTGAGTCTAATGGCCAGACAGAAAGGAAGAACCATGATGTTGAGCAGTTCTTGCGTTGTTTTGTGGCAGACAATCAAGAGGGGTGGTCTGAGTTTCTGCCACTTGCTCTTAACAACCATACATCCTCTTCTGCTGGGTGTTCGCCTTTCTTTTGTTGTTCTGGGAGACATCCGTCTTTTGAGTCATTCTCCAAATTGGTTTCGGCTGTGCCTGAGGAGGAGAGTTTTTCCGGTGATTTGGAGAGAGTTTGGACGGATGTGCGTGGTAATCTTCAGGAGGCTAACAAAAAATCTAAGAGGTACTTTGATAGGAAACGGCAAGAGGTTTTGTTTGCTGTTGGTGACATGGTTTGGTTGTCCTCTAAGAATTTGCGATTGAGGATTACTTCTAAAAAATTGGGTCCCAAGTTCGTAGGGCCCTTTAAGGTGCTTCAGATAGTTAACCAATCTGCTGTTAGGTTGGAGGTTCCTACATCCTGGAAGATTAACCCGGTGTTTCATGTTTCTCTGTTGAAAAAAGCTGAAGTGTCTGATGGTGACGCCTCTGCCACTGTTCCTCTGGTGGTGGAGGACGGGGAATATGAAATTTCCCGCATCCTAAATTCTAGACGGTATAGAGGGAGTTTGCAGTATCTCGTCGCTTGGAAGGGTTTCGGACCTGAGGATAACTCATGGGTGAGGGTGGATGATGTTTCTGCTTCCAGACTTGTCAGAGCGTTTCACAGGAGGTTTCCTGGTAAGCCTGGGCATAGGGGATCCGGAGCATCCTCTTAGAAGAGGGGGTACTGTTAGAACTCTCCTGTTAGGTTTTTTTTTAGTTCGCTGGTCACATGACCATTTTTGAATATTTAATCCGGCTCCGCCCTCCTGGTCTTGCTGGACTTCAATGTATTTACTACTCTTGAGCTAGCTTGGTGCTCTGTTGCCGTTCTCTGTTAGTTTTGCTAGGTCTTCTGACCTCTATGCTTTTTGTTGTGTGTTTGTCTTTGACTGCTACTATTTCTGCTAGGAGGTGTCCAACTTATCCCAGTCCCTAGTTCTTGTAGGGATCCCTCCCTCACATCTATAGGTCTTCGTTCAGACTAGCCGAGGACTTTAGCGGGTCTGATCGCAGGATCAGGTTCCCCGTTACATCGTAGGGATCTAGTTTAGTTCTATTGTAGGGACAGTTCTCCTGTCTTTCCTTAGTCCCTGTAGCAGATCATAACAATTCCCTCATTTAATGGATATTTTCACCAAAAAGTGAAGTTTTCAAAAAGTCAGAAAATTGGCTGACAACGACTTAATATCAAGGACTCATCGGGCGAATCGCTCTGGAACTGAAATCGGAATGCTCACTGACATTTTCCAATCGACGAAAGTCTGAAAAATGATGGAAAAATGACTAAGTCCAAAAACATTTTCTTTCAACTTTTTTTCAATTTTACCCCCGTGGGATATATATTCTACCCACACACATTTGGAACTCTCCTGGGGTCCCCTCACACATATTATTCCCTCATTTAATGGATATTTTCACCAAAAAGTGAAGTTTTGAAAAAGTCAGAAAATTGGCTGAAAATGACTTATTATCAAGGACTCATCGGGCGAATCGCTCTGGAACTGAAATCGGAATACTCACTGACATTTTCCCCTCTCCGAAAGTCTGAAAAATGATGGAAAAATGACTAAGTCCAAAAAAATTTTTTTTTTACTTTTTTCAATATTACCCCCGTGGGATATATATTCTACCCACACACATTTGGAACTCTCCTGGGGTACCCTCACACATATTATTCCCTCATTTAATGGATATTGTCACCAATCGTGAAGTTTTCAAAAAGTCAGAAAATTGGCTGAAAATGACTTATTATCAAGGACTCATCGGGCGAATCGCTCTGGAACTGAAATCGGAATACTCACTGACATTTTCCCCTCTCCGAAAGTCTGAAAAATGATGGAAAAATGACTAAGTCCAAAAAAAATTTTTTTCAACTTTTTTCAATTTTACCCCCGTGGGATATATATTCTACCCACACACATTTGGAACTCTCCTGGGGTACCCTCACACATATTATTCCCTCATTTAATGGATATTTTCACCAAAAAGTGAAGTTTTCAAAAAGTCAGAATATTGGCTGAAAATGACATATTATCAAGGAATCATCAGGCGAATCGCTCTGGAACTGAACTCGGAATGCTCACTGACATTTTCCACTCCGAAAGTCTGAAAAATGATGGAAAAATGACAGTCCAAAAAAATATTTTTTCAACTTTTTTCAATTTTACCCCCATGGGATATATATTCTACCCACACACATTTGGAACTCTCCTGGGGTACCCTCACACATATTATTCCCTCATTTAATGAATATTTTCACCAAAAAGTGAAGTTTTCAAAAAGTCAGAAAATTGGCTGATAATGACTTATTATCAAGGACTCATGGGGCGAATCGCTTTGGAACTGAAATCGGAATGCTCACTGACATTTTCCACTCTCCGAAAGTCTGAAAAATGATGGAAAAATGACTAAGTCCCAAAACATTTTTTTTCAACAATTTTCAATTTTACCCCCATGGGATATAAATTCTACTCACACACATTTGGAACTCTCCTGGGGTACCCTCACACATATTCCCTCATTTAATGGATATTTTCACCAAAAGGTGAAGTTTTCAAAAAGTCAGAAAATTGGCGGAAAACGACTAAATATCAAGGACTCATCGGGCGACTCACTCTGGAACTGAAATCGGAATGCTCACTGACATTTTGCCCTCTCCGAAAGTTTGAAAAATACTGGAAAAATGACTAAGTCCCAAAAAAATTTTTTTAAACTTTTTTCAATTTTACCCCCGTGGGATATATATTCTACCAACACACATTTGGAACTCTCCTGGGGTACCCTCACACATATTCCCTCATTTAATGGATATTTTCACCAAAAAGTGAAGTTTTCAAAAAGTTAGAAAATTGGCTGAAAACGACTTAATATCAAGGTCTCATCGGGCGACTCACTCTGGAACTGAAATCGGAATGCTCACTGACATTTTGCCCTCTCCGAAAGTCTGAAAAATAATGGAAAAATGACTTAGTCCCAAAAAATTTTTTTGGAACTTTTTTCAATTTTACCCCCGTGGGATATATATTCTACCCACACACATTTGGATCTCTCCTGGGGTACCCTCACACATATTATTCCCTCATTTAATGGATATTTTCACCAAAAAGTGAAGTTTTCAAAAAGTCAGAAAATTGGCTGAAAACGACTTATTATCAAGGACTCATTGGGCGCATCGCTCTGGAATGGAAATCGGAACGCTCACTGACATTTTCCACTCTCCGAAAGTCTGAAAAATGATGGAAAAATTACGAAGTACAAAAAAGTTTTTTTTCAACTTTTTGCAATTTTACCCCCGTGGGATATATATTCTACCCACACACATTTGGAACTCTCCTGGGGTACCCTCACACATATTCCCTCATTTAATGGATATTTTCACCAAAAAGTGAAGTTTTCAAAAAGTCAGAAAATTGGCTGAAAACGACTTAATATCAAGGACTCATCGGGCGACTCACTCTGGAACTGAAATCGGAATGCTCACTGACATTTTGCCCTCTCCGAAAGTCTGAAAAATAATGGAAAAATGACTTAGTCCCAAAAAATTTTTTTTCAACTTTTTTCAATTTTACCCCCGTGGGATATATATTCTACCCACACACATTTGGAACTCTCCCAGGGTACCCTCACACATATTATTCCCTCATTTAATGAATATTTTCACCAAAAAGTGAAGTTTTCAAAAAGTCAGAAAATTGGCTGATAATGACTTATTATCAAGGACTCATGGGGCGAATCGCTTTGGAACTGAAATCGGAATGCTCACTGACATTTTCCACTCTCCGAAAGTCTGAAAAATGATGGAAAAATGACTAAGTCCCAAAACATTTTTTTTCAACAATTTTCAATTTTACCCCCATGGGATATAAATTCTACTCACACACATTTGGAACTCTCCTGGGGTACCCTCACACATATTCCCTCATTTAATGGATATTTTCACCAAAAGGTGAAGTTTTCAAAAAGTCAGAAAATTGGCGGAAAACGACTAAATATCAAGGACTCATCGGGCGACTCACTCTGGAACTGAAATCGGAATGCTCACTGACATTTTGCCCTCTCCGAAAGTTTGAAAAATACTGGAAAAATGACTAAGTCCCAAAAAAATTTTTTTAAACTTTTTTCAATTTTACCCCCGTGGGATATATATTCTACCAACACACATTTGGAACTCTCCTGGGGTACCCTCACACATATTCCCTCATTTAATGGATATTTTCACCAAAAAGTGAAGTTTTCAAAAAGTCAGAAAATTGGCTGAAAACGACTTAATATCAAGGTCTCATCGGGCGACTCACTCTGGAACTGAAATCGGAATGCTCACTGACATTTTCCCCTCTCCGAAAGTCTGAAAAATAATGGAAAAATGACTTAGTCCCAAAAAATTTTTTTGGAACTTTTTTCAATTTTACCCCCGTGGGATATATATTCTACCCACACACATTTGGATCTCTCCTGGGGTACCCTCACACATATTATTCCCTCATTTAATGGATATTTTCACCAAAAAGTGAAGTTTTCAAAAAGTCAGAAAATTGGCTGAAAACGACTTATTATCAAGGACTCATTGGGCGCATCGCTCTGGAACGGAAATCGGAACGCTCACTGACATTTTCCACTCTCCGAAAGTCTGAAAAATGATGGAAAAATTACGAAGTACAAAAAAGTTTTTTTTCAACTTTTTGCAATTTTACCCCCGTGGGATATATATTCTACCCACACACATTTGGAACTCTCCTGGGGTACCCTCACACATATTCCCTCATTTAATGGATATTTTCACCAAAAAGTGAAGTTTTCAAAAAGTCAGAAAATTGGCTGTAAACGACTTAATATCAAGGACTCATCGGGCGACTCACTCTGGAACTGAAATCGGAATGCTCACTGACATTTTGCCCTCTCCGAAAGTCTGAAAAATAATGGAAAAATGACTTAGTCCCAAAAAATTTTTTTTCAACTTTTTTCAATTTTACCCCCGTGGGATATATATTCTACCCACACACATTTGGAACTCTCCCAGGGTACCCTCACACATATTATTCCCTCATTTAATGAATATTTTCACCAAAAAGTGAAGTTTTAAAAAAGTCTGAAAATTGGCTGATAATTACTTATTATCAAGGACTCATGGGGTGAATCGCTCTGGAACTGAAATCGGAATGCTCAGTGACATTTTCCACTCTCCGAAAGTCTGAAAAATGATGGAAAAATGACTAAGTCCCAAAACATTTTTTTTTAACATTATTCAATTTTACCCCCGTGGGATATATATTCTACCCACACACATTTGGAACTCTCCTGGGGTACCCTAACACATATTCCCTCATTTAATGGATATTTTCACCAAAAAGTGAAGTTTTCAAAAAGTCAGAAAATTGGCTGAAAACGACTTAATATCAAGGACTCATCGGGCGAATCACTCTGGAATTGAAATCGGAATACTCACTGACATTTTCCCCTCTCCAAAAGTCTGAAAAATGTTGGAAAAATTACTAAGTCCAAAAAATTTTTTTCAACTTTTTTCAATTTTACCCCCGTGGGATATATATTCTACCCACACACATTTGGAACTCTCCTGGGGTACCCTCACGCATATTATTCCCTCATTTAATGGATATTTTCACCAAAAAGTGAAGTTTTCAAAAAGTCAGAAAATTGGCGGAAAACGACTTAATATCAAGGACTCATCGGGCGACTCACTCTGGAACTGAAATCGGAATGCTCACTGACATTTTGCCCTCTCCGAAAGTTTGAAAAATACTGGAAAAATGACTAAGTCCCAAAAAAATTTTTTTAAACTTTTTTCAATTTTACCCCCGTGGGATATATATTCTACCAACACACATTTGGAACTCTCCTGGGGTACCCTCACACATATTCCCTCATTTAATGGATATTTTCACCAAAAAGTGAAGTTTTCAAAAAGTCAGAAAATTGGCTGAAAACGACTTAATATCAAGGTCTCATCGGGCGACTCACTCTGGAACTGAAATCGGAATGCTCACTGACATTTTGCCCTGTCCGAAAGTCTGAAAAATAATGGAAAAATGACTTAGTCCCAAAAAATTTTTTTGGAACTTTTTTCAATTTTACCCCCGTGGGATATATATTCTACCCACACACATTTGGATCTCTCCTGGGGTACCCTCACACATATTATTCCCTCATTTAATGGATATTTTCACCAAAAAGTGAAGTTTTCAAAAAGTCAGAAAATTGGCTGAAAACGACTTATTATCAAGGACTCATTGGGCGCATCGCTCTGGAACGGAAATCGGAACGCTCACTGACATTTTCCACTCTCCGAAAGTCTGAAAAATGATGGAAAAATTACGAAGTACAAAAAAGTTTTTTTTCAACTTTTTGCAATTTTACCCCCGTGGGATATATATTCTATCCACACACATTTGGAACTCTCCTGGGGTACCCTCACACATATTCCCTCATTTAATGGATATTTTCACCAAAAAGTGAAGTTTTCAAAAAGTCAGAAAATTGGCTGAAAACGACTTAATATCAAGGACTCATCGGGCGACTCACTCTGCAACTGAAATCGGAATGCTCACTGACATTTTGCCCTCTCCGAAAGTCTGAAAAATAATGGAAAAATGACTTAGTCCCAAAAAATTTTTTTTCAACTTTTTTCAATTTTACCCCCGTGGGATATATATTCTACCCACACACATTTGGAACTCTCCCAGGGTACCCTCACACATATTATTCCCTCATTTAATGAATATTTTCACCAAAAAGTGAAGTTTTAAAAAAGTCTGAAAATTGGCTGATAATTACTTATTATCAAGGACTCATGGGGTGAATCGCTCTGGAACTGAAATCGGAATGCTCACTGACATTTTCCACTCTCCGAAAGTCTGAAAAATGATGGAAAAATGACTTAGTCCCAAAACATTTTTTTTTAACATTTTTCAATTTTACCCCCGTGGGATATATATTCTACCCACACACATTTGGAACTCTCCTGGGGTACCCTCACACATATTATTCCCTCATTTAATGGATATTTTCACCAAAAAGTGAAGTTTTCAAAAAGTCAGAAAATTGGCGGAAAACGACTTAATATCAAGGACTCATCGGGTGAATCGCTCTGGAACTGAAATCGGAATGCTCACTGACATTTTACCATTTCCGAAAGTCTGAAAAATGCTGGAAAAATGACTAAGTCCAAAAAAATTTTTTTTTAAACTTTTTTCAATTTTACCCCCGTGGGATATATATTCTACCCACACACATTTGGAACTCTCCTGGGGTACCCTCACACATATTCCCTCATTTAATGGATATTTTCACCAAAAAGTGAAGTTTTCAAAAAGTCAGAAAATTGGCTGAAAACGACTTAATATCAAGGACTCATCGGGCGACTCACTCTGGAATTGAAATCGGAATGCTCACTGACATTTTGCCCTCTCCGAAAGTCTGAAAAATAATGGAAAAATTAATAAGTCCAAAAAAATTTTTTTTAAACTTTTTTAAATTTTACCCCCGTGGGATATATATTCTACCCACACACATTTAGAACTCTCCTGGGGAACCCTCACACATATTATTCCCTCATTTAATGGATATTTTCACCAAAAAGTGAAGTTTTCAAAAAGTCAGAAAATTGGCTGAAAACGACTTATTATCAAGGACTCATTGGGCGCATCGCTCTGGAATGGAAATCGGAACGCTCACTGACATTTTCCACTCTCCGAAAGTCTGAAAAATGATGGAAAAATGACTAAGTCCAAAAAAATTTTTTTTCAACTTTTTGCAATTTTACCCCCGTGGGATATATATTCTACCCACACACATTTGGAACTCTCCTGGGGTACCCTCACACATATTATTCCCTTATTTAATGGATATTTTCACCAAAAAGTGAAGTTTTCAAAAAGTCAGAAAATTGGCTGAAAACGACTTAATATCAAGGACTCATCGGGCGTATCACTCTGGAATGGAAATCGGAATGCTCACTGACATTTTCCACTCTCCGAAAGTCTGAAAAATGATGGAAAAATGACTAAGTCCAAAAAAATTTTTTTTCAACTTTTTGCAATTTTACCCCCGTGGGATATATATTCTATCCACACACATTTGGAACTCTCCTGGGGTACCCTCACACATATTATTCCCTCATTTAATGGATATTTTCACCAAAAAGTGAAGTTTTCAAAAAGTCAGAAAATTGGCGGAAAACGACTTAATATCAAGGACTCATCGGGTGAATCGCTCTGGAACTGAAATCGGAATGTTCACTGACATTTTACCCTTTCCGAAAGTCTGAAAAATGCTGGAAAAATGACTAAGTCCAAAAAAATTTTTTTTTAAACTTTTTTCAATTTTACCCCCGTGGGATATATATTCTACCCACACACATTTGGAACTCTCCTGGGGTACCCTCACACATATTCCCTCATTTAATGGATATTTTCACCAAAAAGTGAAGTTTTCAAAAAGTCAGAAAATTGGCTGAATACGACTTAATATCAAGGACTCATCGGGCGACTCACTCTGGAATTGAAATCGGAATGCTCACTGACATTTTGCCCTCTCCGAAAGTCTGAAAAATAATGGAAAAATTAATAAGTCCAAAAAAATTTTTTTTTAAACTTTTTTAAATTTTACCCCCGTGGGATATATATTCTACCCACACACATTTAGAACTCTCCTGGGGAACCCTCACACATATTATTCCCTCATTTAATGGATATTTTCACCAAAAAGTGAAGTTTTCAAAAAGTCAAAAAATTGGCTGAAAACGACTTATTATCAAGGACTCATTGGGCGCATCGCTCTGGAATGGAAATCGGAACGCTCACTGACATTTTCCACTCTCCCAAAGTCTGAAAAATGATGGAAAAATGACTTAGTCGAAAAAAATTTTTTTTCAACTTTTTGCAATTTTACCCCCGTGGGATATATATTCTACCCACACACATTTGGAACTCTCCTGGGGTACCCTCACACATATTATTCCCTCATTTAATGGATATTTTCAAGAAAAAGTGAAGTTTTCAAAAAGTCAGAAAATTGTCTGAAAACGACTTATTATCAAGGACTCATTGGGCGCATCGCTCTGGAATGGAAATCGGAACGCTCATTGACATTTTCCACTCTCCGAAAGTCTGAAAAATGATGGAAAAATGACTTAGTCCAAAAAAATTTTTTTTAAACTTTTTGCAATTTTACCCCCATGGGATATATATTCTAGCCACACACATTTGGAACTCTCCTGGGGTATCCTCACACATATTCCCTCATTTAATGGATATTTTCACCAAAAAGTGAAGTTTTGAAAAAGTCAGAAAATTGGCTGAAAATGATTCATCGGGCGAATCGCTCTGGAACTGAAATCGGAATGCTCACTGACATTTTCCACTCTCCCAAAGTCTGAAAAATGATGGAAAAATGACTAAGTCCAAAAAAATTTTTTTTCAACTTTTTTCAATATTACCCCAGTGGGATATATATTTTACCCACATACATTCGGAACTCTCCTGGGGTATCCTCACACATATTCCCTCATTTAATGGATATTTTCACCAAAAAGTGAAGTTTTCAAAAAGTCAGAAAATTGGCTGAAAACGACTTAATATCAAGGACTCATCGGGCGTATCACTCTGGAATTGAAATCGGAATGCTCACTGACATTTTCCCCTCTCCAAAAGTCTGAAAAATGATGGAAAAATTACTAAGTCCAAAAAATTTTTTTCAACTTTTTTCAATTTTACCCCCGTGGGATATATATTCTACCCACACACATTTGGAACTCTCCTGGGGTACCCTCACACATATTATTCCCTCATTTAATGGATATTTTCACCAAAAAGAGAAGTTTTCAAAAAGTCAGAAAATTGGCGGAAAACGACTTAATATCAAGGACTCATCGGGTGAATTGCTCTGGAACTGAAATCGGAATGCTCACTGACATTTTCCCCTCTCCGAAAGTCTGAAAAATGATGGAAAAATTACTAAGTCCAAAAAAATTTTTTTTTTACTTTTTTCAATTTTACCCCCGCAGGATATATATTCTATCCACACACATTTGGAACTCTCCTGGGGTACCCTCACACATATTATTCCCTCATTTAATGGATATTTTCACCAAAAAGTGAAGTTTTCAAAAAGTCAGAAAATTGGCTGAAAATGATTCATCGGGCGAATCGCTCTGGAACTGAAATCGGAATGCTCATTGACATTTTCCACTCTCCCAAAGTCTGAAAAATGATGGAAAAATGACTTAGTCCAAAAAAATTTTTTTTTAACTTTTTGCCATTTTACCCCCATGGGATATATATTCTAGCCACACACATTTGGAACTCTCCTGGGGTACCCTCACACATATTATTCCCTCATTTAATGGATATTTTTACCAAAAAGTGAAGTTTTCAAAAAGTCAGAAAATTGGCTGAAAACGACTTATTATCAAGGACTCATTGGGCGCATCGCTCTGGAATGGAAATCGGAACGCTCACTGACATTTTCCACTCTCCGAAAGTCTGAAAAATGATGGAAAAATGACTAAGTCAGAAAATTGGCAGAAAACGACTTAATATCAAGGACTCATCGGGTGAATCGCTCTGGAACTGAAATCGTAATGCTCACTGACATTTTACCCTTTCCGAAAGTCTGAAAAATGCTGGAAAAATGACGAAGTCCAAAAAAATTTTTTTTTAAACTTTTTTCAATTTTACCCCCGTGGGATATATATTCTACCCACACACATTTGGAACTCTCCTGGGGTACCCTCACACATATTATTCCCTCATTTAATGGATATTTTCACCAAAAAGTGAAGTTTTCAAAAAGTCAGAAAATTGGCTGAAAATGATTCATCGGGCGAATCGCTCTGGAACTGAAATCGGAATGCTCACTGACATTTTCCACTCTCCCAAAGTCTGAAAAATGATGGAAAAATGACTAAGTGCAAAAAAATTTTTTTTCAACTTTTTTCAATATTACCCCAGTGGGATATATATTCTATCCACATACATTCGGAACTCTCCTGGGGTACCCTCACACATATTCCCTCATTTAATGGATATTTTCACCGAAAAGTGAAGTTTTCAAAAAGTCAGAAAATTGGCTGAAAACGACTTAATATCAAGGACTCATCGGGTGAATCGCTCTGGAACTGAAATCGGAATGCTCACTGACATTTTCCCCTCTCCGAAAGTCTGAAAAATGATGGAAAAATTACTAAGTCCAAAAAAATTTTTTTTTTACTTTTTTCAATTTTACCCCCGTGGGATATATATTCTACCCACACGCATTTGGAACTCTCCTGGGGTACCCTCACACATATTATTCCCTCATTTAATGGATATTTTCACCAAAAAGTGAAGTTTTCAAAAAGTCAGAAAATTGGCTGAAAACGACTTATTATCAAGGACTCATTGGGCGCATCGCTTTGGAACTGAAATCGGAATGCTCACTGACATTTTCCCCTCTCCGAAAGTCTGAAAAATGATAGAAAAATGGCTAAGTCCCAAAAAAAATTTTTTCAACTTTTTCCAATATTACCCCCGTGGGATATATATTCTACCCGCACACATTTGGAACTCTCCTGGGGTACCCTCACACATATTATTCCTTCATTTAATGGATATTTTTATCAAAAAGTGAAGTTTTCAAAAAGTCAGAAAATTGGCTGAAAACGACTTAATATCAAGGACTCATCGGGCGAATCACTCTGGAACTGAAATCGGAATGCTCACTGACATTTTCCCCTCTCCTAAAGTCTAAAAAATAATGGAAAAATGACTAAGTCCCAAAAAAATTTTTTTCACCTTTTTTCAATTTTACCCCCGTGGGATATATATTCTACCCACACACATTTGGAACTCTCCTGGGGTACCCTCACACATATTATTCCCTCATTTAATGGATATTTTCAAGAAAAAGTGAAGTTTTCAAAAAGTCAGAAAATTCGGTGAAAACGACTTATTATCAAGGACTCATTTGGCGCATCGCTCTGGAATGGAAATCGGAACGCTCATTGACATTTTCCACTCTCCGAAAGTCTGAAAAATGATGGAAAAATGACTTAGTCCAAAAAAATTTTTTTTAAACTTTTTGCAATTTTACCCCCGTGGGATATATATTCTAGCCACACACATTTGGAACTCTCCTGGGGTACCCTCACACATATTATTCCCTCATTTAATGGATATTTTCACCAAAAAGTGAAGTTTTCAAAAAGTCAGCAAATTAGCGGAAAACGACTTAATATCAAGGACTCATCGGGTGAATCGCTCTAGAACTGAAATCGGAATTCTCACTGACATTTTTCCCTTTCCGAAAGTCTGAAAAATGCTGGAAAAATGACTAAGTCCAAATAAATTTTTTTTTCAACTTTTTTCAATTTTACCCCCGTGGGATATATATTCTACCACACACATTTGTAACTCTCCTGGGGTACCCTCACACATATTATTCCCTCATTTAATGTATATTTTCACCAAAAAGTGAAGTTTTCAAAAAGTCAGAAAATTGGCGGAAAATGACTTAATAACAAGGACTCATCGGGCGAATCGCTCTGGAACTGAAATCGGAATGCTCACTGACATTTTCCCCTCTCCGAAAGTCTGAAAAATGATGGAAAAATGACTAAGTCCAAAAAAAATTTTTTTCAACTTTTTTCATTATTACCCCCGTGGGATATATATTCTACCCACACACATTTGGAACTCTCCTGGGGTACCCTCACACGTATTCCCTCATTTAATGGATATTTTCACCAATCGTGAAGATTTCAAAAAGTCAGAAAATTTGCTGAAAACGACTTAATATCAAGGACTCATCTGGCGAATCACTCTGAAATTGAAATCGGAATGCTCACTGACATTTTCCCCTCTCCAAAAGTCTGAAAAATGATGGAAAAATGACTAAGTCCAAAAAATTTTTTTTTTTACTTTTTTCAATTTTACCCCCGTGGGATATATATTCTACCCACACACATTTAGAACTCTCCTAGGGTACCCTCACACATATTATTCCTTCATTTAATGGATATTTTTACCAAAAAGTGAAGTTTTCAAAAAGTCAGAAAATTGGCTGAAAACGACTTAATATCAATGACTCATCGGGCGAATCACTCTTGAACTGAAATCGGAATGCTCACTGTCATTTTCCCCTCTCCTAAAGTCTGAAAAATAATGGAAAAATGACTAAGTCCCCAAAAAATTTTTTTAAACTTTTTTCAATTTTACCCCCGTTTGATATATATTCTACCCACACACATTTGGAACTCTCTTGGGGTACCCTCACACATATTATTCCTTCATTTAATGGATATTTTTACCAAAAAGTGAAGTTTTCAAAAAGTCAGAAAATTGGCTGAAAACGACTTAATATCAAGGACTCATCGGGCGAATCACTCTGGAATTGAAATAGGAATGCTCACTGACATTTTCCCCTCTCCAAAAGTCTGAAAAATGATGGAAAAATGACAAAGTCCAAAAAAAATTTTTTTAAACTTTTTTCAATTTTACCCCCGTGGGATATATATTCTACCCACACACATTTGGAACTCTCTTGGGGTACCCTCACACATATTATTCCTTCATTTAATGGATATTTTTACCAAAAAGTGAAGTTTTCAAAAAGTCAGAAAATTGGCTGAAAACGACTTAATATCAAGGACTCATCGGGCGACTCACTCTGGAACTGAAATCGGAAAGCTCACTGACATTTTGCCCTCTCCGAAAGTCTGAAAAATAATGGAAAAATTAATAAGTCCAAAAAAATTTTTTTTCAACTTTTTTAAATTTTACCCCCGTGGGATATATATTCTACCCACACACATTTGGAACTCTCCTGGGGTACCCTCACACATATTATTCCCTCATTTAATGGATATTTTCACCAAAAAGTGAAGTTTTCAAAAAGTCAGAAAATTGGCTGAAAACGACTTAATATCAAGGACTCATCGGGCGAATTACTCTGGAATTGCAATCGGAATGCTCACTCACATTTTCCCTTCTCCAAAAGTCTGAAAAATGATGGAAAAATTACTAAGTCCAAAAAATTTTTTTCAACTTTTTTCAATTTTACCCCCGTGGGATATATATTCTACCCACACACATTTGGAACTCTCCTGGGGTACCCTCACACATATTATTCCTTCATTTAATGGATATTTTTACCAAAAAGTGAAGTTTTCAAAAAGTCAGAAAATTGGCTGAAAACGACTTAATATCAAGGACTCATCGGGCGACTCACTCTGGAACTGAAATCGGAAAGCTCACTGACATTTTGCCCTCTCCGAAAGTCTGAAAAATAATGGAAAAATTAATAAGTCCAAAAAAATTTTTTTTCAACTTTTTTAAATTTTACCCCCGTGGGATATATATTCTACCCACACACATTTGGAACTCTCCTGGGGTACCCTCACACATATTATTCCCTCATTTAATGGATATTTTCACCAAAAAGTGAAGTTTTCAAAAAGTCAGAAAATTGGCTGAAAACGACTTAATATCAAGGACTCATCGGGCGAATTACTCTGGAATTGAAATTGGAATGCTCACTGACATTTTCCCCTCTCCAAAAGTCTGAAAAATGATGGAAAAATTACTAAGTCCAAAAAATTTTTTTCAACTTTTTTCAATTTTACCCCCGTGGGATATATATTCTACCCACACACATTTGGAACTCTCCTGGGGTACCCTCACACATATTATTCCCTCATTTAATGGATATTTTCACCAAAAAGTGAAGTTTTCAAAAAGTCAGAAAATTGGCGGAAAACGCCTTAATATCAAGGACTCATCGGGTGAATCGCTCTGGAACTGAAATCGGAATGCTCACTGACATTTTCCCCTCTCCGAAAGTCTGAAAAATGATAGAAAAATGGCTAAGTCCCAAAAAAAATTTTTTCAACTTTTTTCAATATTACCCCCGTGGGATATATATTCTACCCACACACATTTGGAACTCTCCTGGGGTACCCTCACACATATTCCCTCATTTAATGGATATTTTCACCAAAAAGTGAAGTTTTCAAAAAGTCAGAAAATTGACGGAAAACGACTTAATATCAAGGACTCATCGGGTGAATCGCTCTGGAACTGAAATCGGAATGCTCACTGACATTTTCCCCTTTCCGAAAGTCTGAAAAATGATGGAAAAATGACAGTCCAAAAAAATTTTTTTTTCAACTTTTTTCAATTTTACCCCCGTGGGATATATATTCTACCCACACACATTTGGAACTCTCCTGGGGTACCCTCACGCATATTATTCCCTCATTTAATGGATATTTTCACCAAGAAGTGAAGTTTTCAAAAAGTCAGCAAATTAGCGGAAAACGACTTAATATCAAGGACTCATCGGGTGAATCGCTCTGGAACTGAAATCGGAATTCTCACTGACATTTTTCCCTTTCCGAAAGTCTGAAAAATGCTGGAAAAATGACTAAGTCCAATAAATTTTTTTTTCAACTTTTTTCAATTTTACCCCCGTGGGATATATATTCTACCACACACATTTGTAACTCTCCTGGGGTACCCTCACACATATTATTCCCTCATTTAATGGATATTTTCACCAATCGTGAAGATTTCAAAAAGTCAGAAAATTTGCTGAAAACGACTTACTATCAATAACTCATCTGGCGAATCACTCTGGAATTGAAATCGGAATGCTCACTGACATTTTCCCCTCTCCAAAAGTCTGAAAAATGATGGAAAAATGACTAAGTCCAAAAAATTTTTTTTTTTACTTTTTTAAATTTTCCCCCGTGGGATATATATTCTACCCACACACATTTGGAACTCTCCTGGGGTACCCTCACACATATTATTCCTTCATTTAATGGATATTTTTACCAAAAAGTGAAGTTTTCAAAAAGTCAGAAAATTGGCTGAAAACGACTTAATATCAAGGACTCATCAGGCGAATCACTCTGGAACTGAAATCGGAATGCTCACTGACATTTTCCCCTCTCCTAAAGTCTGAAAAATAATGGAAAAATGACTAAGTCCCAAAAAATTTTTTTTCACCTTTTTTCAATTTTACCCCCGTGGGATATATATTCTACCCACACACATTTGGAACTCTCCTGGGGTACCCTCACACATATTATTCCCTCATTTAATGGATATTTTCAAGAAAAAGTGAAGTTTTCAAAAAGTCAGAAAATTCCGTGAAAACGACTTATTATCAAGGACTCATTGGGCGCATCGCTCTGGAATGGAAATCGGAACGCTCATTGACATTTTCCACTCTCCGAAAGTCTGAAAAATGATGGAAAAATGACTTAGTCCAAAAAAATTTTTTTTAAACTTTTTGCAATTTTACCCCCGTGGGATATATATTCTAGCCACACACATTTGGAACTCTCCTGGGGTACCCTCACACATATTATTCCCTCATTTAATGGATATTTTCACCAAAAAGTGAAGTTTTCAAAAAGTCAGAAAATTGACGGAAAACGACTTAATATCAAGGACTCATCGGGTGAATCGCTCTGGAACTGAAATCGGAATGCTCACTGACATTTTCCCCTTTCCGAAAGTCTGAAACATGATGGAAAAATGACAGTCCAAAAAAATTTTTTTTTCAACTTTTTTCAATTTTACCCCCGTGGGATATATATTCTACCCACACACATTTGGAACTCTCCTGGGGTACCCTCACACATATTATTCCATCATTTAATGGATATTTTCACCAAGAAGTGAAGTTTTCAAAAAGTCATCAAATTAGCGGAAAACGACTTAATATCAAGGACTCATCGGGTGAATCGCTCTGGAACTGAAATCGGAATTCTCACTGACATTTTCCCCTCTCCGAAAGTTTGAAAAATGAGGGAAAAATGACTAAGTCGAAAAAAAATTTTTTTTTACTTTTTTCAATTTTACCCCCGTGGGATATATATTCTACCCACACATTTGGAACTCTCCTGGGGTACCCTCACACATATTATTCCCTCATTTAATGGATATTTTCACCAAAAAGTGAAGTTTTCAAATAGTCAGAAAATTGGCTGAAAACGACTTAATATCAAGGACTCATCGGGCGAGTCACTCTGGAATTGAAATCGGAATGCTCACTGACATTTTCCCCCCTTCGAAAGTCTGAGAAATGATGGAAAAATGACTAAGTCCAAAAAAAAATTTTCAAAACTTTTTTCAATTTTACCCCCGTGGGATATATATTCTACCCACACACATTTCCAACTTTCCTGGGGTACCCTCACACATATTATTCCCTCATTTAATGGATATTTTCACCAAAAAGTGAAGTTTTCAAATAGTCATAAAATTGGCTGAAAACGACTTAATATCAAGGACTCATCGGGCGAATCACTCTGGAACTGAAATCGGAATACTCACTGACATTTTCCCCTCTCCGAAAGTCTGAAAAATGACGGAAAATGACTAAGTCCAAAAAAATTTTTTTTCAACTTTTTTCAATTTTACCCCCGTGGGATAAATATTCTACCCACACACATTTGGAACTCTCCTGGGGTACCCTCGCACATATTATTCCCTTATTTAATGGATGTTTTCACCAAAAAGTGAAGTTTTCAAAAAGTCAGAAAATTGGCTGAAAACGACTTAATATCAAGGACTCATCGGGCGAATCACTCTGGAACTGAAATCGGAATACTCACTGACATTTTCCCCTCTTCAAAAGTCTGAAAAATGATGGAAAAATGACGAAGTCCAAAAAAATTTTTTTTCAACTTTTTTCAATTTTACCCCTGTGGGATATACATTCTACCCACACACATTTGGAAATCCCCTGGGGTACCCTCACACATATTATTCCCTCATTTAATGTATATTTTCACCAAAGAGTGAAGTTTTCAAAAAGTCAGAAAATTCGCTGAAAACGACTTAATATCAAGGACTCATCCGGCGAATCACTCTGGAACTGAAATCGGAATGCTCACTGACATTTTCCCCTCTCCGAAAGTCTGAAAAATGACAGAAAATGACTAAGTCCAAAAAAAATTTTTTTCAACTTTTTTCAATTTTACCCCCGTGGGATAAATATTCTACCCACACACATTTGGAACTCTCCTGGGGTACCCTCGCACATATTATTCCCTTATTTAATGGATGTTTTCACCAAAAAGTGAAGGTTTCAAAAAGTCAGAAAATTGGCTGAAAACGACTTAATATCAAGGACTCATCGGGCGAATCACTCTGGAATTGAAATCGGAATGCTCACTGACATTTTCCCCTCTCCAAAAGTCTGAAAAATGATGGAAAAATGACAAAGTCCAAAAAAAAATTTTTTAAACTTTTTTCAATTTTACCCCCGTGGGATATATATTCTACCCACACACATTTGGAACTCTCTTGGGGTACCCTCACACATATTATTCCTTCATTTAATGGATATTTTTACCAAAAAGTGAAGTTTTCAAAAAGTCAGAAAATTGGCTGAAAACGACTTAATATCAAGGACTCATCGGGCGACTCACTCTGGAACTGAAATCGGAAAGCTCACTGACATTTTGCCCTCTCCGAAAGTCTGAAAAATAATGGAAAAATTAATAAGTCCAAAAAAATTTTTTTTCAACTTTTTTAAATTTTACCCCCGTGGGATATATATTCTACCCACACACATTTAGAACTCTCCTGGGGAACCCTCACACATATTATTCCCTCATTTAATGGATATTTTCACCAAAAAGTGAAGTTTTCAAAAAGTCAAAAAATTGGCTGAAAACGACTTATTATCAAGGACTCATTGGGCGCATCGCTCTGGAATGGAAATCGGAGCGCTCACTGACATTTTCCACTCTCCCAAAGTCTGAAAAATGATGGAAAAATGACTTAGTCCAAAAAAATTTTTTTTCAACTTTTTGCAATTTTACCCCCGTGGGATATATATTCTACCCACACACATTTGGAACTCTCCTGGGGTACCCTCACACATATTATTCCCTCATTTAATGGATATTTTCACCAAAAAGTGAAGTTTTCAAAAAGTCAGAAAATTGGCTGAAAACGACTTAATATCAAGGTCTCATCGGGCGAATCGCTCTGTAACTGAAATCGGAATACTCACTGACATTTTCCCCTCTCCGAAAGTTTGAAAAATGAGGGAAAAATGACTAAGTCGAAAAAAAATTTTTTTTTACTTTTTTCAATTTTACCCCCGTGGGATATATATTCTACCCACACATTTGGAACTCTCCTGGGGTACCCTCACACATATTATTCCCTCATTTAATGGATATTTTCACCAAAAAGTGAAGTTTTCAAAAAGTCATCAAATTAGCGGAAAACGACTTAATATCAAGGACTCATCGGGTGAATCGCTCTGGAACTGAAATCGGAATTCTCACTGACATTTTTCCCTTTCCGAAAGTCTGAAAAATGCTGGAAAAATGACTAAGTCCAAATAAATTTTTTTTTCAACTTTTTTCAATTTTACCCCCGTGGGATATATATTCTACCCACACACATTTGGAACTCTCCTGGGGTACCCTCACAGATATTATTCCCTCATTTAATGTATATTTTCACCAAAAAGTGAAGTTTTCAAAAAGTCAGAAAATTGGCTGAAAACGACTTAATATCAAGGTCTCATCGGGCGAATCGCTCTGTAACTGAAATCGGAATACTCACTGACATTTTCCCCTCTCCGAAAGTTTGAAAAATGAGGGAAAAATGACTAAGTCGAAAAAAAATTTTTTTTTACTTTTTTCAATTTTACCCCCGTGGGATATATATTCTACCCACACATTTGGAACTCTCCTGGGGTACCCTCACACATATTATTCCCTCATTTAATGGATATTTTCACCAAAAAGTGAAGTTTTCAAATAGTCAGAAAATTGGCTGAAAACGACTTAATATCAAGGACTCATCGGGCGAGTCACTCTGGAATTGAAATCGGAATGCTCACTGACATTTTCCCCCCTTCGAAAGTCTGAGAAATGATGGAAAAATAACTAAGTCCAAAAAAAAATTTTCAAAACTTTTTTCAATTTTACCCCCGTGGGATATATATTCTACCCACACACATTTGGAACTCTCCTGGGGTACCCTCACACATATTATTCCCTCATTTAATGGATATTTTCACCAAGAAGTGAAGTTTTCAAAAAGTCAGCAAATTAGCGGAAAACGACTTAATATCAAGGACTCATCGGGTGAATCGCTCTGGAACTGAAATCGGAATTCTCACTGACATTTTTCCCTTTCCGAAAGTCTGAAAAATGCTGGAAAAATGACTAAGTCCAAATAAATTTTTTTTTCAACTTTTTTCAATTTTACCCCCGTGGGATATAAATTCTACCACACACATTTGTAACTCTCCTGGGGTACCCTCACACATATTATTCCCTCATTTAATGGATATTTTCACCAATCGTGAAGATTTCAAAAAGTCAGAAAATTTGCTGAAAACGACTTACTATCAAGGACTCATCTGGCGAATCACTCTGGAATTGAAATCGGAATGCTCACTGACATTTTCCCCTCTCCAAAAGTCTGAAAAATGATGGAAAAATGACTAAGTCCAAAAATTTTTTTTTTTTACTTTTTTAAATTTTCCCCCGTGGGATATATATTCTACCCACACACATTTGGAACTCTCCTGGGGTACCCTCACACATATTATTCCCTCATTTAATGGATATTTTCACCAAAAAGTGAAGTTTTCAAAAAGTCAGTAAATTGGCTGAAAATGACTTAATATCAAGGACTCATCGGGCGAATCACTCTGAAACTGAAATCGGAATGCTCACTGACATTTTCCCTTCTCCGAAAGTCTGAAAAATGATGGAAAAATGACTAAGTCCAAAAAACATTTTTTTCAACTTTTTTCAATTTTACCCCCGTGGGATATATATTCTACCCACACACATTTGGAACTCTCCTGGGGTACCCTCGCACATGTTATTCCCTTATTAAATGGATATTTTCACCAAAAAGTGAAGTTTTCAAAGTTAAAATTGGCTGAAAACGACTTAATATCAAGGACTCATCGGGCGAATCGCTCTGGAACTGAAATCGGAATGCTCACTGACATTTTCCCCCCTTCAAAAGTCTGAAAAATGATGGAAAAATGACTATGTCCAAAAAAAATTTTTTAAAACTTTTTTCAATTTTACCCCTGTGGGATATATATTCTACCCACACACATTTGGAACTCTCCTGGGGTACCCACACACATATTATTCCCTCATTTAATGGATATTTTCACCAAAAAGTGAAGTTTTCAAAAAGTCAGAAAATTGGCTGAAAACGACTTAATATGAAGGACTCATCGGGCGAATCACTCTGGAACTGAAATCGGAATACTCACTGACATTTTCCCCTCTCCGAAAGTCTGAAAAATGATGGAAAAATGACTAAGTCCAAAAAAATGTTTTTAAAACTTTTTTCAATTTTACCCCTGTGGGATATACATTCTACCCACACACATTTGGAACTCCCCTGGGGTACCCTCACATATTATTCCCTCATTTAATGTATATTTTCACCAAAGAGTGAAGTTTTCAAAAAGTCCGAAAATTGTCTGAAAACGACTTAATAGCAAGGACTCATCGGGCGAATCACTCTGGAACTGAAATCGGAATGCTCACTGACATTTTCCCCTCTCCGAAAGTCTGAAAAATGATGGAAAAATGACTAATTCCAAAAAAATTTTTTTTTAAACTTTTTTCAATTTTACCCCCATGGGATATATATTCTACCCACACACATTTGGAACTCTCCTGGGGTACCCTCACACATATTATTCCCTCATTTAATGGATATTTTCACCAAAAAGTGAAGTTTTCAAAAAGTCAAAATTGGCTGAAAACGACTTAATATCAAGGACTAATAGGGCGAATCGCTCTGGAACTGAAATCGGAATGCTCACTGACATTTTTCCCTCTCCGAAAGTCTGAAAAATGATGGAAAAATGACTAAGTCCAAAAAACATTTTTTTCAACTTTTTTCAATTTTACCCCCGTGGGATATATATTCTACCCACACACATTTGGAACTCTTCTGGTGTACCCTCGCACATGTTATTCCCTTATTAAATGGATATTTTCACCAAAAAGTGAAGATTTCAAAAAGTCAGAAAATTGGCTGAAAACGACTTAATATCAAGGACTCATTGGGGGAATCGCTCTGGAACTGAAATCGGAATGCTCACTGACATTTTTCCCTCTCCGAAAGTCGGAAAAATGATGGAAAAATGACTAAGTCTAAAAAATATTTTTTTCAACTTTTTTCAATTTTACCCGCGTGGGATATATATTCTACCCACACACATTTGGAACTCTCCTGGGGTACCCTCACACATATTATTCCCTCATTTAATGGATATTTTCACCAAAAAGTGAAGTTTTCAAAGTTAAAATTTGCTGAAAACGACTTAATATCAAGGACTCATCGGGCGAATCGCTCTGGAACTGAAATCGGAATGCTCACTGACATTTTCCCCCCTTCAAAAGTCTGAAAAATGATGGAAAAATGACTATGTCCAAAAAAAATTTTTTAAAACTTTTTTCAATTTTACCCCTGTGGGATATATATTCTACCCACACACATTTGGAACTCTCCTGGGGTACCCTCACACATATTATTCCCTCATTTAATGGATATTTTCACCAAAAAGTGAAGTTTTCAAAAAGTCAGAAAATTGGCTGAAAACGACTTAATATCAAGGACTCATCGGGCGAATCACTCTGGAACTGAAATCGGAATACTCACTGACATTTTCCCCTCTCCGAAAGTCTGAAAAATGATGGAAAAATGACTAAGTCCAAAAAACATTTTTTTCAACTTTTTTCAATTTTACCCCCGTGGGATATATATTCTACCCACACACATTTGGAACTCTCCTGGGGTACCCTCGCACATGTTATTCCCTTATTAAATGGATATTTTCACCAAAAAGTGAAGCTTTCAAAAAGTCAGAAAATTGGCTGAAAACGACTTAATATCAAGGACTCATTGGGCGAATCGCTCTGGAACTGAAATCGGAATGCTCACTGACATTTTTCCCTCTCCGAAAGTCTGAAAAATGATGGAAAAATGACTAAGTCCAAAAAACATTTTTTTCAACTTTTTTCAATTTTACCCGCTTGGGATATATATTCTACCCACACACATTTGGAACTCTCTTGGGGTACCCTCACACATATTATTCCCTCATTTAATGGATATTTTCACCAAAAAGTGAAGTTATCAAAGTTAAAATTGGCTGAAAACGACTTAATATCAAGGACTCATCGGGCGAATCACTCTGGAACTGAAATCGGAATACTCACTGACATTTTCCCCTCTCCGAAAGTCTGAAAAATGATGGAAAAATGACTAAGTCCAAAAAAAATTTTTTTTTTTACTATTTCAATTTTACCCCTGTGGGATATACATTCTACCCACACACATTTGGAACTCTCCTGGGGTACCCTCGCACATATTATTCCCTCATTTAATGGATATTTTCACCAAAAAGTGAAGTTTTCAAAAAGTCAGTAAATTGGCTGAAAATGACTTAATATCAAGGACTCATCGGGCGAATCACTCTGGAACGGAAATCGGAATGCTCACTGACATTTTCCCCTCTCCGAAAGTCTGAAAAATGATGGAAAAATGACAAAGTCCAAAAAAATTTTTTTTAAACTTTTTTCAATTTTACCCCTGTGGGATATACATTCTACCCACACACATTTGGAACTCTCCTGGGGTACCCTCACACATATTATTCCCTCATTTAATGTATATTATCACCTAAAAGTGAAGTTTTCAAAAAGTCAGAAAATTGGCTGAAAACGACTTAATATCAAGGACTCATCGGGCGAATTACTCTGGAATTGAAATCGGATGCTCACTGACATTTTCCCCTCTCCGAAAGTCTGAAAAATGATGGAAAAATGACTAAGTCCAAAAAAATTTTTTTAAAACTTTTTTCAATTTTACCCCCATGGGATATATATTCTACCCACACACATTTGGAACTCTCCTGGGGTACCCTCACACATATTATTCCCTCATTTAATGAATATTTTCACCAAAAAGGGAAGTTTTCAAAAAGTCAGAAAATTGGCTGAAAACAACTTAATATCAAGGACTCATCGGGCGAATCGCTCTGGAACTGAAATCGGAATGCTCACTGACATTTTTCCCTCTCCGAAAGTCTGAAAAATGATGGAAAAATGACTAAGTCCAAAAAAATTTTTTTAAAACTTTTTTCAATTTTACCCCTGTGGGATATACATTCTACCCACACACATTTGGAACTCCCCTGGGGTACCCTCACACATATTATTCCCTCATTTAATGGATATTTTCACCAAAAAGTGAAGTTTTCAAAAAGTCAGTAAATTGGCTGAAAATGACTTAATATCAAGGACTCATCTGGCGAATCGCTCTGGAACTGAAATCGGAATGCTCACTGACATTTTCCCCTCTCCGAAAGTCTGAAAAATGATGGAAAAATGACTAAGTCCAAAAAAATTTTTTTTAAACTTTTTTCAATTTTACCCCCATGGGATATATATTCTACCCACACACATTTGGAACTCTCCTGGGGTACCCTCACGCATATTATTCCCTCATTTAATGAATATTTTCACCAAAAAGTGAAGTTTTCAAAAAGTCAGAAAATTGGCTGAAAGCGACTTAATATCAAGGACACATCGGGCGAATCGCTCTGGAACTGAAATCGGAATGCTCACTACCATTTTCCCCCCTTCGAAAGTCTGAAAAATGATGGAAAAATGACTAAGTCCAAAAAAAAATTTTTAAAACTTTTTTCAATTTTACCCCCGTGGGATATATATTCTACCCACACACATTTGGAACTCTCCTGGGGTACCCTCACACATATTATTCCCTCATTTAATGGATATTTTCACCAAAAAGTGAAGTTTTCAAAAAGTCAGAAAATTGGCTGAAAACGACTTAATATCAAGGACTCATCGGGCGAATCACTCTGGAACTGAAATCGGAATACTCACTGACATTTTCCCCTCTCCGAAAGTCTGAAAAATGATGGAAAAATGACTAAGTCCAAAAAAAATTTTTTTTTTTACTATTTCAATTTTACCCCTGTGGGATATACATTCTACCCACACACATTTGGAACTCTCCTGGGGTACCCTCGCACATATTATTCCCTCATTTAATGGATATTTTCACCAAAAAGTGAAGTTTTCAAAAAGTCAGTAAATTGGCTGAAAATGACTTAATATCAAGGACTCATCGGGCGAATCACTCTGGAACGGAAATCGGAATGCTCACTGACATTTTCCCCTCTCCGAAAGTCTGAAAAATGATGGAAAAATGACAAAGTCCAAAAAAATTTTTTTTAAACTTTTTTCAATTTTACCCCTGTGGGATATACATTCTACCCACACACATTTGGAACTCTCCTGGGGTACCCTCACACATATTATTCCCTCATTTAATGTATATTATCACCTAAAAGTGAAGTTTTCAAAAAGTCAGAAAATTGGCTGAAAACGACTTAATATCAAGGACTCATCGGGCGAATTACTCTGGAATTGAAATCGGATGCTCACTGACATTTTCCCCTCTCCGAAAGTCTGAAAAATGATGGAAAAATGACTAAGTCCAAAAAAATTTTTTTAAAACTTTTTTCAATTTTACCCCCATGGGATATATATTCTACCCACACACATTTGGAACTCTCCTGGGGTACCCTCACACATATTATTCCCTCATTTAATGAATATTTTCACCAAAAAGGGAAGTTTTCAAAAAGTCAGAAAATTGGCTGAAAACAACTTAATATCAAGGACTCATCGGGCGAATCGCTCTGGAACTGAAATCGGAATGCTCACTGACATTTTTCCCTCTCCGAAAGTCTGAAAAATGATGGAAAAATGACTAAGTCCAAAAAAATTTTTTTAAAACTTTTTTCAATTTTACCCCTGTGGGATATACATTCTACCCACACACATTTGGAACTCCCCTGGGGTACCCTCACACATATTATTCCCTCATTTAATGTATATTTTCACCAAAAAGTGAAGTTTTCAAAAAGTCAAAATTGGCTGAAAACGACTTAATATCAAGGACTCATCGGGCGAATCGCTCTGGAACTGAAATCGGAATGCTCACTGACATTTTTCCCTCTCCGAAAGTCTGAAAAATGATGGAAAAATGACTAAGTCCAAAAAAATTTTTTTTAAACTTTTTTCAATTTTACCCCCATGGGATATATATTCTACCCACACACATTTGGAACTCTCCTGGGGTACCCTCACACATATTATTCCCTCATTTAATGGATATTTTCACCAAAAAGGGAAGTTTTCAAAAAGTCAGAAAATTGGCTGAAAACGACTTAATATCAAGGACTCATCGGGCGAATCACTCTGGAACTGAAATCGGAATGCTCACTGATATTTTCCCCTCTCCGAAAGTCTGAAAAATGATGGAAAAATTACTAAGTCCAAAAAAATTTTTTTTTAAACTTTTTTCTATTTTACCCCCATGGGATATATATTCTACCCACACACATTTGGAACTCTCCTGGGGTACCCTCACACATATTATTCCCTCATTTAATGGATATTTTCACCAAAAAGTGAAGTTTTCAAAAAGTCAGTAAATTGGCTGAAAATGACTTAATATCAAGGACTCATCGGGCGAATCACTCTGGAACTGAAATCGGAATGCTCACTGACATTTTCCCTTCTCCGAAAGTCTGAAAAATGATGGAAAAATGACTAAGTCCAAAAAACATTTTTTCAACTTTTTTCAATTTTACCCCCGTGGGATATATATTCTACCCACACACATTTGGAACTCTCCTGGGGTACCCTCGCACATGTTATTCCCTTATTAAATGGATATTTTCACCAAAAAGTGAAGCTTTCAAAAAGTCAGAAAATTGGCTGAAAACTACTTAATATCAAGGACTCATTGGGCGAATCGCTCTGGAACTGAAATCGGAATGCTCACTGACATTTTTCCCTCTCCGAAAGTCTGAAAAATGATGGAAAAATGACTAAGTCTAAAAAACATTTTTTTCAACTTTTTTCAATTTTACCCGCGTGGGATATATATTCTACCCACACACATTTGGAACTCTCCTGGGGTACCCTCACACATATTATTCCCTCATTTAATGGATATTTTCACCAAAAAGTGAAGTTTTGAAAGTTAAAATTGGCTGAAAACGACTTAATATCAAGGACTCATCAGGCGAATCGCTCTGGAACTGACATCGGAATGCTCACTGACATTTTTCCCTCTCCGAAAGTCTGAAAAATGATGGAAAAATGACTAAGTCCTAAAAAAATTTTTTTAAACTTTTTTCAATTTTACCCCTGTGGGATATACATTCTACCCACACACATTTGGAACTCTCCTGGGTTACTCTCGCACATATTATTCCCTCATTTAATGGATATTTTCACCAAAAAGTGAAGTTTTCAAAAAGTCAGAAAATTGGCTGAAAGCGACTTAATATCAAGGACTCATCGGGCGAATCGCTCTGGAACTGAAATCGGAATGCTCACTGACATTTTCCCCCCTTCAAAAGTCTGAAAAATGATGGAAAAATGACTATGTCCAAAAAAAATTTTTTAAAACTTTTTCCAATTTTACCCCTGTGGGATATATATTCTACCCACACACATTTGGAACTCTCCTGGGGTACCCTCACACATATTATTCCCTCATTTAATGTATATTTTCACCAAAAAGTGAAGTTTTCAAAAAGTCAAAATTGGCTGAAAACGACTTAATATCAAGGACTCATCGGGCGAATCGCTCTGGAACTGAAATCGGAATGCTCACTGACATTTTTCCCTCTCCGAAAGTCTGAAAAATGATGGAAAAATGACTAAGTCCAAAAAAATTTTTTTTAAACTTTTTTCAATTTTACCCCCATGGGATATATATTCTACCCACACACATTTGGAACTCTCCTGGGGTACCCTCACACATATTATTCCCTCATTTAATGGATATTTTCACCAAAAAGGGAAGTTTTCAAAAAGTCAGAAAATTGGCTGAAAACGACTTAATATCAAGGACTCATCGGGCGAATCACTCTGGAACTGAAATCGGAATGCTCACTGATATTTTCCCCTCTCCGAAAGTCTGAAAAATGATGGAAAAATTACTAAGTCCAAAAAAATTTTTTTTTAAACTTTTTTCTATTTTACCCCCATGGGATATATATTCTACCCACACACATTTGGAACTCTCCTGGGGTACCCTCACACATATTATTCCCTCATTTAATGGATATTTTCACCAAAAAGTGAAGTTTTCAAAAAGTCAGTAAATTGGCTGAAAATGACTTAATATCAAGGACTCATCGGGCGAATCACTCTGGAACTGAAATCGGAATGCTCACTGACATTTTCCCTTCTCCGAAAGTCTGAAAAATGATGGAAAAATGACTAAGTCCAAAAAACATTTTTTTCAACTTTTTTCAATTTTACCCCCGTGGGATATATATTCTACCCACACACATTTGGAACTCTCCTGGGGTACCCTCGCACATGTTATTCCCTTATTAAATGGATATTTTCACCAAAAAGTGAAGCTTTCAAAAAGTCAGAAAATTGGCTGAAAACTACTTAATATCAAGGACTCATTGGGCGAATCGCTCTGGAACTGAAATCGGAATGCTCACTGACATTTTTCCCTCTCCGAAAGTCTGAAAAATGATGGAAAAATGACTAAGTCTAAAAAACATTTTTTTCGACTTTTTTCAATTTTACCCGCGTGGGATATATATTCTACCCACACACATTTGGAACTCTCCTGGGGTACCCTCACACATATTATTCCCTCATTTAATGGATATTTTCACCAAAAAGTGAAGTTTTGAAAGTTAAAATTGGCTGAAAACGACTTAATATCAAGGACTCATCAGGCGAATCGCTCTGGAACTGACATCGGAATGCTCACTGACATTTTTCCCTCTCCGAAAGTCTGAAAAATGATGGAAAAATGACTAAGTCCAAAAAAATGTTTTTAAAACTTTTTTCAATTTTACCCCTGTGGGATATACATTCTACCCACACACATTTGGAACTCCCCTGGGGTACCCTCACACATATTATTCCCTCATTTAATGGATATTTTCACCAAAGAGTGAAGTTTTCAAAAAGTCCGAAAATTGGCTGAAAACGACTTAATAGCAAGGACTCATCGGGCGAATCACTCTGGAACTGAAATCGGAATGCTCACTGACATTTTCCCCTCTCCGAAAGTCTGAAAAATGATGGAAAAATGACTAATTCCAAAAAAATTTTTTTTTAAACTTTTTTCAATTTTACCCCCATGGGATATATATTCTACCCACACACATTTGGAACTCTCCTGGGGTACCCTCACACATATTATTCCCTCATTTAATGGATATTTTCACCAAAAAGTGAAGTTTTCAAAAAGTCAGAAAATTGGCTGAAAACGACTTAATATGAAGGACTCATCGGGCGAATCACTCTGGAACTGAAATCGGAATACTCAGTGACATTTTCCCCTCTCCGAAAGTCTGAAAAATGATGGAAAAATGACTAAGTCCAAAAAACATTTTTTTCAACTTTTTTCAATTTTACCCCCGTGGGATATATATTCTACCCACACACATTTGGAACTCTCCTGGGGTACCCTCGCACATATTATTCCCTTATTTAATGGATATTTTCACCAAAAAGTGAAGCTTTCAAAAAGTCAGAAAATTGGCTGAAAACGACTTAATATCAAGGGCTCATCGGGCGAATCACTCTGGAACTGAAATCGGAATGCTCACTGACATTTTCCCCTCTCTGAAAGTCTGAAAAATGATGGAAAAATGACTAAGTCCAAAAAAATTTTTTTAAAACTTTTTTCAATTTTACCCCCGTGGGATATATATTCTACCCACACACATTTGGAACTCTCCTGGGGTACCCTCACACATATTATTCCCTCATTTAATGGATATTTTCACCAAAAAGTGAAGTTTTCAAAAAGTCAGAAAATTGGCTGAAAACGACTTAATATCAAGGACTCATCGGGCGAATTACTCTGGAATTGAAATCGGATGCTCACTGACATTTTCCCCTCTCCGAAAGTCTGAAAAATGATGGAAAAATGACTAAGTCCAAAAAAAATTTTTTTTTTTACTTTTTTCAATTTTACCCCTGTGGGATATACATTCTACCCACACACATTTGGAACTCTCCTGGGGTACCCTCGCACATATTATTCCCTCATTTAATGGATATTTTCACCAAAAAGTGAAGTTTTCAAAAAGTCAGTAAATTGGCTGAAAATGACTTAATATCAAGGACTCATCGGGCGAATCACTCTGGAACGGAAATCGGAATGCTCACTGACATTTTCCCCTCTCCGAAAGTCTGAAAAATGATGGAAAAATGACTAAGTCCAAAAAAAATTTTTTTAAACTTTTTTCAATTTTACCCCTGTGGGATATAGATTTTACCCACACACATTTGGAACTCTCCTGGGGTACCCTCACACATATTATTCCCTCATTTAATGTATATTATCACCTAAAAGTGAAGTTTTCAAAAAGTCAGAAAATTGGCTGAAAACGACTTAATATCAAGGACTCATCGGGCGAATTACTCTGGAATTGAAATCGGATGCTCACTGACATTTTCCCCTCTCCGAAAGTCTGAAAAATGATGGAAAAATGACTAAGTCCAAAAAAATTTTTTTAAAACTTTTTTCAATTTTACCCCCATGGGATATATATTCTACCCACACACATTTGGAACTCTCCTGGGGTACCCTCACACATATTATTCCCTCATTTAATGAATATTTTCACCAAAAAGGGAAGTTTTCAAAAAGTCAGAAAATTGGCTGAAAACGACTTAATATCAAGGACTCATCGGGCGAATCGCTCTGGAACTGAAATCGGAATGCTCACTGACATTTTCCCCTCTCCGAAAGTCTGAAAAATGATGGAAAAATGACTAAGTCCAAAAATTTTTTTTTTAACTTTTTTCAATTTTACGAATGTGGGATATACATTCTACCCACACACATTTGGAACTCTCCTGGGGTACCCTCACACATATTATTCCCTCATTTAATGGATATTTTCACCAAAAAGTTAAGTTTTCAAAAAGTCAGAAAATTGGCTGAAAGCGACTTAATATCAAGGACACATCGGGCGAATCGCTCTGGAACTGAAATCGGAATGCTCACTACCATTTTCCCCCCTTCGAAAGTCTGAAAAATGATGGAAAAATGACTAAGTCCAAAAAAAAATTTTTAAAACTTTTTTCAATTTTACCCCCGTGGGATATATATTCTACCCACACACATTTGGAACTCTCCTGGGGTACCCTCACACATATTATTCCCTCATTTAATGGATATTTTCACCAAAAAGTGAAGTTTTCAAAAAGTCAGAAAATTGGCTGAAAACGACTTAATATCAAGGACTCATCGGGCGAATCACTCTGGAACTGAAATCGGAATACTCACTGACATTTTCCCCTCTCCGAAAGTCTGAAAAATGATGGAAAATGACTAAGTCCAAAAAACATTTTTTTCAACTTTTTTCAATTTTACCCGCATGGGATATATATTCCACCCACACACATTTGGAACTCTCCTGGGGTACCCTCACACATATTATTCACTCATTTAATGGATATTTTCACCAAAAAGTGAAGTTTTCAAAAAGTCAAAATTGGCTGAAAACGACTTAATATCAAGGACTCATCGGGCGAATCGCTCTGGAACTGAAATCGGAATGCTCACTGACATTTTTCCCTCTCCGAAAGTCTGAAAAATGATGGAAAAATGACTAAGTCCAAAAAAATTTTTTTAAACTTTTTTCAATTTTACCCCCATGGGATATATATTCTACCCACACACATTTGGAACTCTCCTGGGGTACCCTCACACATATTATTCCCTCATTTAATCTATATTTTCACCTAAAAGTTAAGTTTTCAAAAAGTCAGAAAATTGGCTGAAAACGACTTAATATGAAGGACTCATCGGTCGAATCACTATGGAACTGAAATCGGAATGCTCACTGACATTTTCCCCTCTCCGAAAGTCTGAAAAATGATGGAAAAATGAGTAAGTCCAAAAAAATTTTTTTCAACTTTTTTCAATTTTACCCCCATGGGATATATATTCTACCCACACACATTTGGAACTCTCCTGGGGTACCCTCACACATATTATTCCCTCATTTAATCTATATTTTCACCAAAAAGTGAAGTTTTCAAAAAGTCAGAAAATTGTCTGATAACGACTTAATATCAAGGACAAATCGGTCGAATCACTCTTTAACTGAAATCGGAATGCTCACTGACATTTTTCCCTCTCCGAAAGTCTGAAAAATGATGGAAAAATGACTAAGTCCAAAAAATTTTTTTTTTTACTTTTTTCAATTTTACCCCCATGGGATATATATTCAACCCACACACATTTGGAATTCTCCTGGTGTACTCTCACACATATTATTCCCTCATTTAATGGATATTTTCACCAGAAAGTGAAGTTTTCAAAAAGTCAGAAAATTGGCTCAAAGCGACTTAATATCAAGGACTCATCGGGCGAATCGCTCTGGAACTGAAATCGGAATGCTCACTGACATTTTGCCCCCTTCGAAAGTCTGAAAAATAATGGAAAAATGACTAAGTCGAAAAAAAAATTTTTTAAACTTTTTTCAATTTTACCCCTGTGGGATATACGTTCTACCCACACACATTTGGAACTCTCCTGGGGTACCCTCACACATATTATTCCCTCATTTAAGGTATATTTTCACCAAAAAGTGAAGTTTTCAAAAAGTCAGAAAATTGGCTGAAAACGACTTATTATCAAGGACTCATCGGGCGAATCGCTCTGGAACTGAAATCGGAATGCTCAGACATTTTCCCCTCTCCAAAACTCTGAAAAATGATGGAAAAATGACTAAGTCCAAAAAAATTTTTTTTAAACTTTTTTCAATTTTACCCCCGTGGGATATATATTCTACCCACACACATTTGGCACTCTCCTGGGGAACCCTCACATATATTATTCCCTCATTTAATGGATATTTTCACCAAAAGTGAAGTGTTAAAAAATCTGAAAATTGGCTGAAAACGACTTATTATCAAGGACTCATCGGGCGAATCGCTCTGCAACTGAAATCGGAATGCTCACTGACATTTTCCCCTCTCCGAAAGTCTGAAAAATGATGAAAAAATGACTAAGTCCAAAAAAATTTTTTAAACTTTTTTCAATTTTACCCCTATGGAATATACATTCTACCCACACACATTTGGAACTCTCCTGGGGTACCCTCACACATATTATTCCCTCATTTAATGGATCTTTTCACCAAAAGTGAAGTTTTAAAAAGTCAGAAAATTGGCTGAAAACGACTTAATATCAAGGACTCATCGGGCGAATCGCTCTGGAACTGAAATTGGAATGCTCACCGACATTTTCCCCTCTCCGAAAGTCTGAAAAATGATGGAAAAATGACTAAGTCCAAAAAAATTTTTTTTTAACTTTTTTCAATTTTACCCCCATGGGATTTATATTCTACCCACACACATTTGGAACTCTACTGGGGTACCCTCACACATATTATTCCCTCATTTAATGGATATTTTCACCAAAAAGTGAAGTTTTTAAAAAGTCAGAAAATTGGCTGAAAACGACTTATTATCAAGGACTCATCGGGCGAATCGCTCTGGAGCTGATATCGGAATGCTCAGACATTTTCCCCTCTCCGAAAGTCTGAAAAAAGATGTAAAAATGACTAAGTCCAAAAAAATTTTTTTCAAACTTATTTCAATTTTACCTTTGTGGGATATACATTCTACCCACACACATTTGGAACTCTCCTGGGGTACCCTCACACATATTATTCCCTCATTTAATGGATATTTTCACCAAAAGTGAAGTTTTAAAAAATCTGAAAATTGGCTGAAAACGACTTATTATCAAGGACTCATCGGGCGAATCGCTCTGGAACTGAAATCGGAATGCTCACTGACATTTTCCCCTCTCCGAAAGTCTGAAAAATGATGGAAAAATGACTAATTCCAAAAAAAATTTTTTTTCAACTTTTTTCAATTTTACCCCCGTGGGATATATATTCTGCCCACACACATTTGGAACTCTCCTGGGGTACCCTCACACATATTATTCCCTCATTTAATGGATATTTTCACCAAAAAGTGAAGTTTTCAAAAAGTCAGAAAATTGGCTGAAAAAACGACTTAATATCAAGGACTCATCTGACGAATCACTCTGGAACTGAAATCGGAATACTCACTAACATTTTCCCCTCTCCGAAAGTCTGAAAAATGATGGAAAAATGACTAGGTCGAGAAAAAAATTTTTTAAACTTTTTTCAAGTTTACACTTGTGGGATATACGTTCTACCCACACACATTTGGAACTCTCCTGGGGTACCCTCACACATCTTATTCCCTCATTTAATGTATATTTTCACCAAAAAGTGCAGTTTTCAAAAATTCTGAAAATTGGCTGAAAACTACTAAATATCAAGGACTTATCGGGCGAATCCCTCTGGAACTGAAATCGGAATGCCTACTGACATTTTCCCCTCTCCGAAAGTCTGAAAAATGATGGAAAAATGACTAAGTCGAAAAAAAAAATTTAAAAACTTTTTTCAATTTTACCCCCGTGGGATATATATTCTGCCCACACACATTTGGAACTCTCCTGGGGTACCCTCACACATATTATTCCCTCATTTAATGTATATTTTCACCAAAAAGTGAAGTTTTCAAAAAGTCCGAAAATTGGCTGAAAACGACTTAATATCAAGGACTCATCGGGCGAATCGCTCTGGAACTGAAATCGGAATGCTCAATGACATTTTCCCCCCTTCGAAAGTCGGAAAAATGATGGAAAAATGAGTAAGTCCAAAAAAAATTTTTTAAAACTTTTTTCAATTTTACCCCCGTGGGATATATATTCTACCCACACATTTGGAACTCTCCTGGGGTACCGTCGCACATATTATTCCCTCATTTAATGGATATTTTCACCAAAAAGTGAAGTTTTCAAAAAGTCAGAAAATTGGCTGAAAACGACTTAATATCAAGGACTCATCTGACGAATCACTCTGGAACTGAAATCGGAATACTCAATGACATTTTCCCCTCTCCGAAAGTCTGAAAAATGATGGAAAAATGACTAAGTCGAGAAAAAAATTTTTTAAACTTTTTTCAATTTTACCCCCGTGGGATATACGTTCTACCCACACACATTTGGAACTCTCCTGGGGTACCCTCACACATATTATTCCCTCATTTAATGTATATTTTCACCAAAAAGTGAAGTTTTCAAAAATTCTGAAAATTGGCTAAAAACTATGTAATATTAAGGACTCATCGAGCGAATCACTCTGTAACTGAAATCGGAATGCCTACTGACATTTTCCCCTCTCCGAAAGTCTGAAAAATGATGGAAAAATGACTAAGTCAAAAAAAAAATTTTAAAAACTTTTTTCAATTTTACCCCCGTGGGATATAGATTCTGCCCACACACATTTGGAACTCTCCTGGGGTACCCTCACACATATTATTCCCTCATTTAATGGATATTTTCACCAAAAGTGAAGTTTTCAAAAAGTCCGAAAATTGGCTGAAAACGACTTAATATCAAGGACTCATCGGGCGAATCGCTCTGGAACTGAAATCGGAATGCTCAATGACATTTTCCCCCCTTCGAAAGTCAGAAAAATGATGGAAAAATGAGTAAGTCCAAAAAATTTTTTTTCAAACTTTTTTCAATTTTACCCCTGTGGGATATACATTCTACCCACACACATTTGGAACTCTCCTGTGGTACCCTCACACATATTATTCCCTCATTTAATGGATATTTTCACCAAAAAGTGAAGTTTTCAAAAAGTCCGAAAATTGGCTGAAAACGACTTAATATCAAGGACTCATCGGGCGAATCGCTCTGGAACTGAAATCGGAATGCTCAATGACATTTTACCCCCTTCGAAAGTCGGAAAAATGATGGAAAAATGAGGTCCAAAAAAAATTTTTTAAAACTTTTTTCAATTTTACACCTGTGGGATATATATTCTACCCACACATTTGGAACTCTCCTGGGGTACCGTCGCACATATTATTCCCTCATTTAATGGATATTTTCACCAAAAAGTGAAGTTTTCAAAAAGTCAGATAATTGGCTGAAAACGACTTAATATCAAGGACTCATCGGGCGAATCACTCTGGAACTGAAATCGGAATACTCACTGACATTTTCCCCTCTCCGAAAGTCTGAAAAATGATGGAAAAATGACTAAGTCGAGAAAAAAATTTTTTAAACTTTTTTCAATTTTACACTTGTGGGATGTACGTTCTACCCACACACATCTGGAACTCTCCTGGGGTACCCTCACACATCTTATTCCCTCATTTAATGTATATTTTCACCAAAAAGTGCAGTTTTCAAAAATTCTGAAAATTGGCTGAAAACTATTAAATATCAAGGACTTATCGGGCGAATCACTCTGTAACTGAAATCGGAATGCCTACTGACATTTTCCCCTCTCCGAAAGTCTGAAAAATGATGGAAAAATGACTAAGTCGAGAAAAAAATTTTTTAAACTTTTTTCAATTTTACCCCCGTGGGATATACGTTCTACCCACACACATTTGGAACTCTCCTGGGGTACCCTCACACATATTATTCCCTCATTTTATGTATATTTTCACCAAAAAGTGAAGTTTTCAAAAATTCTGAAAATTGGCTGAAAACTACGTAATATTAAGGATTCATCGAGCGAATCACTCTGTAACTGAAATCGGAATGCCTACTGACATTTTCCCCTCTCCGAAAGTCTGAAAAATGATGGAAAAATGACTAAGTCGAAAAAAAAATTTTAAAAACTTTTTTCAATTTTACCCCCGTGGGATATAGATTCTGCCCACACACATTTGGAACTCTCCTGGGGTACCCTCACACATATTATTCCCTCATTTAATGGATATTTTCAACAAAAGTGAAGTTTTCAAAAAGTCCGAAAATTGGCTGAAAACGACTTAATATCAAGGACTCATCGGGCGAATCGCTCTGGAACTGAAATCGGAATGCTCAATGACATTTTCCCCCCTTCGAAAGTCAGAAAAATGATAGAAAAATGATGGAAAAATGAGTAAGTCCAAAAAATTTTTTTTCAAACTTTTTTCAATTTTACCCCTGTGGGATATACATTCTACCCACACACATTTGGAACTCTCCTGGGGTACCCTCACACATATTATTCCCTCATTTAATGGATATTTTCACCAAAAAGTGAAGTTTTCAAAAAGTCCGAAAATTGGCTGAAAACGACTTAATATCAAGGACTCATCGGGCGAATCGCTCTGGAACTGAAATCGGAATGCTCAATGACATTTTCCCCCCTTCGAAAGTCAGAAAAATGATGGAAAAATGAGTAAGTCCAAAAAAAATTTTTTAAAACTTTTTTCAATTTTACCTCCGTGGGATATATATTCTACCCACACATTTGGAACTTTCCTGGGGTACCCTCACACATATTATTCCCTCATTTAATGTATATTTTCACCAAATAGTGAAGTTTTCAAAAAGTCCGAAAATTGGCTGAAAACGACTTAATATCAAGGACTCATCGGGCGAATCGCTCTGGAACTGAAATCGGAATGCTCAATGACATTTTACCCCCTTCGAAAGTCGGAAAAATGATGGAAAAATGAGTAGGTCCAAAAAAAATTTTTAAAACTTTTTTCAATTTTACACCTGTGGGATATATATTCTACCCACACATTTGGAACTCTCCTGGGGTACCGTCGCACATATTATTCCCTCATTTAATGGATATTTTCACCAAAAAGTGAAGTTTTCAAAAAGTCAGATAATTGGCTGAAAACGACTTATTATCAAGGACTCATCGGGCGAATCACTCTGGTACTGAAATCGGAATACTCACTGACATTTTCCCCTCTCCGAAAGTCTGAAAAATGATGGAAAAATGACTAAGTCGAGAAAAAAATTTTTTAAACTTTTTTCAATTTTACACTTGTGGGATATACGTTCTACCCACACACATTTGGAACTCTCCTGGGGTACCCTCACACATCTTATTCCCTCATTTAATGTATATTTTCACCAAAAAGTGCAGTTTTCAAAAATTCTGAAAATTGGCTGAAAACTACTAAATATCAAGGACTTATCGGGCGAATCACTCTGTAACCGAAATCGGAATGCCTACTGACATTTTCCCCTCTCCGAAAGTCTGAAAAATGATGGAAAAATGACTAAGTCGAAAAAAAAAATTTAAAAACTTTTTTCAACTTTACCCCCGTGGGATATATATTCTGCCCACACACATTTGGAACTCTCCTGGGGTACCCTCACACATATTATTCCCTCATTTAATGGATATTTTCACCAAAAGTGAAGTTTTCAAAAAATCTGAAAATTGGCTGAAAACGACATAATATCAAGGACTCATCGGGCGAATCGCTCTGGAACTGAAATCGGAATGCTCACTTACATTTTCCCATCTCCGAAAGTCTGAAAAAGGATGGAAAAATGACTAAGTCCAAAAAAATTTTTTTAAAACTTTTTTCAATTTTACCCCCGTGGGATATATATTCTACCCACACACATTTGGAACTCTACTGCAGTACCCTCACACATATTATTCCCTCATTTAATGGATATTTTCACCAAAAAGTGAAGTTTTCAAAAAGTAAGAAAATTGGCTGAAAATGACTTAATATCAAGGACTCATCGGGCGAATCGCTCTGGAACTGAAATCGGAATACTCACTAACATTTTCCCCTCTCCGAAAGTCTGAAAAATGATGGAAAAATGACTAAGTCTAAAAAAAAAATTTTTAAACTTTTTTCAATTTTACCTTTGTGGGATATACATTCTACCCACACACATTTGGAACTCTCCTGGGGTACCCTCACACATATTATTCCCTCATTTAATGGATATTTTCACCAAAAGTGAAGTTTTAAAAAATCTGAAAATTGGCTGAAAACGACTTATTATCAAGGACTCATCGGGCGAATCGCTCTGGAACTGAAATCGGAATGCTCACTGACATTTTCCCCTCTCCGAAAGTCTGAAAAATGATGGAAAAATGACTAATTCCAAAAAAAATTTTTTTTCAACTTTTTTCAATTTTACCCCCGTGGGATATATATTCTGCCCACACACATTTGGAACTCTCCTGGGGTACCCTCACACATATTATTCCCTCATTTAATGGATATTTTCACCAAAAAGTGAAGTTTTCAAAAAGTCAGAAAATTGGCTGAAAAAACGACTTAATATCAAGGACTCATCTGACGAATCACTCTGGAACTGAAATCGGAATACTCACTAACATTTTCCCCTCTCCGAAAGTCTGAAAAATGATGGAAAAATGACTAAGTCGAAAAAAAAAATTTTTAAACTTTTTTCAATTTTACCCCCGTGGGATATACATTCTACCCACACACATTTGGAACTTTCCTGGCGTACCCTCACACATATTATTCCCTCATTTAATGTATATTTTCACCAAAAAGTGAAGTTTTCAAAAAGTCAGAAAATTAGCTGAAAACGACTTAATATCAAGGACTCATCGGGCAAATCGCTCTGGAACTGAAATCGGAATGCTGGATGACATTTTCCCCCCTTCGAAAGTCGGAAAAATGATGGAAAAATGAGTAAGTCCAAAAAAAATTTTTTAAAACTTTTTTCAATTTTATCCCCGTGGGATATATATTCTACCCACACATTTGGAACTCTCCTGGGGTAACCTCACACATATTATTCCCTCATTTAATGTATATTTTCACCAAAAAGTGAAGTTTTCAAAAAGTCCGAAAATTGGCTGAAAACGACTTAATATCAAGGACTCATCGGGCGAATCGCTGTGGAACTGAAAATCGGAATGCTCAATGACATTTTCCCCCCTTCGAAAGTCGGAAAAATGATGGAAAAATGATTAAGTCCAAAAAAAATTTTTTAAAACTTTTTTCAATTTTACCCCCGTGGGATATATATTCTACCCACACATTTGGAACTCTCCTGGGGTACCGTCGCACATATTATTCCCTCATTTAATGGATATTTTCACCAAAAAGTGAAGTTTTCAAAAAGTTAGAAAATTGGCTGAAAACGACTTAATATCAAGGACTCATCTGACGAATCACTCTGGAACTGAAATCGGAATACTCAATGACATTTTCCCCTCTCCGAAAGTCTGAAAAATGATGGAAAAATGACTAAGTCGAGAAAAAAATTTTTTAAACTTTTTTCAATTTTACCCCCATGGGATATACGTTCAACCCACACACATTTGGAACTCTCCTGGGGTAACCTCACACATATTATTCCCTCATTTAATGTATATTTTCACCAAAAAGTGAAGTTTTCAAAAATTCTGAAAATTGGCTGAAAACTACGTAATATCAAGGACTCATCGAGCGAATCACTCTGAAACTGAAATCGGAATGCCTACTGACATTTTCCCCTCTCCGAAAGTCTGAAAAATGATGGAAAAATGACTAAGTCGAAAAAAAAATTTTAAAAACTTTTTTCAATTTTACCCCCGTGGGATATAGATTCTGCCCACACACATTTGGAACTCTCCTGGGGTACCCTCACACATATTATTCCCTCATTTAATGTATATTTTCACCAAAAAGTGAAGTTTTCAAAAAGTCCGAAAATTGGCTGAAAACGACTTAATATCAAGGACTCATCGGGCGAATCGCTCTGGAACTGAAATCGGAATGCTCAATGACATCTTACCCCCTTCGAAAGTCGGAAAAATGATGGAAAAATGAGTAGGTCCAAAAAAATTTTTTTTAAACTTTTTTCAATTTTACCCCCGTGGAATATATATTCTACCCACACACATTTGGAACTCTACTGGGGTACCCTCACACATATTATTCCCTCATTTAATGGATATTTTCACCAAAAAGTGAAGTTTTCAAAAAGTCAGAAAATTGGCTTAAAACGACTTATTATCAAGGACTCATAGGGCGAATCGCTCTGGAACTGAAATCGGAATACTCACTGACATTTTCCCCTCTCCGAAAGTCTGAAAAATGATGGAAAAATGACTAAGTCGAGAATAAAATTTTTTAAACTTTTTTCAATTTTACACCTGTGGGATATACGTTCTACACACACACATTTGGAACTCTCCTGGGGTACCCTCACACATCTTATTCCCTCATTTAATGTATATTTTCACCAAAAAGTGCAGTTTTCAAAAATTCTGAAAATTGGCTGAAAACTACTAAATATCAAGGACTCATCGGGCGAATCACTCTGTAACTGAAATCGGAATGCCTACTGACATTTTCCCCTCTCCGAAAGTCTGAAAAATGATGGAAAAATGACTAAGTCGAAAAAAAAAAAGTGAAAACTTTTTTCAATTTTACCCCCGTGGGATATATATTCTGCCCACACACATTTGGAACTCTCCTGGGGTACCCTCACACATATTATTCCCTCATTTAATGGATATTTTCACCAAAAGTGAAGTTTTCAAAAAATCTGAAAATTGTCTGAAAACGACATAATATCAAGGACTCATCGGGCGAATCGCTCTGGAACTGAAATCGGAATGCTCACTTACATTTTCCCCTCTCCGAAAGTCTGAAAAAGGATGGAAAAATGACTAAGTCCAAAAAAATTTTTTAAACTTTTTTCAATTTTACCCCCATGGGATATATATTCTACCCACACACATTTGGAACTCTACTGGGGTACCCTCACACATATTATTCCCTCATTTAATGGATATTTTCACCAAAAAGTGAAGTTTTCAAAAAGTCAGAAAATTGGCTGAAAACGACTTATTATCAAGGACTCATCGGGCGAATCGCTCTGGAACTGAAATCGGAATGCTCACTGACATTTTCCCCTCTCCGAAAGTCTGAAAAATGCTGGAAAAATGACTAAGTCCAAAAAAATTTTTTAAACTTTTTTCAATTTTACCCCCGTGGGATATATATTCTACCCACACACATTTGGAACTCTACTGGGGTACCCTCACACATATTATTCCCTCATTTAATGGATATTTTCACCAAAAAGTGAAGTTTTCAAAAAGTCAGAAAATTAGCTGAAAACGACTTAACATCAAGGACTCATCGGGCGAATCGCTCTTGAACTGAAATCGGAATGCTCACTGACATTTTCCCCTCTCCAAAACTCTGAAAAATGATGGAAAAATGATTAAGTCGAAAAAAAAATGTTAAACTTTTTTCAATTTTACCCCCGTGGGATATATATTCTACCCACACACATTTGGAACTCTACTGGGGTACCCTCACACATATTATTCCCTCATTTAATGGATACTTTCACCAAAAAGTGAAGTTTTCAAAAAGTCAGAAAATTGGCTGAAAACGACTTAATATCAAGGACTCATCGGGCGAATCGCTCTGGAACTGAAATCGGAATGCTCAGACATTTTCCCCTCTCCAAAACTCTGAAAAATGATGGAAAAATGACTAAGTCGAAAAAAAATTTTTAAGAACTTTTTTCAATTTTACCCCCGTGGGATATATATTCTGCCCACACACATTTGGAACTCTCCTGGGGTACCCTCACACATATTATTCCCTCATTTAATGGATATTTTCATCAAAAGTGAAGTTTTAAAAAACCTGAAAATTGGCTGAAAACGACGTATTATCAAGGACTCATTGGGCGAATCGCTCTGGAACTGAAATCGGAATGCTCACTGACATTTTCCCCTCTCCGAAAGTCTGAAAAATGATGGAAAAATGACTAAGTCCAAAAAAAATTTTTAAACTTTTTCCAATTTTACCCCCGTGGAATATATATTCTACCCACACACATTTGGAACTCTCCTGGGGTACCCTCACACATATTATTCCCTCATTTAATGGATATTTTCACCAAAAAGTGAAGTTTTCAAAAAGTCAGGAAATTGGCTGAAAACGACTTAATATCAAGGACTCATCTGACGAATCACTCTGGAACTGAAATCGGAATACTCACTAACATTTTCCCCTCTCCGAAAGTCTGAAAAATGATGGAAAAATGACTAAGTCGAAAAAAAAAATTTTTAAACTTTTTTCAATTTTACCCCCGTGGGATATACATTCTACCCACACACATTTGGAACTCTCCTGGGGTACACTCACACATATTATTCCCTCATTTAATGGATATTTTCACCAAAAAGAGAAGTTTTCAAAAAGTCAGAAAATTGGCTGAAAACGACTTAATATCAAGGACTCATCGGGCGAATCGCTCTGGAACTGAAATCGGAATGCTCACTGACATTTTCCCCTCTCCAAAACTCTGAAAAATGCTGGAAAAATGACTAAGTCGAAAAAAAAATTTTTTAAACTTTTTTCAATTTTACCCCCGTGGGATATATATTCTACCCACACACATTTGGAACTCTACTGGGGTACCCTCACACATATTATTCCCTCATTTAATGGATATTTTCACCAAAAAGTGAAGTTTTCAAAAAGTCAGAAAATTGGCTGAAAACGACTTATTATCAAGGACTCATCGGGCGAATCGCTCTGGAACTGAAATCGGAATGCTCACTGACATTTTCTCCTTTCCGAAAGTCTGAAAAATGATGGAAAAATGATTAAGTCGAAAAAAAAAATTTTTAAACTTTTTTCAATTTTACCCCCGTGGGATATATATTCTACCCACACACATTTGGAACTCTCCTGGGGTACCCTCACACATATTATTCCCTCATTTAATGGATATTTTCACCAAAAAGTGGTTTTCAAAATGTCTGAAAATTGGCTGAAAACGACTTAATATCAAGGACTCATCTGACGAATCACTCTGGAACTGAAATCGGAATACTCACTAACATTTTCCCCTCTCCGAAAGTCTGAAAAATGATGGAAAAATGACTAAGTCGAAAAAAAATTTTTTTTTAACTTTTTTCAATTTTACCCCCGTGGGATATACATTCTACCCACACACATTTGGAACTCTCCTGGGGTACACTTACACATATTATTCCCTCATTTAATGGATATTTTCACCAAAAAGTGAAGTTTTCAAAAAGTCAGAAAATTGGCTGAAAACGACTTAATATCAAGGACTCATCGGGCGAATCGCTCTGGAACTGAAATCGGAATGCTCACTGACATTTTCCCCTCTCCGAAAGTCTGAAAAATGATGGAAAAATGACTAAGTCCAAAAAAATCTTTTTTAAACTTTTTTCAATTTTACCCCTGTGGGATATATATTCTACCCACACACATTTGTAACTCTACTGGGGTACCCTCACACATATTATTCCTTCATTTAATGGATATTTTCACCAAAAAGTGAAGTTTTCAAAAAGTCAGAAAATTGGCTGAAAACGACTTATTATTAGAGATGAGCGTTGTTCTACTCGAACTGTTCGCCAATCTCAAATTCGAGCTGTTTTGGGCGGTGTTCGAGCCGGTCGGCGAACACGAACAATTTGAGAAAAATTCGGCTGTTCGAGGTTATGTTCGATAACTGTTCGTGCACCAAAATCATAACTGGATTTTTTCTCAGTAATGATGAAAATTAATGTTAATACGCAGTTTGAGTGTACAGCGGGGCGGGGGGAGGGACAGGGGATGGATCTCTGCAGGAACAATGAAGATCTCCATTTTTTTTTCTCTTTCCCGCATTTGCAGTGGGGAGGTGCAATCTGTCAGCCTATCAGCAGCGCACACACGGAGCGAAGTGCTTTTTTTCACACAAGCAAGGGCATGTGTGATTGGCAGTGTATGTCACATGTCCTTGCCCTATAAGACCAAGCCATTTTCCCCGTCGCCACCATTTTCTCACTGCTGCAGCTGCGTGTTAGACGGCACCGCTGTTGCTGTGTGCGCTATACCTTGTTAATTTCAAGCCAATTTTCGCACAAATATACAGATAGCTTGGGAGTAGGGAATAGTTGTGATTGCAGTCCTTTTAAGGACTAGGTTACAGCATTTCCTACGACTTTTATCAGGCAGGTCTGTGCTCTTAAATAGATAGATTGTGGGAGTAAAGACTAATTGTAATTGGAGTCCTTTTCAGGACTAGGTTACATCAGTTCCTATCAGTTTTTGCCAGGCAGGTCTGTGCCAGTGCTGTGCAAGTTTTTTTCACAGCATTTGGCTGAATCTAGCAAAGCTAATCCTTTTTGGCCTATTGCAGAGTGTGTTAGTCAGTGGAGTAGCCTATCTGTGTTGCAAGATATACCACCTGTGCATAGAATACCAATTTTTTTACTGCACCTAGTGAAGTAAAATCTTTTGGGCATAGCATCATTCTATTAGTCCATCTATACTGACCTCCATCAGGTTGCAAACTGAATATAATTTTTTTCTGCATCTAGCTCTGAAAAAATATTTGGGCTTCTAGCGGTGTGTGGGACTTGGTCTATTAGTCCATCTATACTGACCTCCATCAGGTTGCAAATTAAAAATAATTTTTTTCTGCATCTAGCTCTGAAAAAATATTTGGGCTTCTAGCAGTGTGTGGGACTTGGTCTATTAGTCCATCTATACTGACCTCCATCAGGTTGCAAATTAAAAATATTTTTTTTCTGCATCTAGCTCTGAAAAAATATTTGGGCTTCTAGCAGTGTGTGGGACTTGGTCTATTAGTCCATCTATACTGACCTCCATCAGGTTGCAAATTAAAAATAATTTTTTTCTGCATCTAGCTCTGAAAAAATATTTGGGCTTCTAGCAGCGTGTGGGACTTGTTCTATTAGTCCATCTATACTGACCTCCATCAGGTTGCAAATTAAAAATAATTTTTTTCTGCATCTAGCTCTGAAAAAATATTTGGGCTTCTAGCAGTGTGTGGGACTTGGTCTATTAGTCCATCTATACTGACCTCCATCAGGTTGCAAATTAAAAATAATTTTTTTCTGCATCTAGCTCTGAAAAAATATTTGGGCTTCTAGCAGTGTGTGGGACTTGGTCTATTAGTCCATCTATACTGACCTCCATCAGGTTGCAAATTGAATAAAAAAATTTTCTGCATCTAGCTCTGAAAAAATATTTGGGCTTCTAGCAGTGTGTGGGACTTGGTCTATTAGTCCATCTATACTGACCTCCATCAGGTTGCAAATTGAATAAAAAAATTTTCTGCATCTAGCTCTGAAAAAATATTTGGGCTTCTAGCGGTGTGTGGGACTTGGTCTATTAGTCCATCTATACTGACCTCCATCAGGTTGCAAATTAAAAATAATTTTTTTCTGCATCTAGCTCTGAAAAAATATTTTTGCTTCTAGCAGTGTGTGGGACTTGGTCTATTAGTCCATCTATACTGACCTCCATCAGGTTGCAAATTAAAAATAATTTTTTTCTGCATCTAGCTCTGAAAAAATATTTGGGCTTCTAGCAGTGTGTGGGACTTGGTCTATTAGTCCATCTATACTGACCTCCATCAGGTTGCAAATTAAAAATAATTTTTTTCTTCATTTATCTCTGAAAAAATATTTGGGCTTCTAGCAGCGTGTGGGACTTGTTCTATTAGTCCATCTATACTGACCTCCATCAGGTTGCAAATTAAAAATATTTTTTTTCTGCATCTAGCTCTGAAAAAATATTTGGGCTTCTAGCAGTGTGTGGGACTTGGTCTATTAGTCCATCTATACTGAGCTCCATCAGGTTGCAAATTAAAAATAATTTTTTTCTGCATCTAGCTCTGAAAAAATATTTGGGCTTCTAGCAGTGTGTGGGACTTGGTCTATTAGTCCATCTATACTGACCTCCATCAGGTTGCAAATTAAAAATAATTTTTTTCTTCATTTATCTCTGAAAAAATATTTGGGCTTCTAGCAGCGTGTGGGACTTGTTCTATTAGTCCATCTATACTGACCTCCATCAGGTTGCAAATTAAAAATAATTTTTTTCTGCATCTAGCTCTGAAAAAATATTTGGGCTTCTAGCAGTGTGTGGGACTTGGTCTATTAGTCCATCTATACTGACCTCCATCAGGTTGCAAATTAAAAATAATTTTTTTCTGCATCTAGCTCTGAAAAAATATTTGGGCTTCTAGCAATGTGTGGGACTTGGTCTATTAGTCCATCTATACTGACCTCCATCAGGTTGCAAATTGAATAAAAAAAATTTCTGCATCTAGCTCTGAAAAAATATTTGGGCTTCTAGCAGTGTGTGGGACTTGGTCTATTAGTCCATCTATACTGACCTCCATCAGGTTGCAAATTGAATAAAAAAATTTTCTGCATCTAGCTCTGAAAAAATATTTGGGCTTCTAGCGGTGTGTGGGACTTGGTCTATTAGTCCATCTATACTGACCTCCATCAGGTTGCAAATTAAAAATAATTTTTTTCTGCATCTAGCTCTGAAAAAATATTTGGGCTTCTAGCAGTGTGTGGGACTTGGTCTATTAGTCCATCTATACTGACCTCCATCAGGCTGCAAATTAAAAATAATTTTTTTCTGCATCTAGCTCTGAAAAAATATTTGGGCTTCTAGCAGTGTGTGGGACTTGGTCTATTAGTCCATCTATACTGACCTCCATCAGGTTGCAAATTAAAAATAATTTTTTTCTTCATTTATCTCTGAAAAAATATTTGGGCTTCTAGCAGCGTGTGGGACTTGTTCTATTAGTCCATCTATACTGACCTCCATCAGGTTGCAAATTAAAAATAATTTTTTTCTGCATCTAGCTCTGAAAAAATATTTGGGCTTCTAGCAGTGTGTGGGACTTGGTCTATTAGTCCATCTATACTGAGCTCCATCAGGTTGCAAATTAAAAATAATTTTTTTCTGCATCTAGCTCTGAAAAAATATTTGGGCTTCTAGCAGTGTGTGGGACTTGGTCTATTAGTCCATCTATACTGACCTCCATCAGGTTGCAAATTAAAAATTATTTTTTTCTGCATCTAGCCCAGCCAATAGTTTTGGCCTAATACCACAGTTTGGCCACTCAGCTCTGCTCGGTTACCATCCATTGTTTTTTTGTGCAAACAACTCCAGAGTTGTGAATTAGTTAACCACCAAAATGAGTGGAAAAAGGCCTGCTGCTGGTGGAAAGGGGAATAGGCGTGTTGGGAAGGGGAAAAAAGGTTGTGTCCGTGGGGTAGGTGCAGAAGAAAGACCATCTTCCAGCCAAACTAAAATGTCTACTTCTTTTAGCGGACAATGTGATAAGATCCCTTTCTTACGGCCACGCCCATCGCTACAAATTCCAGATGAGGCACAAAAGCAGCAGGTGCTTCAACGGATATCAAGTGCTCCTTTAAGTGGGCTCTCCTCCACATCAACTTCAACATCACAAATACTCCAGTCCTCAAAGGTGTCACCCAAATCGCACTTGCTTCCTCACAGCTCCCAAATCTCCAGCTGCCCGTCTGAGTATGAGGTAGAACAGATGGTTGAGTCTGCAGAGCTGTTTACTCATACTATAGCCTGGGAATCAGAGGTCGACTCCAGCGCTTCTGTGAATCCAGACGAGGAAATGATCTGCACTGATGCCCAGAATCTTTATGAGTCGGATCCAGGACCAGACGCAGAAGGTTCTGACCATAATGTAGACCCTCATTCCCAAACTGTAACTCCTGTTGGTGGAGACAATGAGGAAGACGATGATAAGACTCAAATACCTGATTGGAGCGACAACTTTAGTTTTTTGTCAGGGCAGGAACAGGTTGGCTCTGAGGACGACGGGTGTGATAACGCACAGGGTGATGATGATGAGGTCGGAGATCCCACTTACTGTCAACCCACAGTCAGCCAAGAGATGAGGTCAGCAGAGGAGGTGGAGGAAGATGCTAGTGACGACGAGGTCAGGTTGCGCCTTCCTGGACAGAGACGTAGTACTGGAAGCACGTCAACAACTGCATCCTCAAACACAACTCTGCCTCTCACCACAAGTCGTGGTGGCTCTTCAGGTCGCATGGGTGCTAAGCCTTGCATAGCCTGGGCATTTTTTCAGATCGATAAAGATGACCCAACTCGTGTTATCTGTAACATTTGTCAGCAAAAGCTAAGTAGAGGCCAAAAAATACATAGTTTGAGTACTTCATGCATGAACCGGCACATGGACATGAAGCATAAGTTGCAGTGGGAAGCTCAGTGTGCTACAATGCGGCCTAGCCGGCCGGGCCAATCACCGTCTGCCATATCTTGTGCATCCGCGGCCTCTTCATCCTCTGTGACTGGGGGGACAGCAGTCACACCTGTTTTGGGGCGCAGACCTGCCACCTCTTTACCCGCAACAGCCAGCGTGATTGGCAGGTCATCATTTTCTTTGGAGGTGGTAACACCAGCTGGTGTTGAGCGCTGTCCGACATCGATAGCACCACCTTTGGATCAAGGCAACCTAACATGTCCGCCTGCATCTTCCTCACAGACCGGCAGTTTGCCGGGGACACCCTTATCAACCCCGTCTAAGCACAATAGCCAGCCCTCGGTCCCTCAGATGTGGACAAGTAAAAGACCATTTCCTCCTAGCCATGAGAAAGCTAAGAGGTTGAATTTCACCATCTGCAAGCTCTTGGCTACAGAAATGCTGCCTTTCCGCCTGGTGGACACAGAGGATTTTCGAGACCTTATGTCCGTCGCAGTGCCCCAGTACCAGATGCCCAGTCGGCACTACTTCTCAAAGAAAGGTGTGCCTGCGCTCCACCAGCATGTCGCACACAACATCACCGCTTCTTTGATAAACTCTGTGTGTGACAGGGTGCATTTCACCACAGACACTTGGACGAGTAGGCATGGACAGGGGCGTTACATGTCGCTGACTGGGCACTGGGTAACTATGGTGACAGCAGGACAAGGGGCTGCTGTCCAAGTCTTGCCATCCCCACGAGTTGTGCGTCAATCCTCTTTATGTCAAAGTTCCTCCACTGCTTCTGCCTCCTCAACCTCCTCTCGGTCTTCCACCTGCACCCAAAGCCTGTCTGGTCATGCCACAAGCTTTCTAACTGCGCAGAAGGGATCCTGCACACCTCCTTACTATGCTGGCAGTAGGGCTCAACGTCATCAGGCGGTTTTTACATTGAAATGTCTGGGAAATGTGAGTCACACAGCTGAGGAGTTGTGGTCAGCTCTGGAGAACCAATTTCATGAATGGTTGTCTCCACTGGACCTGAAACCAGGGAAGGCCGTGTGCGACAATGCTGCAAACCTGGGTGCGGCCCTTCGCCGGGGCAATGTCACACACGTGCCTTGTATGGCTCACGTGTTGAACCTGGTTGTCCAGCAATTTTTAGCCCACTATCCCAGACTAAATGGCCTTCTGCAGAGGGCACGGTCGCTGTGTGCTCACTTCCGCCGTTCGCATCCCGCAGCTCAGCGACTTACATCTCTACAGAAGTCGTTGGGCCTGCCACTTCACCGGCTAAAATGCGATGTGCCTACCCGGTGGAATTCAACTCTGCACATGTTGCAGCGACTGTGGCAGCACCGACAAGCCCTGGTGCAATACGTTCTGACTTATAGCCTGGGCCAACGAGATTCAGAGGTGGGGCAAATCACGCTGGAGGAGTGGTCTCAGATCAGGAACCTATGCACCCTTCTGCACAGTTTTGAAATGGCGACGAAGATGTTTAGTGCTGACGATGCCATTATCAGCATGACTATTCCGGTGATTTACATGCTGGAGCACATGTTAAACAGAATTCGGAGTCAGGTGGTGGCACAAGAGGAGGTGGAGGAAGTAGAGGAGGAGGAGTTGTATGCGGAAGGGCTAACATCTGCAAGGTCCAGACGGTCGGCAGCACCAAGGTGGCAGGCATGTGAGGGTGGGGGAGATGGTTTTACCAGGGCGCATGGTAGCAGCCAAACTAGTGAGGAAGGTGCAGGAGCCCAGGAAGAAGTGGAGGACGAACTGATGGAAGACTCATCAGATGAGGGAGACCTTGATCACATTTCTGTTGTGCGAGGTTGGGGGGAGAGGACAGAGGAAGGAAGCATGATTGTTACCTCGCCACCAACACAACAGGGACTTGGTGCTCCTGGATGCGCAACACACATGAGTGCCTTCTTGCTGCACTACCTGCAACATGACCCTCGAATTGTGAGAATTAGAAATAATCCTGACTACTGGGTTGCCACACTGTTAGATCCCCGGTACAAAAGTAAATTTGCAGAAATTATTCCTGCCATAGAAAGGGATGCACGCATGCAGGAGTATCAGCAGAGACTGTTGCAGAATCTTACATGTGCTTTTCCACAAAATACCAGTGGTGCACGTAGTGAATCTCACAGTTCCAACTTGCCAACCGTGGGACCGTCAAGTGTTCAGCACTCAAACTGTAACAGAACCACAGTATCTGCTGGTAACATCAATTTTGCGGAATCATTTCACCACTTTTTTAGCCCATCCTTTGCAAGGCCACAGGAGACAAGAAGTCTGACACATAGTCAACGCCTAGAGACGATGGTACAGGAGTATCTCCAAGTAAACATTGAAGCCACGACTGTGTCACTGGACCCTTGCTCTTTTTGGGCTTCCAATCTGGATAAATGGCCGGAGCTAGCCACTTACGCCTTGGAGATCTTGTCATGCCCCGCAGCCAGTGTTCTGTCTGAACGTGTGTTCAGCGCTGCTGGTGGTGTGCTGACAGATAAGCGCACGCGGCTCTCCACTGATAATGTAGACAGACTCACGTTCATAAAGATGAACAAATCATGGATCCGAAACGACTTTTCTACCCCTGTGTCATCCTGGGGAGAGTAAAAGCTTGATGATTGGTTAAAATCACCCTACCAACCGTTTTAAGCTTTCAAATTACTAATCATGTTTATCTGTATCTTGACTGGAAAATAATTTGGGCTTTGTAGCAGTGTGCAGCACTGATCCTATTAGGCCATCTATAATAAGCTTCACCAGATTTAAAATTAAAAATAATTTTTAGCTGCATCTAGCCCGGAAAATAATTTTGGGGCTCCGAGATGCGCAAGACACATAAGTGCCTTCTTGCTGCACTACCTGCAGCATGACCCTCATATTGTCAGAATTCGAAGTAATCATGACTACTGGGTTGCCACACTCTTAGATCCCCCAAACTTTTCGATCAACCTTTTCATTTTAATAAAGACCAAAAAAATGGTCATTTTTGAAATTATAAGCATTAGCAGGTTGTTAGAAACTGAAATCAAACAGTTTTCAACTCAAAACTTTATTCTAGGTGATGTTACATTTTCACATAGGACCCCTTGTTCGAAAGGAGCTTCTGAACTCTCTCGTCCATTGAATTTGTCAGGTTTTGGATGGTTTCTGCTTCAATTGTTTTGCATGAGGACAGAATACCCTCCCAGAGCTGTTGCTTAGATGTGAACTGCCTCCCGCCATCATAGACACTCCTTTTAATGATGCTCCAAAGGTTCTGAATGGGGTAGAGGTCAGGGGAGCATGGGGGTCACACCATAAGTTTGTCCCCTTTTATGCCCATATCAGCCAGAGATGCAGATGTTTTATGTGCAGCATGAGATGGTGCATTATCATGCAGAAAAATGATCTTGCTGTGAAATACACGGTTCTTCTTCTTGAACCATGGCAGGAAGTGCTGTTTGAGAAAATCCACATACATTATGGAGTTCATCTTTAGCGCCTTCAGGGATCCTAAAGGGGCCGACAATCTCTCTCCCCATGATTCCAGCCCAAAACATTACTCCACCTCCTCCTTGTTGGCGCTGTACGCTGTAGCCGTGTTTGCGTGGGGTGTCCATCAACCAGCCATCCTCCACTCCATTCATCTGGACCATCGAGCGCCGCACGGCACTCATCCGTGAACAAAACAGTTTTGAAATCAGTCTTCATGTAATGTTTGGCCCACTGGAGCCGTTTCTGCTTGTGTGAAGTGGATAGAGGAGGTCGACAGGATGGCATATGCACAGCTGCAAACCTCTGAAGGACCCTGCATCTTGTTGTTCGGGGGACGTTGGAGGCACAAGCAGCTTCAAAAACTTGTCTGCTGCTATGACAAGGCTTTTTTGCCGCTGCTGTTTCAACCTGACGTAATTGCCTGTAGGAAAGAGTCCTCAATTTGCCCTTATCAGCACGCACACGTGTGTACTGTGAATCAGCTACATACTTCTTGATTGCCAAGACACTTCATCCTGATCATCGCACAATGTTGATTGTAGTCATGCCTTGACCTAAACACTCCACAATTTGTTGCTTCTCAGCAGCCGACACATCCTTTTTCTTTCCCATTTTGGCAGAAAATGTAGGCTGCTTAATAATGTGAGAGAGCCTTCTTAAGTAGTCTTGCCTTTCATTGGACACACCTGCCAAACTAATTAGCACAGGTGTCTGAAATTGCTTACAGTGATATAAAGAGCCCTGACACACATCACCATCAATGAGTTTAACTGACAAACAAACAAATTCTTCCCTTATCACTCCTAAACACTTTTTGCATAATAATTTGGAACGCGGTGTACATGTGCTTTTCCACAAAACACCAGTGGTTCACGTAGTGAATCTTACAGTTCTAACTTGCCAACCGTGGTCTGTATGGAATTGTTCAATAAAGGGCCCAAAATTAAGATAACATAGATGGGAGAGGTCTCTATGAATAGGAATTCCTAAGTATTTGATACCCTGTGAGGGCCAGGCAAAGGGAAAGTTGGACTGGATGGAATCCTATATGGATTTAGGGAGGGAGACATCGAGGGCCTCAGACTTCGCTGCATTGATTTAAAAATTTTACCATGTAACAAAGTGATCTATTTCAGCCATAACAGCAGGGATGGATATATGTGATTGAGTGATATATACTAGGACATCATCAGCAAATAGAGAGCACTTGTACTCGGTGCCTCCCACCTCAATCCACCTAATATTGGGGTTATGGCGAATTGATGAGAGCAGGTGCTCCGTCACTAGGATGTATAAGAGAGGGGACAGAGGACATTCCTGCCTTGTCCCATTGGTGATTGTGAAAGGTGATGAAAATGTTCTGACGCACCCCCTGGGCCTTGGGACACCCGGAGCCGGACACTTTTTGGTGGATGCTGGTGGTTGTAGTCTTCGTGGCGGCGATCCGGTTCCGTGGCTCAGGGCGGTCAAACCAGTGGCGGAACTATTTATGTGGTTTTGATGTTTAAATGTCCGACTACGCCACCCGTGGATTGCGGTCAGAGTGAACCGCCGCTACAGGGCAGACCGCTAAGGCTGGTGTTGTGGGTGCAGCAGAGCGTAGCATAACTCCCCACGGGAGGAGTATAGCCTCAGGGCAGTGTATGCGGAGGATGGGGGTGATGGTGCAGGGCAGCAGCAGTAACGACACGGAGTCAGTGATGCAGTTCAGGGCCTTTACTCACAGTTCTTATTATCCAGACCACGTCTGCAGGTAACGGCTGCCCACGTCGTACTGTGCTCACCAGGTGAGGGGCTCAGACAACTCCCAGATAACTTTGGAGCGCTTCACAGGACCCCCTTTGTGTGTCCTTTGTCTGGCCTTTCTTACCAACACTTCTGTCCGGCTGCCTCTGGCCTCCTCTTGGTAAACTTGGCGCCAGTTTCCCTGACCCTATGTGGTGCCTTCCTAGCGGGTGGAGCAAGGGGCTGCGCCACATAAAATGTCAGAGCCTCCGGTTTCTAGCTGAGGGTCGTTTCCTGCCTCCACTAGTTCGGGGACCGGTCTCCCCCTTTGGCCTGACCCCTCCACGCAGGTGGATTCGGGCGTGCGGTGGCGACTCGCCCGTCCGCACCCCTGGGATCCCTTCATTCCTCGTTCCTGGAGCCTTCTCCGCTCCTCTTCCTTCCTTCTCCCTCTTGCAGGCCTGGGCCTCTGTTACTAGGCCCGCCTCCGGAGCAGAGCTCATGCAGAGCCCCTGCTCCCTGCCACTTCTGCTCAGACTTCTCTGCACTGAACTAAGATGGTGCCCACCTTTTATACTCCCTTCTCAATGCACCCAGGAACTGCTTCCTCCCTGCTCCTGCACTGCAGGGTTCCCCTTCCTCAGTGTTCCCTCCCCCCACTCCAGCCATGGACAGGGACTGTCGTGCCCATCTCAGGGGCATATTGGTCGCCCTGCCCCACGGCAATGTGGTGTAATGCATGCAGGTGTTGGGTCCTGATCCACACTCCATCCTTATCTGAGAGTGAGATATCACACCTCTGGGTGAGGTGCAATACGTCTGTAGCAACCGAGCCCTCGGTGCTACAGTTCCATTTATCTTCAGCCTAGGTGACGTATTGTGATACAGGGCCGTGATTTTGGCTATAAAAGGGTCCCCTAGACCCCTACCCCAAGCTTTTTAAGAGAATCATATATGGCGTGCCAGGAGACTCTATGGAATGCTTTCTCAGCATCCAACGAGAGTATCTACTTACAAATTTTTAACTGCATCTAGCCCAGGAAATACTTTGTGCCTAGTAGCAGTGTCTGCTAGTCAGCGGATTATCCCGGCTGTTAAGCAAGCTACACCACCTGTAGTTTGGACACTTAATTTTTTCAAAGGAAATGCTTCGGGACCACGGGATACTTAGTGAAGAGCATCAGGAGGCACCCCAAGGCATAGGGGCTGGGACTGGCACTAGGATGCCTTGCGGTGGACAGCCGAGCTCGATCCTTATAAAAGCTTTTTAACTGCAGCAGCTTTAGTGGACGCTACTGGAGCTGGAATTACGCGGCTGCTGGCATGAGACTTGCCCTCCAATAGATCCTTGTAAATGGATTTAAAGTGTATTCATTCAAATTAGAGGGACAATTTAAATTAAAAAGCTTAGAGCTGCCTCCACCACAGGGGGGCTCTCTCGACCCACCAGCGGACAGGCACCAGTATTGGGAGAGGGGGGCTGGCCGTCAGGGTTCACCGCGGCTCTGGCACAAACCCGGCGACACGGAGGTGGCATGGGCAGGAGCGGACTGGCCGTCTCGGCTTCTCACTTTTTGGATTTTAGAAGGGCATGGCATGTCTATATCTGTGTCTCCCCCTCCTTTTACTCCTCCACCTCTTTTCTTTTCGCATGACTATATGTACTTGTCACTTTTCCATGTGTTAGTTGTGTCTTCTGAGCAGTTTGTCAGCTTTTGGACACCTTTGAAGGTGTTTTCTATGTGTTTCTATGTGTTTTTGTTTGCCTGCCATTGGTTTTAACGGTGTTCGAAGGTGTTCGACGAACAGTTCGACGAACAGTTCGGCGAACACACGGGTGTTCGACGAACCGAACCGAACTCGAACACTACGGGGGTGGCTCAACACTACTCATCGGGTGAATCACTCTGGAACTGAAATCGGAATACTCACTGACATTTTCCCCTCTCTGAAAGTCTGAAAAATGATGGAAAAATGACTAAGTCCAAAAAAAATTTTTTTTAACTTTTTTCAATTTTACCCCCGTGGGATATATATTCTACCCACACACATTTGGAACTCTACTGGGGTACCCTCACACATATTATTCCCTCATTTAATGGATATTTTCACCAAAAAGTGAAGTTTTCAAAAAGTCAGAAAATTGGCTGAAAACGACTTATTATCAAGGACTCATCGGGCGAATCGCTCTGAAACTGTAATCGGAATGCTCAGACATTTTCCCCTCTCCAAAACTCTGAAAAATGATGGAAAAATGACTAAGTCGAAAAAAAAATTTTAAGAACTTTTTTCAATTTTACCCCCGTGGGATATATATTCTGCCCACACACATTTGGAACTCTCCTGGGGTACCCTCACACATATTATTCCCTCATTTAATGGATATTTTCACCAAAAGTGAAGATTTAAAAAATCTGAAAATTGGCTGAAAACGACTTATTATCAAGGATTCATCGGGCGAATCGCTCTGGAACTGAAATCGGAATGCTCACTGACATTTTCCCCTCTCCGAAAGTCTGAAAAATGATGGAAAAATGATTAAGTCGAAAAAAAAAATTTTTAAACTTTTTTCAATTTTACCCCCGTGGGATATATATTCTACCCACACACATTTGGAACTCTCCTGGGGTACCCTCACACATATTATTCCCTCATTTAATGGATATTTTCACCAAAAAGTGGTTTTCAAAATGTCAGAAAATTGGCTGAAAACGACTTAATATCAAGGACTCATCTGACGAATCACTCTGGAACTGAAATCGGAATACTCACTAACATTTTCCCCTCTCCGAAAGTCTGAAAAATGATGGAAAAATGACTAAGTCGAAAAAAAAATTTTTTTTAACTTTTTTCAATTTTACCCCCGTGGGATATACATTCTACCCACACACATTTGGAACTCTCCTGGGGTACACTTACACATATTATTCCCTCATTTAATGGATATTTTCACCAAAAAGTGAAGTTTTCAAAAAGTCAGAAAATTGGCTGAAAACGACTTAATATCAAGGAGTCATCGGGCGAATCGCTCTGGAACTGAAATCGGAATGCTCACTGACATTTTCCCCTCTCCGAAAGTCTGAAAAATGATGGAAAAATGACTAAGTCCAAAAAAATCTTTTTTAAACTTTTTTCAATTTTACCCCTGTGGGATATATATTCTACCCACAGACATTTGGAACTCTACTGGGGTACCCTGACACATATTATTCCTTCATTTAATGGATATTTTCACCAAAAAGTGAAGTTTTCAAAAAGTCAGAAAATTGGCTGAAAACGACTTATTATCAAGGACTCATCGGGCGAATCGCTCTGGAACTGAAATCGGAATGCTCAGACATTTTCCCCTCTCCAAAACTCTGAAAAATGATGGAAAAATGACTAAGTTGAAAAAAAAATTTTAAGAACTTTTTTCAATTTTACCCCCGTGGGATATATATTCTGCCCACACACATTTGGAACTCTCCTGGGGTACCCTCACACATATTATTCCCTCATTTAATGGATATTTTCACCAAAAGAGAAGTTTTAAAAAATCTGAAAATTGGCTGAAAACGACTTATTATCAAGGACTCATCGGGCGAATCGCTCTGGAACTGAAATCGGAATGCTCACTGACATTTCCCCCTCTCCGAAAGTCTGAAAAATGATGGAAAAATGACTAAGTCCAAAAAATTTTTTTTAACTTTTTTCAATTTTACACCCGTGGGATATATATTCTACCCACGCACATTTGGAAGTCTCCTGGGGTACCCTCACACATATTATTCCCTCATTTAATGGATATTTTCACCAAAAAGTGAAGTTTTCAAAAAGTCAGAAAATTGGCTGAAAACGACTTAATATCAAGGACTCATCTGACGAATCACTCTGGAACTGAAATCGGAATACTCACTAACATTTTCCCCTCTCCGTAAGTCTGAAAAATGATGGAAAAATGACTAAGTCGAAAAAAAAATTTTTTAAACTTTTTTCAATTTTACCCCCGTGGGATATACATTCTACCCACACACATTTGCAACTCTCTTGGGGTACACTCACACATATTATTCCCTCATTTAATGGATATTTTCACCAAAATGAGAAGTTTTCAAAAAGTTAGAAAATTGGCTGAAAACGACTTAATATCAAGGACTCATCGGGCGAATCGCTCTGGTCCTGAAATCGGAATGCTCACTGACATTTTCCCCTCTCCAAAACTCTGAAAAATGATGGAAAAATTACTAAGTCGAAAAAAATTTTTAAGAACTATTTTCAATTTTACCCCCGTGGGATATATATTCTGCCCACACACATTTGGAACTCTCCTGGGGTACCCTCACACATATTATTCCCTCATTTAATGGATATTTTCACCAAAAGTGAAGTTTTAAAAACCTGAAAATTGGCTGAAAACGACGTATTATCAAGGACTCATCGGGCGAATCGCTCTGGAACTGAAATCGGAATGCTTACTGACATTTTCCCCTCTCCGAAAGTCTGAAAAATGATGGAAAAATGACTAAGTCCAAAAATTTTTTTTAAACTTTTTTCAATTTTACCCCTGTGGGATATATATTCTACCCACACACATTTGGAACTCTACTGGGGTACCCTCACACATTTTATTCCCTCATTTAATGGATATTTTCACCAAAAAGTGAAGTTTTCAAAAAGTCAGAAAATTGGCTGAAAACGACTTAATATCAAGGACTCATCGAGCGAATCGCTCTGGAACTGAAATCGGAATGCTCACTGACATTTTCCACCCTTCGAAAGTCTGAAAAATGATGGAAAAATGACTAAGTCGAAAAAAAAATTTTTTAAACTTTTTTCAATTTTACTCCCGTGGGATATATATTCTACCCACACACATTTGGAACTCTCCTGGGGTACACTCACACATATTATTCCCTCATTTAATGGATATTTTCACCAAAAAGAGAAGTTTTCAAAAAGTCAGAAAATTGGCTGAAAACGACTTAATATCAAGGACTCATCGGGCGAATCGCTCTGGTCCTGAAATCGGAATGCTCACTGACATTTTCCCCTCTCCAAAACTCTGAAAAATGATGGAAAAATGACTAAGTCGAAAAAAATTTTTTTTTAAGTTTTTTCAATTTTACCCCCGTGGGATATGTACTCTACCCACACACATTTGGAACTCTACTGGGGTACCCTCACACATATTATTCCCTCATTTAATGGATATTTTCACCAAAAAGTGAAGTTTTCAAAAAGTCAGAAAATTGGCTGAAAACGACTTATTATCAAGGACTCATCGGGCGAATCGCTCTGAAACTGAAATCGGAATGCTCAGACATTTTCCCCTCTCCAAAACTCTGAAAAATGATGGAAAAATTACTAAGTCGAAAAAAATTTTTAAGAACTATTTTCAATTTTACCCCCGTGGGATATATATTCTGCCCACACACATTTGGAACTCTCCTGGGGTACCCTCACACATATTATTCCCTCATTTAATGGATATTTTCACCAAAAGTGAAGTTTTAAAAACCTGAAAATTGGCTGAAAACGACGTATTATCAAGGACTCATCGGGCGAATCGCTCTGGAACTGAAATCGGAATGCTTACTGACATTTTCCCCTCTCCGAAAGTCTGAAAAATGATGGAAAAATGACTAAGTCCAAAAATTTTTTTTAAACTTTTTTCAATTTTACCCCTGTGGGATATATATTCTACCCACACACATTTGGAACTCTACTGGGGTACCCTCACACATTTTATTCCCTCATTTAATGGATATTTTCACCAAAAAGTGAAGTTTTCAAAAAGTCAGAAAATTGGCTGAAAACGACTTAATATCAAGGACTCATCGAGCGAATCGCTCTGGAACTGAAATCGGAATGCTCACTGACATTTTCCACCCTTCGAAAGTCTGAAAAATGATGGAAAAATGACTAAGTCGAAAAAAAAATTTTTTAAACTTTTTTCAATTTTACTCCCGTGGGATATATATTCTACCCACACACATTTGGAACTCTCCTGGGGTACACTCACACATATTATTCCCTCATTTAATGGATATTTTCACCAAAAAGAGAAGTTTTCAAAAAGTCAGAAAATTGGCTGAAAACGACTTAATATCAAGGACTCATCGGGCGAATCGCTCTGGTCCTGAAATCGGAATGCTCACTGACATTTTCCCCTCTCCAAAACTCTGAAAAATGAAGGAAAAATGACTAAGTCGAAAAAAAATTTTTTTTAAGTTTTTTCAATTTTACCCCCGTGGGATATGTACTCTACCCACACACATTTGGAACTCTCCTGGGGTACACTCACACATATTATTCCCTCATTTAATGGATATTTTCACCAAAAGTGAAGTTTTAAAAAATCTGAAAATTGGCTGAAAACGACTTATTATCAAGGATTCATCGGGCAAATCGCTCTGGAACTGAAATCGGAATGCTCACTGACATTTTCCCCTCTCCGAAAGTCTGAAAATTGATGGAAAAATGACTAAGTCGAAAAATTTTTTTTTTTTAACTTTTTTCAATTTTACCCCCGTGGGATATACATTCTACCCACACAGATTTGGTACTCTCCTGGGGTGCACTCACACATATTATTCCCTCATTTAATGGATATTTTCACCAAAATGTGAAGTTTTCAAAAAGTCAGAAAATTGGCTGAAAACGACTTAATATCAAGGACTCATCGGGCGAATCGCTCTGGAACTGAAATCGGATTGCTCACTGACATTTTCCCCTCTCCGAAAGTCTGAAAAATGATGGAAAAATGACTAAGTCCAAAAAAATTTTTTTTAAACTTTTTTCAATTTTACCCCCGTGGGATATATATTCTACCCACACACATTTGGAACTCTACTGGGGTACCCTCACACATGTTATTCCCTCATTTAATGGATATTTTCACCAAAAAGTGAAGTTTTCAAAAAGTCAGAAAATTGGCTGAAAACGACTTATTATCAAGGACTCATCGGGCGAATTGCTCTGAAACTGAAATCGGAATGCTCAGACATTTTCCCCTCTCCAAAACTCTGAAAAATGATGGAAAAATGACTAAGTCGAAAAAAATTTTTTAAGAACTTTTTTCAATTTTACCCCCGTGGGATATATATTCTGCCCACACACATTTGGAACTCTCCTGGGGTAGCCTCACACATATTATTCCCTCATTTAATGGATATTTTCACCAAAAGTAAAGTTTTAAAAAATCAGAAAATTGGCTGAAAACGACGTATTATCAAGGACTCATCGGGCGAATCGCTCTGGAACTGAAATCGGAATGCTCACTGACATTTTCCCCTCTCCGAAAGTCTGAAAAATGATGGAAAAATGACTAAGTCGAAAAAAATTTTTTTTTAACTTTTTTCAATTTTACCCCCGTGGGATATATATTCTACCCACACACATTTGGAACTCTCCTGGGGTACCCTCACACATATTATTCCCTCATTTAATGGATATTTTCACCAAAAAGTGAAGTTTTCAAAAAGTCAGAAAATTGGCTGAAAATGACTTAATATCAAGGACTCATCTGACGAATCACTCTGGAACTGAAATCGGAATACTCACTAACATTTTCCCCTCTCCGAAAGTCTGAAAAATGATGGAAAAATGACGAAGTCCAAAAAAATTTTTTAAACTTTTTTCAGTTTTACTCCCGTGGGATATATATTCTGCCCACACACATTTGGAACTCTCCTGGGGTACCCTCACACATATTATTCCCTCATTTAATGGATATTTTCACCAAAAGTGAAGTTTTAAAAAATCTGAAAATTGGCTGAAAACGACTTAATATCAAGGACTCATCTGACGAATCACTCTGGAACTGAAATCGGAATACTCACTAACATTTTCCCCTCTCTGAAAGTCTGAAAAATGATGGAAAAATGACTAAGTCGAAAAAAAATTTTTTTTAACTTTTTTCAATTTTACCCCCATGGGATATACATTCTACCCACACACATTTGGAACTCTCCTGGGGTACACTCACACATATTATTCCCTCATTTAATGGATATTTTCACCAAAAAGTGAAGTTTTCAAAAAGTCAGAAAATTGGCTGAAAACGACTTAATATCAAGGACTCATCGGGCGAATCGCTCTGGAACTGAAATCAGAATGCTCACTGACATTTTCCCCTCTCCGAAAGTCTGAAAAATGATGGAAAAATGACTAAGTCCAAAAAAATTTTTTTTAAACTTTTTTCAATTTTACCCCCGTGGGATATATATTCTACCCACACACATTTGGAACTCTACTGGGGTACCCTCACACATATTATTCCCTCATTTAATGGATATTTTCACCAAAAAGTGAAGTTTTCAAAAAGTCAGAAAATTGGCTGAAAACGACTTATTATCAAGGACTCATCGGGCGAATCGCTCTGAAACTGAAATCAGAATGCTCAGACATTTTCCCCTCTCCAAAACTCTGAAAAATGATGGAAAAATGACTAAGTCGAAAAAAAATTTTTAAGAACTTTTTTCAATTTTACCCCCGTGGGATATATATTCTGCCCACACACATTTGGAACTCTCCTGGGGTACCCTCACACATATTATTCCCTCATTTAATGGATATTTTCACCAAAAGTGAAGTTTTAAAAAATCTGAAAATTGGCTGAAAACGACTTAATATCAAGGACTCATCTAACGAATCACTCTGGAACTGAAATCGGAATACTCTCTAACATTTTCCCCTCTCCGAAAGTCTGAAAAATGATGGAAAAATGACGAAGTCCAAAAAAATTTTTTAAACTTTTTTCAGTTTTACTCCCGTGGGATATATAATCTGCCCACACACATTTGGAACTCTCCTGGGGTACCCTCACACATATTATTCCCTCATTTAATGGATATTTTCACCAAAAGTGAAGTTTTAAAAAATCTGAAAATTGGCTGAAAACGACTTAATATCAAGGACTCATCTAACGAATCACTCTGGAACTGAAATCGGAATACTCTCTAACATTTTCCCCTCTCCGAAAGTCTGAAAAATGATGGAAAAATGACTAAGTCCAAAAAAATTTTTTTTAAACTTTTTTCAATTTTACCCCCGTGGGATATATATTCTACCCACACACATTTGGAACTCTACTGGGGTACCCTCACACATGTTATTCCCTCATTTAATGGATATTTTCACCAAAAAGTGAAGTTTTCAAAAAGTCAGAAAATTGGCTGAAAACGACTTATTATCAAGGACTCATCGGGCGAATTGCTCTGAAACTGAAATCGGAATGCTCAGACATTTTCCCCTCTCCAAAACTCTGAAAAATGATGGAAAAATGACTAAGTCGAAAAAAAATTTTTAAGAACTTTTTTCAATTTTACCCCCGTGGGATATATATTCTGCCCACACACATTTGGAACTCTCCTGGGGTAGCCTCACACATATTATTCCCTCATTTAATGGATATTTTCACCAAAAGTGAAGTTTTAAAAAATCAGAAAATTGGCTGAAAACGACGTATTATCAAGGACTCATCGGGCGAATCGCTCTGGAACTGAAATCGGAATGCTCACTGACATTTTCCCCTCTCCGAAAGTCTGAAAAATGATGGAAAAATGACTAAGTCCAAAAAAATTTTTTTTAACCTTTTTTCAATTTTACCCCCGTGGGATATATATTCTACCCACACACATTTGGAACTCTACTGGGGTACCCTCACACATATTATTCCCTCATTTAATGGATATTTTCACCAAAAAGTGAAGTTTTCAAAAAGTCAGAAAATTGGCTGAAAACGACTTATTATCAAAGACGCATCGGGCGAATCGCTCTGAAACTGAAATCGGAATGCTCAGACATTTTCCCCTCTCCAAAACTCTGAAAAATGATGGAAAAATGACTAAGTCCAAAAAAATTTTTTTTAAACTTTTTTCAATTTTACCCCCGTGGGATAAATATTCTAATCACACACATTTGGAACTCTACTGGGGTACCCTCACACATATTATTCCCTCATTTAATGGATATTTTCACCAAAAAGTAAAGTTTTCAAAAAATCAAAAAATTGGCTGAAAACGACTTATTATCAAGGACTCATCGGGCGAATCGCTCTGAAACTGAAATCGGAATGCTCAGACATTTTCCCCTCTCCAAAACTCTGAAAAATGATGGAAAAATGACTAAGTCGAAAAAAATTTATTTTTAACTTTTTTCAATTTTACCCCCGTGGGATATACATTCTACCCACACACATTTGGAGCTCTCCTGGGGTACACTCACACATATTATTCCCTCATTTAATGGATATTTTCACCAAAAAGTGAAGTTTTCAAAAAGTCAGAAAATTGGCTGAAAACGACTTAATATCAAGGACTCATCGGGCGAATCGCTCTGGAACTGAAATCGGAATGCTCAGACATTTTCCCCTCTCCAAAACTCTGAAAAATGATGGAAAAATGACTAAGTCGAAAAAAAAATTTTAAGAACTTTTTTCAATTTTACCCCCGTGGGATATATATTCTGCCCACACACATTTGGAACTCTCCTGGGGTACCCTCACACATATTATTCCCTCATTTAATGGATATTTTCACCAAAAGTGAAGTTTTAAAAAATCTGAAAATTGGCTGAAAACGACTTATTATAAAGGATTCATCAGGAGAATCGCTCTGGAACTGAAATCGGAATGCTCACTGACATTTTCCCCTCTCCGAAAGTCTGAAAAATGATGGAAAAATGACTAAGTCGAAAAAAATTTTTTTTTAACTTTTTTCAATTTTACCCCCGTGGCATATACATTCTACCCACACACATTTGGAACTCTCCTGGGGTACACTCACACATATTATTCCCTCATTTAATTGATATTTTCACCAAAAAGTGAAGTTTTCAAAAAGTCAGAAAATTGGCTGAAAACGACTTAATATCAAGGACTCATCGGGCGAATCGCTCTGGAACTGAAATCAGAATGCTCACTGACATTTTCCCCTCTCCGAAAGTCTGAAAAATGATGGAAAAATGACTAAGTCCAAAAAATTTTTTTTTAAACTTTTTTCAGTTTTACTCCCGTGGGATATATATTCTGCCCACACACATTTGGAACTCTCCTGGGGTACCCTCACACATATTATTCCCTCATTTAATGGATATTTTCACCAAAAGTGAAGTTTTAAAAAATCTGAAAATTGGCTGAAAACGACTTAATATCAAGGACTCATCTGACGAATCACTCTGGAACTGAAATCGGAATACTCACTAACATTTTCCCCTCTCTGAAAGTCTGAAAAATGATGGAAAAATGACTAAGTCGAAAAAAAATTTTTTTTAACTTTTTTCAATTTTACCCCCATGGGATATACATTCTACCCACACACATTTGGAACTCTCCTGGGGTACACTCACACATATTATTCCCTCATTTAATGGATATTTTCACCAAAAAGTGAAGTTTTCAAAAAGTCAGAAAATTGGCTGAAAACGACTTAATATCAAGGACTCATCGGGCGAATCGCTCTGAAACTGAAATCAGAATGCTCAGACATTTTCCCCTCTCCAAAACTCTGAAAAATGATGGAAAAATGACTAAGTCGAAAAAAAATTTTTAAGAACTTTTTTCAATTTTACCCCCGTGGGATATATATTCTGCCCACACACATTTGGAACTCTCCTGGGGTACCCTCACACATATTATTCCCTCATTTAATGGATATTTTCACCAAAAGTGAAGTTTTAAAAAATCTGAAAATTGGCTGAAAACGACTTAATATCAAGGACTCATCTAACGAATCACTCTGGAACTGAAATCGGAATACTCTCTAACATTTTCCCCTCTCCGAAAGTCTGAAAAATGATGGAAAAATGACTAAGTCCAAAAAAATTTTTTTTAAACTTTTTTCAATTTTACCCCCGTGGGATATATATTCTACCCACACACATTTGGAACTCTACTGGGGTACCCTCACACATGTTATTCCCTCATTGAATGGATATTTTCACCAAAAAGTGAAGTTTTCAAAAAGTCAGAAAATTGGCTGAAAACGACTTATTATCAAGGACTCATCGGGCGAATTGCTCTGAAACTGAAATCGGAATGCTCAGACATTTTCCCCTCTCCAAAACTCTGAAAAATGATGGAAAAATGACTAAGTCCAAAAAAATTTTTTTTAAACTTTTTTCAATTTTACCCCCGTGGGATAAATATTCTAATCACACACATTTGGAACTCTACTGGGGTACCCTCACACATATTATTCCCTCATTTAATGGATATTTTCACCAAAAAGTAAAGTTTTCAAAAAATCAAAAAATTGGCTGAAAACGACTTATTATCAAGGACTCATCGGGCGAATCGCTCTGAAACTGAAATCGGAATGCTCAGACATTTTCCCCTCTCCAAAACTCTGAAAAATGATGGAAAAATGACTAAGTCGAAAAAAAAATTTTAAGAACTTTTTTCAATTTTACCCCCGTGGGATATATATTCTGCCCACACACATTTGGAACTCTCCTGGGGTACCCTCACACATATTATTCCCTCATTTAATGGATATTTTCACCAAAAGTGAAGTTTTAAAAAATCTGAAAATTGGCTGAAAACGACTTATTATAAAGGATTCATCGGGAGAATCGCTCTGGAACTGAAATCGGAATGCTCACTGACATTTTCCCCTCTCCGAAAGTCTGAAAAAAGATGGAAAAATGACTAAGTCGAAAAAAATTTTTTTTTAACTTTTTTCAATTTTACCCCTGTGGGATATACATTCTACCCACACACATTTGGAACTCTCCTGGGGTACACTCACACATATTATTCCCTCATTTAATGGATATTTTCACCAAAAAGTGAAGTTTTCAAAAAGTCAGAAAATTGGCTGAAAACGACATAATATCAAGGACTCATCGGGCGAATCGCTCTGGAACTGAAATCAGAATGCTCACTGACATTTTCCCCTCTCCGAAAGTCTGAAAAATGATGGAAAAATGACTAAGTCCAAAAAAATTTTTTTTAAACTTTTTTCAATTTTACCCCCGTGGGATATATATTCTACCCACAAACATTTGGAAATCTACTGGGGTACCCTCACACATATTATTCCCTCATTTAATGGATATTTTCACCAAAAAGTGAAGTTTTCAAAAAGTCAGAAAATTGGCTGAAAACGACTTATTATCAAGGACACATCGGGCGAATCGCTCTGGAACTGAAATCGGAATGCTCAGACATTTTCCCCTCTCCAAAACTCTGAAAAATGCTGGAAAAATGACTAAGTCGAAAAAAAAAAAATTTAAACTTTTTTCAATTTTACCCCCGTGGAATATACATTCTACCCACACACATTTGGAACTCTCCTGGGGTACACTCACACATATTATTCCCTCATTTAATGGATATTTTCACCAAAAAGTGAAGTTTTCAAAAAGTCAGAAAATTGGCTGAAAACGACTTAATATCAAGGACTCATCGGGCGAATCGCTCTGGAACTGAAATCGGAATGCTCACTGACATTTTCTCCTCTCCGAAAGTCTGAAAAATGATGGAAAAATGACTAAGTCCAAAAAAATTTTTTAAACTTTTTTCAATTTTACTCCCGTGGGATATATATTCTGCCCACACACATTTGGAACTCTCCTGGGGTACCCTCACACATATTATTCCCTCATTTAATGGATATTTTCACAAAAAGTGAAGTTTTAAAAAATCTGAAAATTGGCTGAAAACGACTTAATATCAAGGACTCATCTGACGAATCTCTCTGGAACTGAAATCGGAATACTCACTAACATTTTCCCCTCTCCGAAAGTCTGAAAAATGATGGAAAAATGACTAAGTCGAAAAAAATTTTTTTTTAACTTTTTTTCAATTTTACCCCCGTGGGATATACATTCTACCCACACACATTTGGAACTCTCCTGGTGTACACTCACACATATTATTCCCTCATTTAATGGATATTTTCACCAAAAAGTGAAGTTTTCAAAAAGTCAGAAAATTGGCTGAAAACGACTTAATATCAAGGACTCATCGGGCGAATCGCTCTGGAACTGAAATCAGAATGCTCACTGACATTTTCCCCTCTCCGAAAGTCTGAAAAATGATGGAAAAATGACTAAGTCCAAAAAAATTTTTTTTAAACTTTTTTCAATTTTACCCCCGTGGGATATATATTCTACCCACAAACATTTGGAACTCTCCTGGGGTACCCTCACACATATTATTCCCTCATTTAATGGATATTTTCACCAAAAAGTGAAGTTTTCAAAAAGTCAGAAAATTGGCTGAAAACGACTTATTATCAAGGACTCATCGGGCGAATCGCTCTGGAACTGAAATCGGAATGCTCAGACATTTTCCCCTCTCCAAAACTCTGAAAAATGATGGAAAAATGACTAAGTCGAAAAAAAAATTTTAAGAACTTTTTTCAATTTTACCCCCGTGGGATATATATTCTGCCCACACACATTTGGAACTCTCCTGGGGTACCCTCACACATATTATTCCCTCATTTAATGGATATTTTCACCAAAAGTGAAGTTTTAAAAAATCTGAAAATTGGCTGAAAACGACTTATTATAAAGGATTCATCAGGAGAATCGCTCTGGAACTGAAATCGGAATGCTCACTGACATTTTCCCCTCTCCGAAAGTCTGAAAAATGATGGAAAAATGACTAAGTCGAAAAAAATTTTTTTTTAACTTTTTTCAATTTTACCCCCGTGGCATATACATTCTACCCACACACATTTGGAACTCTCCTGGGGTACACTCACACATATTATTCCCTCATTTAATTGATATTTTCACCAAAAAGTGAAGTTTTCAAAAAGTCAGAAAATTGGCTGAAAACGACTTAATATCAAGGACTCATCGGGCGAATCGCTCTGGAACTGAAATCAGAATGCTCACTGACATTTTCCCCTCTCCGAAAGTCTGAAAAATGATGGAAAAATGACTAAGTCCAAAAAATTTTTTTTTAAACTTTTTTCAGTTTTACTCCCGTGGGATATATATTCTGCCCACACACATTTGGAACTCTCCTGGGGTACCCTCACACATATTATTCCCTCATTTAATGGATATTTTCACCAAAAGTGAAGTTTTAAAAAATCTGAAAATTGGCTGAAAACGACTTAATATCAAGGACTCATCTGACGAATCACTCTGGAACTGAAATCGGAATACTCACTAACATTTTCCCCTCTCTGAAAGTCTGAAAAATGATGGAAAAATGACTAAGTCGAAAAAAAATTTTTTTTAACTTTTTTCAATTTTACCCCCGTGGGATATACATTCTACCCACACACATTTGGAACTCTCCTGGTGTACACTCACACATATTATTCCCTCATTTAATGGATATTTTCACCAAAAAGTGAAGTTTTCAAAAAGTCAGAAAATTGGCTGAAAACGACTTAATATCAAGGACTCATCGGGCGAATCGCTCTGGAACTGAAATCAGAATGCTCACTGACATTTTCCCCTCTCCGAAAGTCTGAAAAATGATGGAAAAATGACTAAGTCCAAAAAAATTTTTTTTAAACTTTTTTCAATTTTACCCCCGTGGGATATATATTCTACCCACAAACATTTGGAACTCTCCTGGGGTACCCTCACACATATTATTCCCTCATTTAATGGATATTTTCACCAAAAAGTGAAGTTTTCAAAAAGTCAGAAAATTGGCTGAAAACGACTTATTATCAAGGACTCATCGGGCGAATCGCTCTGGAACTGAAATCGGAATGCTCAGACATTTTCCCCTCTCCAAAACTCTGAAAAATGATGGAAAAATGACTAAGTCGAAAAAAAAATTTTAAGAACTTTTTTCAATTTTACCCCCGTGGGATATATATTCTGCCCACACACATTTGGAACTCTCCTGGGGTACCCTCACACATATTATTCCCTCATTTAATGGATATTTTCACCAAAAGTGAAGTTTTAAAAAATCTGAAAATTGGCTGAAAACGACTTATTATAAAGGATTCATCAGGAGAATCGCTCTGGAACTGAAATCGGAATGCTCACTGACATTTTCCCCTCTCCGAAAGTCTGAAAAATGATGGAAAAATGACTAAGTCGAAAAAAATTTTTTTTTAACTTTTTTCAATTTTACCCCCGTGGCATATACATTCTACCCACACACATTTGGAACTCTCCTGGGGTACACTCACACATATTATTCCCTCATTTAATTGATATTTTCACCAAAAAGTGAAGTTTTCAAAAAGTCAGAAAATTGGCTGAAAACGACTTAATATCAAGGACTCATCGGGCGAATCGCTCTGGAACTGAAATCAGAATGCTCACTGACATTTTCCCCTCTCCGAAAGTCTGAAAAATGATGGAAAAATGACTAAGTCCAAAAAATTTTTTTTTAAACTTTTTTCAGTTTTACTCCCGTGGGATATATATTCTGCCCACACACATTTGGAACTCTCCTGGGGTACCCTCACACATATTATTCCCTCATTTAATGGATATTTTCACCAAAAGTGAAGTTTTAAAAAATCTGAAAATTGGCTGAAAACGACTTAATATCAAGGACTCATCTGACGAATCACTCTGGAACTGAAATCGGAATACTCACTAACATTTTCCCCTCTCTGAAAGTCTGAAAAATGATGGAAAAATGACTAAGTCGAAAAAAAATTTTTTTTAACTTTTTTCAATTTTACCCCCATGGGATATACATTCTACCCACACACATTTGGAACTCTCCTGGGGTACACTCACACATATTATTCCCTCATTTAATGGATATTTTCACCAAAAAGTGAAGTTTTCAAAAAGTCAGAAAATTGGCTGAAAACGACTTAATATCAAGGACTCATCGGGCGAATCGCTCTGAAACTGAAATCAGAATGCTCAGACATTTTCCCCTCTCCAAAACTCTGAAAAATGATGGAAAAATGACTAAGTCGAAAAAAAATTTTTAAGAACTTTTTTCAATTTTACCCCCGTGGGATATATATTCTGCCCACACACATTTGGAACTCTCCTGGGGTACCCTCACACATATTATTCCCTCATTTAATGGATATTTTCACCAAAAGTGAAGTTTTAAAAAATCTGAAAATTGGCTGAAAACGACTTAATATTAAGGACTCATCTAACGAATCACTCTGGAACTGAAATCAGAATACTCTCTAACATTTTCCCCTCTCCGAAAGTCTGAAAAATGATGGAAAAATGACTAAGTCCAAAAAAATTTTTTTTAAACTTTTTTCAATTTTACCCCCGTGGGATATATATTCTACCCACACACATTTGGAACTCTACTGGGGTACCCTCACACATGTTATTCCCTCATTTAATGGATATTTTCACCAAAAAGTGAAGTTTTCAAAAAGTCAGAAAATTGGCTGAAAACGACTTATTATCAAGGACTCATCGGGCGAATTGCTCTGAAACTGAAATCGGAATGCTCAGACATTTTCCCCTCTCCAAAACTCTGAAAAATGATGGAAAAATGACTAAGTCCAAAAAAATTTTTTTTAAACTTTTTTCAATTTTACCCCCGTGGGATAAATATTCTAATCACACACATTTGGAACTCTACTGGGGTACCCTCACACATATTATTCCCTCATTTAATGGATATTTTCACCAAAAAGTAAAGTTTTCAAAAAATCAAAAAATTGGCTGAAAACGACTTATTATCAAGGACTCATCGGGCGAATCGCTCTGAAACTGAAATCGGAATGCTCAGACATTTTCCCCTCTCCAAAACTCTGAAAAATGATGGAAAAATGACTAAGTCGAAAAAAAAATTTTAAGAACTTTTTTCAATTTTACCCCCGTGGGATATATATTCTGCCCACACACATTTGGAACTCTCCTGGGGTACCCTCACACATATTATTCCCTCATTTAATGGATATTTTCACCAAAAGTGAAGTTTTAAAAAATCTGAAAATTGGCTGAAAACGACTTATTATAAAGGATTCATCGGGAGAATCGCTCTGGAACTGAAATCGGAATGCTCACTGACATTTTCCCCTCTCCGAAAGTCTGAAAAAAGATGGAAAAATGACTAAGTCGAAAAAAATTTTTTTTTAACTTTTTTCAATTTTACCCCTGTGGGATATACATTCTACCCACACACATTTGGAACTCTCCTGGGGTACACTCACACATATTATTCCCTCATTTAATGGATATTTTCACCAAAAAGTGAAGTTTTCAAAAAGTCAGAAAATTGGCTGAAAACGACATAATATCAAGGACTCATCGGGCGAATCGCTCTGGAACTGAAATCAGAATGCTCACTGACATTTTCCCCTCTCCGAAAGTCTGAAAAATGATGGAAAAATGACTAAGTCCAAAAAAATTTTTTTTAAACTTTTTTCAATTTTACCCCCGTGGGATATATATTCTACCCACAAACATTTGGAAATCTACTGGGGTACCCTCACACATATTATTCCCTCATTTAATGGATATTTTCACCAAAAAGTGAAGTTTTCAAAAAGTCAGAAAATTGGCTGAAAACGACTTATTATCAAGGACACATCGGGCGAATCGCTCTGGAACTGAAATCGGAATGCTCAGACATTTTCCCCTCTCCAAAACTCTGAAAAATGCTGGAAAAATGACTAAGTCGAAAAAAAAAAAATTTAAACTTTTTTCAATTTTACCCCCGTGGAATATACATTCTACCCACACACATTTGGAACTCTCCTGGGGTACACTCACACATATTATTCCCTCATTTAATGGATATTTTCACCAAAAAGTGAAGTTTTCAAAAAGTCAGAAAATTGGCTGAAAACGACTTAATATCAAGGACTCATCGGGCGAATCGCTCTGGAACTGAAATCGGAATGCTCACTGACATTTTCTCCTCTCCGAAAGTCTGAAAAATGATGGAAAAATGACTAAGTCCAAAAAAATTTTTTAAACTTTTTTCAATTTTACTCCCGTGGGATATATATTCTGCCCACACACATTTGGAACTCTCCTGGGGTACCCTCACACATATTATTCCCTCATTTAATGGATATTTTCACAAAAAGTGAAGTTTTAAAAAATCTGAAAATTGGCTGAAAACGACTTAATATCAAGGACTCATCTGACGAATCTCTCTGGAACTGAAATCGGAATACTCACTAACATTTTCCCCTCTCCGAAAGTCTGAAAAATGATGGAAAAATGACTAAGTCGAAAAAAAATTTTTTTTAACTTTTTTTCAATTTTACCCCCGTGGGATATACATTCTACCCACACACATTTGGAACTCTCCTGGTGTACACTCACACATATTATTCCCTCATTTAATGGATATTTTCACCAAAAAGTGAAGTTTTCAAAAAGTCAGAAAATTGGCTGAAAACAACTTAATATCAAGGACTCATCGGGCGAATCGCTCTGGAACTGAAATCAGAATGCTCACTGACATTTTCCCCTCTCCGAAAGTCTGAAAAATGATGGAAAAATGACTAAGTCCAAAAAAATTTTTTTTAAACTTTTTTCAATTTTACCCCCGTGGGATATATATTCTACCCACAAACATTTGGAACTCTCCTGGGGTACCCTCACACATATTATTCCCTCATTTAATGGATATTTTCACCAAAAAGTGAAGTTTTCAAAAAGTCAGAAAATTGGCTGAAAACGACTTATTATCAAGGACTCATCGGGCGAATCGCTCTGGAACTGAAATCGGAATGCTCAGACATTTTCCCCTCTCCAAAACTCGGAAAAATGATGGAAAAATGACTAAGTCGAAAAAATTTTTTTAAGAACTTTTTTCAATTTTACCCCCGTGGGATATATATTCTGCCCACACACATTTGGAACTCTCCTGGGGTACCCTCACACATATTATTCCCTCATTTAATGGATATTTTCACCAAAAGTGAAGTTTTAAAAAATCTGAAAATTGGCTGAAAACGACTTATTATAAAGGATTCATCGGGCGAATCGCTCTGGAACTGAAATCGGAATGCTCACTGACATTTTCCCCTCTCCGAAAGTCTGAAAAATGATGGAAAAATGACTAAGTCGAAAAAAAATTTTTATTTACTTTTTTCAATTTTACCCCCGTGGGATATACGTTCTACCCACACACATTTGGAACTCTCCTGGGGTACACTCACACATATTATTCCCTCATTTAATGGATATTTTCACCAAAAAGTGAAGTTTTCAAAAAGTCAGAAAATTGGCTGAAAACGACTTAATATCAAGGACTCATCGGGCGAATCGCTCTGGAACTGAAATCAGAATGCTCACTGACATTTTCCCCTCTCCGAAAGTCTGAAAAATGATGGAAAAATGACTAAGTCCAAAAAAATTTTTTTTAAACTTTTTTCAATTTTACCCCCGTGGGATATATATTCTACCCACACACATTTGGAACTCTCCTGGGGTACCCTCACACATATTATTCCCTCATTTAATGGATATTTTCACCAAAAAGTGAAGTTTTCAAAAAGTCAGAAAATTGGCTGAAAACGACTTATTATCAAGGACTCATCGGGCGAATCGCTCTGGAACTGAAATCGGAATGCTCAGACATTTTCCCCTCTCCAAAACTCTGAAAAATGATGGAAAAATGACTAAGTCGAAAAAAAAATTTTAAGAACTTTTTTCAATTTTACCCCCGTGGGATATATATTCTGCCCACACACATTTGGAACTCTCCTGGGGTACCCTCACACATATTATTCCCTCATTTAATGGATATTTTCACCAAAAGTGAAGTTTTAAAAAATCTGAAAATTTGCTGAAAACGACTTATTATAAAGGATTCATCAGGCGAATCGCTCTGGAAGTGGAATCGGAATGCTCACTGACATTTTCCCCTCTCCGAAAGTCTGAAAAATGATGGAAAAATGACTAAGTCGAAAAAAATTTTTTTTTAACTTTTTTCAATTTTACCCCCGTGGGATATATATTCTACCCACACACATTTGGAATTCTACTGGGGTACCCTCACACATATTATTCCCTCATTTAATGGATATTTTCTCCAAAAAGTGAAGTTTTCAAAAAGTCAGAAAATTGGCTGAAAACGACTTAATATCAAGGACTCATCTGACGAATCACTCTGGAACTGAAATCAGAATACTCACTAACATTTTCCCCTCTCCGAAAGTCTGAAAAATGATGGAAAAATGACTAAGTAGAAAAAAAAAATTTTTAAACTTTTTTCAATTTTACCCCCGTGGGATATACATTCTACCCACACACATTTGGATCTCTCCTGGGGTACACTCACACATATTATTCCCTCATTTAATGGATATTTTCACCAAAAAGTGAAGTTTTCAAAAAGTCAGAAAATTGGCTGAAAACGACTTAATATCAAGGACTCATCGGGCGAATCGCTCTGGAACTGAAATCGGAATGCTCAGACATTTTCCCCTCTCCAAAATTCTGAAAAATGATGGAAAAATGACTAAGTCGAAAAAAAAATTTTAAGAACTTTTTTCAATTTTACCCCCGTGGGATATATATTCTGCCCACACACATTTGGAACTCTTCTGGGGTACCCTCACACATATTATTCCCTCATTTAATGGATATTTTCACCAAAAAGTGAAGTTTTAAAAAATCTGAAAATTGGCTGAAAACGATTTATTATCAAGGATACATCGGGCGAATCACACTGGAACTGAAATCGGAATGCTCACTGACATTTTCCCCTCTCCGAAAGTCTGAAAAATGATGGAAAAATGACTAAGTCGAAAAAAAAATTTTTTAAACTTTTTTCAATTTTACCCCCGTTGGATATATATTCTACCCACACACATTTGGAACTCTCCTGGGGTACCCTCACACATATTATTCCCTCATTTAATGGATATTTTCACCAAAAAGTGAAGTTTTCAAAAAGTCAGAAAATTGGCTGAAAATGACTTAATATCAAGGACTCATCTGACGAATCACTCTGGAACTGAAATCGGAATACTCACTAACATTTTCCCCTCTCCAAAACTCTGAAAAATGATGGAAAAATGACTAAGTCGAAAAAAAAATTTTAAGAACTTTTTTCAATTTTACCCCCGTGGGATATATATTCTGCCCACACACATTTGGAACTCTCCTGGGGTACCCTCACACATATTATTCCCTCATTTAATGGATATTTTCACCAAAAGTGAAGTTTAAAAAAAATCTGAAAATTGGCTGAAAACGACTTATTATAAAGGATTCATCGGGCGAATCGCTCTGAAACTGAAATCGGAATGCTCACTGACATTTTCCCCTCTCCGAAAGTCTGAAAAATGATGGAAAAATGACTAAGTCGAAAAAAAAAATTTTTAAACTTTTTTCAATTTTTCCCCCGTGGGATATATATTCTACCCACACACATTTGGAACTCTCCTGGGGTACCCTCACACATATTATTCCCTCATTTAATGGATATTTTCACCAAAAAGTGAAGTTTTCAAAAAGTCAGAAAATTGGCTGAAAACGACTTAATATCAAGGACTCATCTGACGAATCACTCTGGAACTGAAATCGGAATACTCACTAACATTTTCCCCTCTCCGAAAGTCTGAAAAATGATGGAAAAATAACTAAGTCTAAAAAAAAATTTTTTAAACTTTTTTCAATTTTACCCCCGTGGGATATACATTCTACCCACACACATTTGGATCTCTCCTGGGGTACACTCACACATATTATTCCCTCATTTAATGGATGTTTTCACCAAAAAGTGAAGTTTTCAAAAAGTCAGAAAATTGGCTGAAAACGACTTAATATCAAGGACTCATCTGACGAATCACTCTGGAACTGAAATCGGAATGCTCACTGACATTTTCCCCTCTCCGAAAGTCTGAAAAATGATGGAAAAATGACTAAGTCCAAAAAAATTTTTTAAACTTTTTTCAATTTTACTCCCGTGGGATATATATTCTGCCCACACACAATTGGAACTCTCCTGGGGTACCCTCACACATATTATTCCCTCATTTAATGGATATTTTCACCAAAAGTGAAGTTTTAAAAAATCTGAAAATTGGCTGAAAACGACTTATTATAAAGGATTCATCAGGCGAATCGCTCTGGAACTGGAATCGGAATGCTCACTGACATTTTCCCCTCTCCGAAAGTCTGAAAAATGATGGAAAAATGACTAAGTCGAAAAAAATTTTTTTTTAACTTTTTTCAATTTTACCCCCGTGGGATATATATTCTACCCACACACATTTGGAATTCTACTGGGGTACCCTCACACATATTATTCCCTCATTTAATGGATATTTTCACCAAAAAGTGAAGTTTTCAAAAAGTCAGAAAATTGGCTGAAAACGACTTAATATCAAGGACTCATCTGACGAATCACTCTGGAACTGAAATCGGAATACTCACTAACATTTTCCCCTCTCCAAAACTCTGAAAAATGATGGAAAAATGACTAAGTAGAAAAAAAAAATTTTTAAACTTTTTTCAATTTTACCCCCGTGGGATATCCATTCTACCCACACACATTTGGATCTCTCCTGGGGTACACTCACACATATTATTCCCTCATTTAATGGATATTTTCACCAAAAAGTGAAGTTTTCAAAAAGTCAGAAAATTGGCTGAAAACGACTTAATATCAAGGACTCATCTGACGAATCACTCTGGAACTGAAATCGGAATACTCACTAACATTTTCCCCTCTCCGAAAGTCTGAAAAATGATGGAAAAATAACTAAGTCGAAAAAAAAATTTTTTAAACTTTTTTCAATTTTACCCCCGTGGGATATACATTCTACCCACACACATTTGGATCTCTCCTGGGGTACACTCACACATATTATTCCCTCATTTAATGGATGTTTTCACCAAAAAGTGAAGTTTTCAAAAAGTCAGAAAATTGGCTGAAAACGACTTAATATCAAGGACTCATCAGGCGAATCGCTCTGGAACTGAAATCAGAATGCTCACTGACATTTTCCCCTCTCCGAAAGTCTGAAAAATGATGGAAAAATGACTAAGTCCAAAAAAATTTTTTAAACTTTTTTCAATTTTACTCCCGTGGGATATATATTCTGCCCACACACATTTGGAACTCTACTGGGGTACCCTCACACATATTATTCCCTCATTTAATGGATATTTTCACCAAAAGTGAAGTTTTAAAAAATCTGAAAATTGGCTGAAAACGACTTATTATCAAGGATTCATCGGGCGAATCACTCTGGAACTGAAATCGGAATGCTCACTGACATTTTCCCCTCTCCGAAAGTCTGAAAAATGATGGAAAAATGACTAAGTCGAAAAAAAAAATTTTTAAACTTTTTTCAATTTTACAACCGTGGGATATATATTCTACCCACACACATTTGGAACTCTACTGGGGTACCCTCACACATATTATTCCCTCATTTAATGGATATTTTCACCAAAAAGTGAAGTTTTCAAAAAGTCAGAAAATTGGCTGAAAACGACTTATTATCAAGGACTCATCGGGAGAATCGCTCTGGAACTATAATCGGAATGCTCAGACATTTTCCCCTCTCCAAAACTCTGAAAAATGATGGAAAAATGACTAAGTCGAAAAAAAATTTTTAAGAACTTTTTTCAATTTTACCCCCGTGGGATATATATTCTGCCCACACACATTTGGAACTCTCCTGGGGTACCCTCACACATATGATTCCCTCATTTAATGGATCTTTTCACCAAAAGTGAAGTTTTAAAAAATCTGAAAATTGGCTGAAAACGACTTATTATAAAGGATTCATCGGGCGAATCGCTCTGGACCTGAAATCGGAATGCTCACTGTCATTTTCCCCTCTCCGAAAGTCTGAAAAATGATGGAAAAATGACTAAGTCGAAAAAAAAAATTTTTAAACTTTTTTCAATTTTACCCCCGTGGGATATATATTCTACCCACACACATTTGGAACTCTCCTGGGGTACCCTCACACATATTATTCCCTCATTTAATGGATATTTTCACCAAAAAGTGAAGTTTTCAAAAAGTCAGAAAATTGGCTGAAAATGACTTAATATCAAGGACTCATCTGACGAATCACTCTGGAACTGAAATCGGAATACTCCCTAACATTTTCCCCTCTCCGAAAGTCTGAAAAATTATGGAAAAATGACTAAGTCGAAAAAAAAAATTTTTAAACTTTTTTCAATTTTACCCCCGTGGGATATACATTCTACCCACACACATTTGGAACTCTCCTGGGGTACACTCACACATATTATTCCCTCATTTAATGGATATTTTCACCAAAAAGTGAAGTTTTCAAAAAGTCAGAAAATTGGCTGAAAACGACTTAATATCAAGGACTCATCGGGCGAATCGCTCTGGAACTGAAATCAGAATGCTCACTGACATTTTCCCCTCTCCGAAAGTCTGAAAAATGATGGAAAAATGACTAAGTCCAAAAAAATTTTTTTTAAACTTTTTTCAATTTTACCCCCGTGGGATATATATTCTACTCACACACATTTGGAACTCTACTGGGGTACCCTCACACATATTATTCCCTCATTTAATGGATATTTTCACCAAAAAGTTAAGTTTTCAAAAAGTCAGAAAATTGGCTGAAAACGACTTATTATCAAGGACTCATCGGGCGAATCGCTCTGAAACTGAAATTGGAATGCTCAGACATTTTCCCCTCTCCAAAACTCTGAAAAATTATGGAAAAATGACTAAGTCGAAAAAAAATTTTTAAGAACTTTTTTCAATTTTACCCCCTTGGGATATATATTCTGCCCACACACATTTGGAACTCTCCTGGGGTACCCTCACACATATTATTCCCTCATTTAATGGATATTTTCACCAAAAGTGAAGTTTTAAAAAATCTGAAAATTGGCTGAAAAGGACGTATTATCAAGGACTCATCGGGCGAATCGCTCTGGAACTGAAATCGGAATGCTCACTGACATTTTCCCCTCTCTGAAAGTCTGAAAAATGATGGAAAAATGACTAAGTCCAAAAAAATTTTTTTTAAACTTTTTTCAATTTTACCCCCGTGGGATATATATTCTACCCACACACATTTGTAACTCTACTGGGGTACCCTCACACATATTATTCCCTCATTTAATGGATATTTTCACCAAAAAGTGAAGTTTTCAAAAAGTCAGAAAATTGGCTGAAAAGGACTTATTATCAAGGACTCATCGGGCGAATCGCTCTGGAACTGAAATCGGAATGCTCAGACAATTTTCCCCTCTCCAAAACTCTGAAAAATGATGGAAAAATGACTAAGTCGAAAAAAAAAATTTTTAAACTTTTTTCAATTTTACCCCCGTGGGATATATATTCTGCCCACACACATTTGGAACTCTCCTGGGGTACCCTCACACATATTATTCCCTCATTTAATGGATATTTTCACCAAAAGTGAAGTTTTAAAAAATCTGAAAATTGGCTGAAAACGACGTATTATCAAGGGCTCATCGGGCGAATCGCTCTGGAACTGAAATCGGAATGCTCACTGACATTTTCCCCTCTCCGAAAGTCTGAAAAATGATGGAAAAATGACTAAGTCAAAAAAAATTTTTTTTAAACTTTTTTCAATTTTACCCCCGTGGGATATATATTCTACCCACACACATTTGGAACTCTACTGGGGTACCCTCACACATATTATTCCCTCATTTAATCTATATTTTCACCAAAATGAAGTTTTAAAAAATCTGAAAATTGGCTGAAAACGACTTAACCCCTTAAGCCCCGCGGGTGGTTTGCACGTTAATGACCGGGCCAATTTTTACAATTCTGACCACTGTCACTTTATGAGGTAATTACTCTCGAACGCTTCAACAGATCCCCCTGATTCTGAGATTGTTTTTTCGTGACATATTGTACTTCATGATTGTGGAAAAATTTCTTCGATATCACTTGCGTTTATTTGTGAAAAAAACGGAAATTTGGCGAAAATTTTGAAAATTTTGCAATTTTCAAAATTTGAATTTTTAAGCCCTGAAATCAGAGCGATATGTCACACAAAAGAGTTAATAAATAACATTTCCCACATGTCTACTTTACATCAGCACAATTTTGGAACCAAAATTTTTTTTTGTTAGGGAGCTATAAGGGTTAAAAGTTGACCAGCGATTTCTCATTTTTCCAACAAAATTTACAAAACCATTTTTTTAGGGACCACATCACATTTGAAGTCACTTTGAGAGGTCTTTATGACAGAAAATACCCAAAAGTGACACCATTCTAAAAACTGCACCCCTCAAGGTGCTCAAAACCACATTCAAGAACTTTATTAACCCTTCAGGTGCTTCACAGGAATTTTTTGAATGTGGAAGAAAAAAATGAACATTTAACTTTTTTCACAAAAATGTTAATTTAGACCCAATTTTTTTTATTTTCACAGGGGTAACAAGAAAAAATGGACCCCAAAATTTGTTGTGCAATTTCCCCTGGGCACGCAGATACCCAATATTTGTGGAAAAAATACTGTTTGGGCGCACGGCAGGGCTCGGAAGGGAAGGAGCGCTATTTGACTTTTTGATTGTAAAATTTGCTTGAATAATTAGCGGACGCCATGTTGTGTTTGGAGAGCCCATGTGTGCCCAAACTTTGGAGCTCCCCCACAAGTGACCCCATTTTGGAAACTAGACCCCCCAAGGCACCTTTCTAGATGCATAGTGAGCACTTGGAACCCCCAGGTGCTTCACAAATTGATTCGTAACAATGAAAAAGTGAAAAAAAAAACACTTTTTCATTTTTATGAATCAATTTGTGAAGCACCTGAGTGTTCCAAGTGCTCACAATGCATCTAGATAGGTGCCTTGGGGGGTCTAGTTTCCAAAATGGGGTCACTTGTGGTGGAGCTCCAATGTTTGGGCACACAGCGGCTCTCCAAACGCAACATGGTGTCGCTAACAATTTGAGCCGATTTTCCGTTAAATTTGTTAGAGGACACCATGTTGCATTTAGAGAGTCCCTGTGTGCCCAAACATTGGAGCTCCCCCACAAGTGACCCCATTTTGGAAACTAGACCCCCCAAGGCACCTATCTAGATGCATAGTGAGCACTTGGAACCCCCAGGTGCTTCACAAATTGATTCGTAACAATGAAAAAGTGAAAAAAAAAACACTTTTTCATTTGTATGAATCAATTTGTGAAGCACCTGAGGGTTCCAAGTGCTCACTATGCATCTAGATAGGTGCCTTGGGTGGTCTAGTTTCCAAAATGGGGTCACTTGTGGGGGAGCTCCAATATTTGGGCACACAGCGGCTCTCTAAATGCAACATGGTGTCCGCTAACAAATTTAACGCAAAATTGGCTCAAATTGTTAGCGACACCATGTTGCGTTTGGAGAGCTGCTGTGTGCCCAAACATTGGAGCTCCCCCACAAGTGACCCCATTTTGGAAACTAGACCCCCCAAGGCACCTATCTAGATGCATAGTGAGCACTTGGAACCCCCAGGTGCTTCACAAATTGATTCGTAACAATGAAAAAGTGAAAAAAAAAAACACTTTTTCATTTTTATGAATCAATTTGTGAAGCACCTGGGGGTTCCAACTGCTCACTATGCATCTAGATAGGTGCCTTGGGGGGTCTAGTTTCCAAAATGGGGTCACTTGTGGGAGAGCTCCAATGTTTGGGCACACAGGGACTCTCTAAATGCAACATGGTATCCGCTAACAAATTGAATGGAAAATCGGCTCAAATTGTTAGCGGACACCACATTGCGTTTGGAGAGCTTCTCTGTGCCCAAACTTTGGAGCTCCCCCACAAGTGACCCCATTTTGGAAACTAGACCCCCCAAGGCACCTTTCTAGATGCATAGTGAGCACTTGGAACCCCCAGGTGCTTCACAAATTGATTCGTAATAATGAAAAAGTGAAAAAAAAAACACTTTTTCATTTTTACGAATTAATTTGTGAAGCACCTAGGGGTTCCAAGTGCTCACTATGCATCTAGATAGGTGCCTTGGGGGGTCTAGTTTCCAAAATGGGGTCACTTGTGGGGGAGCTCCAAAGTTTGGGCACACAGGGACTCTCCAAATGCAACATGATATCCGCTAACAATTTGAGCCGACAATTTGTTAGCGGATATCATGTTGCATTTGGAGAGTCCCTGTGTGCCCAAACATTGGAGCTCCCCCACAAGTGACCCCATTTTGGAAACTAGACCCCCCAAGGCACCTATCTAGATTCATAGTGAGCACTTGGAACCCCAGGTGCTTCACAAATTGATTCATAAAAATGAAAAAGTGTTTTTTTTTTCACTTTTTCATTTTTACGAATCAATTTGTGAAGCACCTGGGGGTTCCAAGTGCTCACTATGCATCTAGAAAGGTGCCTTGGGGGGTCTAGTTTCCAAAATGGGGTCACTTGTGGGGGAGCTCCAAAGTTTGGGCACAGAGGGGCTCTCCAAACGCAATGTGGTGTCCGCTAACAATTTGAGCCGATTTTCCATTCAATTTGTTAGCGGACACCATGTCGCGTTTGGAGAGCCCGTGATGTGCCTAAACAGTGGAGCTCCCCCACAAGTGTCCCCATTTTGGAAACTATACCCCTCAAAGATTTTATTAAGGTGTATAGTGAACATTTTGAACCCAGAGGTACGGCACATTATTTGTTTACATTAGGTCATCATATTGAATAAGTTTTCATTATTCTTGAGCGCAAGTGCTCGCTACTTGAGTTTGCATCGGGTACTCAGGTATGCACCATGTACAGCGTGTGCTCGAGTGACATGCTCGAGTCCCTGCTCCGCATGTTTCACGGTTATTAGACACCCAAAAAAAAACATGCGGGGATCGCTCGTGCATGGCAGGCAATCCCCGTAAAGTTTTTTGGCCGCGAAGCATATGGGGCAGAGACTCGAGCATGTCACTCAAATACCCACGATACTAAATGCATACCAGAGCACCCGATGCAAACTCAAGTAGCGAGCACTTGCTCTCAACACTAGTCGCCATATCGTCATCTTTTTTTCTTACTTTTGAAAAAAATCCCAACCCCAGCCCTAACCCTAGCACAACCCTAGCCCCAGCACAACCCTAGCCCCAGCACAACCCTAGCCCCAGCACAACCCTAGCCCCAGCACAACCCTAGCCCCAAACCCAGCCCTAACCCTAGCCCAATCCTAACTCAAGAGTTTATTTTTGACGCCGTTCCTTGTGCGGTATAAGTGATTAGACGACTTTATTCTTCGGGTCGGTGTGATTACAGCAATGCCAGAATCATATGGGGTTTTTATGACTGACAGCTGTCACACACTAAAAGACGCATTTTTTGTAAAATCTAGTTTTTGCATCGCCATATTTTGAGAGCTATAATTTTTCCAAATTTTGGCAGACAGTCATGTGACGGCTCGTTTTTTGCGGGATGACTTGACGTTGTTATTGGTGCCATTTTCAGGCACGTGACATTTTTTGATCGCTTTCTATTCCGATTTTTGGGAGGCAGAATAAACAAAAACCAACAATTCAGGAATTGTTTTTTTTTTTTTTTTTTATTCTGTTCCGCGTGTGGTAAAATTGATGAGGCAGCTTTACTCTTCGGGTCAGTACGTTTACAGCGGTACCACATTTGTATAATTTTTCTATGTTTTGGCGCTTATACACAATAAAAGCTATTTTATAGAAAAAAATATTTTTTAGTATCGCTTTATTCTGAGAGCTATAACTTTTTTATTTTTCGGCTGATGGAGCTATATGGCAGCTTGTTTTTTGCGGGACGAGATGACGTTTTCAGCGGTATCATTTTTATTTATATGCGTCTTTTTGATCGCGTGTTATTCCACTTTTTGTTTGGCGGTATGGTGATAAAGCATTGTTTTTTGCTTGTTTTTTTTTTTTTTTTTTTTACCGTGTTCACTGAAGGGGTTAACTAGTGGGACAGTTTTATAGGTCAGGTTGTTCCGGACGCGGCGATACCAAATATGTGTACTTTTATTGTTTTTTTTTTATTTTTTTTATAATAATATTTATTGATGGGTACATTATATTTTTATTTTTGGTGTATTATTTTTTTTATTTTTTTATAATATTTTTGCACATTTTTTTTTTTTTTTTCCACTTTCACACAGTTTATACACTTTATTACTTTGTCCCACTCTGGGACTTTCACTTTTTTTTTTCTGATCGCCTGCATGGCACAGGAATGGAGCACCATCCCTATGCCATGAAGGCTGTCAGAAGTGCACAGTGTGAAGATTGCTTGGAGATGCACTGCGCATGTCCAAGCAATCTTCCTGCTCTCTGGTGACCCGGATGTTGTCATGACGACATCGGGTCGTCATGGCAACACCCGGGAAGCCTTTGCAGACTGCGCTGGAAGCCGGAAGAGGAGGTGAGTATCGGCGATCACCTCCCCTTGCCCCCGCAATGCCGCGATCGACTTCGATTGACTTCGATCGCAGCATCGCGGGGGTTAATGTGCTGGGAGCGGTGCGTGACCGCTCCCTGCACATAGTACCGGGTGTCAGCTGTGACAATCAGCTGACACCCGGCGGCGATCGCGCCCGCACAGCCTGTGTGCGCGCGCGATCGCCATGACGTACTAATACGGGTCTGGCTCTTAAGTCCCAGGGCACAGACGCGTATTAGTACGTCAGATGTTATTAAGGGGTTAATATCAAGGAGTCATCGGGCGAATCACTCTGGAACTGAAATCGGAATGCTCACTGACATTTTCCCCTCTCTGAAAGTCTGAAAAATGATGGAAAAATGACAGTCCCAAAAAATTTTTTTTTAACTTTTTTCAACTTTATCCCCGTGGGATATATATTCAACCCACACACATTTGGAACTCTCCTGGGGTACCCTCACACATATTATTCCCTCATTTAATGGATATTTTCACCAAAAAGTAAAGTTTTCAAAAATTCTGAAAATTGGCTGAAAACTAGTTAATATCAAGGACTCATCGGGCGAATCGCTCTGAAACTGAAATTGGAATGCTCAGACATTTTCCCCTCTCCAAAACTCTGAAAAATTATGGAAAAATGACTAAGTCGAAAAAAAATTTTTAAGAACTTTTTTCAATTTTACCCCCGTGGGATATATATTCTGCCCACACACATTTGGAACTCTCCTGGGGTACCCTCACACATATTATTCCCTCATTTAATGGATATTTTCACCAAAAGTGAAGTTTTAAAAAATCTGAAAATTGGCTGAAAACGACGTATTATCAAGGACTCATCGGGCGAATCGCTCTGGAACTGAAATCGGAATGCTCACTGACATTTTCCCCTCTCTGAAAGTCTGAAAAATGATGGAAAAATGACTAAGTCCAAAAAAATTTTTTTTAAACTTTTTTCAATTTTACCCCCGTGGGATATATATTCTACCCACACACATTTGGAACTCTACTGGGGTACCCTCACACATATTATTCCCTCATTTAATGGATATTTTCACCAAAAAGTGAAGTTTTCAAAAAGTCAGAAAATTGGCTGAAAAGGACTTATTATCAAGGACTCATCGGGCGAATCGCTCTGGAACTGAAATCGGAATGCTCAGACAATTTTCCCCTCTCCAAATCTCTGAAAAATTATGGAAAAATGACTAAGTCGAAAAAAAAATTTTTTAAACTTTTTTCAATTTTACCCCCGTGGGATATATATTCTACCCACACACATTTGGAACTCTCCTGGGGTACCCTCACACATATTATTCCCTCATTTAATGGATATTTTCACCAAAAAGTGAAGTTTTCAAAAAGTCAGAAAATTGGCTGAAAATGACTTAATATCAAGGACTCATCTGACGAATCACTCTGGAACTGAAATCGGAATACTCCCTAACATTTTCCCCTCTCCGAAAGTCTGAAAAATGATGGAAAAATGACAGTCCCAAAAAATTTTTTTTTAACTTTTTTCAATTTTACCCCCGTGGGATATCTATTCAACCCACACACATTTGGAACTCTCCTGGGGTACCCTCACACATATTATTCCCTCATTTAATGGATATTTTCACCAAAAAGTAAAGTTTTCAAAAATTCTGAAAATTGGCTGAAAACTAGTTAATATCAAGGACTCATCGGGCGAATCGCTCTGTAACTGAAATCTGAATGCCTACTGACATTTTCCCCTCTCCGAAAGTCTGAAAAATGATGGAAAAATGACTAAGTCCAAAAAAATTTTTTTTCAACTTTTTTCAATTTTACCCCTGTGGGATATGAATTCTACGCACATACATTTGGACCTCTCCTGGGGTACCCTCACACATATTATTCCCTCATTTAATGGATATTTTCACCAAAAAGTGAAGTTTTCAAAAAGTCATAAAATTGGCTGAAAACGACTTAATATCAAGGACTCATCGGGCGAATCGCTCTGGAACTGAAATCGTAATGCTCACTGACATTTTCCACCCTTCGAAGGCTGAAAAATGATGGAAAAATGACTAAGTCCCAAAAAAATTTTTTAAAACTTTTTTCAATTTTACCCCCGTGGGATATATATTCTTCCCACACACATTTGGAACTCTCCTGGGGTACCCTCACACATATTATTCCCTCATTTAATGGATATTTTCACAAAAAACTGAAGTTTTCAAAAAGTCAGAAAATTGGCTGAAAACGACTTATTATCAGGGACTCATCGGGCGAATCGCTCTGGAACTGAAATCGGAATCCTCACTGACATTTTCCCCACTCCGAAAGTCTGAAAAATGATGGAAAAATGACTAAGTCCAAAAAAAATTTTTTTGCAACTTTTTTCAATTTTACCCCCGTGGGATATATATTCTACCCACACACATTTGGAACTCTCCTGGGGTACCCTCACACATATTATTCCCTCATTTAATGGATATTTTCACCAAAAAGTGAAGTTTTCAAAAAGTCAGAAAATTGGCTGAAAACGACTTAATATCAAGGACTCATCGGGCGAATCGCTCTAGAACTGAAATCGGAATGCTCACTGACATTTTCCCCTCTCCGAAAGTCTGAAAAATGATGGAAAAATGACAGTCCCAAAAAAATTTTTTTCAACTTTTTTCAACTTTACCCCCGTGGGATATATATTCAACCCACTCACATTTGGAACTCTCCTGGGGTACCATCACACATATTATTCCCTCATTTAATGGATATTTTCACCAAAAAGTGAAGTTTTCAAAAATTCTGAAAATTGGCTGAAAACTAGTTAATATCAAGGACTCAGAGGGCGAATCGCTCTGTAACTGAAATCGGAATGCCTACTGACATTTTCCCCTCTCCGAAAGTCTGAAAAATGATGGAAAAATGACTAAGTCCAAAAAAATTTTTTTAAAACTTTTTTCAATTTTACCCCCGTGGGATATATATTCTACCCACACACATTTGGAACTCTCCTGGGGTACCCTCACACATATTATTCCCTCATTTAATGGATATTTTCACCAAAAAGTGAAGTTTTCAAAAAGTCAGAAAATTGGCTGAAAACGACTTAATATCAAGGACTCATCGGGCGAATCGCTCTGGAACTGAAATCAGAATGCTCACTGACATTTTCCACTCTCCAAACCTCTGAAAAATGATGGAAAAATGACGAAGTGGAAAAAAAAATTTTCAAAACTTTTTTCAATTTTACCCCCGTAGGATGTATATTCTGCCCAAACACATTTGGAACTCTCCTGGGGTACCCTCACACATATTATTCCCTCATTTAATGGATATTTTCACCAAAAGTGAAGTTTTCAAAAAATCTGAAAATTGGCTGAAAACGACTTATTATCAGGGACTCATCGGGCGAATCGCTCTGGAACTGAAATCGGAATCCTCACTGACATTTTCCCCACTCCGAAAGTCTGAAAAATGATGGAAAAATGACTAAGTCCAAAAAAAATTTTTTTGCAACTTTTTTCAATTTTACCCCCGTGGGATATATATTCTACCCACACACATTTGGAACTCTGCTGGGGTACCCTCACACATATTATTCCCTCATTTAATGGATATTTTCACCAAAAAGTGAAGTTTTCAAAAAGTCAGAAAATTGGCTGAAAACTACTTAATATCAAGGACTCATCGGGCGAATCGCTCTAGAACTGAAATCGGAATGCTCACTGACATTTTCCCCTCTCCGAAAGTCTGAAAAATGATGGAAAAATGACAGTCCCAAAAAAATTTTTTTCAACTTTTTTCAACTTTACCCCCGTGGGATATATATTCAACCCACTCACATTTGGAACTCTCCTGGGGTACCCTCACACATATTATTCCCTCATTTAATGGATATTTTCACCAAAAAGTGAAGTTTTCAAAAATTCTGAAAATTGGCTGAAAACTAGTTAATATCAAGGACTCAGAGGGCGAATCGCTCTGTAACTGAAATCGGAATGCCTACTGACATTTTCCCCTCTCCGAAAGTCTGAAAAATGATGGAAAAATGACTAAGTCCAAAAAAATTTTTTTAAAACTTTTTTCAATTTTACCCCCGTGGGATATATATTCTACCCACACACATTTGGAACTCTCCTGGGGTAACCCTCACACATATTATTCCCTCATTTAATGGATATTTTCACCAAAAAGTGAAGTTTTCAAAAAGTCAGAAAATTGGCTGAAAACGACTTAATATCAAGGACTCATCGGGCGAATCGCTCTGGAACTGAAATCAGAATGCTCACTGACATTTTCCTCTCTCCGAAAGTCTGAAAAATGATGGAAAAATGACTAAGTCGAAAAAAAATTTTTTAAAACTTGTTTCAATTTTACCCCCGTGGGATATATATTCTACCCACACACATTTGGAACTCTCCTGGGGTACCCTCACACATATTATTCCCTCATTTAATGGATATTTTCACAAAAAACTGAAGTTTTCAAAAAGTCAGAAAATTGGCTGAAAACGACTTAATATCAAGGACTCATCTGACGAATCACTCTGGAACTGAAATCGGAATGCTCAATGACATTTTCCCCCCTTCGAAAGTCGGAAAAATGATGGAAAAATGACAGTCCAAAAAAAATTTTTTTTCAATTTTACCCCCGTGGGAAATATATTCTACCCACACACATTTGGAACTCTCCTGGGGTACCCTCACACATATTATTCCTTCATTTAATGGATAGTTTCACCAAAAACTGAAGTTTTCAAAAAGTCAGAAAATTGGCTGAAAATGACTTAATAGCAAGGACTCATCGGGCGAATCACTCTGGAACTGAAATCGGAATGTTCACTGACATTTTCCCCTCTCTGAAAGTCTGAAAAATGATGGAAAAATGACAAAGTCCCAAAAAATTTTTTTTTTACTTTTTTCAACTTTACCTTTGTGGGATGTACATTCTACCCACACACATTTGGAACTCTCCTGGGGTACCCTCACACACATTATTCCCTCATTTAATGGATATTTTCACCAAAAAGTGAAGTTTTCAAAAAGTCAGAAAATTGGCTGAAAACGAATTAACATCAAGGACTCATCGGGCGAATCACTCTGGAATTGAAATCGGAATGTTCACTGACATTTTCCCCTCTCCAAAAGTCTGAAAAATGATGGAAAAATGACTAAGTCCAAAAAAATTTTTTTGCAAATTTTTTCAATTTTACCCCCGTGGGATATATATTCTACCCACACACATTTGGAACTCTCCTGGGGTACCCTCACACATATTATTCCCTCATTTAATGGATATTTTCACCAAAAAGTGAAGTTTTCAAAAAGTCAGAAAATTGGCTGAAAACGACTTAATATCAAGGACTCATCGGGCGAATCGCTCTGGAACTGAAAGCGGAATGCTCACTAACATTTTCCCCTCTCCGAAAGTCTGAAAAGCGATGGAAAAATGACTAAGTCCAAAAAAATTTTTTTAAAACTTTTTTCAATTTTACCCCCGTGGGATATATATTCTACCCACACACATTTGGAACTCTCCTGGGGTACCCTCACACATATTATTCCCTCATTTAATGGATATTTTCACCAAAAAGTGAAGTTTTCAAAAAGTCAGAAAATTGGCTGAAAACGACTTAATATCATGGACTCATCGGGCGAATCACTCTGGAATTGAAATCGGAATGTTCACTGACATTTTCCCCTCTCCAAAAGTCTGAAAAATGATGGAAAAATGACTAAGTCCAAAAAAAAATTTTTTTCAACTTTTTTCAATTTTACCCCCGTGGGAAATATATTCTGCCAACACACATTTGGAACTCTCCTGGGGTACCCTCACACATATTATTCCCTCATTTAATGGATATTTTCACCAAAAGTGAAGTTTTCAAAAAATCTGAAAATTGGCTGAAAACGACTTATTATCAAGGACTCATCGGGCGAATCGCTCTGGAACTGAAATCGGAATGCTCACTGACATTTTCCCCTCTCCGAAAGTCTGAAAAATGATGGAAAAATTACCCAAAAAAATTTTTTTAAAACTTTTTTCAATTTTACCCCCGTGGGATATATATTCTACCCACACACATTTGGAACTTTCCTGGGGTACCCTCACACATATTATTCCCTCATTTAATGGATATTTTCACCAAAAAGTGAAGTTTTCAAATAGTCAGAAAATTGGCTGAAAACTACTTAATATCAAGGACTCATCGGGCGAATCGCTCTGGAACTGAAATCGGAATGCTCACTGACATTTTCCCATCTCCAAAACTCTGAAAAATGCTGGAAAAATGACTAAGTCCAAAAAAATTTTTTGAAAACTTTTTTCAATTTTACCCCCGTGGGATATATATTCTACCCACACACATTTGGAACTCTCCTGGGGTACCCTCACACATATTATTCCCTCATTTAATGGATATTTTCACCAAAAAGTGAAGTTTTCAAAAAGTCAGAAAATTGGCTGAAAACGACTTAATATCAAGGACTCATCGGGCGAATCGCTCTGGAACTGAAAGCGGAATGCTCACTAACATTTTCCCCTCTCCGAAAGTCTGAAAAATGATGGAAAAATGACTAAGTCCAAAAAAATTTTTTTTCAACTTTTTTCAATTTTACCTTTGTGGGATATACATTCTACCCACACACATTTGGAACTCTCCTGGGGTACCCTCACACATATTATTCCCTCATTTAATGGATATTTTCACCAAAAAGTGAAGTTTTCAAAAAGTCCGAAAATTGGCTGAAAATGACTTAATATCAAAGACTCATCGGGCGAATCGCTCTGGAACTGAAATTGGAATGCTCACTGACATTTTCCCCTCTCCGAAAGTCTGAAAAATGATGGAAGAATGACTAAGTCCAAAAAAATTTTTTTTTCAACTTTTTTCAATTTTACCCCTGTAGGATATACATTCTACGCACACACATTTGGAACTCTCCTGGGGTACCCTCACACATATTATTCCCTCATTTAATGGATATTTTCACCAAAAAGTGAAGTTTTCAAAAAGTCAGAAAATTGGCTGAAAATGACTTAATATCAAGGACTCATCGGGCGAATCACTCTGGAACTGAAATCGGAATGTTCACTGACATTTTCCCCTCTCTGAAAGTCTGAAAAATGATGGAAAAATGACAAAGTCCCAAAAAATTTTTTTTTTACTTTTTTCAACTTTACCTTTGTGGGATGTACATTCTACCCACACACATTTGGAACTCTCCTGGGGTACCCTCACACATATTATTCCCTCATTTAATGGATATTTTCACCAAAAAGTGAAGTTTTCAAAAAGTCAGAAAATTGGCTGAAAACGAATTAATATCAAGGACTCATCGGGCGAATCACTCTGGAATTGAAATCGGAATGTTCACTGACATTTTCCCCTCTCCAAATGTCTGAAAAATGATGGAAAAATGACTAAGTCCAAAAAAATTTTTTTGCAAATTTTTTCAATTTTACCCCCGTGGGATATATATTCTACCCACACACATTTGGAACTCTCCTGGGGTACCCTCACACATATTATTCCCTCATTTAATGGATATTTTCACCAAAAAGTGAAGTTTTCAAAAAGTCAGAAAATTGGCTGAAAACGACTTAATATGAAGGACTCATCGGGTGAATCGCTCTGGAACTGAAAGCGGAATGCTCACTAACATTTTCCCCTCTCCGAAAGTCTGAAAAGTGATGGAAAAATGACTAAGTCCAAAAAAATTTTTTTAAAACTTTTTTCAATTTTACCCCCGTGGGATATATATTCTACCCACACACATTTGGAACTCTCCTGGGGTACCCTCACACATATTATTCCCTCATTTAATGGATATTTTCACCAAAAAGTGAAGTTTTCAAAAAGTCAGAAAATTGGCTGAAAACGACTTATTATCAAGGACTCATCGGGCGAATCGCTCTGGAACTGAAATCGGAATGCTCACTGACATTTTCCCCTCTCCGAAAGCCTGAAAAATGATGGAAAAATGACTAAGTCCAAAAAAATTTTTTGAAAACTTTTTTCAATTTTACCCCCGTGGGATATATATTCTACCCACACACATTTGGAACTCTCCTGGGGTACCCTCACACATATTATTCCCTCATTTAATGGATATTTTCACCAAAAAGTAAAGTTTTCAAAAAGTCAGAAAATTGGCTGAAAACGACTTAATATCACAGACTGATCGGGCGAATCGCTCTGGAACTGAAATCGGAATGCTCACTGACATTTTCCCCTCTCTGAAAGTCTGAAAAATGATGGAAAAATTACCCCAAAAAATTTTTTTAAAACTTTTTTCAATTTTACCCCCGTGGGATATATATTCTACCCACACACATTTGGAACTTTCCTGGGGTACCCTCACACATATTATTCCCTCATTTAATGGATATTTTCACCAAAAAGTGAAGTTTTCAAATAGTCAGAAAATTGGCTGAAAACTACTTAATATCAAGGACTCATCGGGCGAATCGCTCTGGAACTGAAATCGGAATGCTCACTGACATTTTCCCATCTCCAAAACTCTGAAAAATGCTGGAAAAATGACTAAGTCCAAAAAAATTTTTTGAAAACTTTTATCAATTTTACCCCCGTGGGATATATATTCTACCCACACACATTTGGAACTCTCCTGGGGTACCCTCACACATATTATTCCCTCATTTAATGGATATTTTCACCAAAAAGTAAAGTTTTCAAAAAGTCAGAAAATTGGCTGAAAACGACTTAATATCAAGGACTGATCGGTCGAATCGCTCTGGAACTGAAATCGGAATGCTCACTGACATTTTCCCCTCTCCGAAAGTCTGAAAAATGATGGAAAAATTACTAAGTCCAAAATAATTTTTTTAAAACTTTTTTCAATTTTACCCCCGTGGGATATATATTCTACCCACACACATTTGGAACTCTCCTGGGGTACCCTCAACACATATTATTCCCTCATTTAATGGATATTTTCACCAAAAGTAAAGTTTTCAAAAAATCTGAAAATTGGCTGAAAACGACTTATTATCAAGGACTCATCGGGAGAATCGCTCTGGAACTGAAATCGGAATGCTCACTGACATTTTCCACTTTCCGAAAGTCTGAAAAATGATGGAAAAATGACTAAGTCGAAAAAAAAAATTTAAAAACTTTTTTTCAATTTTACCCCCGTGGGATATATATTCTGCCCACACACATTTGGAACTCTCCTGGGGTACCCTCACACATATTATTCCCTCATTTAATGGATATTTTCACCAAAAGTGAAGTTTTCAAAAAATCTGAAAATTGGCTGAAAACGACTTATTATCAAGGACTCATCGGGCGAATCGCTCTGGAACTGAAATCGGAATGCTCACTGACATTTTCCCCTCTCCGAAAGTCTGAAAAATGATGGAAAAATTACCCAAAAAAATTTTTTTAAAACTTTTTTCAATTTTACCCCCGTGGGATATATATTCTACCCACACACATTTGGAACTTTCCTGGGGTACCCTCACACATATTATTCCCTCATTTAATGGATATTTTCACCAAAAAGTGAAGTTTTCAAATAGTCAGAAAATTGGCTGAAAACTACTTAATATCAAGGACTCATCGGGCGAATCGCTCTGGAACTGAAATCGGAATGCTCACTGACATTTTCCCATCTCCAAAACTCTGAAAAATGCTGGAAAAATGACTAAGTCCAAAAAAATTTTTTGAAAACTTTTTTCAATTTTACCCCCGTGGGATATATATTCTACCCACACACATTTGGAACTCTCCTGGGGTACCCTCACACATATTATTCCCTCATTTAATGGATATTTTCACCAAAAAGTGAAGTTTTCAAAAAGTCAGAAAATTGGCTGAAAACGACTTAATATCAAGGACTCATCGGGCGAATCGCTCTGGAACTGAAAGCGGAATGCTCACTAACATTTTCCCCTCTCCGAAAGTCTGAAAAATGATGGAAAAATGACTAAGTCCAAAAAAATTTTTTTTCAACTTTTTTCAATTTTACCTTTGTGGGATATACATTCTACCCACACACATTTGGAACTCTCCTGGGGTACCCTCACACATATTATTCCCTCATTTAATGGATATTTTCACCAAAAAGTGAAGTTTTCAAAAAGTCCGAAAATTGGCTGAAAATGACTTAATATCAAAGACTCATCGGGCGAATCGCTCTGGAACTGAAATTGGAATGCTCACTGACATTTTCCCCTCTCCGAAAGTCTGAAAAATGATGGAAGAATGACTAAGTCCAAAAAAATTTTTTTTTCAACTTTTTTCAATTTTACCCCTGTAGGATATACATTCTACGCACACACATTTGGAACTCTCCTGGGGTACCCTCACACATATTATTCCCTCATTTAATGGATATTTTCACCAAAAAGTGAAGTTTTCAAAAAGTCAGAAAATTGGCTGAAAATGACTTAATATCAAGGACTCATCGGGCGTATCACTCTGGAACTGAAATCGGAATGTTCACTGACATTTTCCCCTCTCTGAAAGTCTGAAAAATGATGGAAAAATGACAAAGTCCCAAAAAATTTTTTTTTTACTTTTTTCAACTTTACCTTTGTGGGATGTACATTCTACCCACACACATTTGGAACTCTCCTGGGGTACCCTCACACATATTATTCCCTCATTTAATGGATATTTTCACCAAAAAGTGAAGTTTTCAAAAAGTCAGAAAATTGGCTGAAAACGAATTAATATCAAGGACTCATCGGGCGAATCACTCTGGAATTGAAATCGGAATGTTCACTGACATTTTCCCCTCTCCAAAAGTCTGAAAAATGATGGAAAAATGACTAAGTCCAAAAAAATTTTTTTGCAAATTTTTTCAATTTTACCCCCGTGGGATATATATTCTACCCACACACATTTGGAACTCTCCTGGGGTACCCTCACACATATTATTCCCTCATTTAATGGATATTTTCACCAAAAAGTGAAGTTTTCAAAAAGTCAGAAAATTGGCTGAAAACGACTTAATATGAAGGACTCATCGGGTGAATCGCTCTGGAACTGAAAGCGGAATGCTCACTAACATTTTCCCCTCTCCGAAAGTCTGAAAAGTGATGGAAAAATGACTAAGTCCAAAAAAATTTTTTTAAAACTTTTTTCAATTTTACCCCCGTGGGATATATATTCTACCCACACACATTTGGAACTCTCCTGGGGTACCCTCACACATATTATTCCCTCATTTAATGGATATTTTCACCAAAAAGTGAAGTTTTCAAAAAGTCAGAAAATTGGCTGAAAACGACTTATTATCAAGGACTCATCGGGCGAATCGCTCTGGAACTGAAATCGGAATGCTCACTGACATTTTCCCCTCTCCGAAAGCCTGAAAAATGATGGAAAAATGACTAAGTCCAAAAAAATTTTTTGAAAACTTTTTTCAATTTTACCCCCGTGGGATATATATTCTACCCACACACATTTGGAACTCTCCTGGGGTACCCTCACACATATTATTCCCTCATTTAATGGATATTTTCACCAAAAAGTAAAGTTTTCAAAAAGTCAGAAAATTGGCTGAAAACGACTTAATATCACGGACTGATCGGGCGAATCGCTCTGGAACTGAAATCGGAATGCTCACTGACATTTTCCCCTCTCTGTAAGTCTGAAAAATGATGGAAAAATTACCCAAAAAAATTTTTTTAAAACTTTTTTCAATTTTACCCCCGTGGGATATATATTCTACCCACACACATTTGGAACTTTCCTGGGGTACCCTCACACATATTATTCCCTCATTTAATGGATATTTTCACCAAAAAGTGAAGTTTTCAAATAGTCAGAAAATTGGCTGAAAACTACTTAATATCAAGGACTCATCGGGCGAATCGCTCTGGAACTGAAATCGGAATGCTCACTGACATTTTCCCATCTCCAAAACTCTGAAAAATGCTGGAAAAATGACTAAGTCCAAAAAAATTTTTTGAAAACTTTTATCAATTTTACCCCCGTGGGATATATATTCTACCCACACACATTTGGAACTCTCCTGGGGTACCCTCACACATATTATTCCCTCATTTAATGGATATTTTCACCAAAAAGTAAAGTTTTCAAAAAGTCAGAAAATTGGCTGAAAACGACTTAATATCAAGGACTGATCGGTCGAATCGCTCTGGAACTGAAATCGGAATGCTCACTGACATTTTCCCCTCTCCGAAAGTCTGAAAAATGATGGAAAAATTACTAAGTCCAAAATAATTTTTTTAAAACTTTTTCAATTTTACCCCCGTGGGATATATATTCTACCCACACACATTTGGAACTCTCCTGGGGTACCCTCAACACATATTATTCCCTCATTTAATGGATATTTTCACCAAAAGTAAAGTTTTCAAAAAATCTGAAAATTGGCTGAAAACGACTTATTATCAAGGACTCATCGGGAGAATCGCTCTGGAACTGAAATCGGAATGCTCACTGACATTTTCCACTTTCCGAAAGTCTGAAAAATGATGGAAAAATGACTAAGTCGAAAAAAAAAATTTAAAAACTTTTTTTCAATTTTACCCCCGTGGGATATATATTCTGCCCACACACATTTGGAACTCTCCTGGGGTACCCTCACACATATTATTCCCTCATTTAATGGATATTTTCACCAAAAAGTGAAGTTTTCAAAAAGTCAGAAAATTGGCTGAAAACGACTTAATATCAAGGACTCATCGGGCGAATCGCTCTGGAACTGAAAGGGGAATGCTCACTAACATTTTCCCCTCTCCGAAAGTCTGAAAAATGATGGAAAAATGACTAAGTCCAAAAAAAGTTTTTTTCAACTTTTTTCAATTTTACCTTTGTGGGATATACATTCTACCCACACACATTTGGAACTCTCCTGGGGTACCCTCACACATATTATTCCCTCATTTAATGGATATTTTCACCAAAAAGTGAAGTTTTCAAAAAGTCCGAAAATTGGCTGAAAATGACTTAATATTAAAGACTCATCGGGCGAATCGCTCTGGAACTGAAATTGGAATGCTCACTGACATTTTCCCCTCTCCGAAAGTCTGAAAAATGATGGAAGAATGACTAAGTCCAAAAAAATTTTTTTTTCAACTTTTTTCAATTTTACCCCTGTAGGATATACATTCTACGCACACACATTTGGAACTCTCCTGGGTACCCTCACACATATTATTCCCTCATTTAATGGATATTTTCACCAAAAAGTGAAGTTTTCAAAAAGTCAGAAAATTGGCTGAAAACAAATTAATATCAAGGACTCATCGGGCGAATCACTCTGGAATTGAAATCGGAATGTTCACTGACATTTTCCCCTCTCCAAAAGTCTGAAAAATGATGGAAAAATGACTAAGTCCAAAAAAATTTTTTTAAAACTTTTTTCAATTTTACCCCCGTGGGATATATATTCTACCCACACACATTTGGAACTCTCCTGGGGTACCCTCACACATATTATTCCCTCATTTAATGGATATTTTCACCAAAAAGTGAAGTTTTCAAAAAGTCAGAAAATTGGCTGAAAACGACTTAATATCAAGGACTCATCGGGCGAATCGCTCTGGAACTGAAATCAGAATGCTCACTGACATTTTCCTCTCTCCGAAAGTCTGAAAAATGATGGAAAAATGACTAAGTCGAAAAAAAAAATGTAAAAACTTTTTTTCAATTTTACCCCCGTGGGATATATATTCTGCCCACACACATTTGGAACTCTCCTGGGGTACCCTCACACATATTATTCCCTCATTTAATGGATATTTTCACCAAAAAGTGAAGTTTTCAAAAAGTCAGAAAATTGGCTGAAAACGACTTAATATCAAGGACTCATCGGGCGAATCGCTCTGGAACTGAAAGGGGAATGCTCACTAACATTTTCCCCTCTCCGAAAGTCTGAAAAATGATGGAAAAATGACTAAGTCCAAAAAAAGTTTTTTTCAACTTTTTTCAATTTTACCTTTGTGGGATATACATTCTACCCACACACATTTGGAACTCTCCTGGGGTACCCTCACACATATTATTCCCTCATTTAATGGATATTTTCACCAAAAAGTGAAGTTTTCAAAAAGTCCGAAAATTGGCTGAAAATGACTTAATATTAAAGACTCATCGGGCGAATCGCTCTGGAACTGAAATTGGAATGCTCACTGACATTTTCCCCTCTCCGAAAGTCTGAAAAATGATGGAAGAATGACTAAGTCCAAAAAAATTTTTTTTTCAACTTTTTTCAATTTTACCCCTGTAGGATATACATTCTACGCACACACATTTGGAACTCTCCTGGGTACCCTCACACATATTATTCCCTCATTTAATGGATATTTTCACCAAAAAGTGAAGTTTTCAAAAAGTCAGAAAATTGGCTGAAAACAAATTAATATCAAGGACTCATCGGGCGAATCACTCTGGAATTGAAATCGGAATGTTCACTGACATTTTCCCCTCTCCAAAAGTCTGAAAAATGATGGAAAAATGACTAAGTCCAAAAAAATTTTTTTAAAACTTTTTTCAATTTTACCCCCGTGGGATATATATTCTACCCACACACATTTGGAACTCTCCTGGGGTACCCTCACACATATTATTCCCTCATTTAATGGATATTTTCACCAAAAAGTGAAGTTTTCAAAAAGTCAGAAAATTGGCTGAAAACGACTTAATATCAAGGACTCATCGGGCGAATCGCTCTGGAACTGAAATCAGAATGCTCACTGACATTTTCCTCTCTCCGAAAGTCTGAAAAATGATGGAAAAATGACTAAGTCGAAAAAAAAAATGTAAAAACTTTTTTTCAATTTTACCCCCGTGGGATATATATTCTGCCCACACACATTTGGAACTCTCCTGGGGTACCCTCACACATATTATTCCCTCATTTAATGGATATTTTCACCAAAAGTGAAGTTTTCAAAAAGTCAGAAAATTGGCTGAAAACGATTTATTATCAAGGACTCATCGGGCGAATCGCTCTGGAACTGAAATCGGAATGCTCACTGACATTTTCCACTTTCCGAAAGTCTGAAAAATGATGGAAAAATGACTAAGTCGAAAAAAAAAATGTAAAAACTTTTTTTCAATTTTACCCCCGTGGGATATATATTCTGCCCACACACATTTGGAACTCTCCTGGGGTACCCTCACACATATTATTCCCTCATTTAATGGATATTTTCACCAAAAGTGAAGTTTTCAAAAAGTCAGAAAATTGGCTGAAAACGATTTATTATCAAGGACTCATCGGGCGAATCGCTCTGGAACTGAAATCGGAATGCTCACTGACATTTTCCCCCTCTCCGAAAGCCTGAAAAATGATGGAAAAATGACTAAGTCCAAAAAAATTTTTTGAAAACTTTTTTCAATTTTACCCCCGTGGGATATATATTCTACCCACACACATTTGGAACTCTCCTGGGGTACCCTCACACATATTATTCCCTCATTTAATGGATATTTTCACCAAAAAGTAAAGTTTTCAAAAAGTCAGAAAATTGGCTGAAAACGACTTAATATCAAGGACTGATCGGGCGAATCGCTCTGGAACTGAAATCGGAATGCTCACTGACATTTTCCCCTCTCTGAAAGTCTGAAAAATTATGGAAAAATTACCCAAAAAAATTTTTTTAAAACTTTTTTCAATTTTACCCCCGTGGGATATATATTCTACCCACACACATTTGGAACTTTCCTGGGGTACCCTCACACATATTATTCCCTCATTTAATGGATATTTTCACCAAAAAGTGAAGTTTTCAAATAGTCAGAAAATTGGCTGAAAACTACTTAATATCAAGGACTCATCGGGCGAATCGCTCTGGAACTGAAATCGGAATGCTCACTGACATTTTCCCATCTCCAAAACTCTGAAAAATGCTGGAAAAATGACTAAGTCCAAAAAAATTTTTTGAAAACTTTTTTCAATTTTACCCCCGTGGGATATATATTCTACCCACACACATTTGGAACTCTCCTGGGGTACCCTCACACATATTATTCCCTCATTTAATGGATATTTTCACCAAAAAGTAAAGTTTTCAAAAAGTCAGAAAATTGGCTGAAAACGACTTAATATCAAGGACTGATCGGTCGAATCGCTCTGGAACTGAAATCGGAATGCTCACTGACATTTTCCCCTCTCCGAAAGTCTGAAAAATGATGGAAAAATTACTAAGTCCAAAATAATTTTTTTAAAACTTTTTTCAATTTTACCCCCGTGGGATATATATTCTACCCACACACATTTGGAACTCTCCTGGGGTACCCTCAACACATATTATTCCCTCATTTAATGGATATTTTCACCAAAAGTAAAGTTTTCAAAAAATCTGAAAATTGGCTGAAAACGACTTATTATCAAGGACTCATCGGGCGAATCGCTCTGGAACTGAAATCGGAATGCTCACTGACATTTTCCACTTTCCGAAAGTCTGAAAAATGATGGAAAAATGACTAAGTCGAAAAAAAAAATGTAAAAACTTTTTTTCAATTTTACCCCCGTGGGATATATATTCTGCCCACACACATTTGGAACTCTCCTGGGGTACCCTCACACATATTATTCCCTCATTTAATGGATATTTTCACCAAAAGTGAAGTTTTCAAAAAGTCAGAAAATTGGCTGAAAACGACTTATTATCAAGGACTCATCGGGCGAATCGCTCTGGAACTGAAATCGGAATGCTCACTGATATTTTCCCCTCTCCGAAAGTCTGAAAAATGATGGAAAAATGTCTAAATCCAAAAAAATTTTTTTAAACTTTTTTCAATTTTACCCCCGTGGGATATATATTCTACCCACACACATTTGGAACTCTCCTGGGGTACCCTCACACATATTATTCCCTCATTTAATGGATGTTTTCACCAAAAAGTGAAGTTTTCAAAAAGTCAGAAAATTGGCTGAAAACGATTTAATATCAAGGACTCATCGGGCGAATCGCTCTGGAACTGAAATCGGAATGCTCACTGACATTTTCCACTCCCCAAAAGTCTGAAAAATGCTGGAAAAATGACTAAGTCCAAAAAAATTTTTTGAAAACTTTTTTCAATTTTACCCCCGTGGGATATATATTCTACCCACACACATTTGGAACTCTCCTGGGGTACCCTCACACATATTATTCCCTCATTTAATGGATATTTTCACCAAAAAGTGAAGTTTTCAAAAAGTCAGAAAATTGGCTGAAAACGACTTAATATCAAGGACTCATCGGGCGAATCGCTCTGGAACTGAAATCGGAATGCTCACTGACATTTTCCCCTCTCCGAAAGTCTGAAAAATGCTGGAAAAATGACTAAGTCCAAAAAAATTTTTTTAAAACTTTTTTCAATTTTACCCCTGTGGGATATATATTCTACCCACACACATTTGGAACTCTCCTGGGGTACCCTCACACATATTATTCCCTCATTTAATGGATATTTTCACCAAAAAGTGAAATTTTCAAAAAGTCAGAAAATTGGCTGAAAACGACTTAATATCAAGGACTCATCGGGCGAATGGCTCTGGAAATGAAATCGGAATGCTCACTGACATTTTCCACTTTCCGAAAGTCTGAAAAATGATGGAAAAATGACTAAGTCGAAAAAAAAAATGTAAAAACTTTTTTTCAATTTTACCCCCGTGGGATATATATTCTGCCCACACACATTTGGAACTCTCCTGGGGTACCCTCACACATATTATTCCCTCATTTAATGGATATTTTCACCAAAAGTGAAGTTTTCAAAAAGTCAGAAAATTGGCTGAAAACGATTTATTATCAAGGACTCATCGGGCGAATCGCTCTGGAACTGAAATCGGAATGCTCACTGACATTTTCCCCTCTTTGAAAGTCTGAAAAATGATGGAAAAATGACTAAGTACAAAAAAATTTTTTGAAAACTTTATTCAATTTTACCCCCGTGGGATATATATTCTACCCACACACATTTGGAACTCTCCTGGGGTACCCTCACACATATTATTCCCTCATTTAATGGATATTTTCACCAAAAAGTGAAGTTTTCAAAAAGTCAGAAAATTGGCTGAAAACGACTTAATATCAAGGACTCATCGGGCGAATCGCTCTGGAACTGAAATCGGAATGCTCACTGACATTTTCCCCTCTCCGAAAGTCTGAAAAATGCTGGAAAAATGACTAAGTCCAAAATAATTTTTTTAAAACTTTTTTCAATTTTACCCCTGTGGGATATATATTCTACCCACACACATTTGGAACTCTCCTGGGGTACCCTCACACATATTATTCCCTCATTTAATGGATATTTTCACCAAAAAGTGAAGTTTTCAAAAAGTCAGAAAATTGGCTGAAAACGACTTAATATCAAGGACTCATCGGGCGAATGGCTCTGGAACTGAAATCGGAATGCTCACTGACATTTTCCACTTTCCGAAAGTCTGAAAAATGATGGAAAAATGACTAAGTCGAAAAAAAAAATGTAAAAACTTTTTTTCAATTTTACCCCCGTGGGATATATATTCTGCCCACACACATTTGGAACTCTCCTGGGGTACCCTCACACATATTATTCCCTCATTTAATGGATATTTTCACCAAAAGTGAAGTTTTCAAAAAGTCAGAAAATTGGCTGAAAACGATTTATTATCAAGGACTGATCGGGCGAATCGCTCTGGAACTGAAATCGGAATGCTCACTGACATTTTCCCCTCTCCGAAAGTCTGAAAAATGATGGAAAAATGACTAAGTCCAAAAAAATTTTTTGAAAACTTTTTTCAATTTTACCCCCATGGTATATATATTCTACCCACACACATTTGGAACTCTCCTGGGGAACCCTCACACATATTATTCCCTCATTTAATGGATATTTTCACCAAAAAGTGAAGTTTTCAAAAAGTCAGAAAATTGGCTGAAAACGACTTAATATCAAGGACTCATCGGGCGAATCGCTCTGGAACTGAAATCGGAATGCTCACTGACATTTTCCTATCTCCAAAACTCTGAAAAATGATGGAAAAATGACTAAGTCCAAAATAATTTTTTTAAAACTTTTTTCAATTTTACCCCCGTGGGATATATATTCTACCCACACACATTTGGAACTCTCCTGGGGTACCCTCACACATATTATTCCCTCATTTAATGGATATTTTCACCAAAAAGTGAAGTTTTCAAAAAGTCAGAAAATTGGCTGAAAACGACTTAATATCAAGGACTGATCGGGCGAATCGCTCTGGAACTGAAATCGGAATGCTCACTGACATTTTCCCCTCTCCGAAAGTCTGAAAAATGATGGAAAAATTACTAAGTCCAAAAAAATTTTTTTTAAACTTTTTTCAATTTTACCCCCGTGGGATATATATTCTACCCGCACACATTTGGAACTCTCCTGGGGTACCCTCACACATATTATTCCCTCATTTAATGGATATTTTCACCAAAAGTGAAGTTTTCAAAAAATCTGAAAATTGGCTGAAAACGACTTATTATCAAGGACTCATCGGTCGAATCGCTCTGGAACTGAAATCGGAATGCTCACTGACATTTTCCCCTCTCCGAAAGTCTGAAAAATGATGGAAAAATTACTAAGTCCAAAAAAATTTTTTTAAACTTTTTTCAATTTTACCCCCGTGGGATATACAGTCATATGAAAAAGTTTGGGCACCCCTATTAATCTTAAGATTAATGTTCTATAAAAATTGGTGTTTTTGCAACAGCTATTTCAGTTTGATATATGTAATAACTGTTGGATACAGTAATGTTTCTGCCTTGAAATGAGGTTCATTGTACTAACAGAAAATGTGCAATCTGCATTCAAACAAAATTTGACAGGTGCATAAATATGGGCACCTCACCAGAAAAGTGACATTAATAGTTAGTAGATCCTCCTTTTGCAAAAATAACAGCCTCTAGTCGCTTCCTGTAGCTTTTAATGAGTTCCTGGATCCTGGATGAAGGTATTTTTGACCATTCCTCTTTACCAAACAATTCCAGTTCAGTTAAGTTTGATGGTCGCCGAGCATGGACAGCCCTCTTCAAATGATCCCACAGATGTTCAATGATATTCAGGTCTGGGGACTGGGATGGCCATTCCAGAACATTGTAGTTGTTCCTCTGCATGAATGCCTGAGTAGATTTGGAGCGGTGTTTTGGATCATTGTCTTGCTGAAAGATCCATCCACTTTGTAACTTCATATTTATCACTGATTCTTGAACACTATTGTCAAGAATCTGCTGATACTGAGTGGAATCCATGCGTCCCTCAACTTTAACAAGATTCCCAGTGCCAGCATTGACCACACAGCCCCAAAGCATGATGGAACCTCCACCAAATTTTACTGTGGGTAGCAAGTGTTTTTCTTGGAATGCTGTGTTTTTTTGCCACCATGCATAACGCCTTTTTGTATGACCAAATAACTCAATCTTGATTTCATCAGTCCACAGGACCTTCTTCCAAAAAGAAATTGGCTTCTCCAAATGTGCTTTTGCATTCCTCAGCCAACTCTGTTTTTGGCGTGCTTGCAGAAACGGCTTCTTTCGCATCACTCTCCCATACAGCTTCTCCTTGTGCAAAGTGCCTTGTATAGTTGACCGATGCACAGTGACACCATCTGCAGCAAGTTGATGCTGCAGCTCTCTGAAGGTGGTCTGAGGATTGTCCTTGACTGATCTCACCATTCTTCTTCTCTGCCTTTCTGATGTTTTTCTTGGCCTGCCACTTCTGGCCTTAACAAGAACTGTCCCTGTGTTCTTCCATTTCCTTACTATGTTCCTCACAGTGGAAACTGACAGGTTAAATCTCTGAGACAGCTTTTTGTATGCTTCCCCTGAACAACTATGTTGAATAATCTTTGTTTTCAGATCATTTGACAGTTGTTTTGAGGAGCACATGATGCCACTCTTCAGAGGAGATTCAAACAGGAGAACAACTTGCAAGTGGCCACTTTAAGTAGCTGTTCTCATGATTGCATACACCTGGCTATAAAGTTCAAAGCTCCATGAGGTTACAAAACCAAAAAAAGTGCTTTAGTAAGTCAGTAAAAAGTAGGTAGGAGTATTTAAAACAAGAAAATGATAAGGGTGCCCATACTTATGCACCTTTCAAATTCTGTTTGAAAGCAGATTGCACATTTTCTGTTAGTACAATAAACCTCATTTCAAGGCAGAAACATTACTGTGACCAACAGTTATTACATATATCAAACTGAAATAGCTGTTGCAAAAACACCAATTTTTATAAAACATTAAGCTTAAGATTAATAGGGGTGCCCAAACTATTTCATATGACTGTATATTCTGCCCACACACATTTGGAACTCTCCTGGGGTACCCTCACACATATTATTCCCTCATTTAATGGATATTTTCACCGAAAGTCAAGTTTTCAAAAAATCTGAAAATTGGCTGAAAACGACTTATTATCAAGGACTCATCGGGCGAATCGCTCTGGAACTGAAATCGGAATGCTCACTGACATTTTCCACTCTCCGAAAGTCTGAAAAATGATGGAAAAATGACTAAGTCCAAAAAAATTTTTTTAAAACTTTTTTCAATTTTACCCCAGTGGGATATATATTCTACCCACACACATTTGGAACTCTCCTGGGGTACCCTCACACATATTATTCCCTCATTTAATGGATATTTTCACCAAAAAGTGAAGTTTTCAAAAAGTCAGAAAATTGGCTGAAAACGACTTAATATCAAGGAATCATCGGGCGAATCTCTCTGGAACTGAAATCGGAATGCTCACTGACATTTTCCCTTCTCCGAAAGTCTGAAAAATGATGGAAAAATGACTAAGTCTAAAAAAAATTTTTTTCAACTTGTTACAATTTTACCCCCGTGGGATATATATTCTACCCACACACATTTGGAACTCTCCTGGGGTACCCTCACACATATTATTCCCTCATTCAATGGATATTTTCACCAAAAAGTGAAGTTTTCAAAAAGTCAGAAAATTGGCTGAAAACGACTTAATATCAAGGACTCATCGGGCGAATCGCTCTGGAACTGAAATCGGAATGCTCACTGACATTTTCCAGTCTCTGAAAGTGTGAAAAATGATGGAAAAATGACTAAGTCCCAAAAAAATTTTTTAAAACTTTTTTCAATTTTACCCCCGTGGGATATATTCTACTCACACACTTTTGGAACGCTACTGGGGTACCCTCACACATATTATTCCCTCATTTAATGGATATTTTCACCAAAAAGTGAAGTTTTCAAAAAGTCAGAAAATTGGCTGAAAACGACTTATTATCAAGGACTCATCGGGCAAATCGCTCTGGAACTGAAATCGGAATGCTCACTGACATTTTACCTTCTCCAAAAGTCTGAAAAATGATGGAAAAATGACTAATTCCGAAAAAAAAAATTTAAAACTTTTTTTAATTTTACCCCCGTGGGATATATATTCTACCCACACACATTTGGAACTCTCCTGGGGTACCCTCACACATATTATTCCCTCATTTAATGGATATTTTCACCGAAAGTGAAGTTTTCAAAAAATATGAAAATTGGCTGAAAATGACTTATTATCAAGGACTCATCGGACGAATCGCTCTGGAACTGAAATCGGAATGCTCACTGACATTTTCCACTCTCCGAAAGTCTGAAAAATGATGGAAAAATGACTAAGTCCAAAAAATTTTTTTTAAACTTTTTTCAATTTTACCCCCGTGGGATATATATTCTACCCACACACATTTGGAACTCTCCTGGGGTACCCTCACGCATATTATTCCCTCATTTAATGGATATTTTCACCAAAAAGTGAAGTTTTCAAAAAGTCAGAAAATTGGCTGAAAACTACTTTATATCAAGGACTCATTGGGCGAATCGCTCTGGAACTGAAATCGGAATGCTCACTGACATTTTTCCATCTCCAAAACTCTGAAAATTGATGGAAAAATGACTAAGTCCAAAAAAAATTTTTTAAAACTTTTTTCAATTTTACCCCCGTGGGATATATATTCTACCCACACACATTTGGAACGCTACTGGGGTACCCTCACACATATTATTCCCTCATTTAATGGATATTTTAACCAAAATATGAAGTTTTCAAAAAGTCAGAAAATTGGCTGAAAACTACTTATTATGAAGGACTCATCGGGCGAATCGCTCTGGAACTGAAATCGGAATGCTCACTGACAGTTTCCCCTCTCCGAAAGTCAGAAAAATGATGGAAAAATGACTAATTCCCAAAAAAAAATTTAAAAACTTTTTTTAATTTTACCCCCGTGGGATATATATTCTACCCAGACACATTTGGAACTCTCCTGGGGTACCCTCACACATATTATTCCCGCATTTAATGGATATTTTCACCAAAAAGTGAAGTTTTCAAAAAGTCAGAAAATTGGCTGAAAAATACATAATATCAAGGACTCATCGGGCGAATCGCTCTGGAACTGAAATCGGAATGCTCACTGACATTTTTCCATCTCCAAAACTCTGAAAAATGATGGAAAAATGACTAAGTAAAAAAAAAATTTTTTCAAACTTTTTTCAATTTTACCCCCGTGGGATATATATTCTACCCACACACATGTGGAACGCTACTGGGGTATCCTCACACATATTATTCCCTCATTTAATGGATATTTTCACCAAAAAGTGAAGTTTTCAAAAAGTCAGAAAATTGGCTGAAAATGACTTAATATCAAGGACTCATCGGGCGAATCGCTCTGGAACTGAAATCGGAATGCTCACTGACATTTTCCCCTCTCCGAAAGGCTGAAAAATGCTGGAAAAATGACTAAGTCCAAAAAATTTTTTGAAAACTTTTTTCAATTTTACCCCCGTGGTATATATATTCTACCCACACACATTTGGAACTCTCCTGGGGAACCCTCACACATATTATTCCCTCATTTAATGTATATTTTCACCAAAAAGTGAAGTTTTCAAAAAGTCAGAAAATTGGCTGAAAACGACTTAATATCAAGGACTCATCGGGCGAATCTCTCTGGAACTGAAATCGGAATGCTCACTGACATTTTCCACTCTCCGAAAGTCTGAAAAATGCTGGAAAAATGACTAAGTCCAAAAAAATTTTTTGAAAACTTTTTTCAATTTTACCCCCGTGGGATATATATTCTACCCACACACATTTGGAACTCTCCTGGGGTACCCTCACACATATTATTCCCTCATTTAATGGATATTTTCACCAAAAAGTGAAGTTTTCAAATAGTCAGAAAATTGGCTGAAAACTACTTAATATCAAGGACTCATCGGGCGAATCGCTCTGGAACTGAAATCGGAATGCTCACTGACATTTTCCTATCTCCAAAACTCTGAAAAATGATGGAAAAATGACTAAGTCCAAAATAATTTTTTTAAAACTTTTTTCAATTTTACCCCCGTGGGATATATATTCTACCCACACACATTTGGAACTCTCCTGGGGTACCCTCACACATATTATTCCCTCATTTAATGGATATTTTCACCAAAAAGTGAAGTTTTCAAAAAGTCAGAAAATTGGCTGAAAACGACTTAATATCAAGGACTGATCGGGCGAATCGCTCTGGAACTGAAATCGGAATGCTCACTGACATTTTCCCCTCTCCGAAAGTCTGAAAAATGCTGGAAAAATTACTAAGTCCAAAAAAATTTTTTTTAAACTTTTTTCAATTTTACCCCCGTGGGATATATATTCTACCCACACACATTTGGAACTCTCCTGGGGTACCCTCACACATATTATTCCCTCATTTAATGGATATTTTCACCAAAAGTGAAGTTTTCAAAAAATCTGAAAATTGGCTGAAAACGACTTATTATCAAGGACTCATCGGTCGAATCGCTTTGGAACTGAAATCGGAATGCTCACTGACATTTTCCACTTTCCGAAAGTCTGAAAAATGATGCAAAAATGACTAAGTCGAAAAAAAAAATTTTAAAACTTTTTTCCAATTTTACCCCCGTGGGATATATATTCTACCCACACACATTTGGAACTCTCCTGGGGTACCCTCACACATATTATTCCCTCATTTAATGGATATTTTCACCAAAAAGTGAAGTTTTCAAAAAGTCAGAAAATTGGCTGAAAACGACTTAATATCAAGGACTGATCGGGCGAATTGCTCTGGAACTGAAATCGGAATGCTCACTGACATTTTCCCCTCTCCGAAAGTCTGAAAAATGATGGAAAAATTACTAAGTCCAAAATAATTTTTTTAAAACTTTTTTCAATTTTACCCCCGTGGGATATATATTCTACCCACACACATTTGGAACTCTCCTGGGGTACCCTCACACATATTATTCCCTCATTTAATGGATATTTTCACCAAAAGTGAAGTTTTCAAAAAATCTGAAAATTGGCTGAAAACGACTTATTATCAAGGACTCATCGGTCGAATCGCTCTGGAACTGAAATCGGAATGCTCACTGACATTTTCCACTTTCCGAAAGTCTGAAAAATGATGCAAAAATGACTAAGTCGAAAAAAAAAATTTTAAAACTTTTTTCCATTTTTACCCCCGTGGGATATATATTCTGCCCACACACATTTGGAACTCTCCTGGGGTACCCTCACACATATTATTCCCTCATTTAATGGATATTTTCACCAAAAGTGAAGTTTTCAAAAAATCTTAAAATTGGCTGAAAACGACTTATTATCAAGGACTCATCGGGCGAATCGCTCTGGAACTGAAATCGGAATGCTCACTGACATTTTCCCCTCTCCGAAAGTCTGAAAAATGAGGAAAAATGACTAAGTCCAAAAAAATTTTTTTAAACTTTTTTCAATTTTACCCCCGTGGGATATACAGTCATATGAAAAAGTTTGGGCACCCCTATTAATCTTAAGATTAATGTTCTATAAAAATTGGTGTTTTTGCAACAGCTATTTCAGTTTGATATATGTAATAACTGTTGGATACAGTAATATTTCTGCCTTGAAATGAGGTTTATTGTACTAACAGAAAATGTGCAATCTGCATTCAAACAAAATTTGACAGGTGCATAAGTATGGGCACCTCACCAGAAAAGTGACATTAATAGTTAGTAGATCCTCCTTTTGCAAAAATAACAGCCTCTAGTCGCTTCCTGTAGCTTTTAATGAGTTCCTGGATCCTGGATGAAGGTATTTTTGACCATTCCTCTTTACCAAACAATTCCAGTTCAGTTAAGTTTGATGGTCGCCGAGCATGGACAGCCCTCTTCAAATGATCCCACAGATGTTCAATGATATTCAGGTCTGGGGACTGGGATGGCCATTCCAGAACATTGTAGTTGTTCCTCTGCATGAATGCCTGAGTAGATTTGGAGCGGTGTTTTGGATCATTGTCTTGCTGAAAGATCCATCCACTTTGTAACTTCATATTTATCACTGATTCTTGAACACTATTGTCAAGAATCTGCTGATACTGAGTGGAATCCATGCGTCCCTCAACTTTAACAAGATTCCCAGTGCCAGCATTGACCACACAGCCCCAAAGCATGATGGAACCTCCACCAAATTTTACTGTGGGTAGCAAGTGTTTTTCTTGGAATGCTGTGTTTTTTTGCCACCATGCATAACGCCTTTTTGTATGACCAAATAACTCAATCTTGATTTCATCAGTCCACAGGACCTTCTTCCAAAAAGAAATTGGCTTCTCCAAATGTGCTTTTGCATTCCTCAGCCAACTCTGTTTTTGGCGTGCTTGCAGAAACGGCTTCTTTCGCATCACTCTCCCATACAGCTTCTCCTTGTGCAAAGTGCCTTGTATAGTTGACCGATGCAGAGTTACACCATCTGCAGCAAGTTGATGCTGCAGCTCTCTGGAGGTGGTCTGAGGATTGTCCTTGACTGATCTCACCATTCTTCTTCTCTGCCTTTCTGATGTTTTTCTTGGCCTGCCACTTCTGGCCTTAACAAGAACTGTCCCTGTGTTCTTCCATTTCCTTACTATGTTCCTCACAGTGGAAACTGACAGGTTAAATCTCTGAGACAGCTTTTTGTATGCTTCCCCTGAACAACTATGTTGAATAATCTTTGTTTTCAGATCATTTGACAGTTGTTTTGAGGAGCACATGATGCCACTCTTCAGAGGAGATTCAAACAGGAGAACAACTTGCAAGTGGCCAATTTAAGTAGCTTTTCTCATGATTGCATACACCTGGCTATAAAGTTCAAAGCTCCATGAGGTTACAAAACCAAAAAAAGTGCTTTAGTAAGTCAGTAAAAAGTAGGTAGGAGTATTTAAAACAAGAAAATGATAAGGGTGCCCATACTTATGCACCTTTCAAATTCTGTTTGAAAGCAGATTGCACATTTTCTGTTAGTACAATAAACCTCATTTCAAGGCAGAAACATTACTGTGTCCAACAGTTATTACATATATCAAACTGAAATAGCTGTTGCAAAAACACCAATTTTTATAAAACATTAAGCTTAAGATTAATAGGGGTGCCCAAACTATTTCATATGACTGTATATTCTGCCCACACACATTTGGAACTCTCCTGGGGTACCCTCACACATATTATTCCCTCATTTAATGGATATTTTCACCGAAAGTCAAGTTTTCAAAAAATCTGAAAATTGGATGAAAACGACTTATTATCAAGGACTCATCGGGCGAATCGCTCTGGAACTGAAATCGGAATGCTCACTGACATTTTCCACTCTCCGAAAGTCTGAAAAATGATGGAAAAATGACTAAGTCCAAAAAAATTTTTTTAAACTTTTTTCAATTTTACCCCCGTGGGATATATATTCTACCCACACACATTTGGAACTCTCCTGGGGTACCCTCACACATATTATTCCCTCATTTAATGGATATTTTCACCAAAAAGTGAAGTTTTCAAAAAGTCAGAAAATTGGCTGAAAACAACTTAATATCAAGGACTCATCGGGCGAATCGCTCTCTAACTGAAATTGGAATGCTCACTGACATTTTCCACTCTCCGAAAGTCTGAAAAATGCTGGAAAAATGGCTAAGTCCAAAAAAATTTTTTGAAAACTTTTTTCAATTTTACCCCCGTGGGATATATATTCTACCCACACACATTTGGAACTCTCCTGGGGTACCCTCACACATATTATTCCCTCATTTAATGGATATTTTCACCAAAAAGTAAAGTTTTCAAAAAGTCAGAAAATTGGCTGAAAACGACTTAATATCAAGGACTGATCGGGCGAATCGCTCTGGAACTGAAATCGGAATGCTCACTGACATTTTCCCCTATCCGAAAGTCTGAAAAATGATGGAAAAATTACTAAGTCCAAAAAAAATTTTTTAAAACTTTTTTCAATTTTACCCCCGTGGGATATATATTCTACCCACACACATTTGGAACTTTTCTGGGGTACCCTCACACATATTATTCCCTCATTTAATGGATATTTTCACCAAAAAGTGAAGTTTTCAAATAGTCAGAAAATTGGCTGAAAACTACTTAATATCAAGGACTCATCGGGCGAATCTCTCTGGAACTGAAATCGGAATGCTCACTGACATTTTCCCATCTCCAAAACGCTGAAAAATGATGGAAAAATGACTAAGTCCAAAATAATTTTTATAAAACTTTTTTCAATTTTACCCCCGTGGGATATATATTCTACCCACACACATTTGGAACTCTCCTGGGGTACCCTCACACATATTATTCCCTCATTTAATGGATATTTTCACCAAAAAGTGAAGTTTTCAAAAAGTCAGAAAATTGGCTGAAAACGACTTAATATCAAGGACTGATCAGGCGAATCGCTCTGGAACTGAAATCGGAATGCTCACTGACATTTTCCCCTCTCCGAAAGTCTGAAAAATGATGGAAAAATTACTAAGTCCAAAAAAATTTTTTTTAAACTTTTTTCAATTTTACCCCCGTGGGATATATATTCTACCCACACACATTTGGAACTCTCCTGGGGTACCCTCACACATATTATTCCCTCATTTAATGGATATTTTCACCAAAAGTGAAGTTTTCAAAAAATCTGAAAATTGGCTGAAAACGACTTATTATCAAGGACTCATCAGGCGAATCGCTCTGGAACTGAAATCGGAATGCTCACTGACATTTTCCACTTTCCGAAAGTCTGAAAAATGATGGAAAAATGACTAAGTCGAAAAAAAAAATTTAAAAACTTTTTTTCAATTTTACCCCCGTGGGATATATATTCTGCCCACACACATTTGGAACTCTCCTGGGGTACCCTCACACATATTATTCCCTCATTTAATGGATATTTTCACCAAAAGTGAAGTTTTCAAAAAATCTGAAAATTGGCTGAAAACGACTTATTATCAAGGACTCATCGGGCGAATCGCTCTGGAACTGAAATCGGAATGCTCACTGACATTTTCCCCTCTCCGAAAGTCTGAAAAATGATGGAAAAATGACTAAGTCCAAAAAATTTTTTTTAAACTTTTTTCAATTTTACCCCCGTGGGATATACAGTCATATGAAAAAGTTTGGGCACCCCTATTAATCTTAAGATTAATGTTCTATAAAAATTGGTGTTTTTGCAACAGCTATTTCAGTTTGATATATGTAATAACTGTTGGATACAGTAATGTTTCTGCCTTGAAATGAGGTTCAATGTACTAACAGAAAATGTGCAATCTGCATTCAAACAAAATTTGACAGGTGCATAAGTATGGGCACCTCACCAGAAAAGTGACATTAATAGTTAGTAGATCCTCCTTTTGCAAAAATAACAGCCTCTAGTCGCTTCCTGTAGCTTTTAATGAGTTCCTGGATCCTGGATGAAGGTATTTTTGACCATTCCTCTTTACAAAACAATTCCAGTTCAGTTAAGTTTGATGGTCGCCGAGCATGGACAGCCCTCTTCAAATGATCCCACAGATGTTCAATGATATTCAGGTCTGGGGACTGGGATGGCCATTCCAGAACATTGTAGTTGTTCCTCTGCATGAATGCCTGAGTAGATTTGGAGCGGTGTTTTGGATCATTGTCTTGCTGAAAGATCCATCCACTTTGTAACTTCATATTTATCACTGATTCTTGAACACTATTGTCAAGAATCTGCTGATACTGAGTGGAATCCATGCGTCCCTCAACTTTAACAAGATTCCCAGTGCCAGCATTGACCACACAGCCCCAAAGCATGATGGAACCTCCACCAAATTTTACTGTGGGTAGCAAGTGTTTTTCTTGGAATGCTGTGTTTTTTTGCCACCATGCATAACGCCTTTTTGTATGACCAAATAACTCAATCTTGATTTCATCAGTCCACAGGACCTTCTTCCAAAAAGAAATTGGCTTCTCCAAATGTGCTTTTGCATTCCTCAGCCAACTCTGTTTTTGGCGTGCTTGCAGAAACGGCTTCTTTCGCATCACTCTCCCATACAGCTTCTCCTTGTGCAAAGTGCCTTGTATAGTTGACCGATGCACAGTGACACCATCTGCAGCAAGTTGATGCTGCAGCTCTCTGGAGGTGGTCTGAGGATTGTCCTTGACTGATCTCACCATTCTTCTTCTCTGCCTTTCTGATGTTTTTCTTGGCCTGCCACTTCTGGCCTTAACAAGAACTGTCCCTGTGTTCTTCCATTTCCTTACTATGTTCCTCACAGTGGAAACTGACAGGTTAAATCTCTGAGACAGCTTTTTGTATGCTTCCCCTGAACAACTATGTTGAATAATCTTTGTTTTCAGATCATTTGACAGTTGTTTTGAGGAGCACATGATGCCACTCTTCAGAGGAGATTCAAACAGGAGAACAACTTGCAAGTGGCCACTTTAAGTAGCTTTTCTCATGATTGCATACACCTGGCTATAAAGTTCAAAGCTCCATGAGGTTACAAAACCAAAAAAAGTGCTTTAGTAAGTCAGTAAAAAGTAGGTAGGAGTATTTAAAACAAGAAAATGATAAGGGTGCCCATACTTATGCACCTTTCAAATTTTGTTTGAATGCAGATTGCACATTTTCTGTTAGTACAATAAACCTCATTTCAAGGCAGAAACATTACTGTGTCCAACAGTTATTACATATATCAAACTGAAATAGCTGTTGCAAAAACACCAATTTTTATAAAACATTAAGCTTAAGATTAATAGGGGTGCCCAAACTATTTCATATGACTGTATATTCTGCCCACACACATTTGGAAGTCTCCTGGGGTACCCTCACACATATTATTCCCTCATTTAATGGATATTTTCACCGAAAGTCAAGTTTTCAAAAAATCTGAAAATTGGCTGAAAACGACTTATTATCAAGGACTCATCGGGCGAATCGCTCTGGAACTGAAATCGGAATGCTCACTGACATTTTCCACTCTCCGAAAGTCTGAAAAATGATGGAAAAATGACTAAGTCCAAAAAAATTTTTTTAAAACTTTTTTCAATTTTACCCCAGTGGGATATATATTCTACCCACACACATTTGGAACTCTCCTGGGGTACCCTCACACATATTATTCCCTCATTTAATGGATATTTTCACCAAAAAGTGAAGTTTTCAAAAAGTCAGAAAATTGGCTGAAAACGACTTAATATCAAGAAATCATCGGGCGAATCGCTCTGGAACTGAAATCGGAATGCTCACTGACATTTTCCCTTCTCCGAAAGTCTGAAAAATGATGGAAAAATGACTAAGTCTAAAAAAAATTTTTTTCAACTTGTTACAATTTTACCCCCGTGGGATATATATTCTACCCACACACATTTGGAACTCTCCTGGGGTACCCTCACACATATTATTCCCTCATTTAATGGATATTTTCACCAAAAAGTGAAGTTTTCAAAAAGTCAGAAAATTGGCTGAAAACGACTTATTATCAAGGACTCATCGGGCAAATCGCTCTGGAACTGAAATCGGAATGCTCACTGACATTTTCCCTTCTCCGAAAGTCTGAAAAATGATGGAAAAATGACTAATTCCGAAAAAAAAAATTTAAAACTTTTTTTAATTTTACCCCCGTGGGATATATATTCTACCCACACACATTTGGAACTCTCCTGGGGTACCCTCACACATATTATTCCCTCATTTAATGGATATTTTCACCGAAAGTGAAGTTTTCAAAAAATCTGAAAATTGGCTGAAAACGACTTATTATCAAGGACTCATCGGGCGAATCGCTCTGGAACTGAAATCGGAATGCTCACTGACATTTTCCACTCTCCGAAAGTCTGAAAAATGATGGAAAAATGACTAATTCCGAAAAAAAAAATGTAAAACTTTTTTTAATTTTACCCCCTTGGGATATATATTCTACCCACACACATTTGGAACTCTCCTGGGGTACCCTCACACATATTATTCCCTCATTTAATGGATATTTTCACCGAAAGTGAAGTTTTCAAAAAATCTGAAAATTGGCTGAAAGGACTCATCGGGCGAATCGCTCTGGAACTGAAATCGGAATGCTCACTGACATTTTCCAGTCTCCGAAAGTCTGAAAAATGATGGAAAAATGACTAAGTCCAAAAAAATTTTTTTAAACTTTTTTAAATTTTAACCCCGTGGGATATATATTCTACCCACTGTAAAGGGTCTGGGAGGCGGAACCTCTGAGCTACTATACAAGGGGGCGGTCCTTGTAAGGGAGCGGGTGGCGACCAGGCAGGCAGTCACAGCAGGTGACCGGGACAGTCTCTGGAAGAACGGGCAGGAGATCACGGCAAGTGACCGGGGCAGTCTCTGGATGAACGGGCAGATGGTCACGGCAAGTGACCGGGCCAGTCTCTGGGTAAAGGGTTGGTATGACCTGTGGCGGCTGAAGGTAGACGTGAGCTCCCAGGTGAGCAGGCGAGAGTCTCTGGATAAACGGGTGGTCACAGCATGTGACGGCGGAGCCTCCAGAAAGACCAACAGACAGGCGGCAGATGAGCGCTCCCAGGTGAGCGGGCAGAAGTCTCTGGACAGGCGGGTGGTCACAGCACGTGACGGCAGAGCCTCCAGGTAGGCTAGCAGACAGGCAGCAGATGAGCGCTCCCAGGTGAGCGGGCAGGAGTCACTGGACAGGCAGGTGGTCACAGCACGTGACGGCGGAGCCTCCAGGTAGGTTAGCAGGCAGGTAGCAGATGTGCGCTCCCAGGTGAGCGGGCAAGCTGGTCCATAGACAGACTGACAGGAGTTGGAAGGCAGACCGTCGGACCTCAGGCAAACAGGCAGGTAGCTGATGTGCGCTCCCAGGTGAGCGGGCAAGCTGGTCCTTAGACAGACTGACAGGAGTTGTAAGGCAGACCGTCGGACCTCAGGCTAGCAGGCAGGTAGCAGAATATCAGGCAGGAATAAGACAGCAAGCTGGCAGGAATCTGGCAGGTATCTGGCAACGGGACCTGAGGGCTGAAGCAGAGTAGTGAACAGTGCAACAACATTGCTCGGGCACCTCCATTTTGGAGGAGGTGCCTTATATATGGTGAAGTCCTCCGGCCATTGGCCGGGGACTCCTTAGGACGGCGCGCGTGGCCCCTTTAAGAGGGAGGGAGAGCGCGCGCGCCCTAAGCACAGTGGCCGGGAAGGAGCACACGCTGCCAGCAGAGCGGGAGGAGGACGCCGGGCATGGAGCAGAGAGGTGAGGGGAACAGCGTCCCTGCCTAGCAGAGGGCAGGGACGCCGTCACTACAGTACCCCCCCCTTTAGGCCCCCCCTTTTTTAGGCCAGACAGAAATTTAGCAAGGATAAGAGGGGCATGGATGTTCTCCCGGGGCTCCCACGTTCTCTCCTCAGGACCAAACCCCTTCCAATCTACTAGAAAAAAGGTCTTTCCTCTTACCCTTTTGGTGGCAAGAATGTTCTGTACCTCAAACTCGTCCTCAGCAGAAACCGGAGCAGGAGGCGTGCCTGTAGACTTGGAAAAAGAGTTAAGTACCACAGGTTTGAGGAGAGATACATGGAAGGAGTTAGGGATCCGTAAGTTGGCCGGGAGTTTCAATTTATAGGCCACCGGGTTGATCTGACTGATGACCTCCAGAGGACCGATGAACCGAGGCCCTAACTTGTAAGAAGGTATCTTGAGTCGGACATATTTAGATGAGAGCCAGACTTTATCTCCAGGACGAAATTGTGGAGGATCCAGGCGTTTTTTGTCAGCGTGTCTATTCATCCGTTCGGACGACTGAAGGAGTGCGGATCGGGTACTCTCCCAAATTTAGGAAAATTTGCTAACGAGAGATTCCGCAGCCGGGTTGTCCACAGAGGTGGAGATAGGAAAAGGAATCCGAGGATGCTGACCGAAGACTACAAAAAACGGGGATTTGGAGGAGGATTCGCTCTCGTGATTGTTATAAGAGAACTCGGCCCATGGTAGGAGATCCACCCAGTCTGAATGATGGGCATTAACGAAGTGCCGGAGGTAACTGGTCAGGTTCTGATTGATCCGCTCCACTTGACCATTGGACTGTGGGTGGTAAGCGGAAGAGAAGTCCAGGGTGACGTCTAGCAGTTTACAAGTGGCTCTCCAGAAGCGTGAGGTGAACTGTACCCCACGATCCGACACGATGTGGAGGGGCAGGCCATGAAGACGAAAGATGTGACGAATAAAGTCTTTAGCTAGCTCGGGTGCAGACGGGAGGCCTGGCAGGGGAACGAAATGAGCCATCTTGGAGAAGCGGTCAGCGACCACCCAAATGACCGTACAACCGGCAGAGACTGGGAGGTCAGTTATAAAGTCCATTGCTATATGCTGCCAGGGGGCAGCAGGTACAGAAAGCGGAAGGAGGCGACCGGCTGGCAGATGTCTCAGAACCTTGTTGCGGGCGCAGGACACACAGGCAGAAACAAAGTCTATTACGTCCTTGTGCAGGGTAGGCCACCAGTAGTGCCGGGTAATAAGCTGTAGGGTCTTTTTCTGACCGGCGTGGCCAGCCAGTTTAGACGAGTGACCCAAGTGAAGGATCTTCTCCCGATCAGGTACTGATACGAACGTCTTTCCGGGAGGGAGACTATTTAGACTCACGGGAGCCACCTGCATTACTCTGGCGGGATCGATGATGTGTTTCGGATCTTCCTCGAGATCAGACACCAGAAAGGATCGAGACAAGGCGTCCGCCTTGACGTTTTTGTCAGCCGGGCGAAAATGAAGAACAAAATCAAAGCGAGCAAAAAACAAGGACCACCGGGCTTGGCGCGGGTTAAGTCTCTGGGCATGCTGGAGGTAAGCCAAGTTCTTGTGGTCAGTTTAAATTATTACCGGGTGAAGAGCCCCCTCGAGCAGGTAACGCCACTCCTCCAATGCCAGTTTGATGGCCAATAACTCTCGGTCTCCTATGGAATAATTGCGCTCTGAGGAGGAGAAGAGTTTAGAGAAGAAGCCGCAAGTTACCATCCTCCCGGAAGATGATTTTTGAGTAAGTACCGCTCCGGCTCCAGAGGAGGAGGCGTCAACTTCCAGGAAGAACTGCTTGTTGCCGTCCGGGCGATGCAGCACCGGGGCGGAAGAGAAGGCCTGTTTTAAGGAAAGAAAGGCCTCCTCTGCTTCGGGTGGCCACTCTTTGGGATTAGTACCCTTACGGGTGAGCGCGGAAATTGGGGCAGTCCGGGAAGAGAAGTGTGGTATGAAGAGGCGGTAGTAGTTGGCGAAGCCCAGGAACCGCTGAATGGCCTTCAACCCCTCCGGTCGAGGCCATTTCTCGATGGCAGACAGTTTCTCTGGATCCATTCGTAGGCCGGTCTGAGAAATAATGTAGCCCAAAAACGGAAGCGAGGTCTGCTCAAAGAGGCACTTCTCGTATTTAGCGAAGAGGTGATTCTGCCTGAGCCTGAGCAGGACCTGACGAACGTCCCTCCGGTGAGTCTGGAGATCCGGAGAGAAGACCAAGATGTCGTCCAGGTACACCACTACGCAGGAGTAGAGAAGGTCCCGGAAGATGTCATTGACCAACTCTTGAAAGACGGCAGGAGCGTTACAGAGACCAAAGGGCATTACCAGATATTCATAGAGGCCGTCCCGGGTGTTGAATGCCGTCTTCCATTCATCCCCCTGACGGATACGAACCAGGTTGTACGCCCCACGGAGGTCCAGTTTGGTGAAGATTCTAGCCCCCCTCAGACGATCAAATAACTCCGGAATGAGCGGAAGGGGGTACTTATTCTTCACCGTGATCTGGTTAAGGCCTCTATAGTCTATACAGGGACGGAGAGAGCCGTCCTTCTTTTTGACGAAAAAGAAGCCTGCTCCCGCCGGGGAGGTAGATTTCCGGATGAATCCCCTGGCCAGATTCTCCTCAATATATTCGGACATCGACCGGGTCTCAGCAGCGGATAATGGATAAATACGCCCACGGGGAGGAGTAGTACCGGGTAACAGGTCGATAGGGCAGTCGCATGGTCTATGAGGGGGTAGTGTCTCTGCCTCCTTTTTATTAAAGACATCAGCATAAGACCAATAAGGAATTGGAAGTCCAGGTAGATTAGCTGGGGTAGGAGAAGGACGGACGGGATGGACGGGAACCAGACAGGTCTTATGGCAGTCCTGTCCCCAGCAAAGGACCTCTCCGGTCTGCCAGTCAAGCACGGGTGCATGTCTCTGGAGCCAAGGTATACCTAGCAAGAGGGCGTGAGAGAGTCCAGGCAGAACATGAAAGGAGATACTCTCAGAATGCAGCATTCCCACCTGCAGAGTAATGGATTCGGTGATGAGTTGGATGGGGCGTGGTAAGAGACCCCCATCCACGGCAGCAACAGACAAAGGTACAGCCAGTGGTTTGGTGGGGATGCGGTATTTCTCTACCAGGGACTGTGAAATAAGATTCCCGGCTGCTCCAGAGTCAAGTTGGGCTAGTTCGAAATAACGGTTCTCCCCGCAGACGATTGAGACTGACAGCAGCAGAGATGGAGAGGATTTATTCTTGTCTAGGTCGACCTCTCTGAGTGAACCTAGACACAGGTGTTTCCCGACCTCTCCGGGCAGGCACGGATCCGGTGCTCCTTACTGCCACAGTAGAAGCAGCTCCCCTCGGCACGGCGTAAGTCCTGACGGGTTTTGACCATCTTGGTCTGGTCGACCTGCATAGGCTCAGGAGAGTGTACCTGGGGAGAGACGGAGGGAGTGACGGGTTTCTGAAAAGTAGGAGCTAGACGTGGAAACCTCCTCTCACGGGTGACCTCTTTGGCACGCTCCTGGAACCGTAGGTCAATCCGGGTGGCAAGAGTTATTAGGTCATTGAGAGTGGTAGGAATGTCCCGACCGGCAAGTTCATCTTTAATACGGCCGGACAGACCCTCCCAGAAGACGGATAAAAGAGCATCGTTATCCCAGGCCAGCTCCGAGGCAAGGGTACGGAACCGTATGGCATATTGGCCCATGGTGAGACTTCCCTGATGGAGGCGTAGCAGTGATGATGCGGATGAGGTCTTCCGTCCGGGTTCGTCGAAGACTTTCCGGAAAGCCGTGAGAAAGGCAGGCAAGTCGGACACCAGGGGGGTCTCCTCTCTCCCCTAGAGGATTTAGCCAGGCCAGGGCCTCCCCGGTGAGATGGGACATGATGAAGGCAATTTTGGCCCGGTCGGAGTTAAACTGGTGGGACAGGAGTTCAAAGTGCAGGGTGCACTGATTTATGAAGCCCCGAGCCTGGGCGGAGTCGCCTCCAAAGCGAGGAGGTGCAGAAAGCCGGGGTCCGGGGTAGGATACCATGGTATTAGTGGGCAGCGGAGCTGCCGGATTGCGAGTCATGGCACTGGCGGAGGTTGCTGGCGGAGCAGTCAGAGTGTCCAGGCGAGAATTGACATTCCGCAGGTGACCCAGGATGGACTCCTGTTGGGACCTCTGACGGGACAGTTCATGACACAGGTCCGAGAGCGAGGGAGCTTGGGTGCCACCGGGTTCCATGGCCCGAGCAAACTGTAATGGGTCTGGGAGGCGGAACCTCTGAGCTACTATACAAGGGGGTGGTCCTTGTAAGGGAGCGGGTGGCGACCAGGCAGGCAGTCACAGCAGGTGACCGGGACAGTCTCTGGAAGAACGGGCAGGAGATCACGGCAAGTGACCGGGGCAGTCTCTGGATGAACGGGCAGATGGTCACGGCAAGTGACCGGGCCAGTCTCTGGGTAAAGGGTTGGTACGACCTGTGGCGGCTGAAGGTAGACGTGAGCTCCCAGGTGAGCAGGCGAGAGTCTCTGGATAAACGGGTGGTCACAGCATGTGACGGCGGAGACTCCAGAAAGACCAACAGACAGGCGGCAGATGAGCGCTCCCAGGTGAGCGGGCAGAAGTCTCTGGACAGGCGGGTGGTCACAGCACGTGACGGCAGAGCCTCCAGGTAGGCTAGCAGACAGGCAGCAGATGAGCGCTCCCAGGTGAGCGGGCAGGAGTCACTGGACAGGCAGGTGGTCACAGCACGTGACAGCGGAGCCTCCAGGTAGGTTAGCAGGCAGGTAGCAGATGTGCGCTCCCAGGTGAGCGGGCAAGCTGGTCCATAGACAGACTGACAGGAGTTGGAAGGCAAACCGTCGGACCTCAGGCAAACAGGCAGGTAGCTGATGTGCGCTCCCAGGTGAGCGGGCAAGCTGGTCCTTAGACAGACTGACAGGAGTTGTAAGGCAGACCGTCGGACCTCAGGCTAGCAGGCAGGTAGCAGAATATCAGGCAGGAATAAGACAGCAAGCTGGCAGGAATCTGGCAGGTATCTGGCAACGGGACCTGAGGGCTGAAGCAGAGTAGTGAACAGTGCAATAACATTGCTCGGGCACCTCCATTTTGGAGGAGGTGCCTTATATATGGTGAAGTCCTCCGGCCATTGGCCGGGGACTCCTTAGGACGGCGCGCATGGCCCCTTTAAGAGGGAGGGAGAGCGCGCGCGCCCTAAGCACAGTGGCCGGGAAGGAGCGCGCGCTGCCAGCAGAGCGGGAGGAGGACGCCGGGCATGGAGCAGAGAGGTGAGGGGAACAGCGTCCCTGCCTAGCAGAGGGCAGGGACGCCGGCACTACACCCACACACATTTGGAACTCTCCTGGGGTACCCTCACACATATTATTCCCTCATTTAATAGATATTTTCACCAAAAAGTGAAGTTTTCAAAAAGTCAGAAAATTGGCTGAAAACTACTTTATATCAAGGACTCATCGGGCGAATCGCTCTGGAACTGAAATCGGAATGCTCACTGACATTTTTCCATCTCCAAAACTCTGAAAAATGATGGAAAAATGACTAAGTCCAAAAAAATTTTTTTAAAACTTTTTCCAATTTTACCCCCCTGGGATATATATTCTACCCACACACATTTGGAACGCTACTGGGGTACCCTCACACATATTATTCCCTCATTTACTGGATATTTTCACCAAAAAATGAAGTTTTCAAAAAGTCAGAAAATTGGCTGAAAACGACTTATTATCAAGGACTCATCGGGCGAATCGCTCTGGAACTGAAATCGGAATGCTCACTGACATTTTCCACTCTCCGAAAGTCTGAAAAATGATGGAAAAATGACTAAGTCCAAAAAAATTTTTTTAAACTTTTTTCAATTTTACCCCCGTGGGATATATATTCTACCCACACACATTTGGAACTCTCCTGGGGTACCCTCACACATATTATTCCCTCATTTAATGGATATTTTCACCAAAAAGTGAAGTTTTCAAAAAGTCAGAAAATTGGCTGAAAACTACTTTATATCAAGGACTCATCGGGCGAATCGCTCTGGAACTGAAATCAGAGTGCTCACTGACATTTTTCCATCTCCAAAACTCTGAAAAATGATGGAAAAATGACTAAGTCCAAAAAAATTTTTTTAAAACTCTTTTCAATTTTACCCCCGTGGGATATATATTCAACCCACACACATTTGGAACGCTACTGGGGTACCCTCACACATATTATTCCCTCATTTAATTGATATTTTCACCAAAAAATGAAGTTTTCAAAAAGTCAGAAAATTGGCTGAAAACGACTTATTATCAATGACTCATCGGGCGAATCGCTCTGGAACTGAAATCGGAATGCTCACTGACATTTTCCCCTCTCCGAAAGTCTGAAAAATGATGGAAAAATGATTAATTCCCCAAAAAAAATTTTAAAACTTTTTTCAATTTTACCCCCGTGGGATATATATTCTACCCACATACATTTGGAACTCTCCTGGGGTACCCTCACACATATTATTCCCGCATTTAATGGATATTTTCACCAAAAAGTGAAGTTTTCAAAAAGTCAGAAAATTGGCTGAAAACGACTTATTATCAAGGACTCATCGGGCGAATCGCTCTGGAACTGAAATCGGAATGCTCACTGACATTTTCCCTTCTCCGAAAGTCTGAAAAATGATGGAAAAATGACTAAGTCCAAAAAAAAATTTTTTCAACTTGTTACAATTTTACCCCCGTGGGATATATATTCTACCCACACACATATGGAACTCTCCTGGGGTACCCTCACACATATTATTCCCTCATTTAATGGATATTTTTCACCATAAAGTGAAGTTTTCAAAAAGTCAGAAAATTGGCTGAAAACGACTTAATATCAAGGACTTATCGGGTGACTCGCTCTGGAGCTGAAATCGGAATGCTCCACTCTCCGAAAGTGTGAAAAATGATGGAAAAATGACTAAGTCCAAAAAAATTTTTTTAAAACTTTTTTCAATTTTACCCCCGTGGGATATATATTCTACCCACACACATTTGGAACGCTACTGGGGTACCCTCACACATATTATTCCCTCATTTAATGGTTATTTTCACCAAAAAGTGAAGTTTTCAAAAAGTCAGAAAATTGGCTGAAAACGACTTATTATCAAGGACTCATTGGGCGAATCGCTCTGGAACTGAAATCGGAATGCTCTCTGACATTTTCCCTTCTCCGAAAGTCTGAAAAATGATGGAAAAATGACTAATTCCGAAAAAAAAATTTAAAACTTTTTTTAATTTTACCCCCGTGGGATATATATTCTACCCACACACATTTGGAACTCTCCTGGGGTACCCTCACACATATTATTCCCTCATTTAATGGAGATTTTCACCAAAAAGTGAAGTTTTCAAAAAGTAAGAAAATTGGCTGAAAACGACTTATTATCAAGGACTCATCGGGCGAATCGCTCTGGAACTGAAATCGGAATGCTCACTGACATTTTCCCATCTCCAAAACTCTGAAAAATGATGGAAAAATGACTAAGTCCAAAAAAATTTTTTTTCAACTTTTTTAAATTTTACCCCCGTGGGATATATATTCTACCCACACACATTTGGAACTCTTCTGGGGTACCCTCACACATATTATTCCCTCATTTAATGGATATTTTCACCAAAAAGTGAAGTTTTCAAAAAGTCAGAAAATTGGCTGAAAACGACTTATTATCAAGGACTCATCGGGCGAATCGCTCTGGAACTGAAATCGGAATGCTCACTGACATTTTCCCTTCTCCGAAAGTCTGAAAAATGATGGAAAAATGACTAAGTCCAAAAAAAAATTTTTTCAACTTGTTACAATTTTACCCCCGTGGGATATATATTCTACCCACACACATATGGAACTCTCCTGGGGTACCCTCACACATATTATTCCCTCATTTAATGGATATTTTTCACCATAAAGTGAAGTTTTCAAAAAGTCAGAAAATTGGCTGAAAACGACTTAATATCAAGGACTTATCGGGTGACTCGCTCTGGAGCTGAAATCGGAATGCTCCACTCTCCGAAAGTGTGAAAAATGATGGAAAAATGACTAAGTCCAAAAAAATTTTTTTAAAACTTTTTTCAATTTTACCCCCGTGGGATATATATTCTACCCACACACATTTGGAACGCTACTGGGGTACCCTCACACATATTATTCCCTCATTTAATGGTTATTTTCACCAAAAAGTGAAGTTTTCAAAAAGTCAGAAAATTGGCTGAAAACGACTTATTATCAAGGACTCATTGGGCGAATCGCTCTGGAACTGAAATCGGAATGCTCTCTGACATTTTCCCTTCTCCGAAAGTCTGAAAAATGATGGAAAAATGACTAATTCCGAAAAAAAAATTTAAAACTTTTTTTAATTTTACCCCCGTGGGATATATATTCTACCCACACACATTTGGAACTCTCCTGGGGTACCCTCACACATATTATTCCCTCATTTAATGGAGATTTTCACCAAAAAGTGAAGTTTTCAAAAAGTAAGAAAATTGGCTGAAAACGACTTATTATCAAGGACTCATCGGGCGAATCGCTCTGGAACTGAAATCGGAATGCTCACTGACATTTTCCCATCTCCAAAACTCTGAAAAATGATGGAAAAATGACTAAGTCCAAAAAAATTTTTTTTCAACTTTTTTAAATTTTACCCCCGTGGGATATATATTCTACCCACACACATTTGGAACTCTTCTGGGGTACCCTCACACATATTATTCCCTCATTTAATGGATATTTTCACCAAAAAGTGAAGTTTTCAAAAAGTCAGAAAATTGGCTGAAAACGACTTATTATCAAGGACTCATCGGGCGAATCGCTCTGGAACTGAAATCGGAATGCTCACTGACATTTTCCCTCTCCGAAAGTCTGTAAAATGATGGAAAAATGACTAAGTCCAAAAAAAATTTTTTTCAACTTGTTATAATTTTACCCCCGTGGGATATATGTTCTACCGACACACATTTGGAACTCTCCTGGGGTACCCTCACACATATTATTCCCTCATTTAATGGATATTTTCACCAAAAAGTGAAGTTTTCAAAAAGTAAGAAAATTGGCTGAAAACGACTTATTATCAAGGACTCATCGAGTGAATCGCTCTGGAACTGAAATCGGAATGCTCACTGATATTTTCCCTTCTCCAAAAGTCTGAAAAATGATGGAAAAATGACTAATTCCGAAAAAAAAAATTTAAAACTTTTTTCAATTTTACCCCCGTGGGATATATATTCTACCCACACACATTTGGAACTCTCCTGGGGTACCCTCACACATATTATTCCCTCATTTAATGGATATTTTCACCAAAAAGTGAAGTTTTCTAAAAGTCAGAAAATTGGCTGAAAACGACTTAATTTCAAGGACTCATCGGGCGAATCACTCTGGAATTGAAATCGCATTGCTCACTGACATTTTCCCCTCTCCGAAAGTCAGAAAAATGATGGAAAAATGACTAAGTCGAAAAAAAAATTTTAAAAACTTTTTTCAATTTTACCCCCGTGGGATATATATTCTACCCACACACATTTGGAACTCTCCTGGGGTACCCTCACACATATTATTCCCTCATTTAATGGATATTTTCACCAAAAAGTGAAGTATTCAAAAAGTTAGAAAATTGGCTGAGAACGACTTATTATCAAGGACTCATCGGGCGAAACGCTCTGGAACTGAAATCGGAATGCTCACTGACATTTTCCCTTCTCCGAAAGTCTGAAAATTGATGAAAAAATGACTAAGTCTAAAAAAAATTTTTTTCAACTTTTTTCAATTTTACCCCCGTGGGATATATATTCTACCCACACACATTTGGAACTCTCCTGGGGTACCCTCACACATATCATTCCCTCATTTAATGGATATTTTCACCAAAAAGTGGTTTTCAAAAAGTCAGAAAATTGGCTGAAAACGACTAATTATCAAGGACTCATCGGGGGAATTGCTCTGGAACTGAAATCGGAATGCTCACTAACATTTTCCCCTCTCCGAAAGTCTGAAACATGATGGAAAAATGACTAAGTCCTAAAAAAAATTTTTAAAACTTTTTTCAATTTTACGCCCGTGGGATATATATTCTACCCACACACATTTGGAACTCTCCTGCGGTACCCTCACACATATTATTCCCTCATTTAATGGATATTTTCACCAAAAAGTGAAGCTTTCATAAAGTCAGAAAATTGGCTGAAAACGACTTAATATCAAGGACTCATCGGGCGAATCGCTCTGGAACTGAAATCGGAATGCTAACTGACATTTTGGCCTCTCCGAAAGTCTGAAAAATGATGGAAAAATGACTAAGTCCCAAAAAAATTTTTTTTAAACTTTTTTCAATTTTACCCCAGTGGGATATATATTCTACCTACACACATTTGGACCTCTCCTGGTGTACCCTCACACATATTATTCCCTCATTTAATGTATATTTTCACCAAAAAGTGAAGTTTTCAAAAAGTAAGAAAATTGGCTGAAAACGACTTAATATCAAGGACTCATCGCGCGAATCGCTCTGGAACTGAAATCGGAATGCTCAGACATTTTCCCATCTCCAAAACTCTGAAAAATGATTCAAAAATGACTAAGTCCAAAAAAATGTTTTAAAACTTTATTCAATTTTACCCCCGTGGGATATATATTCTACCCAAAAACATTTGGAACTCTACTAGGGTACCCTCACACATATTATTCCCTCATTTAATGGATATTTTCACCAAAAAGTGAAGTTTTCAAAAAGTCAGAAAATTGGCTGAAAACGACTTATTATCAAGGACTCATCGGGCGATTCGCTCTGGAACTGAAATCGGAATGCTCACTGACATTTTCCCCTCTCCGAAAGTCTGAAAAATGATGGAAAAATGACTAAGTCCCAAAAAAATTTTTTTTCAACTTTTTTCAATTTTACCCCCGTGGGATATATATTCTACCTACACACATTTGGACCTCTCCTGGGGTACCCTCACACATATTATTCCCTCATTTAATGTATATTTTCACCAAAAAGTGAAGTTTTCAAAAAGTCAGAAAATTGGCTGAAAACGACTTATTATCAAGGACTCATCGGGCGAATCGCTCTGGAACTGAAATCGGAATGCTCACTGACATTTTCCCTTCTCCAAAAGTCTGAAACATGATGGAAAAATGACTAAGTCCCAAAAAAAATTTTTAAAACTTTTTTCAATTTTACGCCCGTGGGATATATATTCTACCCACACACATTTGGAACTCTCCTGCGGTACCCTCACACATATTATTCCCTCATTTAATGGATATTTTCACAAAAAAGTGAAGCTTTCATAAAGTCAGAAAATTGGCTGAAAACGACTTAATATCAAGGACTCATCGGGCGAATCGCTCTGGAACTGAAATCGGAATGCTCACTGACATTTTGGCCTCTCCGAAAGTCTGAAAAATGATGGAAAAATGACTAAGTCCCAAAAAAATTTTTTTTATACATTTATTTCAATTTTACCCCAGTGGGATATATATTCTACCTACACACATTTGGACCTCTCCTGGTGTACCCTCACACATATTATTCCCTCATTTAATGTATATTTTCACCAAAAAGTGAAGTTTTCAAAAAGTAAGAAAATTGGCTGAAAACGACTTAATATCAAGGACTCATCGCGCGAATCGCTCTGGAACTGAAATCGGAATGCTCAGACATTTTCCCATCTCCAAAACTCTGAAAAATGATTCAAAAATGACTAAGTCCTAAAAAATGTTTTAAAACTTTTTTCAATTTTACCCCCGTGGGATATATATTCTACCCAAAAACATTTGGAACTCTACTAGGGTACCCTCACACATATTATTCCCTCATTTAATGGATATTTTCACCAAAAAGTGAAGTTTTCAAAAAGTCAGAAAATTGGCTGAAAACGACTTATTATCAAGGACTCATCGGGCGAATCGCTCTGGAACTGAAATCGGAATGCTCACTGACATTTTCCCCTCTCCGAAAGTCTGAAAAATGATGGAAAAATGACTAAGTCCCAAAAAAATGTTTTTTCAACTTTTTTCAATTTTACCCCCGTGGGATATATATTCTACCTATACACATTTGGACCTCTCCTGGGGTACCCTCACACATATTATTCCCTCATTTAATGTATATTTTCACCAAAAAGTGAAGTTTTCAAAAAGTCAGAAAATTGGCTGAAAACGACTTAATATCAAGGACTCATTGGGCGAATCGCTCTGGAACTGAAATCGGAATGCTCAGACATTTTCCCATCTCCAAAACTCTGAAAAATGATTCAAAAATGACTAAGTCCAAAAAAATTTTTTAAAACTTTTTTCAATTTTACCCCCGTGGGATATATATTCTACCCACACACATTTGGAACTCTACTAGGGTACCCTCACACATATTATTCCCTCATTTAATGGAGATTTTCACCAAAAAGTGAAATTTTCAAAAAGACAGAAAATTGGCTGAAAACGACTTATTATAAAGGACTCATCGGGCGAATCGCTCTGGAACTGAAATCGGAATGCTCACTGACATTTTCCACTCTCCGAAAGTCTGAAAAATGATGGAAAAATGACTAAGTCCAAAAAAATTTTTTTAAACTTTTTTCAATTTTACCCCCGTGGGATATATATTCTACCCACACACATTTGGAACTCTCCTGGGGTACCCTCACACATATTATTCCCTCATTTAATGGATATTTTCACCAAAAAGTGAAGTTTTCAAAAAGTCAGAAAATTGGCAGAAAACTACTTTATATCAAGGACTCATCGGGCGAATCGCTCTGGAACTGAAATCGGAGTGCTCACTGACATTTTTCCATCTCCAAAACTCTGAAAAATGATGGAAAAATGACTAAGTCCAAAAAAATTTTTTTAAAACTCTTTTCAATTTTACCCCCGTGGGATATATATTCTACCCACACACATTTGGAACGCTACTGGGGTACCCTCACACATATTATTCCCTCATTTAATGGTTATTTTCACCAAAAAGTGAAGTTTTCAAAAAGTCAGAAAATTGGCTGAAAACGACTTATTATCAAGGACTCATCGGGCGAATCGCTCTGGAACTGAAATCGGAATGCTCTCTGACATTTTCCCTTCTCCGAAAGTCTGAAAAATGATGGAAAAATGACTAATTCCGAAAAAAAAATTTAAAACTTTTTTTAATTTTACCCCCGTGGGATATATATTTTACCCACACACATTTGGAACTCTCCTGGGGTACCCTCACACATGTTATTCCCTCATTTAATGGAGATTTTCACCAAAAAGTGAAGTTTTCAAAAAGTAAGAAAATTGGCTGAAAACGACTTATTATCAAGGACTCATCGGGCGAATCGCTCTGGAACTGAAATCGGAATGCTCACTGACATTTTCCCATCTCCAAAACTCTGAAAAATGATGGAAAAATGACTAAGTCCAAAAAAATTTTTTTTCAACTTTTTTAAATTTTACCCCCGTGGGATATATATTCTACCCACACACATTTGGAACTCTTCTGGGGTACCCTCACACATATCATTCCCTCATTTAATGGATATTTTCACCAAAAAGTGAAGTTTTCAAAAAGTCAGAAAATTGGCTGAAAACGACTTATTATCAAGGACTCATCGGGCGAATCGCTCTGGAACTGAAATCGGAATGCTCACTGACATTTTCCCTTCTCCGAAAGTCTGAAACATGATGGAAAAATGACTAAGTCCCAAAAAAAATTTTTAAAACTTTTTTCAATTTTACGCCCGTGGGATATATATTCTACCCACACACATTTGGAACTCTCCTGCGGTACCCTCACACATATTATTCTCTCATTTAATGGATATTTTCACCAAAAAGTGAAGCTTTCATAAAGTCAGAAAATTGGCTGAAAACGATTTAATATCAAGGACTCATCGGGCGAATCGCTCTGGAACTGAAATCGGAATGCTCACTGACATTTTGGCCTCTCCGAAAGTCTGAAAAATGATGGAAAAATGACTAAGTCCCAAAAAGTTTTTTTAAACTTTTTTCAATTTTACCCCAGTGGGATATATATTCTACCTACACACATTTGAACCTCTCCTGGTGTACCCTCACACATATTATTCCCTCATTTAATGTATATTTTCACCAAAAAGTGAAGTTTTCAAAAAGTAAGAAAATTGGCTGAAAACGACTTAATATCAAGGACTCATCGCGTGAATCGCTCTGGAACTGAAATCGGAATGCTCAGACATTTTCCCATCTCCAAAACTCTGAAAAATGATTCAAAAATGACTAAGTCCAAAAAAATGTTTTAAAACTTTTTTCAATTTTACCCCCGTGGGATATATATTCTACCCAAAAACATTTGGAACTCTACTAGGGTACCCTCACACATATTATTCCCTCATTTAATGGATATTTTCATCAAAAAGTGAAATTTTCAAAAAGACAGAAAATTGGCTGAAAACGACTTATTATCAAGGACTCATCGGGCGAATCGCTCTGGAACTGAAATCGGAATGCTCACTGACATTTTCCACTCTCCGAAAGTCTGAAAAATGATGGAAAAATGACTAAGTCCAAAAAAATTTTTTTAAACTTTTTTCAATTTTACCCCCGTGGGATATATATTCTACCCACACACATTTGGAACTCTCCTGGGGTACCCTCACACATATTATTCCCTCATTTAATGGATATTTTCACCAAAAAGTGAAGTTTTCAAAAAGTCAGAAAATTGGCAGAAAACTACTTTATATCAAGGACTCATCGGGCGAATCGCTCTGGAACTGAAATCGGAGTGCTCACTGACATTTTTCCATCTCCAAAACTCTGAAAAATGATGGAAAAATGACTAAGTCCAAAAAAATTTTTTTAAAACTCTTTTCAATTTTACCCCCGTGGGATATATATTCTACCCACACACATTTGGAACGCTACTGGGGTACCCTCACACATATTATTCCCTCATTTAATGGTTATTTTCACCAAAAAGTGAAGTTTTCAAAAAGTCAGAAAATTGGCTGAAAACGACCTATTATCAAGGACTCATCGGGCGAATCGCTCTGGAACTGAAATCGGAATGCTCTCTGACATTTTCCCTTCTCCGAAAGTCTGAAAAATGATGGAAAAATGACTAATTCCGAAAAAAAAATTTAAAACTTTTTTTAATTTTACCCCCGTGGGATATATATTTTACCCACACACATTTGGAACTCTCCTGGGGTACCCTCACACATGTTATTCCCTCATTTAATGGAGATTTTCACCAAAAAGTGAAGTTTTCAAAAAGTAAGAAAATTGGCTGAAAACGACTTATTATCAAGGACTCATTGGGCGAATCGCTCTGGAACTGAAATCGGAATGCTCACTGACATTTTCCCATCTCCAAAACTCTGAAAAATGATGGAAAAATGACTAAGTCCAAAAAAATTTTTTTTCAACTTTTTTAAATTTTACCCCCGTGGGATATATATTCTACCCACACACATTTGGAACTCTTCTGGGGTACCCTCACACATATCATTCCCTCATTTAATGGATATTTTCACCAAAAAGTGAAGTTTTCAAAAAGTCAGAAAATTGGCTGAAAACGACTTATTATCAAGGACTCATCGGGCGAATCGCTCTGGAACTGAAATCGGAATGCTCACTGACATTTTCCCTTCTCCGAAAGTCTGAAACATGATGGAAAAATGACTAAGTCCCAAAAAAAATTTTTAAAACTTTTTTCAATTTTACGCCCGTGGGATATATATTCTACCCACACACATTTGGAACTCTCCTGCGGTACCCTCACACATATTATTCTCTCATTTAATGGATATTTTCACCAAAAAGTGAAGCTTTCATAAAGTCAGAAAATTGGCTGAAAACGATTTAATATCAAGGACTCATCGGGCGAATCGCTCTGGAACTGAAATCGGAATGCTCACTGACATTTTGGCCTCTCCGAAAGTCTGAAAAATGATGGAAAAATGACTAAGTCCCAAAAAGTTTTTTTAAACTTTTTTCAATTTTACCCCAGTGGGATATATATTCTACCTACACACATTTGGACCTCTCCTGGTGTACCCTCACACATATTATTCCCTCATTTAATGTATATTTTCACCAAAAAGTGAAGTTTTCAAAAAGTAAGAAAATTGGCTGAAAACGACTTAATATCAAGGACTCATCGCGTGAATCGCTCTGGAACTGAAATCGGAATGCTCAGACATTTTCCCATCTCCAAAACTCTGAAAAATGATTCAAAAATGACTAAGTCCAAAAAAATGTTTTAAAACTTTTTTCAATTTTACCCCCGTGGGATATATATTCTACCCAAAAACATTTGGAACTCTACTAGGGTACCCTCACACATATTATTCCCTCATTTAATGGATATTTTCACCAAAAAGTGAAATTTTCAAAAAGACAGAAAATTGGCTGAAAACGACTTATTATCAAGGACTCATCGGGCGAATCGCTCTGGAACTGAAATCGGAATGCTCACTGACATTTTCCACTCTCCGAAAGTCTGAAAAATGATGGAAAAATGACTAAGTCCAAAAAAATTTTTTTAAACTTTTTTCAATTTTACCCCCGTGGGATATATATTCTACCCACACACATTTGGAACTCTCCTGGGGTACCCTCACACATATTATTCCCTCATTTAATGGATATTTTCACCAAAAAGTGAAGTTTTCAAAAAGTCAGAAAATTGGCTGAAAACTACTTTATATCAAGGACTCATCGGGCGAATCGCTCTGGAACTGAAATCGGAGTGCTCACTGACATTTTTCCATCTCCAAAACTCTGAAAAATGATGGAAAAATGACTAAGTCCAAAAAAATTTTTTTAAAACTCTTTTCAATTTTACCCCCGTGGGATATATATTCAACCCACACACATTTGGAACGCTACTGGGGTACCCTCACACATATTATTCCCTCATTTAATTGATATTTTCACCAAAAAATGAAGTTTTCAAAAAGTCAGAAAATTGGCTGAAAACGACTTATTATCAATGACTCATCGGGCGAATCGCTCTGGAACTGAAATCGGAATGCTCACTGACATTTTCCCTCTCCGAAAGTCTGAAAAATGATGGAAAAATGACTAATTCCCCCAAAAAAATTTTAAAACTTTTTTCAATTTTACCCCCATGGGATATATATTCTACCCACATACATTTGGAACTCTCCTGGGGTACCCTCACACATATTATTCCCGCATTTAATGGATATTTTCACCAAAAAGTGAAGTTTTCAAAAAGTCAGAAAATTGGCTGAAAACGACTTATTATCAAGGACTCATCGGGCGAATCGCTCTGGAACTGAAATCGGAATGCTCACTGACATTTTCCCTTCTCCGAAAGTCTGAAAAATGATGGAAAAATGACTAAGTCCAAAAAAAATTTTTTTCAACTTGTTACAATTTTACCCCCGTGGGATATATATTCTACCCACACACATATGGAACTCTCCTGGGGTACCCTCACACATATTATTCCCTCATTTAATGGATATTTTCACCAAAAAGTGAAGTTTTCAAAAAGTCAGAAAATTGGCTGAAAACGACTTAATATCAAGGACTTATCGGGCGACTCGCTCTGGAGCTGAAATCGGAATGCTCACTGACATTTCCACTCTCAGAAAGTGTGAAAAATGATGGAAAAATGACTAAGTCCAAAAAAATTTTTTTAAAACTTTTTTCAATTTTACCCCCGTGGGATATATATTCTACCCACACACATTTGGAACGCTACTGGGGTACCCTCACACATATTATTCCCTCATTTAATGGTTATTTTCACCAAAAAGTGAAGTTTTCAAAAAGTCAGAAAATTGGCTGAAAACGACTTATTATCAAGGACTCATCGGGCGAATCGCTCTGGAACTGAAATCGGAATGCTCTCTGACATTTTCCCATCTCCGAAAGTCTGAAAAATGATGGAAAAATGACTAATTCCGAAAAAAAAATTTAAAACTTTTTTAATTTTACCCCCGTGGGATATATATTCTACCCACACACATTTGGAACTCTCCTGGGGTACCCTCACACATGTTATTCCCTCATTTAATGGAGATTTTCACCAAAAAGTGAAGTTTTCAAAAAGTAAGAAAATTGGCTGAAAACGACTTATTATCAAGGACTCATCGGGCGAATCGCTCTGGAACTGAAATCGGAATGCTCACTGACATTTTCCCATCTCCAAAACTCTGAAAAATGATGGAAAAATGACTAAGTCCAAAAAAATTTTTTTTCAACTTTTTTAAATTTTACCCCCGTGGGATATATATTCTACCCACACACATTTGGAACTCTTCTGGGGTACCCTCACACATATCATTCCCTCATTTAATGGATATTTTCACCAAAAAGTGAAGTTTTCAAAAAGTCAGAAAATTGGCTGAAAACGACTTATTATCAAGGACTCATCGGGCGAATCGCTCTGGAACTGAAATCGGAATGCTCACTGACATTTTACCTTCTCCGAAAGTCTGAAACATGATGGAAAAATGACTAAGTCCCAAAAAAAATTTTTAAAACTTTTTTCAATTTTACGCCCGTGGGATATATATTCTACCCACACACATTTGGAACTCTCCTGCGGTACCCTCACACATATTATTCCCTCATTTAATGGATATTTTCACCAAAAAGTGAAGCTTTCATAAAGTCAGAAAATTGGCTGAAAACGACTTAATATCAAGGACTCATCGGGCGAATCGCTCTGGAACTGAAATCGGAATGCTCACTGACATTTTGGCCTCTCCGAAAGTCTGAAAAATGATGGAAAAATGACTAAGTCCCAAAAAAGTTTTTTTAAACTTTTTTCAATTTTACCCCAGTGGGATATATATTCTACCTACACACATTTGGACCTCTCCTGGTGTACCCTCACACATATTATTCCCTCATTTAATGTATATTTTCACCAAAAAGTGAAGTTTTCAAAAAGTAAGAAAATTGGCTGAAAACGACTTAATATCAAGGACTCATCGCGCGAATCGCTCTGGAACTGAAATCGGAATGCTCAGACATTTTCCCATCTCCAAAACTCTGAAAAATGATTCAAAAATGACTAAGTCCAAAAAAATGTTTTAAAACTTTTTTCAATTTTACCCCCGTGGGATATATATTCTACCCAAAAACATTTGGAACTCTACTAGGGTACCCTCACACATATTATTCCCTCATTTAATGGATATTTTCACCAAAAAGTGAAGTTTTCAAAAAGACAGAAAATTGGCTGAAAATGACTTATTATCAAGGACTCATCGGGCGAATCGCTCTGGAACTGAAATCGGAATGCTCACTGACATTTTCCCTTCTCCGAAAGTCTGAAAAATTATGGAAAAATGACTAAGTCCAAAAAAAATTTTTTTAAACCTTTTTCAATTTTACCCCCATGTGATATATATGCTACCCACACACATTTGGAACTCTCCTGGGGTACCCTCACACATATTATTCCCTCATTTAATGGATATTTTAACCAAAAAGTGAAGTTTTCAAAAAGTCAGAAAATTGGCTGAAAACGACTTATTATCAAGGACTCATCGGGCGAATCGGTCTGGAACTGAAATCGGAATGCTCACTGACATTTTCCCCTCTCCGAAAGTCTGAAAAATGATGGAAAAATGACTAAGTCCCAAAAAAATTTTTTTTCAACTTTTTTCAATTTTACCCCCGTGGGATATATATTCTACCTACACACATTTGGACCTCTCCTGGGGTACCCTCACACATATTATTCCCTCATTTAATGTATATTTTCACCAAAAAGTGAAGTTTTCAAAAAGTCAGAAAATTGGCTGAAAACGACTTAATATCAAGGACTCATTGGGCGAATCGCTCTGGAACTGAAATCGGAATGCTCAGACATTTTCCCATCTCCAAAACTCTGAAAAATGATTCAAAAATGACTAAGTCCAAAAAAATTTTTTAAAACTTTTTTCAATTTTACCCCCGTGGGATATATATTCTACCCACACACATTTGGAACTCTACTAGGGTACCCTCACACATATTATTCCCTCATTTAATGGATATTTTCACCAAAAAGTGAAATTTTCAAAAAGACAGAAAATTGGCTGAAAATGACTTATTATCATGGACTCATCAGGCGAATCGCTCTGGAGCTGAAATCGGAATGCTCACTGACATTTTCCCTTCTCCGAAAGTCTGAAAAATGATGAAAAAATTACTAATTCTCCAAAAAAAATTTTAAAACTTTTTTCAGTTTTACCCCCGTGGGATATATATTCTACCCACACACATTTGGTACTCTCCTGGGGTACCCTCACACATATTATTCCCTCATTTAATGGATATTTTCACCAAAAAGTGAAATTTTCAAAAAGTCAGAAAATTGGCTGAAAACGACTTATTATGAAGGACTCATCGGGCGAATCGCTCTGGAACTGAAATCGGAATGCTCACTGCCATTTTCCCTTCTCCGAAAGTCTGAAAAATGATGGAAAAATGACTAATTCCCACAAAATTTTTTTTTTAATTTTTTCAATTTTACCCCCGTGGGATATATATTCTACCCACACACATATGGAACTCTCCTGGGGTACCCTCACACATATTATTCCCTCATTTAATGGATATTTTCACCAAAAAGTGAAGTTTTCAAAAAGTCAGAAAATTGGCTGAAAACGACTTATTATCAAGGACTCATCAGGCGAATCGCTCTGGTACTGAAATCGGAATGCTCACTGACATTTTCCTTTCTCCGAAAGTCTGAAAAATGATGGAAAAATGACTAATTCCCAAAAAAATTTTTTAAAACTTTTTTCAATTTTACCCCCGTGGGATATATATTCAACCTACACACATTTTGAACTCTCCTGGGGTACCCACACACATATTATTCCCTCATTTAATGGATATTTTCACCAAAAAGTGAAGTTTTCAAAAAGTCAGAAAATTGGCTGAAAACAACTTAATATCAAGGACTCATCGGGCGAATCACTCTGGAACTGAAATCAGAATGCTCACTAACATTTTCCCCTCTCCGAAAGTCTGAAAAATGATGGAAAAACGACTAAGTCCCCCCCAAAATTTTTTCAACTTTTTTCAATTTTACCCCTTGGGAAATATATTCTACCCACACACATTTGGATCTCTCCTGGGGTTTCCCTCACACATATTATTCCCTCATTTAATGGATATTTTCACCAAAAAGTGAAGTTTTCAAAAAGTCAGAAAATTGGCTGAAAACGACTTAATATCAAGGACTCATCGTGCGAATCACTCTGGAACTGAAATTGGAATGCTCACTGACATTTTCCCCTCTCCAAAAGCCTGAAAAATGATGGAAAAATGACTAAGTCCCAAAAAATTTTTTTTTAAACTTTTTTCAATTTTACCCCCGTGGGATATATATTCTACCTACACACATTTGGACCTCTCCTGGTGTACCATCACACATATTATTCCCTCATTTAATGTATATTTTCACCAAAAAGTGAAGTTTTCAAAAAGTAAGAAAATTGGCTGAAAACGACTTAATATCAAGGACTCATCGCGCGAATCGCTCTGGAACTGAAATCGGAATGCTCAGACATTTTCCCATCTCCAAAACTCTGAAAAATGATTCAAAAATGACTAAGTCCAAAAAAATTTTTTAAAACTTTTTTCAATTTTACCCCCGTGGGATATATATTCTACCCACACACATTTGGAACTCTACTAGGGTACCCTCACACATATTATTCCCTCATTTAATGGATATTTTCACCAAAAAGTAAAATTTTCAAAAAGACAGAAAATTGGCTGAAAATGACTTATTATCAAGGACTCATTGGGCGAATCGCTCTGGAACTGAAATCGGAATGCTCACTGACATTTTCCCCTCTCCGAAAGTCTGAAAAATTATGGAAAAATGACTAAGTCCAAAAAAATTTTTTTAAACCTTTTTCAATTTTACCCCCGTGGGATATATATTCTACCCACACACATTTGGAACTCTCCTGGGGTACCCTCACACATATTATTCCCTCATTTAATGGATATTTTCACCAAAAAGTGAAGTTTTCAAAAAGTCAGAAAATTGGCTGAAAACGACTTAAAATCAAGGACTCATCGGGCGAATCGCTCTGGAACTGAAATCGGAATGCTCACTGACATTTTCCCTTCTCCGAAAGTCTGAAAAATGATGGAAAAATTACTAATTCCCAAAAAAAAATTTTTAAACTTTTTTCAATTTTACCCCCGTGGGATGTATATTCTACCCAAACACATTTGGAACTCTCCTGAGGTACCCTCACACATATTATTCCCTCATTTAATGAATATTTTCACCAAAAAGTGAAGTTTTCAAAAAGTTAGAAAATTGGCTGAAAACGACTTATTATAATGGACTCATCAGGCGAATCGCTCTGGAGCTGAAATCGGAATGCTCACTGACATTTTCCCTTCTCCAAAAGTCTGAAAAATGATGGAAAAATGACTAAGTCCAAAAAAAATTTTTTTCAACTTGTTACAATTTTACCCCCGTGGGATATATATTTTACCCACACACATTTGGAACTCTCCTGGGGTGCCCTCACACATATTATTCCCTCATTTAATGGATATTTTCACCAAAAAGTGAAGTTTTCAAAAAGTCAGAAAATTGGCTGAAAACGACTTATTATCAAGGACTCATCGGGCGAATCGCTCTGGAACTGAAATCGGAATTCTCACTGACATTTTCCCTTCTCCGAAAGTCTGAAACATGATGGAAAAATGACTAAGTCCCAAAAAAAATTTTTAAAACTTTTTTCAATTTTACGCCCGTGGGATATATATTCTACCCACACACATTTGGAACTCTCCTGCGGTACCCTCACACATATTATTCCCTCATTTAATGGATATTTTCACCAAAAAGTGAAGCTTTCATAAAGTCAGAAAATTGGCTGAAAACGACTTCATATCAAGGACTCATCGGGCGAATCGCTCTGGAACTGAAATCGGAATGCTCACTGACATTTTCCCCTCTCCGAAAGTCTGAAAAATGATGGAAAAATGACTAAGTCCCAAAAAAATTTTTTTTAAACTTTTTTCAATTTTACCCCCGTGGGATATATATTCTACCTACACACATTTGGACCTCTCCTGGTGTACCCTCACACATATTATTCCCTCATTTAATGTATATTTTCACCAAAAAGTGAAGTTTTCAAAAAGTAAGAAAATTGGCTGAAAATGACTTAATATCAAGGACTCATCGAGCGAATCGCTCTGGAACTGAAATCGGAATGCTCAGACATTTTCCCATCTCCAAAACTCTGAAAAATGATTCAAAAATGACTAAGTCCAAAAAAATTTTTTAAAACTTTTTTCAATTTTACCCCCGTGGGATATATATTCTACCCAAAAACATTTGGAACTCTACTAGGGTACCCTCACACATATTATTCCCTCATTTAATGGATATTTTCACCAAAAAGTGAAGTTTTCAAAAAGACAGAAAATTGGCTGAAAATGACTTATTATCAAGGACTCATCGGGCGAATCGCTCTGGAACTGAAATCGGAATGCTCACTGACATTTTCCCTTCTCCGAAAGTCTGAAAAATGATGGAAAAATGACTAAGTCCAAAAAAAATTTTTTTAAACCTTTTTCAATTTTACCCCCGTGTGATATATATGCTACCCACACACATTTGGAACTCTCCTGGGGTACCCTCACACATATTATTCCCTCATTTAATGGATATTTTCACCAAAAAGTGAAGTTTTCAAAAAGTCAGAAAATTGGCTGAAAACGACTTATTATCAAGGACTCATCGGGCGAATCGGTCTGGAATTGAAATCGGAATGCTCACTGACATTTTCCCCTCTCCGAAAGTCTGAAAAATGATGGAAAAATGACTAAGTCCCAAAAAAATTTTTTTTCAACTTTTTTCAATTTTACCCCCGTGGGATATATATTCTACCTACACACATTTGGACCTCTCCTGGGGTACCCTCACACATATTATTCCCTCATTTAATGTATATTTTCACCAAAAAGTGAAGTTTTCAAAAAGTCAGAAAATTGGCTGAAATCGACTTAATATCAAGGACTCATTGGGCGAATCGCTCTGGAACTGAAATCGGAATGCTCAGACATTTTCCCATCTCCAAAACTCTGAAAAATGACTCAAAAATGACTAAGTCCAAAAAAATTTTTTAAAACTTTTTTCAATTTTACCCCCGTGGGATATATATTCTACCCACACACATTTGGAACTCTACTAGGGTACCCTCACACATATTATTCCCTCATTTAATGGATATTTTCACCAAAAAGTGAAATTTTCAAAAAGACAGAAAATTGGCTGAAAATGACTTATTATCAAGGACTCATCGGGCGAATCGCTCTGGAACTGAAATCGGAATGCTCACTGACATTTTCCCCTCTCCGAAAGTCTGAAAAATTATGGAAAAATGACTAAGTCCAAAAAAATTTTTTTAAACCTTTTTCAATTTTACCCCCGTGGGATATATATTCTACCCACACACATTTGGAACTCTCCTGGGGTACCCTCACACATATTATTCCCTTATTTAATGGATATTTTCACCAAAAAGTGAAGTTTTCAAAAAGTCAGAAAATTGGCTGAAAACGACTTAAAATCAAGGACTCATCGGGCGAATCGCTCTGGAACTGAAATCGGAATGCTCACTGACATTTTCCCTTCTCCAAAAGTCTGAAAAATGATGGAAAAATGACTAAGTCCAAAAAAAATTTTTTTCAACTTGTTACAATTTTACCTCCGTGGGATATATATTTTACCCACACACATTTGGAACTCTCCTGGGGTGCCCTCACACATATTATTCCCTCATTTAATGGATATTTTCACCAAAAAGTGAAGTTTTCAAAAAGTCAGAAAATTGGCTGAAAACGACTTATTATCAAGGACTCATCGGCGAATCGCTCTGGAACTGAAATTGGAATGCTCACTGACATTTTCCCTTCTCCGAAAGTCTGAAACATGATGGAAAAATGACTAAGTCCAAAAAAAAATTTTTAAAACTTTTTTCAATTTTACGCCCGTGGGATATATATTCTACCCACACACATTTGGAACTCTCCTGCGGTACCCTCACACATATTACTCCCTCATTTAATGGATATTTTCACCAAAAAGTGAAGCTTTCATAAAGTCAGAAAATTGGCTGAAAACGACTTAATATCAAGGACTCATCGGGCGCATCGCTCTGGAACTGAAATCGGAATGCTCACTGACATTTTCCCCTCTCCGAAAGTCTGAAAAATGATGGAAAAATGACTAAGTCCCAAAAAAATTTTTTTTAAACTTTTTTCAATTTTACCCCCGTGGGATATATATTCTACCTACACACATTTGGAACTCTCCTGGGGTACCCTCACACATATTATTCCCTCATTTAATGTATATTTTCACCAAAAAGTGAAGTTTTCAAAAAGTCAGAAAATTGGCTGAAAACGACTTAATATCAAGGACTCATTGGGCGAATCGCTCTGGAACTGAAATCGGAATGCTCAGACATTTTCCCATCTCCAAAACTCTGAAAAATGATTCAAAAATGACTAAGTCCAAAAAAATTTTTTAAAACTTTTTTCAATTTTACCCCCGTGGGATATATATTCTACCCACTCACATTTGGAACTCTACTAGGGTACCCTCACACATATTATTCCCTCATTTAATGGATATTTTCACCAAAAAGTGAAATTTTCAAAAAGACAGAAAATTGGCTGAAAATGACTTATTATCAAGGACTCATCGGGCGAATCGCTCTGGAACTGAAATCGGAATGCTCACTGACATTTTCCCTTCTCCGAAAGTCTGAAAAATTATGGAAAAATGACTAAGTCCAAAAAAAATTTTTTTAAACCTTTTTCAATTTTACCCCCGTGGGATATATATTCTACCCAAAAACATTTGGAACTCTACTAGGGTACCCTCACACATATTATTCCCTCATTTACTGGATATTTTCACCAAAAAGTGAAGTTTTCAAAAAGACAGAAAATTGGCTGAAAATGACTTATTATCAAGGACTCATCGGGCGAATCGCTCTGGAACTGAAATCGGAATGCTCACTGACATTTTCCCTTCTCCGAAAGTCTGAAAAATTATGGAAAAATGACTAAGTCCAAAAAAAATTTTTTTAAACCTTTTTCAATTTTACCCCCGTGTGATATATATGCTACCCACACACATTTGGAACTCTCCTGGGGTACCCTCACACATACTATTCCCTCATTTAATGGATATTTTCACCAAAAAGTGAAGTTTTCAAAAAGTCAGAAAATTGGCTGAAAACGACTTATTATCAAGGACTCATCGGGCGAATCGGTCTGGAATTGAAATCGGAATGCTCACTGACATTTTCCCCTCTCCGAAAGTCTGAAAAATGATGGAAAAATGACTATGTCCGAAAAAAAATTTTTTTCAACTTTTTTCAATTTTACCCCCGTGGGATATATATTCTACCTACACACATTTGGACCTCTCCTGGGGTACCCTCACACTTATTATTCCCTCATTTAATGTATATTTTCACCAAAAAGTGAAGTTTTCAAAAAGTCAGAAAATTGGCTGAAAACGACTTAATATCAAGGACTCATTGGGCGAATCGCTCTGGAACTGAAATCGGAATGCTCAGACATTTTCCCATCTCCAAAACTCTGAAAAATGATTCAAAAATGACTAAGTCCAAAAAAATTTTTTTAAACCTTTTTCAATTTTACCCCCGTGGGATATATATTCTACCTACACACATTTGGAACTCTCCTGGGGTACCCTCACACATATTATTCCCTCATTTAATGGATATTTTCACCAAAAAGTGAAGTTTTCAAAAAGTCGGAAAATTGGCTGAAAACGACTTAAAATCAAGGACTCATCGCGCGAATCGCTCTGGAACTGAAATCGGAATGCTCACTGACATTTTCCCTTCTCCGAAAGTCTGAAAAATGATGGAAAAATTACTAATTCCCAAAAAAAAATTTTTAAACTTTTTTCAATTTACCCCCGTGGGATGTATATTCTACCCAAACACATTTGGAACTCTCCTGAGGTACCCGCACACATATTATTCCCTCATTTAATGAATGTTTTCACCAAAAAGTGAAGTTTTCAAAAAGTTAGAAAATTGGCTGAAAACGACTTATTATCATGGACTCATCAGGCGAATCGCTCTGGAGCTGAAATCGGAATGCTCACTGACATTTTCCCTTCTCCGAAAGTCTGAAACATGATGGAAAAATGACTAAGTCCCAAAAAAAATTTTTAAAACTTTTTTCAATTTTACGCCCGTGGGATATATATTCTACCCACACACATTTGGACCTCTCCTGGTGTACCCTCACACATATTATTCCCTCATTTAATGTATATTTTCACCAAAAAGTGAAGTTTTCAAAAAGTAAGAAAATTGGCTGAAAATGACTTAATATCAAGGACTCATCGCGCGAATCGCTCTGGAACTGAAATCGGAATGCTCAGACATTTTCCCATCTCCAAAACTCTGAAAAATGATTCAAAAATGACTAAGTCCAAAAAAATTTTTTAAAACTTTTTTCAATTTTACCCCCGTGGGATATATATTCTACCCAAAAACATTTGGAACTCTACTAGGGTACCCTCACACATATTATTCCCTCATTTAATGGATATTTTCACCAAAAAGTGAAGTTTTCAAAAAGACAGAAAATTGGCTGAAAACGACTTATTATCAAGGACTCATCGGGCGAATCGGTGTGGAACTGAAATCGGAATGCTCACTGACATTTTCCCCTCTCCGAAAGTCTGAAAAATGATGGAAAAATGACTAAGTCCCAAAAAAATTTTTTTTCAACTTTTTTCAATTTTACCCCCGTGGGATATATATTCTACCTACACACATTTGGACCTCTCCTGGGGTACCCTCACACATATTATTCCCTCATTTAATGTATATTTTCACCAAAAAGTGAAGTTTTCAAAAAGTCAGAAAATTGGCTGAAAACGACTTAATATCAAGGACTCATTGGGCGAATCGCTCTGGAACTGAAATCGGAATGGTCAGACATTTTCCCATCTCCAAAACTCTGAAAAATGATTCAAAAATGACTAAGTCCAAAAAAATTTTTTAAAACTTTTTTCAATTTTACCCCCGTGGGATATATATTCTACCCAAAAACATTTGGAACTCTACTAGGGTACCCTCACACATATTATTCCCTCATTTAATGGATATTTTCACCAAAAATTGAAGTTTTCAAAAAGACAGAAAATTGGCTGAAAATGACTTATTATCAAGGACTCATCGGGTGAATCGCTCTGGAACTGAAATCGGAATGCTCACTGACATTTTCCCTTCTCCGAAAGTCTGAAAAATTATGGAAAAATGACTAAGTCCAAAAAAAATTTTTTTAAACCTTTTTCAATTTTACCCCCGTGGGATATATATTCTACCCAAAAACATTTGGAACTCTACTAGGGTACCCTCACACATATTATTCCCTCATTTAATGGATATTTTCACCAAAAAGTGAAGTTTTCAAAAAGTCAGAAAATTGGCTGAAAACGACTTATTATCAAGGACTCATCGGGCGAATCGGTCTGGAACTGAAATCGGAATGCTCACTGACATTTTCCCCTCTCCGAAAGTCTGAAAAATGATGGAAAAATGACTAAGTCCCAAAAAATTTTTTTTCAGCTTTTTTCAATTTTACCCCCGTGGGATATATATTCTACCTACACACATTTGGACCTCTCCTGGGGTACCCTCACACATATTATTCCCTCATTTAATGTATATTTACACCAAAAAGTGAAGTTTTCAAAAAGTCAGAAAATTTGCTGAAAACGACTTAATATCAAGGACTCATTGGGCGAATCGCTCTGGAACTGAAATCGGAATGCTCAGACATTTTCCCATCTCCAAAACTCTGAAAAATGATTCAAAAATGACTAAGTCCAAAAAAATTTTTTAAAACTTTTTTCAATTTTACCCCCGTGGGATATATATTCTACCCACACACATTTGGAACTCTACTAGGGTACCCCCACACATATTATTCCCTCATTTAATGGATATTTTCACCAAAAAGTGAAATTTTCAAAAAGACAGAAAATTGGCTGAAAATGACTTATTATCAAGGACTCATCGGGCGAATCGCTCTGGAACTGAAATCGGAATGCTCACTGACATTTTCCCTTCTCCAAAAGTCTGAAAAATGATGGAAAAATGACTAAGTCCAAAAAAAATTTTTTTCAACTTGTTACAATTTTACCCCCGTGGGATATATATTTTACCCACACACATTTGGAACTCTCCTGGGGTACACTCACACATATTATTCCCTCATTTAATGGATATTTTCACCAAAAAGTGAAGTTTTCAAAAAGTCAGAAAATTGGCTGAAAACGACTTATTATCAAGGACTCATCGGGCGAATCGCTCTGGAACTGAAATCGGAATGCTCACTGACATTTTCCCTTCTCCGAAAGTCTGAAAAATGATGAAAAAATTACTAATTCTCCAAAAAAAATTTTAAAACTTTTTTCAGTTTTACCCCCGTGGGATATATATTCTACCCACACACATTTGGAACTCTCCTGGGGTACCCTCACACATATTATTCCCTCATTTAATGGATATTTTCACCAAAAAGTGAAATTTTCAAAAAGTCAGAAAATTGGCTGAAAACGACTTATTATGAAGGACTCATCGGGCGAATCGCTCTGGAACTGAAATGGGAATGCTCACTGCCATTTTCCCTTCTCCGAAAGTCTGAAAAATGATGGAAAAATGACTAATTCCCACAAAATTTTTTTTTTAATTTTTTTCAATTTTACCCCCGTGGGATATATATTCTACCCACACACATTTGGATCTCTCCTGGGGTTTCCCTCACACATATTATTCCCTCATTTAATGGATATTTTCACCAAAAAGTGAAGTTTTCAAAAAGTCAGAAAATTGGCTGAAAACGACTTAATATCAAGGACTCATCGTGCGAATCACTCTGGAACTGAAATTGGAATGCTCACTGACATTTTCCCCTCTCCAAAAGCCTGAAAAATGATGGAAAAATGACTAAGTCCAAAAAAAATTTTTTTAAACTTTTTTCAATTTTACCCCCGTGGGATATATATTCTACCCACACACATTTGGAACTCTCCTGGGGTACCCTCACACATATTATTCCCTCATTTAATGAATATTTTCACCAAAAAGTGAAGTTTTCTAAAAGTCAGAAAATTGGCTGAAAACGACTTAATATCAAGGACTCATCGGGCGAATCACTCGGGAATTGAAATCGCATTGCTCACTGACATTTTCCCCTCTCCGAAAGTCTGAAAAATGATAGAAAAATGACTAAGTCCCCCAAAAAATTTTTTCAACTTTTTTCAATTTTACCCCTTGGGAAATATATTCTACCCACACACATTTGGATCTCTCCTGGGGTTTCCCTCACACATATTATTCCCTCATTTAATGGATATTTTCACCAAAAAGTGAAGTTTTCAAAAAGTCAGAAAATTGGCTGAAAACGACTTAATATCAAGGACTCATCGTGCGAATCACTCTGGAACTGAAATCAGAATGCTCACTGACATTTTCCCCTCTCCAAAAGTCTGAAAAATGATGGAAAAATGACTAAGTCCAAAAAAAATTTTTTAAACTTTTTTCAATTTTATCCCCGTGGGATATATATTCAACCTACACACATTTGGAACTCTCCTGGGGTACCCTCGCACATATTATTCCCTCATTTAATGTATATTTTCACCAAAAAGTGAAGTTTTCAAAAAGTCAGAAATTTGGCTGAAAACGACTTAATATCAAGGACTTATCGGGCGAATCACTCTGGAACTGAAATCGGAATACTCACTGACATTTTCCCCTCTCCGAAAGTCTGAAAAATGATGGAAAAATGACTAAGTCCAAAAAAAATTTTTTTCAACTTTTTTCAATTTTATCCCCGTGGGATATATATTCAACCTACACACATTTGGAACTCTCCTGGGGTACCCTTACACATATTATTCCCTCATTTAATGGATATTTTCACCAAAAAGTGAAGTTTTCAAAAAGTCAGAAAATTGGCTGAAAACGACTTAATATTAAGGACTCTTCGGGCGAATCACTCTGGAATTGAAATCGGAATGCTCACTGACATTTTCCCCTCTCCAAAAGTCTGAAAAATGATGGAAAAATGACTAAGTCCAAAAAAAATTTTTTCAACTTTTTTCAATTTTATCCCCGTGGGATATATATTCAACCTACACACATTTGGAACTCTCCTGGGGTACCCTCACACATATTATTCCCTCATTTAATGGATATTTTCACCAAAAAGTGAAGTTTTCAAAAAGTCAGAAAATTGGCTGAAAACGACTTAATATCAAGGACTCATCGTGCAAATCACTCTGGAGCTGAAATCGGAATGCTCACTGACATTTTCCCCTCTCCAAAAGCCTGAAAAATGATGGAAAAATGACTAAGTCCCAAAAAATTTTTTGCAACTTTTTTCAATTTTACCCATGTGGGATATATATTATACCCACACACATTTGGAACTCTCCTGGGGCACCCTCACACATATTATTCCCTCATTTAATGGATATTTTCACCAAAAAGAGAAGTTTTCAAAACGTCAGAAAATTGGCTGAAAACGACTTAATATCAAGGACTCATCGGGCGAATCGCTCTGGAACTGAAATCGGAATGCTCACTTACATTTTCCCCTCTCCGAAAGTCTGAAAAATGATGGAAAAATAACTAAGTCCAAAAAAATTTTTTTTAAACTTTTTTCAATTTTACCCCTGTGGGATATACATTCTACCCACACGCATTTGGAACTCTCCTGGGGTACCCTCACACATATTATTCCCTCATTTAATGGATATTTTCACCAAAAAGTGAAGTTTTCAAAAAGTCAGAAAATTGGCGGAAAACGACTTAATATCAAGGATACATCGGGCCAATCACTCTAGAATTGAAATCGGAATGCTCACTGACATTTTCCCGTCTCCGAAAGTCTGAAAAATGATGGAAAAATGACTAAGTCCAAAAAAATTATTTTTTCAACTTTTTTCAATTTTACCCATGTGGGATATATATTCTACCCACACGCATTTGGAACTCTCCTGGGGTACCCTCACACATATTATTCCCTCATTTGATGAATATTTTCACCAAAAAGTGAAGTTTTCAAAAAGTCAGAAAATTGGCTGAAAATGACTTAATATCAGGGACTCATCGGGTGAATCGCTCTGGAACTGAAATCGGAATGCTCACTGACATTTTCCTCTCTCCAGAAGTCTGAAAAATGATGGAAAAATGAATAAGTCAAAAAAATTTTTTTTTCAACTTTTTTCAATTTTACCCCTGTGGGATAAATATTCTACCCACACACATTTGGAACTCTCCTGGGGTACCCTCACACATATTATTCTCTCATTTAATGGATATTTTCACGAATCGTGAAGTTTTCAAAAAGTCAGAAAATTGGCTGAAAACGACTTAATATCAAGGACTCATCGGGCGAATCGCTCTGGAACTGAAATCGGAATGATCACTGACATTTTCTCCTCTCCGAAAGTCTGAAAAATGATGGAAAAATTAACAAGTCCAAAAAAAAATTTTTTTCAACTGTTTTCAATTTTACCCCCGTGGGATATATATTCTACCCACACATATTTGAAACTCTCCTGGGGTACCCTCACACATATTACTCCCTCATTTAATGGATATTTTCACCAAAAAGTGAAGTTTTCAAAAAGTCAGAAAATTGGCTGAAAACAACTTAATATCAAGGACTCATCGGGCGAATCGCTCTGGAACTGAAATCGGAATGCTCACTGACATTTTCCTCTCTCCAAAACTCTGAAAAATGATGGAAAAATGACTAAGTCCAAAAAAAATTTTTTTCAACTTTTTTCAATTTTACCCCTGTGGGATATATATTCTACCCACACACATTTGGAACTCTCCTGGGGTACCCTCACACATATTATTCCCTCATTTAATTTATATTTTCACGAATCGTGAAGTTTTCAAAAAGTCAGAAAATTGGTTGAAAACGACTTAATTTCAAGGACTCATCGTGCCAATCACTCTAGAATTGAAATCGGAATGCTCACTGACATTTTCCCCTCTCCAAAAGTCTGAAAAATGATGGAAAAATGACTAAGTCCAAAAAAATTTTTTCAACTTTTTTCAATTTTACCCATGTGGGATATATATTCTACCCACACACATTTGGAACTCTCCTGGGGTACCCTCACACATATTATTCCCTCATTTAATGGATATTTTCACCAAAAAGTGAAGTTTTCAAAAAGTCAGAAAATTGTCGGAAAATGACTTAATATCAAGGACTCATCGGGTGAATCGCTCTGGAACTGAAATCGGAATGCTCAATGACATTTTCTACTCTCCGAAAGTCTGAAAAATGATGGAAAAATTACTATGTCCAAAAGAATTTTTTTTCAACTTTTTTAAATTTTACCCCCGTGGGTAGTGTTGAGCATTCCGATACTGTAATATCGGGTATCGGCCGATATTCGCGGTATCGGAATTCCGATACTTAATTCCGATACTTTTACAATATCGGATACCGGAATCGGAAGTTCCCATAATACCTGCGCTCTGCAGTGTCTGTGAAGGATGACAAGTTGGATGGCAGCGCGATCCAGCCTGTCATCAGAATGCCATCCCAGCGGGGGAGAATTCTCCACACAGCCCCATACTGCTTCCCCCCAGCCTCCCACCCCGATCCTCCGCTCCCCTCGCAACCTCCCATCCCGATCGTAAGTTAGGACTGGGCGGGGAGCGCAGCTCCAAGGAGCGGGGAGTGAAGGACCCGGGCGGGGAAGCCGGCAGTGAAAAGACTTCACCGCCGGCTTTCCCGTTCTGTGCTGCGCTTTCCCGCCGGTTATTTCAAATGAACAGCTGAGGTATCAGCTGATGCCGATCAGCTGTTCATTTGAAGTCGCCGCGTTGCCCTCAGAGGGTTCATGTGAGTTCATGCTTGACTGCATGAACTCACATGAACTTTCCCACGGCCTCACAGGTCAGCCTCACCTCCCAGACCATCAGCCCGTCATGATTAGTGTGTGTGCGGGGTGTGTGTGCGGGGTGTGTGCGCGATGTTTGTGTGGGTGTGCGTGGTGTCTGTGCGATGTCTGCGGGTGTGCGCGGTGTCTGTGCGATGTGTGCGGGTGTGTGCGGTGTGTGTGCGTGCAGGCAGACATAGGCCGATGTGACACTACTACTCCCATCGGCCTATGTCTGTCCCCCGTCCACTCCTGCCAGCAGGATCAGCTCGATGGGAGCAGTAGTTCCCATCAGACTGATCCTGCTATTTAAATTGCCCTACTGTGTCCCCAATAAATGTTAAATACATGTCATTGGTGGCCAGTGGTTACCTAAAAGAAATTAGTTCATACATTACCTGTCCCCGCCGATCGCCACCTAAAATAAAGTAAAAAATAAAAAACTACACCTATACTCACCAAGACACCTAATTCCCCGAAGCCATCGATCTCCTGTAATAAAATATAAAATAATAAACCACAACCTTATCCTTACCCCTCCGTAGCAGTCCACGAGTGTCCCACGAAGATCTCCAGTTCAGAGCAGCCACATAGAATGTGACCGCTCTGAACCGCTGCCGCCGCTAGAATGACGGGGCCGTAAGGGTTCACCGGAGTTCAGGCAGCGCTGCTCCGGTTAGCTCCTTTACGGCCCTGCTGTATCGTGAGAAATTCCCACGGTACAGCAGTGCCGTAAAGGAGGTCTCCGGAGCTGCGCTGCCTGAATGCACTCCGGTGACCTCAGTCAGTGGTTCCCGCTGCCGGGAGCGGACGTGTTCCCGGCAGCGTGAGCTTACAGCAGCCATGCACAGCTGTCACCATCTCCAGATGTGACAGCTGTGCATGGGAGATCAGCGCAGGAACGTGGACAGGTAACTATTATTTTTAGTAAACTAAGAATTAAATAAAATTGTGTGTTTTATTTCAAATAAATTATTTTTTTCTGGGTGTAGTGTGTTGTTTCTTTTTAACACTTTGTAGGTTAGTAATGGGGGTGTCTTATAGATGCCCATCATTACTAACCTGGGCTTCACGGCAGCTGGCGCTGACATGAACCCCACCACTATTACCCCCTGCCACCGCACCAGGGCAGCGTGGAAGAGCGAGGCTAAGTGCCAGAGTTGTCGCATCCTATGGATGCGCCATTTCTGGGGCGGCTGACGACTGGTGTTTCTAGCCTGGGAGGGGGCCAATATTCATGGCACCCTTCCTGGGCTATTAATATCAGCCCCCAGCTGTCTGCCTAGCCTTTGCTAGCTATTAAAATAGGGGGGACCCCACGTCATTTTTTTGGGGGGGGTCCCCCATTTTAATAGCTAGTAAACGCTAGGTATTCAGCTGGGGGCTGATGTTAGTAGCCTGGGAAGCTCCGTGGGTATTACCCCCTTCCCAGGCTTCAAACATCTGCCCCAGCCGTCTGCTTAACCTCCGCTAGAGACTAAAATTATGGGGGATCCCACGCTATTTTTTTTTTAAATAAATCCATTATTTTAACACTAAATGACATTTGAGGAGTTAATAAAGATGCAGTCCCTAAATTATTATTTATTTTTTAATTAATTTTTCCCAAAACTTTTGACGTGGGCTTCGCCATACTTTTGTATGCCAGCCAGGTACAGCATCCAGCTTCTATGAACGCGCCATTTTCCGGGGCGGCTGCGGAGTGCAATTTTCAGCAGGGGGCAGAAAGCTTGGGCCTCCCTGCGCTGCAGATTCCATCCCCCAGCTGCCTAGTTGTACCTGGCTGGACACAAAAATAGGGAGAAGCTCCACGTTTTTTTTTTTTTAATTATTTCATGAAATTCATGGAATAATTAAGAAAAAAAGGGCTTCCCTATATTGTTGTGTCCAACCAGGTACAAATAGGCAGCTGGTGGTTGGGGGCAGCCCGTTCCTGCCTGCTGTACCTGGCTGGACCCAAATATAGTGCAAAGCCCCACGTCAATTTTTTTTTAATTATTTCAGGAAATTCATGAAATAATTAAAAAAAAATTATGTGGGGCTTCGCCCTATATTTGTGTCCAGTCAGGTACAGCAGGCAGGAACGGGCTGCCCCCAACCACCAGCTGCCTATTTGTACCTAGCCGGACACAACAATATAGGGAAGCCCTTTTTTTCTTAATTATTCCATGAATTTCATGAAATAATTAAAAAAAAAATACGTGGGGCTTCGCCCTATTTTTGTGTCCAGCCAGGTACAACAAGGCAGCTGGGGGCTGGAATCCGCAGCGCAGGGAGGCCCAAGCTTTCTGGGCCCCACCCGCTGCAAATTGCAGTCCGCAGCCGCCCCGGAAAATGGCGCGTTCATAGAAGCGCCATCTTCTGGCGCTGTACCCAACTCATCCAGGGCCCTGGTGCGGTGGCTCACTGGGTAATAAAGGGGATAAGGCCAGCTTGGCATTATCAGCTGGCCCTAAGCCCGAAATTCATGGGGTCACGCCAATATTAGACATGACCACCATGAATTTCTAGTAAAGTATTTAAAAAAAACACAAACACCCAGAAAAAAGTCCTTTAATTGAAATAAAGACACAATTCTTTATTGTTCTAAATTAAACCATACTTACAGTCACGCCCATTCCAGCTGAAGCCAACGATCTCCTGCAATAAAAGTAAAATAATATAGCAACCTCATCCTTACCTTTCCATGGTTCCCAGGACAGCTTCAGCTCTGCTACATAGAGATGACAGGCTGGACCGCAGCAGAACGCTGCCATCCAGCCTGTCATCCCGCAGACACTGAGAAGCGCAGGCATGCTTGCGCTCCTCAGTGTCTCGCTGTGACGGCATCCAGATGAGCCGAGGTCATGTCCAATGAACTCAGCTCACCTCATGCACGTCACTGACAGCGTGGGAAAATTCTCCTGCACTCAGCGCTTCAGGGTGAGAATTTTCCCACGCTGTCAGTGACGTGCATGAGGTGCGCCGAGTTCATTGGACATGACCTCACCTCATGCACGTCACTGACAGCGTGGGAAAATTCTCACGCTGAAGCGCTGAGTGCAGGAGAATTCTCCCACGCTGTCAGTGACGTACATGAGGTGAGCCGAGTTCATTGTCGGCTCATCTGGATGCCGTCACAGCCAGACACTGAGGAGTGGAAGTATGCCTGCGCTTCTCAGTGTCTGCGGGATGACAGGCTGGATGGCAGCGTTCTGCTGCGGTCCAGCCTGTCATCTCGATGTAGCAGAGCTGGAGCCGTCGTGGGAGCCATGGAAAGGTAAGGATGAGGTTGCTTTATTATTTTTCTTTTATTGCAGGAGATCGTTGGCTTCAGCTGGAATGGGCGTGATGGTAAGTATGGTTTAATTTAGAACAATAAAGAATTGTGTCTTTATTTCAATTAAAGGACTTTATTCTGGGTGTTTGTGTTTTCTTTTAACTTTGGCTATGGGGTTAGTAATGGGGGTGTCTTATAGACGCCTCTCCATTACTAACCTGGGCTTGATGTCAGCTGGCATTATAAGCTGACATCAACCCCAACCCTATTACCCCCTGCCACCGCAACAGGGCAGCGTGGAAGAGCGAGGCTAAGTGCCAGAATTGGCGCATCCTATGGATGCGCCATTTCTGGGGCGGCTGACGGCTGGTGTTTCTAGCCTGGGAGGGGGCCAATATTCATGGCTCCCTTCCTGGGCTATTAATATTAGCCCCCAGCTGTCTGCCTAGCCTTTGCTAGCTATTAAATTAGGGGGGACCCCACGTCATTTTTTTGGGGGGGTTCCCCCATTTTAATAGCTAGTAAAGGCTAGGTATTCAGCTGGGGGCTGATATTAGTAGCCTGGGAAGCTCCGTGGGTATTACCCCCTTCCCAGGCTTCAAACATCTGCCCCAGCCGTCTGCTTAACCTCCGCTAGAGACTAAAATTATAGGGGATCCCACGCCAATTTTTTTTTAAATAAATCCTTTATTTTAACACTAAATGACAAGTACAGTAAGCAACACTGTCACTGTACTTCATATATATGTGACTGACATGTTTCTATCTATCTAATCTATGTGTGATTCTCTATTCTTTCTATTCTAAATTGTCGGGTACAGATGCTGAATTGCCGGCCGGCTTTCTTAAAGAGACGGTGCATGAAAACACTATTATTTTTTTAAATAAATCCTTTACACTAAATGACAAGTACAGTAACCAACACTATCACGGTACTTATTATATATGTGACTGACATGTTTCTATCTATCTAATCTATGTGTGAAGCTCTATTCTGTCTGTTATAAATTGTCGGGTACCGCTGCTGAATTGCCGGTCGGCTTTTTTAAAGAGACGGTGCACGAAAACACTAATATTTTTTTTAATAAATCCTTTACACTAAATGACAAGTACAGTAAGCAACACTGTCACTGTACTTCATATATATGTGACTGACATGTTTCTATCTATCTAATCTATGTGTGAAGCTCTATTCTTTCTGTTGTAAATTGTCGGGTACCGGTGTATGCCGCTGATGAATTGCCGGCTTTTCATGTCATTCTACATTATTCTTAGTTGTTTTACTTCATGTAGAATTAACCTACAAGGAAAGAAAGGGTTTATTTTCATTCCGATATTTGTGTCCCATTGACTTGCATTGGTTTCCGGTATCGGAATCGGCGATATCCGATACTTTTTGGGTATCGGCCCGATCCAATCCGATACGATATTTCCTGATATCGGAAGGTATCGCTCAACACTACCAGTGGGATATATATTCTACCCAAACATATTTGAAACTCTCCTGGGGTACCCTCACATTTATTATTCCCTCATTTAATGGATATTTTCACCAAAAAGTGAAGTTTTCAAAAAGTCAGAAAATTGGCTGAAAACGACTTAATATCAAGGACTCATCGGGCGAATCGCTCTGGAACTGAAATCGGAATGCTCACTGACATTTTCCCCTCTCCGAAAGTCTGAAAAATGATGGAAGAATGACTAAGTCCCAAAAAATTTTTTTGCAACTTTTTCAATTTTACCCCCGTGGGATATATATTATACCCACACACATTTGGAACTCTCCTGGGGTACCCTCACGCATATTATTCCCTCATTTAATGAATATTTTCACCAAAAAGAGAAGTTTTCAAAAAGTCAGAAAATTGGCTGAAAACGACTTAATATCAAGGACTCATCGGGCAAATCACTCTGGAACTGAAATCGGAATGCTCACTGACATTTTCCCCTCTCCGAAAGTCTGAAAAATGATGGAAAAATGACTAAGTCCAAAAAAATTATTTTTTCAACTTTTTTCAATTTTACCCATGTGGGATATATATTCTACCCACACATATTTGAATCTCTCCTGGGGTACCCTCACACATATTATTCCCTCATTTAATGGATATTTTCACCAAAAACTGAAGTTTTCAAAAAGTCAGGAAATTGGCGGAAAACGACTTAATATCAAGCACTCATTGGGCGAATCACTCCAGAATTGAAATCGGAATGCTCACTGACATTTTCCCCTCTAAAAAAGTCTGAAAAATGATGGAAAAATGACTAAGTCCAAAAAATTTTTCTTCTATTTTACTCCCGTGGGAAATATATTCTACCCACACACATTTGGAACTCTCTTGGGGTACGCTCGCACATATTATTCCCTCATTTAATGGATATTTTCACCAAAAAATGAAGTTTTCAAAAAGTCAGAAAATTGGCTGAAAACGACTTAATATCAAAGACTCATCGGGCGAATCACTCTGGAACTGAAATCGGAATACTCACTGACATTTTCCCCTTTCCGAAAGTCTGAAAAATGATGGAAGAATGCCTTAGTCCAAAAAAAAATTTTTTCAACTTTTTTCAATTTTACCCCCGTGGGATATATATTCTACCCACACACATTTGGAACTCTCCTGGGGTACCCTCGCACATATTATTCCCTCATTTAATGGATATTTTCACCAAAAAATGAAGTTTTCAAAAAGTCAGAAAATTGGCTGAAAGCGACTTAATATCAAGGACTCATCGGGTGAATCGCTCTGTAACTGAAATCGGAATGCTCACTGACATTTTCCCCTCTCAGAAAGTCTGAAAAATGATGGAAAAATGAGTAAGTCCCAAAAAAATTTTTTCAACTTTTTTCAATTTTACACCCGTGGGATATATATTCTACCCACACACATTTGGAAATCTCCTGGGGTACCCTCGCACAAATTATTCCCTCATTTGATGAATATTTTCACCAAAAAGTGAAGTTTTCAAAAAGTCAGAAAATTGGCTGAAAACGACTTAATATCAGGGACTCATCGGGTGAATCGCTCTGGAACTGAAATCGGAATGCTCACTGACATTTTCCTCTCTCCAAAACTCTGAAAAATGATGGAAAAATGAATAAGTCAAAAAAAAATTTTTTTCAACTTTTTTCAATTTTACCCCTGTGGGATATATATTATACCCACACACATTTGGAACTCTCCTGGGTTACCCTCACACAAATTATTCATCATTTAATGGATATTTTCACGAATCGTGAAGTTTTCAAAAAGTCAGAAAATTGGCAGAAAACGACTTAATATCAAGGACTCATCGTGCGAATCACTCTGGAATTGAAATCGGAATGCTCACTGGCATTTTCCCCTCTCCGAATGTCTGAAAAATGATGGAAAAATGACTAAGTCCCAAAAATTTTTCTTCAATTTTACTCCAGTGGGAAATATATTCTACCCACACACATTTGGAACTCTCCTGGGGTACCCTCACACATATTATTCCCTCATTTAATGGATATTTTCACCAAAAATTGAAGTTTTCAAAAAGTCAGAAAATTGGCTGAAAACGACTTAATATCAAGGACTCATCGGGCGAATCACTCTGGAACTGAAATCGGAATACTCATTGAGATTTTCCCCTCTCAGAAAGTCTGAAAAATGATGGAAAAATGAGTAAGTCCCAAAAAAATTTTTTCAACTTTTTTCAATTTTACCCCCGTGGGATATATATTCTACCCACACACATTTGGAACTCTCCTGGGGTACACTCACACATATTATTCCCTCATTTAATGGATATTTTCACGAATCGTGAAGTTTTCAAAAAGTCTGAAAATTGGTTGAAAACGAATTAATTTCAAGGACTCATCGGGCGAATCACTCTGGAATTGAAATCGGAATGCTCACTGACATTTTCCCCTCTCCGAAAGTCTGAAAAATGATGGAAAAATGACTAAGTTCCAAAAAAATTTTTTCAATTTTACTCCCGTGGGATATATATTCTACCCACACACATTTGGAACTCTCCTGGGGTACCCTCACACATATTATTCCCTCATTTAATGTATATTTTCACCAAAAACTGAAGTTTTCAAAAAGTCAGAAAATTGGCTGAAAGCGACTTAATATCAAGGACTCATCGGGCGAATCGCTCTGGAACTGAAATCGGAATGCTCACTGACATTTTCCCCTCTCCGAAAGTCTGAAAAATGATGGAAAAATGACTAAGTCCAAAAAAATTTTTTTCAAACTTTTTTCAATTTTACCCCCATGGGATATATATTCTACCCACACACATTTGGAACTCTCCTGGGGTACCCTCGCACATATTATTCCCTCATTTAATGGATATTTTCACCAAAAAATGAAGTTTTCAAAAAGTCAGAAAATTGGCTGAAAACGACTTAATATCAAGGACTCATCGGGCGAATCGCTCTGGAACTGAAATCGGAATGCTCACTGACATTTTCCCTCCTTCGAAAGTCTGAAAAATGATGGAAAAATGACTAAGTCCAAAAAAAATTTTTTCAACTTTTTTCAATTTTACCCCCGTGGGATATATATTCTACCCACACACATTTGGAACTCTCCTGGGGTACCCTCGCACATATTATTCCCTCATTTAATGGATATTTTCACCAAAAAGTGAAGTTTACAAAAAGTCAGAAAATTGGCTGAAAGCGACTTAATATCAAGGACTCATCGGGCGATTCACTCTGGAACTGAAATCGGAATACTCACTGACATTTTCCCCTCTCCGAAAGTCTGAAAAATGATGGAAAAATGACTAAGTCCAAAAAATTTTTTTTTTACTTTTTTCAATTTTACCACTGTGGGATATACATTCTACCCACACACATTTGGAACTCTCCTGGGGTACCCTCACACATATTATTCCCTCATTTAATGTATATTTTCACCAAAAACTGAAGTTTTCAAAAAGTCAGAAAATTGGCTGAAAGCGACTTAATATCAAGGACTCAGCGGGCGAAACGCTCTGGAACTGAAATCGGAATGCTCACTGACATTTTCCCCTCTCCGAAAGTCTGAAAAATGATGGAAAAATGACTAAGTCCAAAAAAATTTTTTTTAAACTTTTTTCAATTTTACCCCCATGGGATATATATTCTACCCACACACATTTGGAACTCTCCTGGGGTACCCTCACACATATTATTCCCTCATTTAATGGATATTTTCACCAAAAACTGAAGTTTTCAAACAGTCAAAATTGGCTGAAAACGACTTAATATCAAGGACTCATCGGGCGAATCGCTCTGGAACTGAAATCGGAATGCTCACTGACATTTTTCCCTCTCCGAAAGTCTGAAAAATTATGGAAAAATGACTAAGTCCAAAAAAAATTTTTTCAACTTTTTTCAATTTTACCCCCGTGGGATATATATTCTACCCACACACATTTGGAACTCTCCTGGGGTACCCTCGCACATATTATTCCCTCATTTAATGGATATTTTCACCAAAAAATGAAGTTTTCAAAAAGTCAGAAAATTGGCTGAAAACGACTTATTATCTAGGACTAATCGGGCGAATCGCTCTGGAACTGAAATCGGAATGCTCACTGACATTTTCCCCTCTCCGAAAGTCTGAAAAATGATGGAAAAATGACTAAGTCCAAAAAAATTTTTTTTTACTTTTTTCAATTTTACCCCTGTGGGATATACATTCTACCCACACACATTTGGAACTCTCCTGGGGTACCCTCACACATATTATTCCCTCATTTAATGTATATTTTCACCAAAAAGTGAAGTTTTCAAAAAGTCAGAAAATTGGCTGAAAGCGACTTAATATCAAGGACTCATCGGGCGATTCACTCTGGAACTGAAATCGGAATACTCACTGACATTTTCCCCTCTCTGAAAGTCTGAAAAATGATGGAAAAATGACTAAGTCCAAAAAATTTTTTTTTTTACTTTTTTCAATTTTACCACTGTGGGATATACATTCTACCCACACACATTTGGAACTCTCCTGGGGTACCCTCACACATATTATTCCCTCATTTAATGTATATTTTCACCAAAAACTGAAGTTTTCAAAAAGTCAGAAAATTGGCTGAAAGCGACTTAATATCAAGGACTCAGCGGGCGAAACGCTCTGGAACTGAAATCGGAATGCTCACTGACATTTTCCCCTCTCCGAAAGTCTGAAAAATGATGGAAAAATGACTAAGTCCAAAAAAATTTTTTTTAAACTTTTTTCAATTTTACCCCCATGGGATATATATTCTACCCACACACATTTGGAACTCTCCTGGGGTACCCTCACACATATTATTCCCTCATTTAATGGATATTTTCACCAAAAACTGAAGTTTTCAAACAGTCAAAATTGGCTGAAAACGACTTAATATCAAGGACTCATCGGGCGAATCGCTCTGGAACTGAAATCGGAATGCTCACTGACATTTTTCCCTCTCCGAAAGTCTGAAAAATTATGGAAAAATGACTAAGTCCAAAAAAAATTATTTCAACTTTTTTCAATTTTACCCCCGTGGGATATATATTCTACCCACACACATTTGGAACTCTCCTGGGGTACCCTCGCACATATTATTCCCTCATTTAATGGATATTTTCACCAAAAAATGAAGTTTTCAAAAAGTCAGAAAATTGGCTGAAAACGACTTATTATCTAGGACTAATTGGGCGAATCGCTCTGGAACTGAAATCGGAATGCTCACTGACATTTTCCCCTCTCCGAAAGTCTGAAAAATGATGGAAAAATGACTAAGTCCAAAAAAATTTTTTTTTACTTTTTTCAATTTTACCCCTGTGGGATATACATTCTACCCACACACATTTGGAACTCTCCTGGGGTACCCTCACACATATTATTCCCTCATTTAATGTATATTTTCACCAAAGAGTGAAGTTTTCAAAAAGTCAGAAAATTGTCTGAAAGCGACTTAATATCAAGGACTCATCGGGCGAATCACTCTGGAACTGAAATCGGAATACTCACTGACATTTTCCCCTCTCCAAAAGTCTGAAAAATGATGGAAAAATGACTAAGTCCAAAAAAATTTTTTTTTTACTTTTTTCAATTTTACCACTGTGGGATATACATTCTACCCACACACATTTGGAACTCTCCTGGGGTACCCTCACACATATTATTCCCTCATTTAATGTATATTTTCACCAAAAACTGAAGTTTTCAAAAAGTCAGAAAATTGGCTGAAAGCGACTTAATATCAAGGACTCATCGGGCGAAACGCTCTGGAACTGAAATCGGAATGCTCACTGACATTTTCCCCTCTCCGAAAGTCTGAAAAATGATGGAAAAATGACTAAGTCCAAAAAAATTTTTTTTAAACTTTTTTCAATTTTACCCCCATGGGATATATATTCTACCCACACACATTTGGAACTCTCCTGGGGTACCCTCACACATATTATTCCCTCATTTAATGGATATTTTCACCAAAAACTGAAGTTTTCAAACAGTCAAAATTGGCTGAAAACGACTTAATATCAAGGACTCATCGGGCGAATCGCTCTGGAACTGAAATCGGAATGCTCACTGACATTTTTCCCTCTCCGAAAGTCTGAAAAATTATGGAAAAATGACTAAGTCCAAAAAAAATTTTTTTCAATTTTACCCCCGTGGGATATATATTCTACCCACACACATTTGGAACTCTACTGGGGTACCCTCGCAGATATTACTCCCTCATTTAATGGATATTTTCACCAAAAAGTGAAGTTTTCAAAAAGTCAGAAAATTGGCTGAAAACGACTTAATATCAAGGACTCATCGGGCGAATCGCTCTGGAACTGAAATCGGAATGCTCACTGACATTTTCCCTCCTTCGAAAGTCTGAAAAATGATGGAAAAATGACTAAGTCCAAAAAAAAATTTTTTAAAACTTTTTTCTATTTTACCCCCGTGGGATATATATTCTACCCACACACATTTGGAACTCTCCTGGGGTACCCTCACACATATTATTCCCTCATTTAATGGATATTTTCACCAAAAAGTGAAGTTTTCAAAAAGTCAGAAAATTGGCTGAAAACGACTTAATATCAAGGACTCATCGGGCGAATCACTCTGGAACTGAAATCAGAATACTCTCTGACATTTTCCCCTCTCCGAAAGTCTGAAAAATGATGGAAAAATGCCTTAGTCCAAAAAAAATTTTTTTAAACTTTTTTCAATTTTACCCCTGTGGGATATATATTCTACCCACACACATTTGGAACTCTACTGGGGTACCCTCGCACATATTATTCCCTCATTTAATGGATATTTTCACCAAAAAGTGAAGTTTTCAAAAAGTCAGAAAATTGGCTGAAAACGACTTAATATCAAGGACTCATCGGGCGAATCGCTCTGGAACTGAAATCGGAATGCTCACTGACATTTTCCCTCCTTCGCAAGTCTGAAAAATGATGGAAAAATGACTAAGTCCAAAAAAATTTTTTTTTTACTTTTTTCAATTTTACCACTGTGGGATATACATTCTACCCACACACATTTGGAACTCTCCTGGGGTACCCTCACACATATTATTCCCTCATTTAATGTATATTTTCACCAAAAACTGAAGTTTTCAAAAAGTCAGAAAATTGGCTGAAAGCGACTTAATATCAAGGACTCATCGGGCGAAACGCTCTGGAACTGAAATCGGAATGCTCACTGACATTTTCCCCTCTCCGAAAGTCTGAAAAATGATGGAAAAATGACTAAGTCCAAAAAAATTTTTTTTAAACTTTTTTCAATTTTACCCCCATGGGATATATATTCTACCCACACACATTTGGAACTCTCCTGGGGTACCCTCACACATATTATTCCCTCATTTAATGGATATTTTCACCAAAAACTGAAGTTTTCAAACAGTCAAAATTGGCTGAAAACGACTTAATATCAAGGACTCATCGGGCGAATCGCTCTGGAACTGAAATCGGAATGCTCACTGACATTTTTCCCTCTCCGAAAGTCTGAAAAATTATGGAAAAATGACTAAGTCCAAAAAAAATTTTTTTCAATTTTACCCCCGTGGGATATATATTCTACCCACACACATTTGGAACTCTACTGGGGTACCCTCGCAGATATTACTCCCTCATTTAATGGATATTTTCACCAAAAAGTGAAGTTTTCAAAAAGTCAGAAAATTGGCTGAAAACGACTTAATATCAAGGACTCATCGGGCGAATCGCTCTGGAACTGAAATCGGAATGCTCACTGACATTTTCCCTCCTTCGAAAGTCTGAAAAATGATGGAAAAATGACTAAGTCCAAAAAAAAATTTTTTAAAATTTTTTTCTATTTTACCCCCGTGGGATATATATTCTACCCACACACATTTGGAACTCTCCTGGGGTACCCTCACACATATTATTCCCTCATTTAATGGATATTTTCACCAAAAAGTGAAGTTTTCAAAAAGTCAGAAAATTGGCTGAAAACGACTTAATATCAAGGACTCATGGGGCGAATCACTCTGGAACTGAAATCAGAATACTCTCTGACATTTTCCCCTCTCCGAAAGTCTGAAAAATGATGGAAAAATGCCTTAGTCCAAAAAAAATTTTTTTAAACTTTTTTCAATTTTACCCCTGTGGGATATATATTCTACCCACACACATTTGGAACTCTACTGGGGTACCCTCGCACATATTATTCCCTCATTTAATGGATATTTTCACCAAAAAGTGAAGTTTTCAAAAAGTCAGAAAATTGGCTGAAAACGACTTAATATCAAGGACTCATCGGGCGAATCGCTCTGGAACTGAAATCGGAATGCTCACTGACATTTTCCCTCCTTCGCAAGTCTGAAAAATGATGGAAAAATGACTAAGTCCAAAAAAAATTTTTTCAACTTTTTTCAATTTTACCCCCGTGGGATATATATTCTACCCACACACATTTGGAACTCTCCTGGGGTACCCTCGCACATATTATTCCCTCATTTAATGGATATTTTCACCAAAAAATGAAGTTTTCAAAAAGTCAGAAAATTGGCTGAAAACGACTTATTATCTAGGACTAATCGGGCGAATCGCTCTGGAACTGAAATCGGAATGCTCACTGACATTTTCCCCTCTCCGAAAGTCTGAAAAATGATGGAAAAATGACTAAGTCCAAAAAAATTTTTTTTTACTTTTTTCAATTTTACCCCTGTGGGATATACATTCTACCCACACACATTTGGAACTCTCCTGGGGTACCCTCACACATATTATTCCCTCATTTAATGTATATTTTCACCAAAGAGTGAAGTTTTCAAAAAGTCAGAAAATTGTCTAAAAGCGACTTAATATCAAGGACTCATCGGGCGAATCACTCTGGAACTGAAATCGGAATACTCACTGACATTTTCCCCTCTCCAAAAGTCTGAAAAATGATGGAAAAATGACTAAGTCCAAAAAAATTTTTTTTTTACTTTTTTCAATTTTACCACTGTGGGATATACATTCTACCCACACACATTTGGAACTCTCCTGGGGTACCCTCACACATATTATTCCCTCATTTAATGTATATTTTCACCAAAAACTGAAGTTTTCAAAAAGTCAGAAAATTGGCTGAAAGCGACTTAATATCAAGGACTCATCGGGCGAAACGCTCTGGAACTGAAATCGGAATGCTCACTGACATTTTCCCCTCTCCGAAAGTCTGAAAAATGATGGAAAAATGACTAAGTCCAAAAAAATTTTTTTTAAACTTTTTTCAATTTTACCCCCATGGGATATATATTCTACCCACACACATTTGGAACTCTCCTGGGGTACCCTCACACATATTATTCCCTCATTTAATGGATATTTTCACCAAAAACTGAAGTTTTCAAACAGTCAAAATTGGCTGAAAACGACTTAATATCAAGGACTCATCGGGCGAATCGCTCTGGAACTGAAATCGGAATGCTCACTGACATTTTTCCCTCTCCGAAAGTCTGAAAAATTATGGAAAAATGACTAAGTCCAAAAAAAATTTTTTTCAATTTTACCCCCATGGGATATATATTCTACCCACACACATTTGGAACTCTACTGGGGTACCCTCGCACATATTACTCCCTCATTTAATGGATATTTTCACCAAAAAGTCAAGTTTTCAAAAAGTCAGAAAATTGGCTGAAAACGACTTAATATCAAGGACTCATCGGGCGAATCGCTCTGGAACTGAAATCGGAATGCTCACTGACATTTTCCCTCCTTCGAAAGTCTGAAAAATGATGGAAAAATGACTAAGTCCAAAAAAAAATTTTTTAAAACTTTTTTCTATTTTACCCCCGTGGGATATATATTCTACCCACACACATTTGGAACTCTCCTGGGGTACCCTCACACATATTATTCCCTCATTTAATGGATATTTTCACCAAAAAGTGAAGTTTTCAAAAAGTCAGAAAATTGGCTGAAAACGACTTAATATCAAGGACTCATCGGGCGAATCACTCTGGAACTGAAATCAGAATACTCTCTGACATTTTCCCCTCTCCGAAAGTCTGAAAAATGATGGAAAAATGCCTTAGTCCAAAAAAAATTTTTTTAAACTTTTTTCAATTTTACCCCTGTGGGATATATATTCTACCCACACACATTTGGAACTCTCTTGGGGTACCCTCGCACATATTATTCCCTCATTTAATGGATATTTTCACCAAAAAATGAAGTTTTCAAAAAGTCAGAAAATTGGCTGAAAACGACTTAATATAAAAGACTCATCGGGCGAATCGCTCTGTAACTGAAATCGGAATGCTCACTGACATTTTCCCCTCTCCGAAAGTCTGAAAAATGATGGAAAAATGAGTAAGTCCCAAAAAAATTTTTTCAACTTTTTTCAATTTTACCCCCATGGGATATATATTCTACCCACACACATTTGGAAATCTCCTGGGGTACCCTCGCACATATTATTCCCTCATTTAATGGATATTTTCACCAAAAAATGAAGTTTTCAAAAAGTCAGAAAATTGGCTGAAAACGACTTAATATCAAGGACTCATCGGGCGGATTGCTCTGGAACTGAAATCGGAATGCTCACTGACATTTTCCCCTCTCCGAAAGTCTGAAAAATGATGGAAAAATGACTAAGTCCAAAAAAATTTTTTAAAACTTTTTTCAATTTTACCCCCATGGGATATACATTCTACCCACACACATTTGGAACTCTCCTGGGGTACCCTCACACATATTTTTCCCTCATTTAATGTATATTTTCACCAAAAAGTGAAGTTTTCAAAAAGTCAGAAAATTGGCTGAAAGCGACATAATATCAAGGACTCATCGGGCGAATCACTCTGGAACTGAAATTGGAATACTCACTGACATTTTCCCCTCTCCGAAAGTCTGAAAAATAATGGAAAAATAACTAAGTCCAAAAAAATTTTTTTTTTACTTTTTTCAATTTTACCACTGTGGGATATACATTCTACCCACACACATTTGGAACTCTACTGGGGTACCCTCACACATATTATTCCCTCATTTAATGTATATTTTCACCAAAAACTGAAGTATTCAAAAATTCAGAAAATTGGCTGAAAGCGACTTAATATCAAGGACTCATCGGGCGAATCGCTCTGGAACTGAAATCGGAATACTCACTGACATTTTCCCCTCTCCGAAAGTCTGAAAAATGATGGAAAAATGACTAAGTCCCAAAAAAATTTTTTCAACTTTTTTCAATTTTACCCCCGTGGGATATATATTCTACCCACACACATTTGGAACTCTCCTGGGGTACCCTCGCACATATTATTCCCTCATTTAATGGATATTTTCACCAAAAAATGAAGTTTTCAAAATGTCAGAAAATTGGCTGAAAACAACTTAATATCAAGGACTCATCGGGCGAATCGCTCTGGAACTGAAATCGGAATGCTCACTGACATTTTCGCCTCTCCGAAAGTCTGAAAAATGATGGAAAAATGACTAAGTACAAAAAAAATTTTTTAAACTTTTTTCAATTTTACCCCCATGGGATATATATTCTACCCACACACATTTGGAACTCTCCTGGGGTACCCTCACACATATTATTCCCTCATTTAATGGATATTTTCACCAAAAACTGAAGTTTTCAAACAGTCAAAATTGGCTGAAAACGACTTAATATCAAGGACTCATCGGGCGAATCGCTCTGGAACTGAAATCGGAATGCTCACTGACATTTTTCCCTCTCCGAAAGTCTGAAAAATTATGGAAAAATGACTAAGTCCAAAAAAAATTTTTTTCAATTTTACCCCCGTGGGATATATATTCTACCCAAACACATTTGGAACTCTACTGGGGTACCCTCGCACATATTATTCCCTCATTTAATGGATATTTTCACCAAAAAGTGAAGTTTTCAAAAAGTCAGAAAATTGGCTGAAAACGACTTAATATCAAGGACTCATCGGGCGAATCGCTCTGGAACTGAAATCGGAATGCTCACTGACATTTTCCCTCCTTCGAAAGTCTGAAAAATGATGGAAAAATGACTAAGTCCAAAAAAAATTTTTTCAACTTTTTTCAATTTTACCCCGTGGGATATATATTCTACCCACACACATTTGGAACTCTCCTGGGTTACCCTCGCACATATTATTCCCTCATTTAATGGATATTTTCACCAAAAAATGAAGTTTTCAAAAAGTCAAAAAATTGGCTGAAAACGACTTAATATCAAGGACTCATCGGGCGAATCGCTCTGGAACTGAAATCGGAATGCTCACTGACATTTTCCCCTCTCCGAAAGTCTGAAAAATGATGGAAAAATGACTATGTCCAAAAAAATTTTTTTAAACTTTTTTCAATTTTACCCCTGTGGGATATACATTCTACCCACACACATTTGGAACTCTCCTGGGGTACCATCACACATATTATTCCCTCATTTAATGTATATTTTCACCAAAAAGTGAAGTTTTCAAAAAGTCAGAAAATTGGCTGAAAGCGACTTAATATCAAGGACTCATCGGGCGAAACGCTCTGGAACTGAAATCGGAATGCTCACTGACATTTTCCCCTCTCCGAAAGTCTGAAAAATGATGGAAAAATGAGTAAGTCCCAAAAAAATTTTTTCAACTTTTTTCAATTTTACCCCCGTGGGATATATATTCTAACCACACACATTTGGAAATCTCCTGGGGTACCCTCGCACATATTATTCCCTCATTTAATGGATATTTTCACCAAAAAATGAAGTTTTCAAAAAGTCAGAAAATTGGCTGAAAACGACTTAATATCAAGGACTCATCGGGCGGATTGCTCTGGAACTGAAATCGGAATGCTCACTGACATTTTCCCCTCTCCGAAAGTCTGAAAAATGATGGAAAAATGACTAAGTCCAAAAAAATTTTTTTAAACTTTTTTCAATATTACCCCTATGGGATATACATTCTACCCACACACATTTGGAACTCTCCTGGGGTACCCTCACACATATTATTCCCTCATTTAATGTATATTTTCACCAAAAAGTGAAGTTTTCAAAAAGTCAGAAAATTGCCTGAAAGCGACTTAATATCAAGGACTCATCGGGCGAATCACTCTGGAACTGAAATTGGAATACTCACTGACATTTTCCCCTCTCCGAAAGTCTGAAAAATAATGGAAAAATAACTAAGTCCAAAAAAATTTTTTTTTTACTTTTTTCAATTTTACCACTGTGGGATATACATTCTACCCACACACATTTGGAACTCTACTGGGGTACCTTCACACATATTATTCCCTCATTTAATGTATATTTTCACCAAAAACTGAAGTTTTCAAAAAGTCAGAAAATTGGCTGAAAGCGACTTAATATCAAGGACTCATCGGGCGAATCGCTCTGGAACTGAAATCGGAATACTCACTGACATTTTCCCCTCTCCGAAAGTCTGAAAAATGATGGAAAAATGACTAAGTCCCAAAAAAATTTTTTCAACTTTTTTCAATTTTACCCCCGTGGGATATATATTCTACCCACACACATTTGGAACTCTCCTGGGGTACCCTCGCTCATATTATTCCCTCATTTAATGGATATTTTCACCAAAAAATGAAGTTTTCAAAAAGTCAGAAAATTGGCTGAAAACGACTTAATATCAAGGACTCATCGGGCGAATCGCTCTGGAACTGAAATCGGAATGCTCACTGACATTTTCCCCTCTCCGAAAGTCTGAAAAATGATGGAAAAATGACTAAGTACAAAAAAATTTTTTAAAACTTTTTTCAATTTTACCCCCATGGGTTATATATTCTACCCACACACATTTGGAACTCTCCTGGGGTACCCTCACACATATTATTCCCTCATTTAATGGATATTTTCACCAAAAACTGAAGTTTTCAAACAGTCAAAATTGGCTGAAAACGACTTAATATCAAGGACTCATCGGGCGAATCGCTCTGGAACTGAAATCGGAATGCTCACTGACATTTTTCCCTCTCCGAAAGTCTGAAAAATTATGGAAAAATGACTAAGTCCAAAAAAAATTTTTTTCAATTTTACCCCCGTGGGATATATATTCTACCCAAACACATTTGGAACTCTACTGGGGTACCCTCGCACATATTATTCCCTCATTTAATGGATATTTTCACCAAAAAGTGAAGTTTTCAAAAAGTCAGAAAATTGGCTGAAAACGACTTAATATCAAGGACTCATCGGGCGAATCGCTCTGGAACTGAAATCGGAATGCTCACTGACATTTTCCCTCCTTCGAAAGTCTGAAAAATGATGGAAAAATGAGTATGTCCCAAAAAAATTTTTTCAACTTTTTTCAATTTTACCCCCGTGGGATATATATTCTACCCACACACATTTGGAAATCTCCTGGGGTACCCTCGCACATATTATTCCCTCATTTAATGGATATTTTCACCAAAAAATGAAGTTTTCAAAAAGTCAGAAAATTGGCTGAAAACGACTTAATATCAAGGACTCATCGGGCGGATTGCTCTGGAACTGAAATCGGAATGCTCACTGACATTTTCCCCTCTCCGAAAGTCTGAAAAATGATGGAAAAATGACTAAGTCCAAAAAAATTTTTTTAAACTTTTTTCAATTTTACCCCTATGGGATATACATTCTACCCACACACATTTGGAACTCTCCTGGGGTACCCTCACACATATTATTCCCTCATTTAATGTATATTTTCACCAAAAAGTGAAGTTTTCAAAAAGTCAGAAAATTGGCTGAAAGCGACTTAATATCAAGGACTCATCGGGCGAATCACTCTGGAACTGAAATTGGAATGCTCACTGACATTTTCCCCTCTCCGAAAGTCTGAAAAATAATGGAAAAATAACTAAGTCCAAAAAAATTTTTTTTTTACTTTTTTCAATTTTACCACTGTGGGATATACATTCTACCCACACACATTTGGAACTCTACTGGGGTACCCTCACACATATTATTCCCTCATTTAATGTATATTTTCACCAAAAACTGAAGTTTTCAAAAAGTCAGAAAATTGGCTGAAAGCGATTTAATATCAAGGACTCATCGGGCGAATCGCTCTGGAACTGAAATCGGAATACTCACTGACATTTTCCCCTCTCCGAAAGTCTGAAAAATGATGGAAAAATGACTAAGTCCAAAAAAAATTTTTTCAACTTTTTTCAATTTTACCCCCGTGGGATATGTATTCTACCCACACACATTTGGAAATCTCCTGGGGTACCCTCGCACATATTATTCCCTCATTTAATGGATATTTTCACCAAAAAATGAAGTTTTCAAAAAGTCAGAAAATTGGCTGAAAACGACTTAATATCAAGGACTCATCGGGCGGATTGCTCTGGAACTGAAATCGGAATGCTCACTGACATTTTCCTCTCTCCGAAAGTCTGAAAAATGATGGAAAAATGACTAAGTTCAAAAAAATTTTTTAAAACTTTTTTCAATTTTACCCCTATGGGATATACATTCTACCCACACACATTTGGAACTCTCCTGGGGTACCCTCACACATATTATTCCCTCATTTAATGTATATTTTCACCAAAAAGTGAAGTTTTCAAAAAGTCAGAAAATTGGCTGAAAACAACTTAATATCAAGGACTCATCGGGCGAATCGCTCTGGAACTGAAATCGGAATGCTCACTGACATTTTCGCCTCTCCGAAAGTCTGAAAAATGATGGAAAAATGACTAAGTACAAAAAAAATTTTTTAAACTTTTTTCAATTTTACCCCCATGGGATATATATTCTACCCACACACATTTGGAACTCTCCTGGGGTACCCTCACACATATTATTCCCTCATTTAATGGATATTTTCACCAAAAACTGAAGTTTTCAAACAGTCAAAATTGGCTGAAAACGACTTAATATCAAGGACTCATCGGGCGAATCGCTCTGGAACTGAAATCGGAATGCTCACTGACATTTTTCCCTCTCCGAAAGTCTGAAAAATTATGGAAAAATGACTAAGTCCAAAAAAATTTTTTTTCAATTTTACCCCCGTGGGATATATATTCTACCCAAACACATTTGGAACTCTACTGGGGTACCCTCGCACATATTATTCCCTCATTTAATGGATATTTTCACCAAAAAGTGAAGTTTTCAAAAAGTCAGAAAATTGGCTGAAAACGACTTAATATCAAGGACTCATCGGGCGAATCGCTCTGGAACTGAAATCGGAATGCTCACTGACATTTTCCCTCCTTCGAAAGTCTGAAAAATGATGGAAAAATGACTAAGTCCAAAAAAAATTTTTTCAACTTTTTTCAATTTTACCCCGTGGGATATATATTCTACCCACACACATTTGGAACTCTCCTGGGTTACCCTCGCACATATTATTCCCTCATTTAATGGATATTTTCACCAAAAAATGAAGTTTTCAAAAAGTCAAAAAATTGGCTGAAAACGACTTAATATCAAGGACTAATCGGGCGAATCGCTCTGGAACTGAAATCGGAATGCTCACTGACATTTTCCCCTCTCCGAAAGTCTGAAAAATGATGGAAAAATGACTAAGTCCAAAAAAATTTTTTTAAACTTTTTTCAATTTTACCCCTGTGGGATATACATTCTACCCACACACATTTGGAACTCTCCTGGGGTACCCTCACACATATTATTCCCTCATTTAATGTATATTTTCACCAAAAAGTGAAGTTTTCAAAAAGTCAGAAAATTGGCTGAAAGCGACTTAATATCAAGGACTCATCGGGCGAAACGCTCTGGAACTGAAATCGGAATGCTCACTGACATTTTCCCCTCTCCGAAAGTCTGAAAAATGATGGAAAAATGAGTAAGTCCCAAAAAAATTTTTTCAACTTTTTTCAATTTTACCCCCGTGGGATATATATTCTACCCACACACATTTGGAAATCTCCTGGGGTACCCTCGCACATATTATTCCCTCATTTAATGGATATTTTCACCAAAAAATGAAGTTTTCAAAAAGTCAGAAAATTGGCTGAAAACGACTTAATATCAAGGACTCATCGGGCGGATTGCTCTGGAACTGAAATCGGAATGCTCACTGACATTTTCCCCTCTCCGAAAGTCTGAAAAATGATGGAAAAATGACTAAGTCCAAAAAAATTTTTTTAAACTTTTTTCAATTTTACCCCTATGGGATATACATTCTACCCACACACATTTGGAACTCTCCTGGGGTACCCTCACACATATTATTCCCTCATTTAATGTATATTTTCACCAAAAAGTGAAGTTTTCAAAAAGTCAGAAAATTGGCTGAAAGCGACTTAATATCAAGGACTCATCGGGCGAATCACTCTGGAACTGAAATTGGAATACTCACTGACATTTTCCCCTCTCCGAAAGTCTGAAAAATAATGGAAAAATAACTAAGTCCAAAAAAATTTTTTTTTTACTTTTTTCAATTTTACCACTGTGGGATATACATTCTACCCACACACATTTGGAACTCTACTGGGGTACCCTCACACATATTATTCCCTCATTTAATGTATATTTTCACCAAAAACTGAAGTTTTCAAAAAGTCAGAAAATTGGCTGAAAGCGACTTAATATCAAGGACTCATCGGGCGAATCGCTCTGGAACTGAAATCGGAATACTCACTGACATTTTCCCCTCTCCGAAAGTCTGAAAAATGATGGAAAAATGACTAAGTCCCAAAAAAATTTTTTCAACTTTTTTCAATTTTACCCCCGTGGGATATATATTCTACCCACACACATTTGGAACTCTCCTGGGGTACCCTCGCTCATATTATTCCCTCATTTAATGGATATTTTCACCAAAAAATGAAGTTTTCAAAAAGTCAGAAAATTGGCTGAAAACGACTTAATATCAAGGACTCATCGGGCGAATCGCTCTGGAACTGAAATCGGAATGCTCACTGACATTTTCCCCTCTCCGAAAGTCTGAAAAATGATGGAAAAATGACTAAGTACAAAAAAATTTTTTAAAACTTTTTTCAATTTTACCCCCATGGGTTATATATTCTACCCACACACATTTGGAACTCTCCTGGGGTACCCTCACACATATTATTCCCTCATTTAATGGATATTTTCACCAAAAACTGAAGTTTTCAAACAGTCAAAATTGGCTGAAAACGACTTAATATCAAGGACTCATCGGGCGAATCGCTCTGGAACTGAAATCGGAATGCTCACTGACATTTTTCTCTCTCCGAAAGTCTGAAAAATTATGGAAAAATGACTAAGTCCAAAAAAAATTTTTTTCAATTTTACCCCCGTGGGATATATATTCTACCCAAACACATTTGGAACTCTACTGGGGTACCCTCGCACATATTATTCCCTCATTTAATGGATATTTTCACCAAAAAGTGAAGTTTTCAAAAAGTCAGAAAATTGGCTGAAAACGACTTAATATCAAGGACTCATCGGGCGAATCGCTCTGGAACTGAAATCGGAATGCTCACTGACATTTTCCCTCCTTCGAAAGTCTGAAAAATGATGGAAAAATGAGTATGTCCCAAAAAAATTTTTTCAACTTTTTTCAATTTTACCCCCGTGGGATATATATTCTACCCACACACATTTGGAAATCTCCTGGGGTACCCTCGCACATATTATTCCCTCATTTAATGGATATTTTCACCAAAAAATGAAGTTTTCAAAAAGTCAGAAAATTGGCTGAAAACGACTTAATATCAAGGACTCATCGGGCGGATTGCTCTGGAACTGAAATCGGAATGCTCACTGACATTTTCCCCTCTCCGAAAGTCTGAAAAATGATGGAAAAATGACTAAGTCCAAAAAAATTTTTTTAAACTTTTTTCAATTTTACCCCTATGGGATATACATTCTACCCACACACATTTGGAACTCTCCTGGGGTACCCTCACACATATTATTCCCTCATTTAATGTATATTTTCACCAAAAAGTGAAGTTTTCAAAAAGTCAGAAAATTGGCTGAAAGCGACTTAATATCAAGGACTCATCGGGCGAATCACTCTGGAACTGAAATTGGAATGCTCACTGACATTTTCCCCTCTCCGAAAGTCTGAAAAATAATGGAAAAATAACTAAGTCCAAAAAAATTTTTTTTTTACTTTTTTCAATTTTACCACTGTGGGATATACATTCTACCCACACACATTTGGAACTCTACTGGGGTACCCTCACACATATTATTCCCTCATTTAATGTATATTTTCACCAAAAACTGAAGTTTTCAAAAAGTCAGAAAATTGGCTGAAAGCGACTTAATATCAAGGACTCATCGGGCGAATCGCTCTGGAACTGAAATCGGAATACTCACTGACATTTTCCCCTCTCCGAAAGTCTGAAAAATGATGGAAAAATGACTAAGTCCCAAAAAAATTTTTTCAACTTTTTTCAATTTTACCCCCGTGGGATATGTATTCTACCCACACACATTTGGAACTCTCCTGGGGTACCCTCGCACATATTATTCCCTCATTTAATGGATATTTTCACCAAAAAATGAAGTTTTCAAAAAGTCTGAAAATTGGCTAAAAACGACTTAATATCAAGGACTCATCGGGCGAATCGCTCTGGAACTGAAATCGGAATGCTCACTGACATTTTCCCCTCTCCGAAAGTCTGAAAAATGATGGAAAAATGACTAAGTCCCAAAAAAATTTTTTCAACTTTTTTCAATTTTACCCCCGTGGGATATGTATTCTACCCACACACATTTGGAACTCTCCTGGGGTACCCTCGCACATATTATTCCCTCATTTAATGGATATTTTCACCAAAAAATGAAGTTTTCAAAAAGTCTGAAAATTGGCTGAAAACGACTTAATATCAAGGACTCATCGGGCGAATCGCTCTGGAACTGAAATGGGAATGCTCACTGACATTTTCCCCTCTCCGAAAGTCTGAAAAATGATGGAAAAATGATTAAGTCCAAAAAAATTTTTTTAAACTTTTTTCAATTTTACCCCTATGGGATATACATTCTACCCACACACATTTGGAACTCTCCTGGGGTACCCTCACACATATTATTCCCTCATTTAATGTATATTTTCACCAAAAAGTGAAGTTTTCAAAAAGTCAGAAAATTGGCTGAAAGCGACTTAATATCAAGGACTCATCGGGCGAAACGCTCTGGAACTGAAATCGGAATGCTCACTGACATTTTCCCCTCTCCGAAAGTCTGAAAAATGATGGAAAAATGAGTAAGTCCCAAAAAAATTTTTTCAACTTTTTTCAATTTTACCCCCGTGGGATATATATTCTACCCACACACATTTGGAAATCTCCTGGGGTACCCTCGCACATATTATTCCCTCATTTAATGGATATTTTCACCAAAAAATGAAGTTTTCAAAAAGTCAGAAAATTGGCTGAAAACGACTTAATATCAAGGACTCATCGGGCGGATTGCTCTGGAACTGAAATCGGAATGCTCACTGACATTTTCCCCTCTCCGAAAGTCTGAAAAATGATGGAAAAATGACTAAGTCCAAAAAAATTTTTTTAAACTTTTTTCAATTTTACCCCTATGGGATATACATTCTACCCACACACATTTGGAACTCTCCTGGGGTACCCTCACACATATTATTCCCTCATTTAATGTATATTTTCACCAAAAAGTGAAGTTTTCAAAAAGTCAGAAAATTGGCTGAAAGCGACTTAATATCAAGGACTCATCGGGCGAATCACTCTGGAACTGAAATTGGAATACTCACTGACATTTTCCCCTCTCCGAAAGTCTGAAAAATAATGGAAAAATAACTAAGTCCAAAAAAATTTTTTTTTTACTTTTTTCAATTTTACCACTGTGGGATATACATTCTACCCACACACATTTGGAACTCTACTGGGGTACCCTCACACATATTATTCCCTCATTTAATGTATATTTTCACCAAAAACTGAAGTTTTCAAAAAGTCAGAAAATTGGCTGAAAGCGACTTAATATCAAGGACTCATCGGGCGAATCGCTCTGGAACTGAAATCGGAATACTCACTGACATTTTCCCCTCTCCGAAAGTCTGAAAAATGATGGAAAAATGACTAAGTCCCAAAAAAATTTTTTCAACTTTTTTCAATTTTACCCCCGTGGGATATATATTCTACCCACACACATTTGGAACTCTCCTGGGGTACCCTCGCTCATATTATTCCCTCATTTAATGGATATTTTCACCAAAAAATGAAGTTTTCAAAAAGTCAGAAAATTGGCTGAAAACGACTTAATATCAAGGACTCATCGGGCGAATCGCTCTGGAACTGAAATCGGAATGCTCACTGACATTTTCCCCTCTCCGAAAGTCTGAAAAATGATGGAAAAATGACTAAGTACAAAAAAATTTTTTAAAACTTTTTTCAATTTTACCCCCATGGGTTATATATTCTACCCACACACATTTGGAACTCTCCTGGGGTACCCTCACACATATTATTCCCTCATTTAATGGATATTTTCACCAAAAACTGAAGTTTTCAAACAGTCAAAATTGGCTGAAAACGACTTAATATCAAGGACTCATCGGGCGAATCGCTCTGGAACTGAAATCGGAATGCTCACTGACATTTTTCTCTCTCCGAAAGTCTGAAAAATTATGGAAAAATGACTAAGTCCAAAAAAAATTTTTTTCAATTTTACCCCCGTGGGATATATATTCTACCCAAACACATTTGGAACTCTACTGGGGTACCCTCGCACATATTATTCCCTCATTTAATGGATATTTTCACCAAAAAGTGAAGTTTTCAAAAAGTCAGAAAATTGGCTGAAAACGACTTAATATCAAGGACTCATCGGGCGAATCGCTCTGGAACTGAAATCGGAATGCTCACTGACATTTTCCCTCCTTCGAAAGTCTGAAAAATGATGGAAAAATGAGTATGTCCCAAAAAAATTTTTTCAACTTTTTTCAATTTTACCCCCGTGGGATATATATTCTACCCACACACATTTGGAAATCTCCTGGGGTACCCTCGCACATATTATTCCCTCATTTAATGGATATTTTCACCAAAAAATGAAGTTTTCAAAAAGTCAGAAAATTGGCTGAAAACGACTTAATATCAAGGACTCATCGGGCGGATTGCTCTGGAACTGAAATCGGAATGCTCACTGACATTTTCCCCTCTCCGAAAGTCTGAAAAATGATGGAAAAATGACTAAGTCCAAAAAAATTTTTTTAAACTTTTTTCAATTTTACCCCTATGGGATATACATTCTACCCACACACATTTGGAACTCTCCTGGGGTACCCTCACACATATTATTCCCTCATTTAATGTATATTTTCACCAAAAAGTGAAGTTTTCAAAAAGTCAGAAAATTGGCTGAAAGCGACTTAATATCAAGGACTCATCGGGCGAATCACTCTGGAACTGAAATTGGAATGCTCACTGACATTTTCCCCTCTCCGAAAGTCTGAAAAATAATGGAAAAATAACTAAGTCCAAAAAAATTTTTTTTTTACTTTTTTCAATTTTACCACTGTGGGATATACATTCTACCCACACACATTTGGAACTCTACTGGGGTACCCTCACACATATTATTCCCTCATTTAATGTATATTTTCACCAAAAACTGAAGTTTTCAAAAAGTCAGAAAATTGGCTGAAAGCGACTTAATATCAAGGACTCATCGGGCGAATCGCTCTGGAACTGAAATCGGAATACTCACTGACATTTTCCCCTCTCCGAAAGTCTGAAAAATGATGGAAAAATGACTAAGTCCCAAAAAAATTTTTTCAACTTTTTTCAATTTTACCCCCGTGGGATATGTATTCTACCCACACACATTTGGAACTCTCCTGGGGTACCCTCGCACATATTATTCCCTCATTTAATGGATATTTTCACCAAAAAATGAAGTTTTCAAAAAGTCTGAAAATTGGCTAAAAACGACTTAATATCAAGGACTCATCGGGCGAATCGCTCTGGAACTGAAATCGGAATGCTCACTGACATTTTCCCCTCTCCGAAAGTCTGAAAAATGATGGAAAAATGACTAAGTCCCAAAAAAATTTTTTCAACTTTTTTCAATTTTACCCCCGTGGGATATGTATTCTACCCACACACATTTGGAACTCTCCTGGGGTACCCTCGCACATATTATTCCCTCATTTAATGGATATTTTCACCAAAAAATGAAGTTTTCAAAAAGTCTGAAAATTGGCTAAAAACGACTTAATATCAAGGACTCATCGGGCGAATCGCTCTGGAACTGAAATCGGAATGCTCACTGACATTTTCCCCTCTCCGAAAGTCTGAAAAATGATGGAAAAATGACTAAGTCCCAAAAAAATTTTTTCAACTTTTTTCAATTTTACCCCCGTGGGATATGTATTCTACCCACACACATTTGGAACTCTCCTGGGGTACCCTCGCACATATTATTCCCTCATTTAATGGATATTTTCACCAAAAAATGAAGTTTTCAAAAAGTCTGAAAATTGGCTAAAAACGACTTAATATCAAGGACTCATCGGGCGAATCGCTCTGGAACTGAAATCGGAATGCTCACTGACATTTTCCCCTCTCCGAAAGTCTGAAAAATGATGGAAAAATGACTAAGTACAAAAAAATTTTTTTAAACTTTTTTCAATTTTACCCCCATGGGATATATATTCTACCCACACACATTTGGAACTCTCCTGGGGTACCCTCACACATATTATTCCCTCATTTAATGGATATTTTCACCAAAAACTGAAGTTTTCAAACAGTAAAAATTGGCTGAAAACGACTTAATATCAAGGACTCATCGGGCGAATCGCTCTGGAACTGAAATCGGAATGCTCACTGACATTTTTCCCTCTCCGAAAGTCTGAAAAATTATGGAAAAATGACTAAGTCCAAAAAAAATTTTTTTCAATTTTACCCCCGTGGGATATATATTCTACCCAAACACATTTGGAACTCTACTGGGGTACCCTCGCACATATTATTCCCTCATTTAATGGATATTTTCACCAAAAAGTGAAGTTTTCAAAAAGTCAGAAAATTGGCTGAAAACGACTTAATATCAAGGACTCATCGGGCGAATCGCTCTGGAACTGAAATCGGAATGCTCACTGACATTTTCCCTCCTTCGAAAGTCTGAAAAATGATGGAAAAATGACTAAGTCCAAAAAAAATTTTTTCAACTTTTTTCAATTTTACCCCCGTGGGATATATATTCTACCCACACACATTTGGAAATCTCCTGGGGTACCCTCGCACATATTATTCCCTCATTTAATGGATATTTTCACCAAAAAATGAAGTTTTCAAAAAGTCAGAAAATTGGCTGAAAACGACTTAATATCAAGGACTCATCGGGCGAATCGCTCTGGAACTGAAATGGGAATGCTCACTGACATTTTCCCCTCTCCGAAAGTCTGAAAAATGATGGAAAAATGATTAAGTCCAAAAAAATTTTTTTAAACTTTTTTCAATTTTACCCCTATGGGATATACATTCTACCCACACACATTTGGAACTCTCCTGGGGTACCCTCACACATATTATTCCCTCATTTAATGTATATTTTCACCAAAAAGTGAAGTTTTCAAAAAGTCAGAAAATTGGCTGAAAGCGACTTAATATCAAGGACTCATCGGGCGAATCACTCTGGAACTGAAATTGGAATGCTCACTGACATTTTCCCCTCTCCGAAAGTCTGAAAAATAATGGAAAAATAACTAAGTCCAAAAAAATTTTTTTTTTACTTTTTTCAATTTTACCACTGTGGGATATACATTCTACCCACACACATTTGGAACTCTACTGGGGTACCCTCACACATATTATTCCCTCATTTAATGTATATTTTCACCAAAAAGTGAAGTTTTCAAAAAGTCAGAAAATTGGCTGAAAGCGACTTAATATCAAGGACTCATCGGGCGAAACGCTCTGGAACTGAAATCGGAATGCTCACTGACATTTTCCCCTCTCCGAAAGTCTGAAAAATGATGGAAAAATGAGTAAGTCCCAAAAAAATTTTTTCAACTTTTTTCAATTTTACCCCCGTGGGATATATATTCTACCCACACACATTTGGAAATCTCCTGGGGTACCCTCGCACATATTATTCCCTCATTTAATGGATATTTTCACCAAAAAATGAAGTTTTCAAAAAGTCAGAAAATTGGCTGAAAACGACTTAATATCAACGACTCATCGGGCGGATTGCTCTGGAACTGAAATCGGAATGCTCACTGACATTTTCCCCTCTCCGAAAGTCTGAAAAATGACTAAGTCCAAAAAAATTTTTTTAAACTTTTTTCAATTTTACCCCTATGGGATATACATTCTACCCACACACATTTGGAACTCTCCTGGGGTACCCTCACACATATTATTCCCTCATTTAATGTATATTTTCACCAAAAAGTGAAGTTTTCAAAAAGTCAGAAAATTGGCTGAAAGCGACTTAATATCAAGGACTCATCGGGCGAATCACTCTGGAACTGAAATTGGAATACTCACTGACATTTTCCCCTCTCCGAAAGTCTGAAAAATGATGGAAAAATGACTAAGTACAAAAAAATTTTTTAAAACTTTTTTCAATTTTACCCCCATGGGTTATATATTCTACCCACACACATTTGGAACTCTCCTGGGGTACCCTCACACATATTATTCCCTCATTTAATGGATATTTTCACCAAAAACTGAAGTTTTCAAACAGTCAAAATTGGCTGAAAACGACTTAATATCAAGGACTCATCGGGCGAATCGCTCTGGAACTGAAATCGGAATGCTCACTGACATTTTTCCCTCTCCGAAAGTCTGAAAAATTATGGAAAAATGACTAAGTCCAAAAAAAATTTTTTTCAATTTTACCCCCGTGGGATATATATTCTACCCAAACACATTTGGAACTCTACTGGGGTACCCTCGCACATATTATTCCCTCATTTAATGGATATTTTCACCAAAAAGTGAAGTTTTCAAAAAGTCAGAAAATTGGCTGAAAACGACTTAATATCAAGGACTCATCGGGCGAATCGCTCTGGAACTGAAATCGGAATGCTCACTGACATTTTCCCTCCTTCGAAAGTCTGAAAAATGATGGAAAAATGACTAAGTCCAAAAAAAATTTTTTCATCTTTTTTCAATTTTACCCCCGTGGGATATATATTCTACCCAAACACATTTGGAACTCTACTGGGGTACCCTCGCACATATTATTCCCTCATTTAATGGATATTTTCACCAAAAAATGAAGTTTTCAAAAAGTCAGAAAATTGGCTGAAAACGACTTAATATCAAGGACTCATCGGGCGAATCGCTCTGGAACTGAAATCGGAATGCTCACTGACATTTTCCCCTCTCCGAAAGTCTGAAAAATGATGGAAAAATGATTAAGTCCAAAAAAATTTTTTTAAACTTTTTTCAATTTTACCCCTATGGGATATACATTCTACCCACACACATTTGGAACTCTCCTGGGGTACCCTCACACATATTATTCCCTCATTTAATGTATATTTTCACCAAAAACTGAAGTTTTCAAAAAGTCAGAAAATTGGCTATAAGCGACTTAATATCAAGGACTCATCGGGCGAATCGCTCTGGAACTGAAATCGGAATGCTCACTGACATTTTCCCCTCTCCGAAAGTCTGAAAAATGATGGAAAAATGACTAAGTCCAAAAAAATTTTTTTTAAACTTTTTTCAATTTTACCCCCATGGGATATATATTCTACCCACACACATTTGGAACTCTCCTGGGGTACCCTCGCACATATTATTCCCTCATTTAATGGATATTTTCACCAAAAAGTGAAGTTTTCAAAAAGTCAGAAAATTGGCTGAAAACGACTTAATATCAAGGACTCATCGGGCGAATCGCTCTGGAACTGAAATCGGAATGCTCACTGACATTTTCCCTCCTTCAAAAGTCTGAAAAATGATTTAAAATTGACTAAGTCTAAAAAAAATTTTTAAAACTTTTTTCAATTTTACCCCTGTGGGATATATATTCTACCCACACACATTTGGAACTCTGCTTGGGTACCCTCACATATGTTATTCCCTCATTTAATGGATATTTTCACCAAAAAGTGAAGTTTTCAAAAAGTCAGAAAATTGGCTGAAAACGCCTTAATATCAAGGACTCATCGGGCGATTCACTCTGGAACTGAAATCGGAATACTCACTGACATTTTCCCCTCTCCGAAAGTCTGAAAAATGCTGGAAAAATGAATAAGTCCCAAAAAAAATTTTTTCAACTTTGTTCAATTTTACCCCTGTGGGATATACATTCTACCCACACACATTTGGAACTCTCCTGGGGTACCCTCACACATATTATTCCCTCATTTAATGGATATTTTCACCAAAAAGTGAAGTTTTCAAAAAGTCAGAAAATTGGCTGAAAACAACTTAATATCAAGGAATCATCGGGCGAAGCGCTCTGGAACTGAAATCGGAATACTCACTGACATTTTCCCTCCTTCAAATGTCTGAAAAATGATGGAAAATTGACTAAGTCCAAAAAAAAATTTTTAAAACTTTTTTCAATTTTACCCCCGTGGGATATATATTCTACCCACACACATTTGGATCTCTCCTGGGGTACCCTCACACATATTATTCCCTCATTTAATGGATATTTTCACCAAAAAGTGAAGTTTTCAAAAAGTCAGAAAATTGGCTGAAAACGACTTAATATCAAGGACTCATCAGGCGAATCACTCTGGAACTGAAATCGGAATACTCACTGACATTTTCCCCTCTCCGAAAGTCTGAAAAATGATGGAAAAATGACTAAGTCCAAAAAAATTTTTTTTAAACTTTTTTCAATTTTATCCCTGTGGGATATACATTATACCCACACACATTTGGATCTCTCCTGGGGTACCCTCACACATATTATTCCCTCTTTTAATGGATATTTTCACCAAAAAGTGAAGTTTTCAAAAAGTCAGAAAATTGGCTGAAAACGACTTCATATCAAGGACTCAACGGGCGATTCACTCTGGAACTAAAATCGGAATACTCACTGACATTTTCCCCTCTCCGAAAGTCTGAAAAATGCTGGAAAAATGACTAAGTCCAAAAAAAATTTTTTTCAACTTTGTTCAATTTTACCCCTGTGGGATATACATTCTACCCACACACATTTGGAACTCTCCTGGGGTACCCTCACACATATTATTCCCTCATTTAATGGATATTTTCACCAAAAAGTGAAGTTTTCAAAAAGTCAGAAAATTGGTTGAAAACAACTTAATATCAAGGAATCATCGGGCGAATCGCTCTGGAACTGAAATCGGAATGCTCACTGACATTTTCCCTCCTTCAAAAGTCTGAAAAATGATCGAAAATTGACTAAGTCCCAAAAAAAATTTTTAAAACTTTTTTCAATTTTACCCCCGTGGGATATATATTCTACCCACACACATTTGGAACTCTCCTGGGGTACCCTCACACATATTATTGCCTCATTTAATGGATATTTTCACCAAAAAGTGAAGTTTTCAAAAAGTCAGAAAATTGGCTGAAAAAGACTTAATATCAAGGACTCATCGGGCGAATCGCTCTGGAACTGAAATCGGAATGCTCACTGACATTTTCCCTCCTTCAAAAGTCTGAAAAATGATGGAAAATTGACTACGTCTAAAAAAAATTTTTAAAACTTTTTTCAATTTTACCCCTGTGGGATATATATTCTACCCACACACATTTGGAACTCTGCTTGGGTACTCTCACATATGTTATTCCCTCATTTAATGGATATTTTCACCAAAAAGTGAAGTTTTCAAAAAGTCAGAAAATTGGCTGAAAACGCCTTAATATCAAGGACTAATCGGGCGATTCACTCTGGAACTGAAATCGGAATACTCACTGACATTTTCCCCTCTCCGAAAGTCTGAAAAATGCTGGAAAAATGAATAAGTCCCAAAAAATTTTTTTTCAACTTTGTTCAATTTTACCCCTGTGGGATATACATTCTACCCACACACATTTGGAACTCTCCTGGGGTACCCTCACACATATTATTCCCTCATTTAATGGATATTTTCACCAAAAAGTGAAGTTTTCAAAAAGTGAGAAAATTGGCTGAAAACGACTTAATATCAAGGACTCATGGGGCGAATCGCTCTGGAACTGAAATCGGAATGCTCACTGACATTTTCCCCTCTCTGAAAGTCTGAAAAATGCTGGAAAAATGACTAAGTCCAAAAAAATTTTTTTTTAACTTATTTCAATTTTACCCCTGTGGGATATACATTCTTCCCACACACATTTGGATTTCTCCTGGGGTACCCTCACACATATTATGCCCTCATTTAATGGATATTTTCACCAAAAAGTGAAGTTTTCAAAAAGTCAGAAAATTGGCTGAAAACGACTTAATATCAAGGACTCATCGGGCGAATCGCTCTGGAACTGAAATCGGAATGCTCACTGACATTTTCCCTCCTTCAAAAGTCTGAAAAATGATGGAAAATTGACTAAGTCTAAAAAAAATTTTTAAAACTTTTTTCAATTTTACCCCTGTGGGATATATATTCTACCCACACACATTTGGAACTCTCCTGGGGTACCCTCACACATATTATTCTCTCATTTAATGGATATTTTCACCAAAAAATGAAGTTTTCAAAAAATCAGAAAATTGGCTGAAAACGACTTAATATCAAGGACTCATCGGGCGAATCACTCTGGAACTGAAATCGGAATACTCACTGACATTTTCCCCTCTCCGAAAGTCTGAAAAATGATGGAGAAATGACTAAGACCAAAAAACATTTTTTTCAACTTTTTTCAATTTTACCCCCATGGGATATATATTCTACCCACACACATTTGGAACTCTCCTGGGGTACCCTCACACATATTATTCCCTCATTTAATGGTTATTTTCACCAAAAAGTGAAGTTTTCAAAAAGTCAGAAAATTGGCTGAAAACGACTTAATATCAAGGACTCATCGTGCGAATCACTCTGGAACTGAAATCGGAATGCTCACTGACATTTTCCCCTCTCCGAAAGTCTGAAAAATGATGGAAAAATGACTAAGTCCAAAAAAATTTTTTTTAAACTTTTTTCAATTTTACCCCCATGGGATATATATTCTACCCACACACATTTGGAACTCTCCTGGGGTACCCTCACACATATTATTCCCTCATTTAATGGTTATTTTCACCAAAAAGTGAAGTTTTCAAAAAGTCAGAAAATTGGCTAAAAACGACTTAACATCAAGGACTCATCGTGCGAATCACTCTGGAACTGAAATCGGAATGCTCACTGACATTTTCCCCTCTCCGAAAGTCTGAAAAATGATGGAAAAATGACTAAGTCCAAAAAAATTTTTTTTAAACTTTTTTCAATTTTACCCCTGTGGGATATACATTCTACCCACACACATTTGGAACTCTCCTGGGGTACCCTCACACATATTATTCCCTCATTTAATGGATATTTTCACCAAAAAGTGAAGTTTTCAAAAAGTCAGAAAATTGGCTGAAAACGACTTAATATCAAGGACTCATCGTGCGAATCACTCTGGAACTGAAATCGGAATGCTCACTGACATTTTCCCCTCTCCGAAAGTCTGAAAAATGATGGAAAAATGACTAAGTCCAAAAAAATTTTTTTTCAACTTTTTTCAATTTTACCCCCATGGGATATATATTCTACCCACACACATTTGAAACTCTCCTGGGGTACCCTCACACATATTATTCCCTCATTTAATGGATATTTTCACCAAAAAGTGAAGTTTTCAAAAAGTCAGAAAATTGGCTGAAAACGACAATATCAAGGACTAATCGGGCGAATCGCTCTGGAACTGAAATCGGAATGCTCACTGACATTTTCCCTCTCTGAAAGTCTGAAAAATGCTGGAAAAATGACTAAAACTTTTTTCAATTTTACCCCTGTGGGATATATATTCTACCCACACACATTTGGAACTCTCCTGGGGTACAATCACACATATTATTCCCTCATTTAATGGATATTTTCACCAAAAGTGAAGTTTTCAAAAAGTCAGAAAATTGGCTGAAAACGACTTAATATCAAGGACTCATCGGGCGAATCGCTCTGGAACTGAAATCGGAATGCTCACTGACATTTTCCCCTCTCCAAAAGTCTGAAAAATGATGGAAAAATGACTAATTCCAAAAAACATTTTTTTCAATTTTACCCCCGTGGGATATATATTCTACCCACACACATTTGGAACTCTCCTGGGGTACCCCCGCATATATTATGCCCTAATTTGATGGATATTTTCACCAAAAAGTGAAGTTTTCAAAAAGTCAAAATTGGCTATAAACGACCTAATATCAAGGACACATCTGGCGAATCGCTCTGGAACTGAAATCGGAATGCTCACTGACATTTTTCCCTCTCCGAAAGTCTGAAAAATGATGGAAAAATGACTAAGTCCAAAAAAATTTTTTTTTAACTTTTTTCAATTTTACCCCCGTGGGATATATATTCTACCCACACACATTATGAACTCTCCTGGGGTACCCTCACACATATTATTCCCTCATTTAATGTATATTTTCACCAAAAAGTGAAGTTTTCAAAAAGTCAGAAAATTGGCTGAAAGCGACTTAACATCAAGGACTCATCGGGAGAATCACTCTGGAACTGAAATCGGAATACTCACTGACATTTTCCCCTCTCCGAAAGTCTGAAAAATAATGGAAAAATGACTAAGTCTAAAAAATTTTTTTTTTAACTTTTTTCAATGTTACCCCTGTGGGATATACATTCTACCCACACACATTTGGATCTCTCCTGGGGTACCCTCACACATATTATTCCCTCATTTAATGGATATTTTCACCAAAAAGTGAAGTTTTCAAAAAGTCAGAAAATTGGCTGAAAACGACTTAATATCAAGGACTCATCGGGTGAATCACTCTGGAACTGAAATCGGAATACTCACTGACATTTTCCCCTCTCCGAAAGTCTGAAAAATGATGGAAAAATGACTAAGACCAAAAAACATTTTTTTCAACTTTTTTCAATTTTACCCCCATGGGATATATATTCTACCCACACACATTTGGAACTCTCCTGGGGTACCCTCACACATATTATTCCCTCATTTAATGGATATTTTCACCAAAAAATGAAGTTTTCAAAAAATCAGAAAATTGGCTGAAAACGACTTAATATCAAGGACTCATCGGGCGAATCGCTCTGGAACTGAAATCGGAATGCTCACTGACATTTTTCCCTCTCCGAAAGTCTGAAAAATAATGGAAAAATGACTAAGCCCAAAAAAATTTTTTTTAAACTTTTTTCAATTTTTCCCCCATGGGATATGTATTCTACCCACACACATTTGGAACTCTCCTGGGGTACCCTCACACATATTATTCCCTCATTTAATGGATATTTTCACCAAAAAGTGAAGTTTTCAAAAAGTCAGAAAATTGGCTGAAAACGACTTAATATCAAGGACTCATCGGGCGAATCGCTCTGGAACTGAAATCGGAATGCTCAGTGACATTTTCCCCTCTCCAAAAGTCTGAAAAATGATGAAAAAATGACAGTCCAAAAAAATTTTTTTTAAACTTTTTTCAATTTTTCCCCCATGGGATATATATTCTACCCACACACATTTGGAACTCTCCTGGGGTACCCTCACACCTATTATTCCCTCATTTAATGGATATTTTCACCAAAAAATGAAGTTTTCAAAAAGTCAGAAAATTGGCTGAAAACGACTTAATATCAAGGACTCATCGGGCGAATTGCTCTGGAACTGAAATTGGAATGCTCACTGACATTTTTCCCTCTCCGAAAGTCTGAAAAATAATGGAAAAATGACTAAGTCCAAAAAAAAATTTTTTAAACTTTTTTCAATTTTTCCCCCATGGGATATATATTCTACCCACACACATTTGGAACTCTCCTGGGGTACCCTCACACATATTATTCCCTCATTTAATGGATATTTTCACCAAAAAATGAAGTTTTCAAAAAGTCAGAAAATTGGCTGAAAACGACTTTATATCAAGGACTCATCGGGCGAATCGCTCTGGAACTGAAATCGGAATGCTCACTGACATTTTCCCCTCTCCGAAAGTCTGAAAAATGATGAAAAAATGACAGTCCAAAAAAATTTTTTTTAAACTTTTTTCAATTTTTCCCCCATGGGATATATATTCTACCCACACACATTTGGAACTCTCCTGGGGTACCCTCACACATATTATTCCCTCATTTAATGGATATTTTCACCAAAAAATGAAGTTTTCAAAAAGTCAGAAAATTGGCTGAAAACGACTTAATATCAAGGACTCATCGGGCGAATCGCTCTGGAACTGAAATCGGAATGCTCACTGACATTTTTCCCTCTCCGAAAGTCTGAAAAATAATGGAAAAATGACGAAGTCCAAAAAAATTTTTTTTAAACTTTTTTCAATTTTTCCCCCATGGGATATATATTCTACCCACACACATTTGGAACTCTCCTGGGGTACCCTCACACATATTATTCCCTCATTTAATGGATATTTTCACCAAAAAATGAAGTTTTCAAAAAGTCAGAAAATTGGCTGAAAACGACTTTATATCAAGGACTCATCGGGCGAATCGTTCTGGAACTGAAATCGGAATGCTCACTGACATTTTCCCCTCTCCGAAAGTCTGAAAAATGATGGAAAAATGACTAAGTCCAAAAAAATTTTTTTTAAACTTTTTTCAATTTTACCCCCATGGGATATATATTCTACCCACACACATTTGGAACTCTCCTGGGGTACCCTCACACATATTATTCCCTCATTTAATGGATATTTTCACCAAAAAGTGAAGTTTTCAAAAAGTCAGAAAATTGGCTGAAAACGACTTAATATCAAGGACTCATCGGGCGAATCGCTCTGGAACTGAAATCGGAATGCTCACTGACATTTTCCCCTCTCCGAAAGTCTGAAAAATGATGAAAAAATGACAGTCCAAAAAAATTTTTTTTAAACTTTTTTCAATTTTTCCCCCATGGGATATATATTCTACCCACACACATTTGGAACTCTCCTGGGGTACCCTCACACATATTATTCCCTCATTTAATGGATATTTTCACCAAAAAATGAAGTTTTCAAAAAGTCAGAAAATTGGCTGAAAACGACTTAATATCAAGGACTCATCGGGCGAATCGCTCTGGAACTGAAATCGGAATGCTTACTGACATTTTTCCCTCTCCGAAAGTCTGAAAAATAATGGAAAAATGACTAAGTCCCAAAAAATTTTTTTTAAACTTTTTTCAATTTTTCCCCCATGGGATATATATTCTACCCACACACATTTGGAACTCTCCTGGGGTACCCTCACACATATTATTCCCTCATTTAATGGATATTTTCACCAAAAAGTGAAGTTTTCAAAAAGTCAGAAAATTGGCTGAAAACGATTTTATATCAAGGACTAATCGGGCGAATCGCTCTGGAACTGAAATCGGAATGCTCACTGACATTTTTCCCTCTCCGAAAGTCTGAAAAATGATGGAAAAATGACTAAGTCCAAAAAACATTTTTTTCAACTTTTTTCAATTTTACCCCCATGGGATATATATTCTACCCACACACATTTGGATCTCTCCTGGGGTACCCTCACACATATTATTCCCTCATTTAATGGTTATTTTCACCAAAAAGTGAAGTTTTCAAAAAGTCAGAAAATTGGCTGAAAACGACTTAACATCAAGGACTCATCGTGCGACTCACTCTGGAACTGAAATCGGAATGCTCACTGACATTTTCCCCTCTCTGAAAGTCTGAAAAATGCTGGAAAAATGACTAAGTCCAAAAAAATTTTTTTTAAACTTTTTTCAATTTTACCCCTGTGGGATATACATTCTACCCACACACATTTGGAACTCTCCTGGGGTACCCTCACACATATTATTCCCTCATTTAATGGATATTTTCACCAAAAAGTGAAGTTTTCAAAAAGTCAGAAAATTAGCTGAAAACGACTTAATATCAAGGACTCATCGAGCGAATCACTCTGGAACTGAAATCGGAATACTCACTGACATTTTCCCCTCTCTGAAAGCCTGAAAAATGATGGAAAAATGACTAAGTCCAAAAAAATTTTTTTAAAACTTTTTTCAATTTTACCCCCATGGGATATATATTCTACCACACACATTTGGAACTCTCCTGGGGTACAATCACACATATTATTCCCTCATTTAATGGATATTTTCACCAAAAAGTGAAGTTTTCAAAAAGTCAGAAAATTGGCTGAAAACGACTTAATATCAAGGACTCATCGGGCGAATCGCTCTGGAACTGAAATCGGAATGCTCACTGACATTTTTCCCTCTCCGAAAGTCTGAAAAATAATGGAAAAATGACGAAGTCCAAAAAAATTTTTTTTAAACTTTTTTCAATTTTTCCCCCATGGGATATATATTCTACCCACACACATTTGGAACTCTCCTGGGGTACCCTCACACATATTATTCCCTCATTTAATGGATATTTTCACCAAAAAATGAAGTTTTCAAAAAGTCAGAAAATTGGCTGAAAACGACTTTATATCAAGGACTCATCGGGCGAATCGTTCTGGAACTGAAATCGGAATGCTCACTGACATTTTCCCCTCTCCAAAAGTCTGAAAAATGATGGAAAAATGACTAAGTCCAAAAAAATTTTTTTTAAACTTTTTTCAATTTTACCCCCATGGGATATATATTCTACCCACACACATTTGGAACTCTCCTGGGGTACCCTCACACATATTATTCCCTCATTTAATGGATATTTTCACCAAAAAGTGAAGTTTTCAAAAAGTCAGAAAATTGGCTGAAAACGACTTAATATCAAGGACTCATCGGGCGAATCGCTCTGGAACTGAAATCGGAATGCTCACTGACATTTTCCCCTCTCCGAAAGTCTGAAAAATGATGAAAAAATGACAGTCCAAAAAAATTTTTTTTAAACTTTTTTCAATTTTTCCCCCATGGGATATATATTCTACCCACACACATTTGGAACTCTCCTGGGGTACCCTCACACATATTATTCCCTCATTTAATGGATATTTTCACCAAAAAATGAAGTTTTCAAAAAGTCAGAAAATTGGCTGAAAACGACTTAATATCAAGGACTCATCGGGCGAATCGCTCTGGAACTGAAATCGGAATGCTCACTGACATTTTTCCCTCTCCGAAAGTCTGAAAAATAATGGAAAAATGACTAAGTCCCAAAAAATTTTTTTTAAACTTTTTTCAATTTTTCCCCCATGGGATATATATTCTACCCACACACATTTGGAACTCTCCTGGGGTACCCTCACACATATTATTCCCTCATTTAATGGATATTTTCACCAAAAAGTGAAGTTTTCAAAAAGTCAGAAAATTGGCTGAAAACGATTTTATATCAAGGACTAATCGGGCGAATCGCTCTGGAACTGAAATCGGAATGCTCACTGACATTTTTCCCTCTCCGAAAGTCTGAAAAATGATGGAAAAATGACTAAGTCCAAAAAACATTTTTTTCAACTTTTTTCAATTTTACCCCCTTGGGATATATATTCTACCCACACACATTTGGATCTCTCCTGGGGTACCCTCACACATATTATTCCCTCATTTAATGGTTATTTTCACCAAAAAGTGAAGTTTTCAAAAAGTCAGAAAATTGGCTGAAAACGACTTAACATCAAGGACTCATCGTGCGACTCACTCTGGAACTGAAATCGGAATGCTCACTGACATTTTCCCCTCTCTGAAAGTCTGAAAAATGCTGGAAAAATGACTAAGTCCAAAAAAATTTTTTTTAAACTTATTTCAATTTTACCCCTGTGGGATATACATTCTACCCACACACATTTGGAACTCTCCTGGGGTACCCTCACACATATTTTTCCCTCATTTAATGGATATTTTCACCAAAAAGTGAAGTTTTCAAAAAGTCAGAAAATTAGCTGAAAACGACTTAATATCAAGGACTCATCGAGCGAATCACTCTGGAACTGAAATCGGAATACTCACTGACATTTTCCCCTCTCTGAAAGCCTGAAAAATGATGGAAAAATGACTAAGTCCAAAAAAATTTTTTTAAAACTTTTTTCAATTTTACCCCCATGGGATATATATTCTACCACACACATTTGGAACTCTCCTGGGGTACAATCACACATATTATTCCCTCATTTAATGGATATTTTCACCAAAAAGTGAAGTTTTCAAAAAGTCAGAAAATTGGCTGAAAACGACTTTATATCAAGGACTCATCGGGCGAATCGCTCTGGAACTGAAATCGGAATGCTCACTGACATTTTCCCCTCTCCGAAAGTCTGAAAAATGATGGAAAAATGACTAAGTCCAAAAAAATTTTTTTTAAACTTTTTTCAATTTTACCCCCATGGGATATATATTCTACCCACACACATTTGGAACTCTCCTGGGGTACCCTCACACATATTATTCCCTCATTTAATGGATATTTTCACCAAAAAATGAAGTTTTCAAAAAATCAGAAAATTGGCTGAAAACGACTTAATATCAAGGACTCATCGGGCGAATCGCTCTGGAACTGAAATCGGAATGCTCACTGACATTTTTCCCTCTCCGAAAGTCTGAAAAATAATGGAAAAATGACTAAGCCCAAAAAAATTTTTTTTAAACTTTTTTCAATTTTTCCCCCATGGGATATGTATTCTACCCACACACATTTGGAACTCTCCTGGGGTACCCTCACACATATTATTCCCTCATTTAATGGATATTTTCACCAAAAAGTGAAGTTTTCAAAAAGTCAGAAAATTGGCTGAAAACGACTTAATATCAAGGACTCATCGGGCGAATCGCTCTGGAACTGAAATCGGAATGCTCAGTGACATTTTCCCCTCTCCAAAAGTCTGAAAAATGATGAAAAAATGACAGTCCAAAAAAATTTTTTTTAAACTTTTTTCAATTTTTCCCCCATGGGATATATATTCTACCCACACACATTTGGAACTCTCCTGGGGTACCCTCACACCTATTATTCCCTCATTTAATGGATATTTTCACCAAAAAATGAAGTTTTCAAAAAGTCAGAAAATTGGCTGAAAACGACTTAATATCAAGGACTCATCGGGCGAATTGCTCTGGAACTGAAATTGGAATGCTCACTGACATTTTTCCCTCTCCGAAAGTCTGAAAAATAATGGAAAAATGACTAAGTCCAAAAAAAAATTTTTTAAACTTTTTTCAATTTTTCCCCCATGGGATATATATTCTACCCACACACATTTGGAACTCTCCTGGGGTACCCTCACACATATTATTCCCTCATTTAATGGATATTTTCACCAAAAAATGAAGTTTTCAAAAAGTCAGAAAATTGGCTGAAAACGACTTTATATCAAGGACTCATCGGGCGAATCGCTCTGGAACTGAAATCGGAATGCTCACTGACATTTTCCCCTCTCCGAAAGTCTGAAAAATGATGAAAAAATGACAGTCCAAAAAAATTTTTTTTAAACTTTTTTCAATTTTTCCCCCATGGGATATATATTCTACCCACACACATTTGGAACTCTCCTGGGGTACCCTCACACATATTATTCCCTCATTTAATGGATATTTTCACCAAAAAATGAAGTTTTCAAAAAGTCAGAAAATTGGCTGAAAACGACTTAATATCAAGGACTCATCGGGCGAATCGCTCTGGAACTGAAATCGGAATGCTCACTGACATTTTTCCCTCTCCGAAAGTCTGAAAAATAATGGAAAAATGACGAAGTCCAAAAAAATTTTTTTTAAACTTTTTTCAATTTTTCCCCCATGGGATATATATTCTACCCACACACATTTGGAACTCTCCTGGGGTACCCTCACACATATTATTCCCTCATTTAATGGATATTTTCACCAAAAAATGAAGTTTTCAAAAAGTCAGAAAATTGGCTGAAAACGACTTAATATCAAGGACTCATCGGGCGAATCGTTCTGGAACTGAAATCGGAATGCTCACTGACATTTTCCCCTCTCCGAAAGTCTGAAAAATGATGGAAAAATGACTAAGTCCAAAAAAATTTTTTTTAAACTTTTTTCAATTTTACCCCCATGGGATATATATTCTACCCACACACATTTGGAACTCTCCTGGGGTACCCTCACACATATTATTCCCTCATTTAATGGATATTTTCACCAAAAAGTGAAGTTTTCAAAAAGTCAGAAAATTGGCTGAAAACGACTTAATATCAAGGACTCATCGGGCGAATCGCTCTGGAACTGAAATCGGAATGCTCACTGACATTTTTCCCTCTCCGAAAGTCTGAAAAATAATGGAAAAATGACAGTCCAAAAAAATTTTTTTTAAACTTTTTTCAATTTTTCCCCCATGGGATATATATTCTACCCACACACATTTGGAACTCTCCTGGGGTACCCTCACACATATTATTCCCTCATTTAATGGATATTTTCACCAAAAAATGAAGTTTTCAAAAAGTCAGAAAATTGGCTGAAAACGACTTAATATCAAGGACTCATCGGGCGAATCGCTCTGGAACTGAAATCGGAATGCTTACTGACATTTTTCCCTCTCCGAAAGTCTGAAAAATAATGGAAAAATGACTAAGTCCCAAAAAATTTTTTTTAAACTTTTTTCAATTTTTCCCCCATGGGATATATATTCTACCCACACACATTTGGAACTCTCCTGGGGTACCCTCACACATATTATTCCCTCATTTAATGGATATTTTCACCAAAAAGTGAAGTTTTCAAAAAGTCAGAAAATTGGCTGAAAACGATTTTATATCAAGGACTAATCGGGCGAATCGCTCTGGAACTGAAATCGGAATGCTCACTGACATTTTTCCCTCTCCGAAAGTCTGAAAAATGATGGAAAAATGACTAAGTCCAAAAAACATTTTTTTCAACTTTTTTCAATTTTACCCCCATGGGATATATATTCTACCCACACACATTTGGATCTCTCCTGGGGTACCCTCACACATATTATTCCCTCATTTAATGGTTATTTTCACCAAAAAGTGAAGTTTTCAAAAAGTCAGAAAATTGGCTGAAAACGACTTAACATCAAGGACTCATCGTGCGACTCACTCTGGAACTGAAATCGGAATGCTCACTGACATTTTCCCCTCTCTGAAAGTCTGAAAAATGCTGGAAAAATGACTAAGTCCAAAAAAATTTTTTTTAAACTTTTTTCAATTTTACCCCTGTGGGATATACATTCTACCCACACACATTTGGAACTCTCCTGGGGTACCCTCACACATATTATTCCCTCATTTAATGGATATTTTCACCAAAAAGTGAAGTTTTCAAAAAGTCAGAAAATTAGCTGAAAACGACTTAATATCAAGGACTCATCGAGCGAATCACTCTGGAACTGAAATCGGAATACTCACTGACATTTTCCCCTCTCTGAAAGCCTGAAAAATGATGGAAAAATGACTAAGTCCAAAAAAATTTTTTTAAAACTTTTTTCAATTTTACCCCCATGGGATATATATTCTACCACACACATTTGGAACTCTCCTGGGGTACAATCACACATATTATTCCCTCATTTAATGGATATTTTCACCAAAAAGTGAAGTTTTCAAAAAGTCAGAAAATTGGCTGAAAACGACTTAATATCAAGGACTCATCGGGCGAATCGCTCTGGAACTGAAATCGGAATGCTCACTGACATTTTTCCCTCTCCGAAAGTCTGAAAAATAATGGAAAAATGACGAAGTCCAAAAAAATTTTTTTTAAACTTTTTTCAATTTTTCCCCCATGGGATATATATTCTACCCACACACATTTGGAACTCTCCTGGGGTACCCTCACACATATTATTCCCTCATTTAATGGATATTTTCACCAAAAAATGAAGTTTTCAAAAAGTCAGAAAATTGGCTGAAAACGACTTTATATCAAGGACTCATCGGGCGAATCGTTCTGGAACTGAAATCGGAATGCTCACTGACATTTTCCCCTCTCCAAAAGTCTGAAAAATGATGGAAAAATGACTAAGTCCAAAAAAATTTTTTTTAAACTTTTTTCAATTTTACCCCCATGGGATATATATTCTACCCACACACATTTGGAACTCTCCTGGGGTACCCTCACACATATTATTCCCTCATTTAATGGATATTTTCACCAAAAAGTGAAGTTTTCAAAAAGTCAGAAAATTGGCTGAAAACGACTTAATATCAAGGACTCATCGGGCGAATCGCTCTGGAACTGAAATCGGAATGCTCACTGACATTTTCCCCTCTCCGAAAGTCTGAAAAATGATGAAAAAATGACAGTCCAAAAAAATTTTTTTTAAACTTTTTTCAATTTTTCCCCCATGGGATATATATTCTACCCACACACATTTGGAACTCTCCTGGGGTACCCTCACACATATTATTCCCTCATTTAATGGATATTTTCACCAAAAAATGAAGTTTTCAAAAAGTCAGAAAATTGGCTGAAAACGACTTAATATCAAGGACTCATCGGGCGAATCGCTCTGGAACTGAAATCGGAATGCTCACTGACATTTTTCCCTCTCCGAAAGTCTGAAAAATAATGGAAAAATGACTAAGTCCCAAAAAATTTTTTTTAAACTTTTTTCAATTTTTCCCCCATGGGATATATATTCTACCCACACACATTTGGAACTCTCCTGGGGTACCCTCACACATATTATTCCCTCATTTAATGGATATTTTCACCAAAAAGTGAAGTTTTCAAAAAGTCAGAAAATTGGCTGAAAACGATTTTATATCAAGGACTAATCGGGCGAATCGCTCTGGAACTGAAATCGGAATGCTCACTGACATTTTTCCCTCTCCGAAAGTCTGAAAAATGATGGAAAAATGACTAAGTCCAAAAAACATTTTTTTCAACTTTTTTCAATTTTACCCCCATGGGATATATATTCTACCCACACACATTTGGATCTCTCCTGGGGTACCCTCACACATATTATTCCCTCATTTAATGGTTATTTTCACCAAAAAGTGAAGTTTTCAAAAAGTCAGAAAATTGGCTGAAAACGACTTAACATCAAGGACTCATCGTGCGACTCACTCTGGAACTGAAATCGGAATGCTCACTGACATTTTCCCCTCTCTGAAAGTCTGAAAAATGCTGGAAAAATGACTAAGTCCAAAAAAATTTTTTTTAAACTTATTTCAATTTTACCCCTGTGGGATATACATTCTACCCACACACATTTGGAACTCTCCTGGGGTACCCTCACACATATTTTTCCCTCATTTAATGGATATTTTCACCAAAAAGTGAAGTTTTCAAAAAGTCAGAAAATTAGCTGAAAACGACTTAATATCAAGGACTCATCGAGCGAATCACTCTGGAACTGAAATCGGAATACTCACTGACATTTTCCCCTCTCTGAAAGCCTGAAAAATGATGGAAAAATGACTAAGTCCAAAAAAATTTTTTTAAAACTTTTTTCAATTTTACCCCCATGGGATATATATTCTACCACACACATTTGGAACTCTCCTGGGGTACAATCACACATATTATTCCCTCATTTAATGGATATTTTCACCAAAAAGTGAAGTTTTCAAAAAGTCAGAAAATTGGCTGAAAACGACTTTATATCAAGGACTCATCGGGCGAATCGCTCTGGAACTGAAATCGGAATGCTCACTGACATTTTCCCCTCTCCGAAAGTCTGAAAAATGATGGAAAAATGACTAAGTCCAAAAAAATTTTTTTTTAACTTTTTTCAATTTTACCCCCATGGGATATATATTCTACCCACACACATTTGGAACTCTCCTGGGGTACATTCACACATATTATTCCCTCATTTAATGGATATTTTCACCAAAGAGTGAAGTTTTCAAAAAGTCAGAAAATTGGCTGAAAACGACTTAATATCAAGGACTCATCGGGCGAATCGCTCTGGAACTGAAATCGGAATGCTCACTGACATTTTCCCCTCTCCAAAAGTCTGAAAAATGATGGAAAAATGACTAATTCCAAAAAACATTTTTTTCAATTTTACCCCCGTGGGATATATATTCTACCCACACACATTTGGAACTCTCCTGGGGTACCCCCGCATATATTATGCCCTAATTTGATGGATATTTTCACCAAAAAGTGAAGTTTTCAAAAAGTCAAAATTGGCTATAAACGACCTAATATCAAGGACACATCTGGCGAATCGCTCTGGAACTGAAATCGGAATGCTCACTGACATTTTTCCCTCTCCGAAAGTCTGAAAAATGATGGAAAAATGACTAAGTCCAAAAAAATTTTTTTTTAACTTTTTTCAATTTTACCCCCGTGGGATATATATTCTACCCACACACATTATGAACTCTCCTGGGGTACCCTCACACATATTATTCCCTCATTTAATGTATATTTTCACCAAAAAGTGAAGTTTTCAAAAAGTCAGAAAATTGGCTGAAAGCGACTTAACATCAAGGACTCATCGGGAGAATCACTCTGGAACTGAAATCGGAATACTCACTGACATTTTCCCCTCTCCGAAAGTCTGAAAAATAATGGAAAAATGACTAAGTCCAAAAAAATTTTTTTTTAACTTTTTTCAATTTTACCCCTGTGGGATATACATTCTACCCACACACATTTGGATCTCTCCTGGGGTACCCTCACACATATTATTCCCTCATTTAATGGATATTTTCACCAAAAAGTGAAGTTTTCAAAAAGTCAGAAAATTGGCTGAAAACGATTTTATATCAAGGACTAATCGGGCGAATCGCTCTGGAACTGAAATCGGAATGCTCACTGACATTTTTCCCTCTCCGAAAGTCTGAAAAATGATGGAAAAATGACTAAGTCCAAAAAACATTTTTTTCAACTTTTTTCAATTTTACCCCCATGGGATATATATTCTACCCACACACATTTGGATCTCTCCTGGGGTACCCTCACACATATTATTCCCTCATTTAATGGTTATTTTCACCAAAAAGTGAAGTTTTCAAAAAGTCAGAAAATTGGCTGAAAACGACTTAACATCAAGGACTCATCGTGCGACTCACTCTGGAACTGAAATCGGAATGCTCACTGACATTTTCCCCTCTCTGAAAGCCTGAAAAATGATGGAAAAATGACTAAGTCCAAAAAAATTTTTTTAAAACTTTTTTCAATTTTACCCCCATGGGATATATATTCTACCACACACATTTGGAACTCTCCTGGGGTACAATCACACATATTATTCCCTCATTTAATGGATATTTTCACCAAAAAATGAAGTTTTCAAAAAGTCAGAAAATTGGCTGAAAACGACTTTATATCAAGGACTCATCGGGCGAATCGCTCTGGAACTGAAATCGGAATGCTCACTGACATTTTCCCCTCTCCGAAAGTCTGAAAAATGATGAAAAAATGACAGTCCAAAAAAATTTTTTTTAAACTTTTTTCAATTTTTCCCCCATGGGATATATATTCTACCCACACACATTTGGAACTCTCCTGGGGTACCCTCACACATATTATTCCCTCATTTAATGGATATTTTCACCAAAAAATGAAGTTTTCAAAAAGTCAGAAAATTGGCTGAAAACGACTTAATATCAAGGACTCATCGGGCGAATCGCTCTGGAACTGAAATCGGAATGCTCACTGACATTTTTCCCTCTCCGAAAGTCTGAAAAATAATGGAAAAATGACGAAGTCCAAAAAAATTTTTTTTAAACTTTTTTCAATTTTTCCCCCATGGGATATATATTCTACCCACACACATTTGGAACTCTCCTGGGGTACCCTCACACATATTATTCCCTCATTTAATGGATATTTTCACCAAAAAATGAAGTTTTCAAAAAGTCAGAAAATTGGCTGAAAACGACTTTATATCAAGGACTCATCGGGCGAATCGTTCTGGAACTGAAATCGGAATGCTCACTGACATTTTCCCCTCTCCGAAAGTCTGAAAAATGATGGAAAAATGACTAAGTCCAAAAAAATTTTTTTTAAACTTTTTTCAATTTTACCCCCATGGGATATATATTCTACCCACACACATTTGGAACTCTCCTGGGGTACCCTCACACATATTATTCCCTCATTTAATGGATATTTTCACCAAAAAGTGAAGTTTTCAAAAAGTCAGAAAATTGGCTGAAAACGACTTAATATCAAGGACTCATCGGGCGAATCGCTCTGGAACTGAAATCGGAATGCTCACTGACATTTTCCCCTCTCCGAAAGTCTGAAAAATGATGAAAAAATGACAGTCCAAAAAAATTTTTTTTAAACTTTTTTCAATTTTTCCCCCATGGGATATATATTCTACCCACACACATTTGGAACTCTCCTGGGGTACCCTCACACATATTATTCCCTCATTTAATGGATATTTTCACCAAAAAATGAAGTTTTCAAAAAGTCAGAAAATTGGCTGAAAACGACTTAATATCAAGGACTCATCGGGCGAATCGCTCTGGAACTGAAATCGGAATGCTCACTGACATTTTTCCCTCTCCGAAAGTCTGAAAAATAATGGAAAAATGACTAAGTCCCAAAAAATTTTTTTTAAACTTTTTTCAATTTTTCCCCCATGGGATATATATTCTACCCACACACATTTGGAACTCTCCTGGGGTACCCTCACACATATTATTCCCTCATTTAATGGATATTTTCACCAAAAAGTGAAGTTTTCAAAAAGTCAGAAAATTGGCTGAAAACGATTTTATATCAAGGACTAATCGGGCGAATCGCTCTGGAACTGAAATCGGAATGCTCACTGACATTTTTCCCTCTCCGAAAGTCTGAAAAATGATGGAAAAATGACTAAGTCCAAAAAACATTTTTTTCAACTTTTTTCAATTTTACCCCCATGGGATATATATTCTACCCACACACATTTGGATCTCTCCTGGGGTACCCTCACACATATTATTCCCTCATTTAATGGTTATTTTCACCAAAAAGTGAAGTTTTCAAAAAGTCAGAAAATTGGCTGAAAACGACTTAACATCAAGGACTCATCGTGCGACTCACTCTGGAACTGAAATCGGAATGCTCACTGACATTTTCCCCTCTCTGAAAGTCTGAAAAATGCTGGAAAAATGACTAAGTCCAAAAAAATTTTTTTTAAACTTTTTTCAATTTTACCCCTGTGGGATATACATTCTACCCACACACATTTGGAACTCTCCTGGGGTACCCTCACACATATTATTCCCTCATTTAATGGATATTTTCACCAAAAAGTGAAGTTTTCAAAAAGTCAGAAAATTAGCTGAAAACGACTTAATATCAAGGACTCATCGAGCGAATCACTCTGGAACTGAAATCGGAATACTCACTGACATTTTCCCCTCTCTGAAAGCCTGAAAAATGATGGAAAAATGACTAAGTCCAAAAAAATTTTTTTAAAACTTTTTTCAATTTTACCCCCATGGGATATATATTCTACCACACACATTTGGAACTCTCCTGGGGTACAATCACACATATTATTCCCTCATTTAATGGATATTTTCACCAAAAAGTGAAGTTTTCAAAAAGTCAGAAAATTGGCTGAAAACGACTTTATATCAAGGACTAATCGGGCGAATCGCTCTGGAACTGAAATCGGAATGCTCACTGACATTTTCCCCTCTCCGAAAGTCTGAAAAATGATGGAAAAATGACTAAGTCCAAAAAAATTTTTTTTAAACTTTTTTCAATTTTACCCCCATGGGATATATATTCTACCCACACACATTTGGAACTCTCCTGGGGTACATTCACACATATTATTCCCTCATTTAATGGATATTTTCACCAAAGAGTGAAGTTTTCAAAAAGTCAGAAAATTGGCTGAAAACGACTTAATATCAAGGACTCATCGGGCGAATCGCTCTGGAACTGAAATCGGAATGCTCACTGACATTTTCCCCTCTCCAAAAGTCTGAAAAATGATGGAAAAATGACTAATTCCAAAAAACATTTTTTTCAATTTTACCCCCGTGGGATATATATTCTACCCACACACATTTGGAACTCTCCTGGGGTACCCCCGCATATATTATGCCCTAATTTGATGGATATTTTCACCAAAAAGTGTAGTTTTCAAAAAGTCAAAATTGGCTATAAACGACCTAATATCAAGGACACATCTGGCGAATCGCTCTGGAACTGAAATCGGAATGCTCACTGACATTTTTCCCTCTCCGAAAGTCTGAAAAATGATGGAAAAATGACTAAGTCCAAAAAAATTTTTTTTTAACTTTTTTCAATTTTACCCCCGTGGGATATATATTCTACCCACACACATTATGAACTCTCCTGGGGTACCCTCACACATATTATTCCCTCATTTAATGTATATTTTCACCAAAAAGTGAAGTTTTCAAAAAGTCAGAAAATTGGCTGAAAGCGACTTAACATCAAGGACTCATCGGGAGAATCACTCTGGAACTGAAATCGGAATACTCACTGACATTTTCCCCTCTCCGAAAGTCTGAAAAATAATGGAAAAATGACTAAGTCCAAAAAAATTTTTTTTTAACTTTTTTCAATTTTACCCCTGTGGGATATACATTCTACCCACACACATTTGGATCTCTCCTGGGGTACCCTCACACATATTATTCCCTCATTTAATGGATATTTTCACCAAAAAGTGAAGTTTTCAAAAAGTCAGAAAATTGGCTGAAAACGACTTAATATCAAGGACTCATCGGGTGAATCACTCTGGAACTGAAATCGGAATACTCACTGACATTTTCCCCTCTCCGAAAGTCTGAAAAATGATGGAAAAATGACTAAGACCAAAAAACATTTTTTTCAACTTTTTTCAATTTTACCCCCATGGGATATATATTCTACCCACACACATTTGGAACTCTCCTGGGGTACCCTCACACATATTATTCCCTCATTTAATGGATATTTTCACCAAAAAATGAAGTTTTCAAAAAATCAGAAAATTGGCTGAAAACGACTTAATATCAAGGACTCATCGGGCGAATCGCTCTGGAACTGAAATCGGAATGCTCACTGACATTTTTCCCTCTCCGAAAGTCTGAAAAATAATGGAAAAATGACTAAGCCCAAAAAAATTTTTTTTAAACTTTTTTCAATTTTACCCCCATGGGATATATATTCTACCCACACACATTTGGAACTCTCCTGGGGTACCCTCACACATATTATTCCCTCATTTAATGGATATTTTCACCAAAAAGTGAAGTTTTCAAAAAGTCAGAAAATTGGCTGAAAACGATTTTATATCAAGGACTAATCGGGCAAATCGCTCTGGAACTGAAATCGGAATGCTCACTGACATTTTTCCCTCTCCGAAAGTCTGAAAAATGATGGAAAAATGACTAAGTCCAAAAAACATTTTTTTCAACTTTTTTCAATTTTACCCCCATGGGATATATATTCTACCCACACACATTTGGATCTCTCCTGGGGTACCCTCACACATATTATTCCCTCATTTAATGGTTATTTTCACCAAAAAGTGAAGTTTTCAAAAAGTCAGAAAATTGGCTGAAAACGACTTAACATCAAGGACTCATCGTGCGACTCACTCTGGAACTGAAATCGGAATGCTCACTGACATTTTCCCCTCTCTGAAAGTCTGAAAAATGCTGGAAAAATGACTAAGTCCAAAAAAATTTTTTTTAAACTTTTTTCAATTTTACCCCTGTGGGATATACATTCTACCCACACACATTTGGAACTCTCCTGGGGTACCCTCACACATATTATTCCCTCATTTAATGGATATTTTCACCAAAAAGTGAAGTTTTCAAAAAGTCAGAAAATTAGCTGAAAACGACTTAATATCAAGGACTCATCGAGCGAATCACTCTGGAACTGAAATCGGAATACTCACTGACATTTTCCCCTCTCTGAAAGCCTGAAAAATGATGGAAAAATGACTAAGTCCAAAAAAATTTTTTTAAAACTTTTTTCAATTTTACCCCCATGGGATATATATTCTACCACACACATTTGGAACTCTCCTGGGGTACAATCACACATATTATTCCCTCATTTAATGGATATTTTCACCAAAAAGTGAAGTTTTCAAAAAGTCAGAAAATTGGCTGAAAACGACTTTATATCAAGGACTCATCGGGCGAATCGCTCTGGAACTGAAATCGGAATGCTCACTGACATTTTCCCCTCTCCGAAAGTCTGAAAAATGATGGAAAAATGACTAAGTCCAAAAAAATTTTTTTTAAACTTTTTTCAATTTTACCCCCATGGGATATATATTCTACCCACACACATTTGGAACTCTCCTGGGGTACAATCACACATATTATTCCCTCATTTAATGGATATTTTCACCAAAAAGTGAAGTTTTCAAAAAGTCAGAAAATTGGCTGAAAACGACTTAATATCAAGGACTAATCGGGCGAATCGCTCTGGAACTGAAATCGGAATGCTCACTGACATTTTCCCTCTCTGAAAGTCTGAAAAATGCTGGAAAAATGACTAAAACTTTTTTCAATTTTACCCCTGTGGGATATATATTCTACCCACACACATTTGGAACTCTCCTGGGGTACAATCACACATATTATTCCCTCATTTAATGGATATTTTCACCAAAAGTGAAGTTTTCAAAAAGTCAGAAAATTGGCTGAAAACGACTTAATATCAAGGACTCATCGGGCGAATCGCTCTGGAACTGAAATCGGAATGCTCACTGACATTTTCCCCTCTCCAAAAGTCTGAAAAATGATGGAAAAATGACTAATTCCAAAAAACATTTTTTTCAATTTTACCCCCTTGGGATATATATTCTACCCACACACATTTGGAACTCTCCTGGGGTACCCCCGCATATATTATGCCCTAATTTGATGGATATTTTCACCAAAAAGTGAAGTTTTCAAAAAGTCAAAATTGGCTATAAACGACCTAATATCAAGGACACATCTGGCGAATCGCTCTGGAACTGAAATCGGAATGCTCACTGACATTTTTCCCTCTCCGAAAGTCTGAAAAATGATGGAAAAATGACTAAGTCCAAAAAAATTTTTTTTTAACTTTTTTCAATTTTACCCCCGTGGGATATATATTCTAACCACACACATTATGAACTCTCCTGGGGTACCCTCACACATATTATTCCCTCATTTAATGTATATTTTCACCAAAAAGTGAAGTTTTCAAAAAGTCAGAAAATTGGCTGAAAGCGACTTAACATCAAGGACTCATCGGGAGAATCACTCTGGAACTGAAATCGGAATACTCACTGACATTTTTCCCTCTCCGAAAGTCTGAAAAATAATGGAAAAATGACTAAGTCCAAAAAAATTTTTTTTAAACTTTTTTCAATTTTTCCCCCATGGGATATGTATTCTACCCACACACATTTGGAACTCTGCTGGGGTACCCTCACACATATTATTCCCTCATTTAATGGATATTTTCACCAAAAAGTGAAGTTTTCAAAAAGTCAGAAAATTGGCTGAAAACGACTTAATATCAAGGACTCATCGGGCGAATCGCTCTGGAACTGAAATCGGAATGCTCAGTGACATTTTCCCCTCTCCAAAAGTCTGAAAAATGATGAAAAAATGACAGTCCAAAAAAATTTTTTTTAACTTTTTTCAATTTTTCCCCCATGGGATATATATTCTACCCACACACATTTGGAACTCTCCTGGGGTACCCTCACACATATTATTCCCTCATTTAATGGATATTTTCACCAAAAAATGAAGTTTTCAAAAAGTCAGAAAATTGGCTGAAAACGACTTAATATCAAGGACTCATCGGGCGAATCGCTCTGGAACTGAAATCGGAATGCTCACTGACATTTTTCCCTCTCCGAAAGTCTGAAAAATAATGGAAAAATGACTAAGTCCAAAAAAATTTTTTTTAAACTTTTTTCAATTTTACCCCCATGGGATATATATTCTACCCACACACATTTGGAACTCTCCTGGGGTACCCTCACACATATTATTCCCTCATTTAATGGATATTTTCACCAAAAAGTGAAGTTTTCAAAAAGTCAGAAAATTGGCTGAAAACGACTTAATATCAAGGACTCATCGGGCGAATCGCTCTGGAACTGAAATCGGAATGCTCACTGACATTTTCCCCTCTCCGAAAGTCTGAAAAATGATGAAAAAATGACAGTCCAAAAAAATTTTTTTTAAACTTTTTTCAATTTTTCCCCCATGGGATATATATTCTACCCACACACATTTGGAACTCTCCTGGGGTACCCTCACACATATTATTCCCTCATTTAATGGATATTTTCACCAAAAAATGAAGTTTTCAAAAAGTCAGAAAATTGGCTGAAAGCCACTTAACATCAAGGACTCATCGGGAGAATCACTCTGGAACTGAAATCGGAATACTCACTGACATTTTCCCCTCTCCGAAAGTCTGAAAAATAATGGAAAAATGACTAAGTCCAAAAAAATTTTTTTTTAACTTTTTTCAATTTTACCCCTGTGGGATATACATTCTACCCACACACATTTGGATCTCTCCTGGGGTACCCTCACACATATTATTCCCTCATTTAATGGATATTTTCACCAAAAAGTGAAGTTTTCAAAAAGTCAGAAAATTGGCTGAAAACGACTTAATATCAAGGACTCATCGGGTGAATCACTCTGGAACTGAAATCGGAATACTCACTGACATTTTCCCCTCTCCGAAAGTCTGAAAAATGATGGAAAAATGACTAAGACCAAAAAACATTTTTTTCAACTTTTTTCAATTTTACCCCCATGGGATATATATTCTACCCACACACATTTGGAACTCTCCTGGGGTACCCTCACACATATTATTCCCTCATTTAATGGATATTTTCACCAAAAAATGAAGTTTTCAAAAAATCAGAAAATTGGCTGAAAACGACTTAATATCAAGGACTCATCGGGCGAATCGCTCTGGAACTGAAATCGGAATGCTCACTGACATTTTTCCCTCTCCGAAAGTCTGAAAAATAATGGAAAAATGACTAAGCCCAAAAAAATTTTTTTTAAACTTTTTTCAATTTTACCCCCATGGGATATATATTCTACCCACACACATTTGGAACTCTCCTGGGGTACCCTCACACATATTATTCCCTCATTTAATGGATATTTTCACCAAAAAGTGAAGTTTTCAAAAAGTCAGAAAATTGGCTGAAAACGATTTTATATCAAGGACTAATCGGGCGAATCGCTCTGGAACTGAAATCGGAATGCTCACTGACATTTTTCCCTCTCCGAAAGTCTGAAAAATGATGGAAAAATGACTAAGTCCAAAAAACATTTTTTTCAACTTTTTTCAATTTTACCCCCATGGGATATATATTCTACCCACACACATTTGGATCTCTCCTGGGGTACCCTCACACATATTATTCCCTCATTTAATGGTTATTTTCACCAAAAAGTGAAGTTTTCAAAAAGTCAGAAAATTGGCTGAAAACGACTTAACATCAAGGACTCATCGTGCGACTCACTCTGGAACTGAAATCGGAATGCTCACTGACATTTTCCCCTCTCTGAAAGTCTGAAAAATGCTGGAAAAATGACTAAGTCCAAAAAAATTTTTTTTAAACTTTTTTCAATTTTACCCCTGTGGGATATACATTCTACCCACACACATTTGGAACTCTCCTGGGGTACCCTCACACATATTATTCCCTCATTTAATGGATATTTTCACCAAAAAGTGAAGTTTTCAAAAAGTCAGAAAATTAGCTGAAAACGACTTAATATCAAGGACTCATCGAGCGAATCACTCTGGAACTGAAATCGGAATACTCACTGACATTTTCCCCTCTCTGAAAGCCTGAAAAATGATGGAAAAATGACTAAGTCCAAAAAAATTTTTTTAAAACTTTTTTCAATTTTACCCCCATGGGATATATATTCTACCACACACATTTGGAACTCTCCTGGGGTACAATCACACATATTATTCCCTCATTTAATGGATATTTTCACCAAAAAGTGAAGTTTTCAAAAAGTCAGAAAATTGGCTGAAAACGACTTTATATCAAGGACTCATCGGGCGAATCGCTCTGGAACTGAAATCGGAATGCTCACTGACATTTTCCCCTCTCCGAAAGTCTGAAAAATGATGGAAAAATGACTAAGTCCAAAAAAAATTTTTTTAAACTTTTTTCAATTTTACCCCCATGGGATATATATTCTACCCACACACATTTGGAACTCTCCTGGGGTACAATCACACATATTATTCCCTCATTTAATGGATATTTTCACCAAAGAGTGAAGTTTTCAAAAAGTCAGAAAATTGGCTGAAAACGACTTAATATCAAGGACTCATCGGGCGAATCGCTCTGGAACTGAAATCGGAATGCTCACTGACATTTTCCCCTCTCCAAAAGTCTGAAAAATGATGGAAAAATGACTAAGTCCAAAAAAATTTTTTTTCAACTTTTTTCAATTTTACCCCCATGGGATATATATTCTACCCACACACATTTGAAACTCTCCTGGGGTACCCTCACACATATTATTCCCTCATTTAATGGATATTTTCACCAAATTGAAGTTTTCAAAAAGTCAGAAAATTGGCTGAAAACGACTTAATATCAATCACTAATCGGGCGAATCGCTCTGGAACTGAAATCGGAATGCTCACTGACATTTTCCCTCTCTGAAAGTCTGAAAAATGCTGGAAAAATGACTAAAACTTTTTTCAATTTTACCCCTGTGGGATATATATTCTACCCACACACATTTGGAACTCTCCTGGGGTACAATCACACATATTATTCCCTCATTTAATGGATATTTTCACCAAAAGTGAAGTTTTCAAAAAGTCAGAAAATTGGCTGAAAACGACTTAATATCAAGGACTCATCGGGCGAATCGCTCTGGAACTGAAATCGGAATGCTCACTGACATTTTCCCCTCTCCAAAAGTCTGAAAAATGATGGAAAAATGACTAATTCCAAAAAACATTTTTTTCAATTTTACCCCCTTGGGATATATATTCTACCCACACACATTTGGAACTCTCCTGGGGTACCCCCGCATATATTATGCCCTAATTTGATGGATATTTTCACCAAAAAGTGAAGTTTTCAAAAAGTCAAAATTGGCTATAAACGACCTAATATCAAGGACACATCTGGCGAATCGCTCTGGAACTGAAATCGGAATGCTCACTGACATTTTTCCCTCTCCGAAAGTCTGAAAAATGATGGAAAAATGACTAAGTCCAAAAAAATTTTTTTTTAACTTTTTTCAATTTTACCCCCGTGGGATATATATTCTACCCACACACATTATGAACTCTCCTGGGGTACCCTCACACATATTATTCCCTCATTTAATGTATATTTTCACCAAAAAGTGAAGTTTTCAAAAAGTCAGAAAATTGGCTGAAAGCGACTTAACATCAAGGACTCATCGGGAGAATCACTCTGGAACTGAAATCGGAATACTCACTGACATTTTCCCCTCTCCGAAAGTCTGAAAAATAATGGAAAAATGACTAAGTCCAAAAAAATTTTTTTTTTACTTTTTTCAATTTTACCCCTGTGGGATATACATTCTACCCACACACATTTGGATCTCTCCTGGGGTACCCTCACACATATTATTCCCTCATTTAATGGATATTTTCACCAAAAAGTGAAGTTTTCAAAAAGTCAGAAAATCGGCTGAAAACGACTTAATATCAAGGACTCATCGGGTGAATCACTCTGGAACTGAAATCGGAATACTCACTGACATTTTCCCCTCTCCGAAAGTCTGAAAAATGATGGAAAAATGACTAAGACCAAAAAACATTTTTTTCAACTTTTTTCAATTTTACCCCCATGGGATATATATTCTACCCACACACATTTGGAACTCTCCTGGGGTACCCTCACACATATTATTCCCTCATTTAATGGATATTTTCACCAAAAAATGAAGTTTTCAAAAAATCAGAAAATTGGCTGAAAACGATTTAATATCAAGGACTCATCGGGCGAATCGCTCTGGAACTGAAATCGGAATGCTCACTGACATTTTTCCCTCTCCGAAAGTCTGAAAAATAATGGAAAAATGACTAAGCCCAAAAAAAATTTTTTTAAACTTTTTTCAATTTTTCCCCCATGGGATATGTATTCTACCCACACACATTTGGAACTCTGCTGGGGTACCCTCACACATATTATTCCCTCATTTAATGGATATTTTCACCAAAAAGTGAAGTTTTCAAAAAGTCAGAAAATTGGCTGAAAACGACCTAATATCAAGGACTCATCGGGCGAATCGCTCTGGAACTGAAATCGGAATGCTCAGTGACATTTTCCCCTCTCCAAAAGTCTGAAAAATGATGAAAAAATGACAGTCCAAAAAAATTTTTTTTAACTTTTTTCAATTTTTCCCCCATGGGATATATATTCTACCCACACACATTTGGAACTCTCCTGGGGTACCCTCACACATATTATTCCCTCATTTAATGGATATTTTCACCAAAAAATGAAGTTTTCAAAAAGTCAGAAAATTGGCTGAAAACGACTTAATATCAAGGACTCATCGGGCGAATCGCTCTGGAACTGAAATCGGAATGCTCACTGACATTTTCCCCTCTCCGAAAGTCTGAAAAATGATGAAAAAATGACAGTCCAAAAAAATTTTTTTTAAACTTTTTTCAATTTTTCCCCCATGGGATATATATTCTACCCACACACATTTGGAACTCTCCTGGGGTACCCTCACACATATTATTCCCTCATTTAATGGATATTTTCACCAAAAAATGAAGTTTTCAAAAAGTCAGAAAATTGGCTGAAAGCGACTTAACATCAAGGACTCATCGGGAGAATCACTCTGGAACTGAAATCGGAATACTCACTGACATTTTCCCCTCTCCGAAAGTCTGAAAAATAATGGAAAAATGACTAAGTCCAAAAAAATTTTTTTTTAACTTTTTTCAATTTTACCCCTGTGGGATATACATTCTACCCACACACATTTGGATCTCTCCTGGGGTACCCTCACACATATTATTCCCTCATTTAATGGATATTTTCACCAAAAAGTGAAGTTTTCAAAAAGTCAGAAAATTGGCTGAAAACGACTTAATATCAAGGACTCATCGGGTGAATCACTCTGGAACTGAAATCGGAATACTCACTGACATTTTCCCCTCTCCGAAAGTCTGAAAAATGATGGAAAAATGACTAAGACCAAAAAACATTTTTTTCAACTTTTTTCAATTTTACCCCCATGGGATATATATTCTACCCACACACATTTGGAACTCTCCTGGGGTACCCTCACACATATTATTCCCTCATTTAATGGATATTTTCACCAAAAAATGAAGTTTTCAAAAAATCAGAAAATTGGCTGAAAACGACTTAATATCAAGGACTCATCGGGCGAATCGCTCTGGAACTGAAATCGGAATGCTCACTGACATTTTTCCCTCTCCGAAAGTCTGAAAAATAATGGAAAAATGACGAAGCCCAAAAAAATTTTTTTTAAACTTTTTTCAATTTTACCCCCATGGGATATATATTCTACCCACACACATTTGGAACTCTCCTGGGGTACCCTCACACATATTATTCCCTCATTTAATGGATATTTTCACCAAAAAGTGAAGTTTTCAAAAAGTCAGAAAATTGGCTGAAAACGATTTTATATCAAGGACTAATCGGGCGAATCGCTCTGGAACTGAAATCGGAATGCTCACTGACATTTTTCCCTCTCCGAAAGTCTGAAAAATGATGGAAAAATGACTAAGTCCAAAAAACATTTTTTTCAACTTTTTTCAATTTTACCCCCATGGGATATATATTCTACCCACACACATTTGGATCTCTCCTGGGGTACCCTCACACATATTATTCCCTCATTTAATGGTTATTTTCACCAAAAAGTGAAGTTTTCAAAAAGTCAGAAAATTGGCTGAAAACGACTTAACATCAAGGACTCATCGTGCGACTCACTCTGGAACTGAAATCGGAATGCTCACTGACATTTTCCCCTCTCTGAAAGTCTGAAAAATGCTGGAAAAATGACTAAGTCCAAAAAAATTTTTTTTAAACTTTTTTCAATTTTACCCCTGTGGGATATACATTCTACCCACACACATTTGGAACTCTCCTGGGGTACCCTCACACATATTATTCCCTCATTTAATGGATATTTTCACCAAAAAGTGAAGTTTTCAAAAAGTCAGAAAATTAGCTGAAAACGACTTAATATCAAGGACTCATCGAGCGAATCACTCTGGAACTGAAATCGGAATACTCACTGACATTTTCCCCTCTCTGAAAGCCTGAAAAATGATGGAAAAATGACTAAGTCCAAAAAAATTTTTTTAAAACTTTTTTCAATTTTACCCCCATGGGATATATATTCTACCACACACATTTGGAACTCTCCTGGGGTACAATCACACATATTATTCCCTCATTTAATGGATATTTTCACCAAAAAGTGAAGTTTTCAAAAAGTCAGAAAATTGGCTGAAAACGACTTTATATCAAGGACTCATCGGGCGAATCGCTCTGGAACTGAAATCGGAATGCTCACTGACATTTTCCCCTCTCCGAAAGTCTGAAAAATGATGGAAAAATGACTAAGTCCAAAAAAATTTTTTTTAAACTTTTTTCAATTTTACCCCCATGGGATATATATTCTACCCACACACATTTGGAACTCTCCTGGGGTACAATCACACATATTATTCCCTCATTTAATGGATATTTTCACCAAAGAGTGAAGTTTTCAAAAAGTCAGAAAATTGGCTGAAAACGACTTAATATCAAGGACTCATCGGGCGAATCGCTCTGGAACTGAAATCGGAATGCTCACTGACATTTTCCCCTCTCCAAAAGTCTGAAAAATGATGGAAAAATGACTAAGTCCAAAAAAATTTTTTTTCAACTTTTTTCAATTTTACCCCCATGGGATATATATTCTACCCACACACATTTGAAACTCTCCTGGGGTACCCTCACACATATTATTCCCTCATTTAATGGATATTTTCACCAAATTGAAGTTTTCAAAAAGTCAGAAAATTGGCTGAAAACGACTTAATATCAAGGACTAATCGGGCGAATCGCTCTGGAACTGAAATCGGAATGCTCACTGACATTTTCCCTCTCTGAAAGTCTGAAAAATGCTGGAAAAATGACTAAAACTTTTTTCAATTTTACCCCTGTGGGATATATATTCTACCCACACACATTTGGAACTCTCCTGGGGTACAATCACACATATTATTCCCTCATTTAATGGATATTTTCACCAAAAGTGAAGTTTTCAAAAAGTCAGAAAATTGGCTGAAAACGACTTAATATCAAGGACTCATCGGGCGAATCGCTCTGGAACTGAAATCGGAATGCTCACTGACATTTTCCCCTCTCCAAAAGTCTGAAAAATGATGGAAAAATGACTAATTCCAAAAAACATTTTTTTCAATTTTACCCCCTTGGGATATATATTCTACCCACACACATTTGGAACTCTCCTGGGGTACCCCCGCATATATTATGCCCTAATTTGATGGATATTTTCACCAAAAAGTGAAGTTTTCAAAAAGTCAAAATTGGCTATAAACGACCTAATATCAAGGACACATCTGGCGAATCGCTCTGGAACTGAAATCGGAATGCTCACTGACATTTTTCCCTCTCCGAAAGTCTGAAAAATGATGGAAAAATGACTAAGTCCAAAAAAATTTTTTTTTAACTTTTTTCAATTTTACCCCCGTGGGATATATATTCTACCCACACACATTATGAACTCTCCTGGGGTACCCTCACACATATTATTCCCTCATTTAATGTATATTTTCACCAAAAAGTGAAGTTTTCAAAAAGTCAGAAAATTGGCTGAAAGCGACTTAATATCAAGGACTCATCGGGCGAATCGCTCTGGAACTGAAATCGGAATGCTCACTGACATTTTCCCCTCTCCAAAAGTCTGAAAAATGATGGAAAAATGACTAATTCCAAAAAACATTTTTTTCAATTTTACCCCCTTGGGATATATATTCTACCCACACACATTTGGAACTCTCCTGGGGTACCCCCGCATATATTATGCCCTAATTTGATGGATATTTTCACCAAAAAGTGAAGTTTTCAAAAAGTCAAAATTGGCTATAAACGACCTAATATCAAGGACACATCTGGCGAATCGCTCTGGAACTGAAATCGGAATGCTCACTGACATTTTTCCCTCTCCGAAAGTCTGAAAAATGATGGAAAAATGACTAAGTCCAAAAAAATTTTTTTTTAACTTTTTTCAATTTTACCCCCGTGGGATATATATTCTACCCACACACATTATGAACTCTCCTGGGGTACCCTCACACATATTATTCCCTCATTTAATGTATATTTTCACCAAAAAGTGAAGTTTTCAAAAAGTCAGAAAATTGGCTGAAAGCGACTTAACATCAAGGACTCATCGGGAGAATCACTCTGGAACTGAAATCGGAATACTCACTGACATTTTCCCCTCTCCGAAAGTCTGAAAAATAATGGAAAAATGACTAAGTCCAAAAAAATTTTTTTTTTACTTTTTTCAATTTTACCCCTGTGGGATATACATTCTACCCACACACATTTGGATCTCTCCTGGGGTACCCTCACACATATTATTCCCTCATTTAATGGATATTTTCACCAAAAAGTGAAGTTTTCAAAAAGTCAGAAAATCGGCTGAAAACGACTTAATATCAAGGACTCATTGGGTGAATCACTCTGGAACTGAAATCGGAATACTCACTGACATTTTCCCCTCTCCGAAAGTCTGAAAAATGATGGAAAAATGATTAAGACCAAAAAACATTTTTTTCAACTTTTTTCAATTTTACCCCCATGGGATATATATTCTACCCACACACATTTGGAACTCTCCTGGGGTACCCTCACACATATTATTCCCTCATTTAATGGATATTTTCACCAAAAAATGAAGTTTTCAAAAAATCAGAAAATTGGCTGAAAACGATTTAATATCAAGGACTCATCGGGCGAATCGCTCTGGAACTGAAATCGGAATGCTCACTGACATTTTTCCCTCTCCGAAAGTCTGAAAAATAATGGAAAAATGACTAAGCCCAAAAAAATTTTTTTTAAACTTTTTTCAATTTTTCCCCCATGGGATATGTATTCTACCCACACACATTTGGAACTCTGCTGGGGTACCCTCACACATATTATTCCCTCATTTAATGGATATTTTCACCAAAAAGTGAAGTTTTCAAAAAGTCAGAAAATTGGCTGAAAACGACCTAATATCAAGGACTCATCGGGCGAATCGCTCTGGAACTGAAATCGGAATGCTCAGTGACATTTTCCCCTCTCCAAAAGTCTGAAAAATGATGAAAAAATGACAGTCCAAAAAAATTTTTTTTAACTTTTTTCAATTTTTCCCCCATGGGATATATATTCTACCCACACACATTTGGAACTCTCCTGGGGTACCCTCACACATATTATTCCCTCATTTAATGGATATTTTCACCAAAAAATGAAGTTTTCAAAAAGTCAGAAAATTGGCTGAAAACGACTTAATATCAAGGACTCATCGGGCGAATCGCTCTGGAACTGAAATCGGAATGCTCACTGACATTTTCCCCTCTCCGAAAGTCTGAAAAATGATGGAAAAATGACTAAGTCCAAAAAAATTTTTTTTAAACTTTTTTCAATTTTACCCCCATGGGATATATATTCTACCCACACACATTTGGAACTCTCCTGGGGTACAATCACACATATTATTCCCTCATTTAATGGATATTTTCACCAAAGAGTGAAGTTTTCAAAAAGTCAGAAAATTGGCTGAAAACGACTTAATATCAAGGACTCATCGGGCGAATCGCTCTGGAACTGAAATCGGAATGCTCACTGACATTTTCCCCTCTCCAAAAGTCTGAAAAATGATGGAAAAATGACTAAGTCCAAAAAAATTTTTTTTCAACTTTTTTCAATTTTACCCCCATGGGATATATATTCTACCCACACACATTTGAAACTCTCCTGGGGTACCCTCACACATATTATTCCCTCATTTAATGGATATTTTCACCAAAAAGTGAAGTTTTCAAAAAGTCAGAAAATTGGCTGAAAACGACTTAATATCAAGGACTAATCGGGCGAATCGCTCTGGAACTGAAATCGGAATGCTCACTGACATTTTCCCTCTCTGAAAGTCTGAAAAATGCTGGAAAAATGACTAAAACTTTTTTCAATTTTACCCCTGTGGGATATATATTCTACCCACACACATTTGGAACTCTCCTGGGGTACAATCACACATATTATTCCCTCATTTAATGGATATTTTCACCAAAAGTGAAGTTTTCAAAAAGTCAGAAAATTGGCTGAAAACGACTTAATATCAAGGACTCATCGGGCGAATCGCTCTGGAACTGAAATCGGAATGCTCACTGACATTTTCCCCTCTCCAAAAGTCTGAAAAATGATGGAAAAATGACTAATTCCAAAAAACATTTTTTTCAATTTTACCCCCTTGGGATATATATTCTACCCACACACATTTGGAACTCTCCTGGGGTACCCCCGCATATATTATGCCCTAATTTGATGGATATTTTCACCAAAAAGTGAAGTTTTCAAAAAGTCAAAATTGGCTATAAACGACCTAATATCAAGGACACATCTGGCGAATCGCTCTGGAACTGAAATCGGAATGCTCACTGACATTTTTCCCTCTCCGAAAGTCTGAAAAATGATGGAAAAATGACTAAGTCCAAAAAAATTTTTTTTTAACTTTTTTCAATTTTACCCCCGTGGGATATATATTCTACCCACACACATTATGAACTCTCCTGGGGTACCCTCACACATATTATTCCCTCATTTAATGTATATTTTCACCAAAAAGTGAAGTTTTCAAAAAGTCAGAAAATTGGCTGAAAGCGACTTAACATCAAGGACTCATCGGGAGAATCACTCTGGAACTGAAATCGGAATACTCACTGACATTTTCCCCTCTCCAAAAGTCTGAAAAATAATGGAAAAATGACTAAGTCCAAAAAAATTTTTTTTTTACTTTTTTCAATTTTACCCCTGTGGGATATACATTCTACCCACACACATTTGGATCTCTCCTGGGGTACCCTCACACATATTATTCCCTCATTTAATGGAAATTTTCACCAAAAAGTGAAGTTTTCAAAAAGTCAGAAAATCGGCTGAAAACGACTTAATATCAAGGACTCATTGGGTGAATCACTCTGGAACTGAAATCGGAATACTCACTGACATTTTCCCCTCTCCGAAAGTCTGAAAAATGATGGAAAAATGACTAAGACCAAAAAACATTTTTTTCAACTTTTTTCAATTTTACCCCCATGGGATATATATTCTACCCACACACATTTGGAACTCTCCTGGGGTACCCTCACACATATTATTCCCTCATTTAATGGATATTTTCACCAAAAAATGAAGTTTTCAAAAAATCAGAAAATTGGCTGAAAACGATTTAATATCAAGGACTCATCGGGCGAATCGCTCTGGAACTGAAATCGGAATGCTCACTGACATTTTTCCCTCTCCGAAAGTCTGAAAAATAATGGAAAAATGACTAAGCCCAAAAAAATTTTTTTTAAACTTTTTTCAATTTTTCCCCCATGGGATATGTATTCTACCCACACACATTTGGAACTCTGCTGGGGTACCCTCACACATATTATTCCCTCATTTAATGGATATTTTCACCAAAAAGTGAAGTTTTCAAAAAGTCAGAAAATTGGCTGAAAACGACCTAATATCAAGGACTCATCGGGCGAATCGCTCTGGAACTGAAATCGGAATGCTCAGTGACATTTTCCCCTCTCCAAAAGTCTGAAAAATGATGAAAAAATGACAGTCCAAAAAAATTTTTTTTCAACTTTTTTCAATTTTACCCCCATGGGATATATATTCTACCCACACACATTTGAAACTCTCCTGGGGTACCCTCACACATATTATTCCCTCATTTAATGGATATTTTCACCAAAAAGTGAAGTTTTCAAAAAGTCAGAAAATTGGCTGAAAACGACTTAATATCAAGGACTAATCGGGCGAATCGCTCTGGAACTGAAATCGGAATGCTCACTGACATTTTCCCTCTCTGAAAGTCTGAAAAATGCTGGAAAAATGACTAAAACTTTTTTCAATTTTACCCCTGTGGGATATATATTCTACCCACACACATTTGGAACTCTCCTGGGGTACAATCACACATATTATTCCCTCATTTAATGGATATTTTCACCAAAAGTGAAGTTTTCAAAAAGTCAGAAAATTGGCTGAAAACGACTTAATATCAAGGACTCATCGGGCGAATCGCTCTGGAACTGAAATCGGAATGCTCACTGACATTTTCCCCTCTCCAAAAGTCTGAAAAATGATGGAAAAATGACTAATTCCAAAAAACATTTTTTTCAATTTTACCCCCTTGGGATATATATTCTACCCACACACATTTGGAACTCTCCTGGGGTACCCCCGCATATATTATGCCCTAATTTGATGGATATTTTCACCAAAAAGTGAAGTTTTCAAAAAGTCAAAATTGGCTATAAACGACCTAATATCAAGGACACATCTGGCGAATCGCTCTGGAACTGAAATCGGAATGCTCACTGACATTTTTCCCTCTCCGAAAGTCTGAAAAATGATGGAAAAATGACTAAGTCCAAAAAAATTTTTTTTTAACTTTTTTCAATTTTACCCCCGTGGGATATATATTCTACCCACACACATTATGAACTCTCCTGGGGTACCCTCACACATATTATTCCCTCATTTAATGTATATTTTCACCAAAAAGTGAAGTTTTCAAAAAGTCAGAAAATTGGCTGAAAGCGACTTAACATCAAGGACTCATCGGGAGAATCACTCTGGAACTGAAATCGGAATACTCACTGACATTTTCCCCTCTCCGAAAGTCTGAAAAATAATGGAAAAATGACTAAGTCCAAAAAAATTTTTTTTTTACTTTTTTCAATTTTACCCCTGTGGGATATACATTCTACCCACACACATTTGGATCTCTCCTGGGGTACCCTCACACATATTATTCCCTCATTTAATGGATATTTTCACCAAAAAGTGAAGTTTTCAAAAAGTCAGAAAATCGGCTGAAAACGACTTAATATCAAGGACTCATCGGGTGAATCACTCTGGAACTGAAATCGGAATACTCACTGACATTTTCCCCTCTCCGAAAGTCTGAAAAATGATGGAAAAATGACTAAGACCAAAAAACATTTTTTTCAACTTTTTTCAATTTTACCCCCATGGGATATATATTCTACCCACACACATTTGGAACTCTCCTGGGGTACCCTCACACATATTATTCCCTCATTTAATGGATATTTTCACCAAAAAATGAAGTTTTCAAAAAATCAGAAAATTGGCTGAAAACGATTTAATATCAAGGACTCATCGGGCGAATCGCTCTGGAACTGAAATCGGAATGCTCACTGACATTTTTCCCTCTCCGAAAGTCTGAAAAATAATGGAAAAATGACTAAGCCCAAAAAAATTTTTTTTAAACTTTTTTCAATTTTTCCCCCATGGGATATGTATTCTACCCACACACATTTGGAACTCTGCTGGGGTACCCTCACACATATTATTCCCTCATTTAATGGATATTTTCACCAAAAAGTGAAGTTTTCAAAAAGTCAGAAAATTGGCTGAAAACGACCTAATATCAAGGACTCATCGGGCGAATCGCTCTGGAACTGAAATCGGAATGCTCAGTGACATTTTCCCCTCTCCAAAAGTCTGAAAAATGATGAAAAAATGACAGTCCAAAAAAATTTTTTTTAACTTTTTTCAATTTTTCCCCCATGGGATATATATTCTACCCACACACATTTGGAACTCTCCTGGGGTACCCTCACACATATTATTCCCTCATTTAATGGATATTTTCACCAAAAAATGAAGTTTTCAAAAAGTCAGAAAATTGGCTGAAAACGACTTAATATCAAGGACTCATCGGGCGAATCGCTCTGGAACTGAAATCGGAATGCTCACTGACATTTTTCCCTCTCCGAAAGTCTGAAAAATAATGGAAAAATGACTAAGTCCAAAAAAATTTTTTTTAAACTTTTTTCAATTTTACCCCCATGGGATATATATTCTACCCACACACATTTGGAACTCTCCTGGGGTACCCTCACACATATTATTCCCTCATTTAATGGATATTTTCACCAAAAAGTGAAGTTTTCAAAAAGTCAGAAAATTGGCTGAAAACGACTTAATATCAAGGACTCATCGGGCGAATCGCTCTGGAACTGAAATCGGAATGCTCACTGACATTTTCCCCTCTCCGAAAGTCTGAAAAATGATGAAAAAATGACAGTCCAAAAAAATTTTTTTTAAACTTTTTTCAATTTTTCCCCCATGGGATATATATTCTACCCACACACATTTGGAACTCTCCTGGGGTACCCTCACACATATTATTCCCTCATTTAATGGATATTTTCACCAAAAAATGAAGTTTTCAAAAAGTCAGAAAATTGGCTGAAAACGACTTAATATCAAGGACTCATCGGGCGAATCGCTCTGGAACTGAAATCGGAATGCTCACTGACATTTTTCCCTCTCCGAAAGTCTGAAAAATAATGGAAAAATGACGAAGTCCAAAAAAATTTTTTTTAAACTTTTTTCAATTTTACCCCCATGGGATATATATTCTACCCACACACATTTGGAACTCTCCTGGGGTACCCTCACACATATTATTCCCTCATTTAATGGATATTTTCACCAAAAAGTGAAGTTTTCAAAAAGTCAGAAAATTAGCTGAAAACGACTTAATATCAAGGACTCATCGAGCGAATCACTCTGGAACTGAAATCGGAATACTCACTGACATTTTCCCCTCTCTGAAAGCCTGAAAAATGATGGAAAAATGACTAAGTCCAAAAAAATTTTTTTAAAACTTTTTTCAATTTTACCCCCATGGGATATATATTCTACCACACACATTTGGAACTCTCCTGGGGTACAATCACACATATTATTCCCTCATTTAATGGATATTTTCACCAAAAAGTGAAGTTTTCAAAAAGTCAGAAAATTGGCTGAAAACAACTTTATATCAAGGACTCATCGGGCGAATCGCTCTGGAACTGAAATCGGAATGCTCACTGACATTTTCCCCTCTCCGAAAGTCTGAAAAATGATGGAAAAATGACTAAGTCCAAAAAAATTTTTTTTAAACTTTTTTCAATTTTACCCCCATGGGATATATATTCTACCCACACACATTTGGAACTCTCCTGGGGTACCCTCACACATATTATTCCCTCATTTAATGGATATTTTCACCAAAAAGTGAAGTTTTCAAAAAGTCAGAAAATTAGCTGAAAACGACTTAATATCAAGGACTCATCGAGCGAATCACTCTGGAACTGAAATCGGAATACTCACTGACATTTTCCCCTCTCTGAAAGCCTGAAAAATGATGGAAAAATGACTAAGTCCAAAAAAATTTTTTTAAAACTTTTTTCAATTTTACCCCCATGGGATATATATTCTACCACACACATTTGGAACTCTCCTGGGGTACAATCACACATATTATTCCCTCATTTAATGGATATTTTCACCAAAAAGTGAAGTTTTCAAAAAGTCAGAAAATTGGCTGAAAACAACTTTATATCAAGGACTCATCGGGCGAATCGCTCTGGAACTGAAATCGGAATGCTCACTGACATTTTCCCCTCTCCGAAAGTCTGAAAAATGATGGAAAAATGACTAAGTCCAAAAAAATTTTTTTTAAACTTTTTTCAATTTTACCCCCATGGGATATATATTCTACCCACACACATTTGGAACTCTCCTGGGGTACAATCACACATATTATTCCCTCATTTAATGGATATTTTCACCAAAGAGTGAAGTTTTCAAAAAGTCAGAAAATTGGCTGAAAACGACTTAATATCAAGGACTCATCGGGCGAATCGCTCTGGAACTGAAATCGGAATGCTCACTGACATTTTCCCCTCTCCAAAAGTCTGAAAAATGATGGAAAAATGACTAAGTCCAAAAAAAATTTTTTTCAATTTTACCCCCGTGGGATATATATTCTACCCACACACATTTGGAACTCTCCTGGGGTACCCTCGCATATATTATGCCCTCATTTAATGGATATTTTCACCAAAAAGTGAAGTTTTCAAAAAGTCAAAATTGGCTATAAACGACCTAATATCAAGGACTCATCGGGCGAATCGCTCTGGAACTGAAATCGGAATGCTCACTGACATTTTTCCCTCTCCGAAAGTCTGAAAAATGATGGAAAAATGACTAAGTCCAAAAAAAATTTTTTTAAAACTTTTTTCAATTTTACCCCCGTGGGATATACATTCTACCCACACACATTATGAACTCTCCTGGGGTACCCTCACACATATTATTCCCTCATTTAATGTATATTTTCACCAAAAAGTGAAGTTTTCAAAAAGTCAGAAAATTGGCTGAAAGCGACTTAACATCAAGGACTCATCGTGCGAATCACTCTGGAACTGAAATCGGAATGCTCACTGACATTTTCCCCTCTCCGAAAGTCCGAAAAATGATGGAAAAATGACTAAGTCCAAAAAAATTTTTTTTCAACTTTTTTCAATTTTACCCCTGTGGGATATACATTCTACCCACACACATTTGGAACTCTCCTGGGGTACCCTCACACATATTATTCCCTCATTTAATGGATATTTTCACCAAAAAGTGAAGTTTTCAAAAAGTCAGAAAATTGGCTGAAAACGACAATATCAAGTACTCATAGGGCGAATCGCTCTGGAACTGAAATCGGAATGCTCACTGACATTTTCCCCTCTCTGAAAGTCTGAAAAATGCTGGAAAAATGACTAAGTTCAAAAAAAATTTTTTTTAACTTTTTTCAATTTTACCCCTGTGGGATATACATTCTACCCACACACATTTGGATCTCTAATGGGGTACCCTCACACATATTATTCCCTCATTTAATGGATATTTTCACCAAAAAGTGAAGTTTTCAAAAAGTCAGAAAATTGGCTGAAAACGACTTAATATCAAGGACTCATCGAGCGAATCACTCTGGAACTGAAATCGGAATACTCACTGACATTTTCCCCTCTCTGAAAGCCTGAAAAATGATGGAAAAATGACTAAGTCCAAAAAAATTTTTTTTAAACTTTTTTCAATTTTACCCCCATGGGATATATATTCTACCCACACACATTTGGAACTCTCCTGGGGTACAATCACACATATTATTCCCTCATTTAATGGATATTTTCACCAAAAAGTGAAGTTTTCAAAAAGTCAGAAAATTGGCTGAAAACGACTTTATATCAAGGACTCATCGGACGAATCGCTCTGGAACTGAAATCGGAATGCTCACTGACATTTTCCCCTCTCCGAAAGTCTGAAAAATGATGGAAAAATGACTAAGTCCAAAAAAATTTTTTTTAAACTTTTTTCAATTTTACCCCCATGGGATATATATGCTACCCACACACATTTGGAACTCTCCTGGGGTACCCTCACACATATTATTCCCTCATTTAATGGATATTTTCACCAAAAAGTGAAGTTTTCAAAAAGTCAGAAAATTGGCTGAAAACGACTTAATATCAAGGACTCATCGGGCGAATCACTCTGGAACTGAAATCGGAATACTCACTGACATTTTCCCCTCTCTGAAAGTCTGAAAAATGATGGAAAAATGACTAAGTCCAAAAAAAATTTTTTTCAATTTTACCCCCGTGGGATATATATTCTACCCACACACATTTGGAACTCTCCTGGGGTACCCTCGCATATATTATGCCCTAATTTAATGGATATTTTCACCAAAAAGTGAAGTTTTCAAAAGGTCAAAATTGGCTATAAACGACCTAATATCAAGGACTCATCGTGCGAATCACTCTGGAACTGAAATCGGAATGCTCACTGACATTTTCCCCTCTCCGAAAGTCCGAAAAATGATGGAAAAATGACTAAGTCCAAAAAAATTTTTTTTCAACTTTTTTCAATTTTACCCCTGTGGGATATACATTCTACCCACACACATTTGGAACTCTCCTGGGGTACCCTCACACATATTATTCCCTCATTTAATGGATATTTTCACCAAAAAGTGAAGTTTTCAAAAAGTCAGAAAATTGGCTGAAAACGACAATATCAAGTACTCATAGGGCGAATCGCTCTGGAACTGAAATCGGAATGCTCACTGACATTTTCCCCTCTCTGAAAGTCTGAAAAATGCTGGAAAAATGACTAAGTTCAAAAAAAAATTTTTTTAACTTTTTTCAATTTTACCCCTGTGGGATATACATTCTACCCACACACATTTGGATCTCTAATGGGGTACCCTCACACATATTATTCCCTCATTTAATGGATATTTTCACCAAAAAGTGAAGTTTTCAAAAAGTCAGAAAATTGGCTGAAAACGACTTAATATCAAGGACTCATCGAGCGAATCACTCTGGAACTGAAATCGGAATACTCACTGACATTTTCCCCTCTCTGAAAGCCTGAAAAATGATGGAAAAATGACTAAGTCCAAAAAAATTTTTTTTAAACTTTTTTCAATTTTACCCCCATGGGATATATATTCTACCCACACACATTTGGAACTCTCCTGGGGTACAATCACACATATTATTCCCTCATTTAATGGATATTTTCACCAAAAGTGAAGTTTTCAAAAAGTCAGAAAATTGGCTGAAAACGACTTTATATCAAGGACTCATCGGACGAATCGCTCTGGAACTGAAATCGGAATGCTCACTGACATTTTCCCCTCTCCGAAAGTCTGAAAAATGATGGAAAAATGACTAAGTCCAAAAAAATTTTTTTTAAACTTTTTTCAATTTTACCCCCATGGGATATATATGCTACCCACACACATTTGGAACTCTCCTGGGGTACCCTCACACATATTATTCCCTCATTTAATGGATATTTTCACCAAAAAGTGAAGTTTTCAAAAAGTCAGAAAATTGGCTGAAAACGACTTAATATCAAGGACTCATCGGGCGAATCACTCTGGAACTGAAATCGGAATACTCACTGACATTTTCCCCTCTCTGAAAGTCTGAAAAATGATGGAAAAATGACTAAGTCCAAAAAAAATTTTTTTCAATTTTACCCCCGTGGGATATATATTCTACCCACACACATTTGGAACTCTCCTGGGGTACCCTCGCATATATTATGCCCTAATTTAATGGATATTTTCACCAAAAAGTGAAGTTTTCAAAAAGTCAAAATTGGCTATAAACGACCTAATATCAAGGACTCATCGGGCGAATCGCTCTGGAACTGAAATCGGAATGCTCACTGACATTTTTCCCTCTCCGAAAGTCTGAAAAATGATGGAAAAATGACTAAGTCCAAAAAAAATTTTTTTAAAACTTTTTTCAATTTAACCCCAGTGGGATATACAATCTACCCAAACACATTTGGATCTCTCCTGGGGTACCCTCACACATATTATTCCCTCATTTAATGGATATTTTCACCAAAAAGTGAAGTTTTCAAAAAGTCAGAAAATTGGCTGAAAACGACTTAATATCAAGGACTCATCGAGCGAATCACTCTGGAACTGAAATCGGAATACTCACTGACATTTTCCCCTCTCTGAAAGCCTGAAAATTGATGGAAAACTGACTAAGTCCAAAAAAATTTTTTTTAAACTTTTTTCAATTTTACCCCCATGGGATATATATTCTACCCACACACATTTGGAACTCTCCTGGGGTACAATCACACATATTATTCCCTCATTTAATGGATATTTTCACCAAAAAGTGAAGTTTTCAAAAAGTCAGAAAATTGGCTGAAAACGACTTTATATTAAGGACTCATCGGGCGAATCGCTCTGGAACTGAAATCGGAATGCTCACTGACATTTTCCCCTCTCCGAAAGTCTGAAAAATGATGGAAAAATGACTAAGTCCAAAAAAATTTTTTTTAAAACTTTTTTCAATTTTACCCCCATGGGATATATATGCTACCCACACACATTTGGAACTCTCCTGGGGTACCCTCACACATATTATTCCCTCATTTAATGGATATTTTCACCAAAAAGTGAAGTTTTCAAAAAGTCCGAAAATTGGCTGAAAACGACTTAATATCAAGGACTCATCGGGCGAATCACTCTGGAACTGAAATCGGAATACTCACTGACATTTTCCCCTCTCTGAAAGTCTGAAAAATGATGGAAAAATGACTAAGTCCAAAAAAATTTTTTTTAAACTTTTTTCAATTTTTCCCCCATGGGATATATATTCTACCCACACACATTTGGAACTCTCCTGGGGTGCCCTCACACATATTATTCCCTCATTTAATGGATATTTTCACCAAAGAGTGAAGTTTTCAAAAAGTCAGAAAATTGGCTGAAAACGACTTAATATCAAGGACTCATCGGGCGAATCGCTCTGGAACTGAAATCGGAATGCTCACTGACATTTTCCCCTCTCCAAAAGTCTGAAAAATGATGGAAAAATGACTAAGTCCAAAAAAAATTTTTTTCAATTTTACCCCCGTGGGATATATATTCTACCCACACACATTTGGAACTCTCCTGGGGTACCCTCGCATATATTATGCCCTAATTTAATGGATATTTTCACCAAAAAGTGAAGTTTTCAAAAGGTCAAAATTGGCTATAAACGACCTAATATCAAGGACTCATCGGGCGAATCGCTCTGCAACTGAAATCGGAATGCTCACTGACATTTTTCCCTCTCCGAAAGTCTGAAAAATGATGGAAAAATTAGTAAGTCCAAAAAAAATTTTTTTTCAACTTTTTTCAATTTTACCCCCGTGGGATATACATTCTACGCACACACATTATGAACTCTCCTGGGGTACCCTCACACATATTATTCCCTCATTTAATGTATATTTTCACCAAAAAGTGAAGTTTTCAAAAAGTCAGAAAATTGGCTGAAAGCGACTTAACATCAAGGACTCATCGGGAGAATCACTCTGGAACTGAAATCGGAATACTCACTGACATTTTCCCCTCTCCGAAAGTCTGAAAAATGATGGAAAAATGACTAAGTCCAAAAAAATTTTTTTTTTACTTTTTTCAATTTTACCCCTGTGGGATATTCATTCTACCCACACACATTTGGATCTCTCCTGGGGTACCCTCACACATATTATTCTCTCATTTAATGGATATTTTCACCAAAAAGTGAAGTTTTCAAAAAGTCAGAAAATTGGCTGAAAACGACTTAATATCAAGGACTCATCGGGCGAATCGCTCTGGAACTGAAATCGGAATGCTCACTGACATTTTCCCCTCTCTGAAAGTCTGAAAAATGATGGAAAAATGACTAAGTCCAAAAAAATTTTTTTTTTACTTTTTTCAATTTTACCCCTGTGGGATATACATTCTACCCACACACATTTGGATCTCTCCTGGGGTACCCTTGCACATATTATTCCCTCATTTAATGGATATTTTCACCAAAAAGTGAAGTTTTCAAAAAGTCAGAAAATTGGCTGAAAACGACTTAATATCAAGGACTCATCGGGCGAATCACTCTGGAACTGAAATCGGAATAGTCACTGACATTTTCCCCTCTCCGAAAGTCTGAAAAATGATGGAAAAATGACTAAGTCCAAAAAAAATTTTTTTAAAACTTTTTTCAATTTTACCCCCATGGGATATATATTCTACCCACACACATTTGGAACTCTCCTGGGGTACAATCACACATATTATTCCCTCATTTAATGGATATTTTCACCAAAAAGTGAAGTTTTCAAAAAGTCAGAAAATTGGCTGAAAACGACTTTATATTAAGGACTCATCGGGCGAATCGCTCTGGAACTGAAATCGGAATGCTCACTGACATTTTCCCCTCTCCGAAAGTCTGAAAAATGATGGAAAAATGACTAAGTCCAAAAAAATTTTTTTTAAAACTTTTTTCAATTTTACCCCCATGGGATATATATGCTACCCACACACATTTGGAACTCTCCTGGGGTACCCTCACACATATTATTCCCTCATTTAATGGATATTTTCACCAAAAAGTGAAGTTTTCAAAAAGTCAGAAATTGGCTGAAAACGACTTAATATCAAGGACTCATCGGGCGAATCACTCTGGAACTGAAATCGGAATACTCACTGACATTTTCCCCTCTCTGAAAGTCTGAAAAATGATGGAAAAATGACTAAGTCCAAAAAAATTTTTTTTAAACTTTTTTCAATTTTTCCCCCATGGGATATATATTCTACCCACACACATTTGGAACTCTCCTGGGGTGCCCTCACACATATTATTCCCTCATTTAATGGATATTTTCACCAAAGAGTGAAGTTTTCAAAAAGTCAGAAAATTGGCTGAAAACGACTTAATATCAAGGACTCATCGGGCGAATCGCTCTGGAACTGAAATCGGAATGCTCACTGACATTTTCCCCTCTCCAAAAGTCTGAAAAATGATGGAAAAATGACTAAGTCCAAAAAAAATTTTTTTCAATTTTACCCCCGTGGGATATATATTCTACCCACACACATTTGGAACTCTCCTGGGGTACCCTCGCATATATTATGCCCTAATTTAATGGATATTTTCACCAAAAAGTGAAGTTTTCAAAAGGTCAAAATTGGCTATAAACGACCTAATATCAAGGACTCATCGGGCGAATCGCTCTGCAACTGAAATCGGAATGCTCACTGACATTTTTCCCTCTCCGAAAGTCTGAAAAATGATGGAAAAATGAGTAAGTCCAAAAAAAATTTTTTTTCAACTTTTTTCAATTTTACCCCCGTGGGATATACATTCTACGCACACACATTATGAACTCTCCTGGGGTACCCTCACACATATTATTCCCTCATTTAATGTATATTTTCATCAAAAAGTGAAGTTTTCAAAAAGTCAGAAAATTGGCTGAAAGCGACTTAACATCAAGGACTCATCGGGAGAATCACTCTGGAACTGAAATCGGAATACTCACTGACATTTTCCCCTCTCCGAAAGTCTGAAAAATGATGGAAAAATGACTAAGTCCAAAAAAATTTTTTTTTTACTTTTTTCAATTTTACCCCTGTGGGATATTCATTCTACCCACACACATTTGGATCTCTCCTGGGGTACCCTCACACATATTATTCTCTCATTTAATGGATATTTTCACCAAAAAGTGAAGTTTTCAAAAAGTCAGAAAATTGGCTGAAAACGACTTAATATCAAGGACTCATCGGGCGAATCGCTCTGGAACTGAAATCGGAATGCTCACTGACATTTTCCCCTCTCTGAAAGTCTGAAAAATGATGGAAAAATGACTAAGTCCAAAAAAATTTTTTTTTTACTTTTTTCAATTTTACCCCTGTGGGATATACATTCTACCCACACACATTTGGATCTCTCCTGGGGTACCCTTGCACATATTATTCCCTCATTTAATGGATATTTTCACCAAAAAGTGAAGTTTTCAAAAAGTCAGAAAATTGGCTGAAAACGACTTAATATCAAGGACTCATCGGGCGAATCACTCTGGAACTGAAATCGGAATAGTCACTGACATTTTCCCCTCTCCGAAAGTCTGAAAAATGATGGAAAAATGACTAAGTCCAAAAAAATTTTTTTTTTTACTTTTTTCAATTTTACCCCTGTGGGATATACATTCTACCCACACACATTTGGATCTCTCCTGGGGTACCCTCTCACATTTTATTCCCTCATTTAATGGATATTTTCACCAAAAAGTGAAGTTTTCAAAAAGTCAGAAAATTGGCTGAAAACGACTTAATATCAAGGACTCATCGGGCGAATCACTCTGGAACTGAAATCGGAATGCTCACTGACATTTTCCCCTCTCCGAAAGTCTGAAAAATGATGGAAAAATGACTAAGTCCAAAAAAATTTTTTTTCAATTTTACCCCCGTGGGATATATGTTCTACCCACACACATTTGGAACTCTCCTGTGGTACTCACGCACATATTATTCCCTCATTTAATGGATATTTTCACCAAAAAGTGAAGTTTTCAAAAAGTCAGAAAATTGGCTGATAACGACTTAATATCAAGGACTCATCGGGCGAATCACTCTGGAACTGAAATCGGAATACTCTCTGACATTTTCCCCTCTCCGAAAGTCTGAAAAATGATGGAAAAATGACTAAGTCCAAAAAAATTTTATTTAACTTTTTTCAATTTTACCCCTGTGGGATATACATTCTACCCACACACATTTGGATCTCTCCTGGGGTACCCTCTCACATATTATTCCCTCATTTAATGGATATTTTCACCAAAAAGTGAAGTTTTCAAAAAGTCAGAAAATTGGCTGAAAACGACTTAATATCAAGGACTGATCGGGCGAATCGCTCTGGAACTGAAATCGGAATGCTCACTGACATTTTTTCCTCTCCGAAAGTCTGAAAAATGATGGAAAAATGACTAAGTCAAAAAAACATTTTTTTCAACTTTTTTCAATTTTACCCCCGTGGATTATATATTCTACCCACACACATTTGGAAATCTCCTGGCGTACCCTCGCACATATTATTCCCTCATTTAATGGATATTTTCACCAAAAAGTGAAGTTTTCAAAAAGTCAGAAAATTAGTTGAAAACGACTTAATATCAAGGACTCATCGGGGCAAATCGCTCTGGAACTGAAATCGGAATGCTCACTGACATTTTTCCCTCTCCGAAAGTCTGAAAAATGATGGAAAAATGACTAAGTCCAAAAAACATTTTTTTAAAACTTTTTTCAATTTTACCCCCGTGGGATATACATTCTACCCACACACATTATGAACTCTCCTGGGGTACCCTCACACATATTATTCCCTCATTTAATGTATATTTTCACCAAAAAGTGAAGTTTTCAAAAAGTCAGAAAATTGGCTGAAAGCGACTTAACATCAAGGACTCATCGGGAGAATCACTCTGGAACTGAAATCAGAATACTCACTGACATTTTCCCCTCTCCGAAAGTCTGAAAAATGATGGAAAAATGACTAAGTCCAAAAAACATTTTTTTCAACTTTTTTCAATTTTACCCCCGTGGGATATATATTCTACCCACACACATTTGGAACTCTCCTGGGGTACACTCACACATATTATTCCCTCATTTAATGGATATTTTCACCAAAAAGTGAAGTTTTCAAAAAGTCAGAAAATTGGCTGAAAACGACTTAATATCAAGGACTGATCGGGCGAATTGCTCTGGAACTGAAATCGGAATGCTCACTGACATTTTTCCCTCTCTGAAAGTCTGAAAAATGATGGAAAAATGACTAAGTCCAAAAAACATTTTTTTCAACTTTTTGCAATTTTACCCCCGTGGATTATATATTCTACCCACACACATTTGGAAATCTCCTGGCGTACCCTCGCACATATTATTCCCTCATTTAATGGATATTTTCACCAAAAAGTGAAGTTTTCAAAAAGTCAGAAAATTAGTTGAAAACGACTTAATATCAAGGACTCATCGGGGCAAATCGCTCTGGAACTGAAATCGGAATGCTCACTGACATTTTCCCCTCTCCGAAAGTCTGAAAAATGATGGAAAAATGACTAAGTCCAAAAAAATTTTTTTTTAACTTTTTCAATTTTGCCCCTGTGGGATATACATTCTACCCAGACACATTTGGATCTCTCCGGGGGTACCCTCACACATATTATTCCCTCATTTAATGGATATTTTCACCAAAAAGTGAAGTTTTCAAAAAGTCAGAAAATTGGCTGAAAACGACTTAATATCAAGAACTCATCGGGCGAATCACTCTGGAACTGAAATCGGAATACTCACTGACATTTTCCCCTCTCCGAAAGTCTGAAAAATGATGGAAAAATGACTAAGTCCAAAAAAATTTTTTTTTAACTTTTTCAATTTTGCCCCTGTGGGATATACATTCTACCCAGACACATTTGGATCTCTCCGGGGGTACCCTCACACATATTATTCCCTCATTTAATGGATATTTTCACCAAAAAGTGAAGTTTTCAAAAAGTCAGAAAATTGGCTGAAAACGACTTAATATCAAGAACTCATCGGGCGAATCACTCTGGAACTGAAATCGGAATACTCACTGACATTTTCCCCTCTCCGAAAGTCTGAAAAAAGATGGAAAAATGACTAAGTCCAAAAAACATTTTTTTCAATTTTACCCCCGTGGGATATATATTCTACCCACACACATTTGGAACTCTCCTGGAGTACCCTCACACATATTGTTCCCTCATTTAATGGATATTTTCACCAAAAAGTGAAGTTTCAAAAAGTCAGAAAATTGGCTGAAAACGACTTAATATCAAGGACTCATCGGGTGAATCGCTCTGGAACTGAAATCGGAATGCTCACTGACATTTTCCCCTCTTCGAAAGTCTGAAAAATGATGGAAAAATGACTAAGTCCAAAAAAATTTTTTTTTTTACTTTTTTCAATTTTACCCCTGTGGGATATACATTCTACCCAGACACATTTGGATCTCTCCTTGGGTACCCTCACACATATTATTTCCTCATTTAATTGATATTTTCACCAAAAAGTGAAGTTTTCAAAAAGTCAGAAAATTGGCTGAAAACGACTTAATATCAAGGACTCATCGGGTGAAACACTCTGGAACTGAAATCAGAATACTCACTGACATTTTACCCTCTCCGAAAGTCTGAAAAATGATGGAAAAATGACTAAGTCCAAAAAACATTTTTTTCAACTTTTTCAATTTTATCCCCGTGGGATATATATTCTACCCACACACATTTGGAACTCTCCTGGGGTACCCTCGCACATATTATTCCCTCATTTAATGGATATTTTCACCAGAAAGTGAGGTTTTCAAAAAGTCAGAAAATTGGCTGAAAACGACTTAATATCAAGGACTCATCGGGCGAAACACTCTGGAACTGAAATCGGAATACTCACTGATATTTTCCCCTCTCCGAAAGTGTGAAAAATGATGGAAAAATGACTAAGTCCAAAAAACATTTTTTTCAATTTTACCCCCGTGGGATATATATTCTACCCACACACATTTGGAACTCTCCTGGGGTACCCTCGCATATATTATGCCCTAATTTAATGGATATTTTCACCAAAAAGTGAAGTTTTCAAAAAGTCAAAATATGCTATAAACGACCTAATATCAAGGACTCATCGGGCGAATCGCTCTGGAACTGAAATCGGAATGCTCACTGACATTTTTCCCTCTCCGAAAGTCTGAAAAATGATGGAAAAATGACTAAGTCCAAAAAAAATTTTTTTAAAACTTTTTTCAATTTTACCCCTGTGGGATATATATTCTACCCACACACATTTGGAACTCTCCTGGGGTACCTTCACACATATTATTCCCTCATTTAATGTATATTTTCACCAAAAAGTGAAGTTTTCAAAAAGTCAGAAAATTGGCTGAAAGCGACTTAACATCAAGGACTCATCGGGAGAATCACTCTGGAACTGAAATCGGAATACTCACTGACATTTTCCCCTCTCCGAAAGTCTGAAAAATGATGGAAAAATGACTAAGTCCAAAAAACATTTTTTTCAACTTTTTGCAATTTTACCCCCGTGGATTGTATATTCTACCCACACACATTTGGAAATCTCCTGGCGTACCCTCGCACATATTATTCCCTCATTTAATGGATATTTTCACCAAAAAGTGAAGTTTTCAAAAAGTCAGAAAATTGGCTGAAAACGACTTAATATCAAGGACTCATCGGGCGAATCACTCTGGAACTGAAATCGGAATACTCACTGACATTTTCCCCTCTCCGAAAGTCTGAAAAATGATGGAAAAATGACTAAGTCCAAAAAACATTTTTTTCAACTTTTTTCAATTTTACCCCCGTGGGATATATATTCTACCCACACACATTTGGAACTCTCCTGGGGTACCCTCGCACATATTATTCCCTCATTTAATGGATATTTTCACCAAAAAGTGAAGTTTTCAAAAAGTCAGAAAATTGGCTGAAAGCGACTTAACATCAAGGACTCATCGGGAGAATCACTCTGGAACTGAAATCAGAATACTCACTGACATTTTCCCCTCTCCGAAAGTCTGAAAAATGATGGAAAAATGACTAAGTCCAAAAAACATTTTTTTCAACTTTTTTCAATTTTACCCCCGTGGGATATATATTCTACCCACACACATTTGGAACTCTCCTGGGGTACACTCACACTTATTATTCCCTCATTTAATGGATATTTTCACCAAAAAGTGAAGTTTTCAAAAAGTCAGAAAATTGGCTGAAAACGACTTAATATCAAGGACTGATCGGGCGAATTGCTCTGGAACTGAAATCGGAATGCTCACTGACATTTTTCCCTCTCTGAAAGTCTGAAAAATGATGGAAAAATGACTAAGTCCAAAAAACATTTTTTTCAACTTTTTGCAATTTTACCCCCGTGGATTATATATTCTACCCACACACATTTGGAAATCTCCTGGCGTACCCTCGCACATATTATTCCCTCATTTAATGGATATTTTCACCAAAAAGTGAAGTTTTCAAAAAGTCAGAAAATTAGTTGAAAACGACTTAATATCAAGGACTCATCGGGGCAAATCGCTCTGGAACTGAAATCGGAATGCTCACTGACATTTTCCCCTCTCCGAAAGTCTGAAAAATGATGGAAAAATGACTAAGTCCAAAAAAATTTTTTTTTAACTTTTTCAATTTTGCCCCTGTGGGATATACATTCTACCCAGACACATTTGGATCTCTCCGGGGGTACCCTCACACATATTATTCCCTCATTTAATGGATATTTTCACCAAAAAGTGAAGTTTTCAAAAAGTCAGAAAATTGGCTGAAAACGACTTAATATCAAGAACTCATCGGGCGAATCACTCTGGAACTGAAATCGGAATACTCACTGACATTTTCCCCTCTCCGAAAGTCTGAAAAATGATGGAAAAATGACTAAGTCCAAAAAAATTTTTTTTTAACTTTTTCAATTTTGCCCCTGTGGGATATACATTCTACCCAGACACATTTGGATCTCTCCGGGGGTACCCTCACACATATTATTCCCTCATTTAATGGATATTTTCACCAAAAAGTGAAGTTTTCAAAAAGTCAGAAAATTGGCTGAAAACGACTTAATATCAAGAACTCATCGGGCGAATCACTCTGGAACTGAAATCGGAATACTCACTGACATTTTCCCCTCTCCGAAAGTCTGAAAAAAGATGGAAAAATGACTAAGTCCAAAAAACATTTTTTTCAATTTTACCCCCGTGGGATATATATTCTACCCACACACATTTGGAACTCTCCTGGAGTACCCTCACACATATTGTTCCCTCATTTAATGGATATTTTCACCAAAAAGTGAAGTTTCAAAAAGTCAGAAAATTGGCTGAAAACGACTTAATATCAAGGACTCATCGGGTGAATCGCTCTGGAACTGAAATCGGAATGCTCACTGACATTTTCCCCTCTTCGAAAGTCTGAAAAATGATGGAAAAATGACTAAGTCCAAAAAAATTTTTTTTTTTACTTTTTTCAATTTTACCCCTGTGGGATATACATTCTACCCAGACACATTTGGATCTCTCCTTGGGTACCCTCACACATATTATTTCCTCATTTAATTGATATTTTCACCAAAAAGTGAAGTTTTCAAAAAGTCAGAAAATTGGCTGAAAACGACTTAATATCAAGGACTCATCGGGTGAAACACTCTGGAACTGAAATCAGAATACTCACTGACATTTTACCCTCTCCGAAAGTCTGAAAAATGATGGAAAAATGACTAAGTCCAAAAAACATTTTTTTCAACTTTTTCAATTTTATCCCCGTGGGATATATATTCTACCCACACACATTTGGAACTCTCCTGGGGTACCCTCGCACATATTATTCCCTCATTTAATGGATATTTTCACCAGAAAGTGAGGTTTTCAAAAAGTCAGAAAATTGGCTGAAAACGACTTAATATCAAGGACTCATCGGGCGAAACACTCTGGAACTGAAATCGGAATACTCACTGATATTTTCCCCTCTCCGAAAGTGTGAAAAATGATGGAAAAATGACTAAGTCCAAAAAACATTTTTTTCAATTTTACCCCCGTGGGATATATATTCTACCCACACACATTTGGAACTCTCCTGGGGTACCCTCGCATATATTATGCCCTAATTTAATGGATATTTTCACCAAAAAGTGAAGTTTTCAAAAAGTCAAAATATGCTATAAACGACCTAATATCAAGGACTCATCGGGCGAATCGCTCTGGAACTGAAATCGGAATGCTCACTGACATTTTTCCCTCTCCGAAAGTCTGAAAAATGATGGAAAAATGACTAAGTCCAAAAAAAATATTTTTAAAACTTTTTTCAATTTTACCCCTGTGGGATATATATTCTACCCACACACATTTGGAACTCTCCTGGGGTACCTTCACACATATTATTCCCTCATTTAATGTATATTTTCACCAAAAAGTGAAGTTTTCAAAAAGTCAGAAAATTGGCTGAAAGCGACTTAACATCAAGGACTCATCGGGAGAATCACTCTGGAACTGAAATCGGAATACTCACTGACATTTTCCCCTCTCCGAAAGTCTGAAAAATGATGGAAAAATGACTAAGTCCAAAAAACATTTTTTTCAACTTTTTTCAATTTTACCCCCGTGGGATATATATTCTACCCACACACATTTGGAACTCTCCTGGGGTACCCTCGCACATATTATTCCCTCATTTAATGGATATTTTCACCAAAAAGTGAAGTTTTCAAAAAGTCAGAAAATTGGCTGAAAACGACTTAATATCAAGGACTCATCGGGGCAAATCGCTCCGGAACTGAAATCGGAATGCTCACTGACATTTTCCCCTCTCCGAAAGTCTGAAAAATGATGGAAAAATGACTAAGTCCAAAAAAAATTTTTTTCAACTTTTTTCAATTTTACCCCTGTGGGATATACATTCTACCCACACACATTTGGATCTCTCCTGGGGTACCCTCACACATATTATTTCCTCATTTAATGGATATTTTCACCAAAAAGTGAAGGTTTCAAAAAGTCAGAAAATTGGCTGAAAACGACTTAATATCAAGGACTCATCGGGCGAATCACTCTGGAACTGAAATCGGAATACTCACTGACATTTTCCCCTCTCCGAAAGTCTGAAAAATGATGGAAAAATGACTAAGTCCAAAAAACATTTTTTTCAACTTTTTTCAATTTTACCCCCGTGGGATATATTTTCTACCCACACACATTTGGAACTCTCCTGGGGTACCCTCGCACATATTATTCCCTCATTTAATGGATATTTTCACCAAAAAGTGAAGTTTTCAAAAAGTCAGAAAATTGGCTGAAAACGACTTAATATCAAGGACTCATCGGGGCAAATCGCTCTGGAACTGAAATCGGAATGCTCACTGACATTTTCCCCTCTCCAAAAGTCTGAAAAATGATGGAAAAATGACTAAGTCCAAAAAAATTTTTTTTTAACTTTTTTCAATTTTGCCCCTGTGGGATATACATTCTACCCACACACATTTGGATCTCTCCTGGGGTACCCTCACACATATTATTCCCTCATTTAATGGATATTTTCACCAAAAAGTGAAGTTTTCAAAAAGTCAGAAAATTGGCTGAAAACGACTTAATATCAAGGACTCATCGGGCGAATCACTCTGGAACTGAAATCAGAATGCTCACTGACATTTTCCCCTCTCCAAAAGTCTGAAAAATGAAGGAAAAATGACTAAGTCCCCAAAAATTTTTTTTAAAACTTTTTTCAATTTTACCCCCATGGGATATATATTCTACCCACACACATTTGGAACTCTCCTGGGGTACCCTCACACATATTATTCCCTCATTTAATGGATATTTTCACCAAAAAGTGAAGTTTTCAAAAAGTCAGAAAATTGGCTGAAAACGACTTAATATCAAGGACTCATCGCGCGAATCACTCTGGAACTGAAATCGGAATGCTCACTGACATTTTCCCCTCTCCAAAAGTCTGAAAAATGATGGAAAAATTACTAAGTCCAAAAAAATTTTTTTTTTACTTTTTTCAATTTTACCCCTGTGGGATATACATTCTACCGACACACATTTGGATCTCTCCTGGGGTACCCTCACACATATTATTCCCTTATTTAATGGATATTTTCACCAAAAAGTGAAGTTTTCAAAAAGTCAGAAAATTGGCTGAAAACGACTTAATATCAAGGACTCATCGGGCGAATCACTCTGGAACTGAAATCGGAATACTCACTGACATTTTCCCCTCTCCGAAAGTCTGAAAAATGATGGAAAAATGACTAAGTCCAAAAAACATTTTTTTCAACTTTTTTCAATTTTACCCCCGTGGGATATATATTCTACCCACACACATTTGGAACTCTCCTGGGGTACCCTCGCACATATTATTCCCTCATTTAATGGATATTTTCACCAAAAAGTGAAGTTTTCAAAAAGTCAGAAAATTGGCTGAAAACGACTTAATATCAAGGACTCATCGGGGCAAATCGCTCCGGAACTGAAATCGGAATGCTCACTGACATTTTCCCCTCTCCGAAAGTCTGAAAAATGATGGAAAAATGACTAAGTCCAAAAAAATTTTTTTTTAACTTTTTTCAATTTTGCCCCTGTGGGATATACATTCTACCCACACACATTTGGATCTCTCCTGGGGTACCCTCACACATATTATTCCCTCATTTAATGGATATTTTCACCAAAAAGTGAAGTTTTCAAAAAGTCAGAAAATTGGCTGAAAACGACTTAATATCAAGGACTCATCGGGCGAATCACTCTGGAACTGAAATCGGAATACTCACTGACATTTTCACCTCTCCGAAAGTCTGAAAAATGCTGGAAAAATGACTAAGTCCAAAAAAAATTTTTTTCAACTTTTTTCAATTTTACCCCTGTGGGATATACATTCTACCCACACACATTTGGATCTCTCCTGGGGTACCCTCACACATATTATTTCCTCATTTAATGGATATTTTCACCAAAAAGTGAAGGTTTCAAAAAGTCAGAAAATTGGCTGAAAACGACTTAATATCAAGGACTCATCGGGCGAATCACTCTGGAACTGAAATCGGAATACTCACTGACATTTTCCCCTCTCCGAAAGTCTGAAAAATGATGGAAAAATGACTAAGTCCAAAAAACATTTTTTTCAACTTTTTTCAATTTTACCCCCGTGGGATATATTTTCTACCCACACACATTTGGAACTCTCCTGGGGTACCCTCGCACATATTATTCCCTCATTTAATGGATATTTTCACCAAAAAGTGAAGTTTTCAAAAAGTCAGAAAATTGGCTGAAAACGACTTAATATCAAGGACTCATCGGGGCAAATCGCTCTGGAACTGAAATCGGAATGCTCACTGACATTTTCCCCTCTCCAAAAGTCTGAAAAATGATGGAAAAATGACTAAGTCCAAAAAAATTTTTTTTTAACTTTTTTCAATTTTGCCCCTGTGGGATATACATTCTACCCACACACATTTGGATCTCTCCTGGGGTACCCTCACACATATTATTCCCTCATTTAATGGATATTTTCACCAAAAAGTGAAGTTTTCAAAAAGTCAGAAAATTGGCTGAAAACGACTTAATATCAAGGACTCATCGGGCGAATCACTCTGGAACTGAAATCAGAATGCTCACTGACATTTTCCCCTCTCCAAAAGTCTGAAAAATGAAGGAAAAATGACTAAGTCCCCAAAAATTTTTTTTAAAACTTTTTTCAATTTTACCCCAATGGGATATATATTCTACCCACACACATTTGGAACTCTCCTGGGGTACCCTCACACATATTATTCCCTCATTTAATGGATATTTTCACCAAAAAGTGAAGTTTTCAAAAAGTCAGAAAATTGGCTGAAAACGACTTAATATCAAGGACTCATCGCGCGAATCACTCTGGAACTGAAATCGGAATGCTCACTGACATTTTCCCCTCTCCAAAAGTCTGAAAAATGATGGAAAAATTACTAAGTCCAAAAAAATTTTTTTTTTACTTTTTTCAATTTTACCCCTGTGGGATATACATTCTACCGACACACATTTGGATCTCTCCTGGGGTACCCTCACACATATTATTCCCTTATTTAATGGATATTTTCACCAAAAAGTGAAGTTTTCAAAAAGTCAGAAAATTGGCTGAAAACGACTTAATATCAAGGACTCATCGGGCGAATCACTCTGGAACTGAAATCGGAATACTCACTGACATTTTCCCCTCTCCGAAAGTCTGAAAAATGATGGAAAAATGACTAAGTACAAAAAACATTTTTTTCAACTTTTTTCAATTTTACCCCCGTGGGATATATATTCTACCCACACACATTTGGAACTCTCCTGGGGTACCCTCGCACATATTATTCCCTCATTTAATGGATATTTTCACCAAAAAGTGAAGTTTTCAAAAAGTCAGAAAATTGGCTGAAAACGACTTAATATCAAGGACTCATCGGGGCAAATCGCTCCGGAACTGAAATCGGAATGCTCACTGACATTTTCCCCTCTCCGAAAGTCTGAAAAATGATGGAAAAATGACTAAGTCCAAAAAAATTTTTTTTTAACTTTTTTCAATTTTGCCCCTGTGGGATATACATTCTACCCACACACATTTGGATCTCTCCTGGGGTACCCTCACACATATTATTCCCTCATTTAATGTGTATTTTCACCAAAAAGTGAAGGTTTCAAAAAGTCAGAAAATTGGCTGAAAACGACTTAATATCAAGGACTCATCGGGCGAATCACTCTGGAACTGAAATCGGAATACTCACTGACATTTTCACCTCTCCGAAAGTCTGAAAAATGCTGGAAAAATGACTAAGTCCAAAAAAAATTTTTTTTAACTTTTTTCAATTTTACCCCTGTGGGATATACATTCTACCCACACACATTTGGATCTCTCCTGGGGTACCCTCACACATATTATTTCCTCATTTAATGGATATTTTCACCAAAAAGTGAAGTTTTCAAAAAGTCAGAAAATTGGCTGAAAACGACTTAATATCAAGGACTCATCGGGCGAATCACTCTGGAACTGAAATCGGAATACTCACTGACATTTTCCCCTCTCCGAAAGTCTGAAAAATGATGGAAAAATGACTAAGTCCAAAAAACATTTTTTTCAACTTTTTTTAATTTTACCCCCGTGGGATATATATTCTACCCACACACATTTGGAACTCTCCTGGGGTACCCTCGCACATATTATTCCCTCATTTAATGGATATTTTCACCAAAAAGTGAAGTTTTCAAAAAGTCAGAAAATTGGCTGAAAACGACTTAATATCAAGGACACATCGCGCGAATCACTCTGGAACTGAAATCGGAATGCTCACTGACATTTTCCCCTCTCCAAAAGTCTGAAAAATGATGAAAAAATGACTAAGTCCAAAAAAAATTTTTTAAAACTTTTTTCAATTTTACCCCCATGGGATATATATTCAACCCACACACATTTGGAACTCTCCTGGGGTACCCTCGCATATATTATGCCCTCATTTAATGGATATTTTCACCAAAAAGTGAAGTTTTCAAAATGTCAAAATTGGCTATAAACGACCTAATATCAAGCACTCATCGGGCGAATCGCTCTGGAACTGAAATCGGAATGCTCACTGACATTTTTCCCTCTCCGAAAGTCTGAAAAATGATGGAAAAATGACTAAGTCCAAAAAAATTTTTTTTTTACTTTTTTCAATTTTACCCCTGTGGGATATACATTCTACCCACACACATTTGGATCTCTCCTGGGGTACCCTCACACATATTATTCCCTCATTTAATGGATATTTTCACCAAAAAGTGAAGTTTTCAAAAAGTCAGAAAATTGGCTGAAAACGACTTAATATCAAGGACTCATCGGGCGAATCACTCTGGAACTGAAATCGGAATACTCACTGACATTTAACCCTCTCCGAAAGTCTGAAAAATGATGGAAAAATGACTAAGTCCAAAAAACATTTTTTTCAACTTTTTTCAATTTTACCCCCGTGGGATATATATTCTACCCACACACATTTGGAACTCTCCTGGGGTACCCTCGCACATATTATTCCCTCATTTAATGGATATTTTCACCAAAAAGTGAAGTTTTCAAAAAGTCAGAAAATTGGCTGAAAACGACTTAATATCAAGGACTCATCGGGGCAAATCGCTCCGGAACTGAAATCGGAATGCTCACTGACATTTTCCCCTCTCCGAAAGTCTGAAAAATGATGGAAAAATGACTAAGTCCAAAAAAATTTTTTTTTAACTTTTTTCAATTTTGCCCCTGTGGGATATACATTCTACCCACACACATTTGGATCTCTCCTGGGGTACCCTCACACATATTATTCCCTCATTTAATGTGTATTTTCACCAAAAAGTGAAGTTTTCAAAAAGTCAGAAAATTGGCTGAAAACGACTTAATATCAAGGACTCATCGGGCGAATCACTCTGGAACTGAAATCGGAATACTCACTGACATTTTCACCTCTCCGAAAGTCTGAAAAATGCTGGAAAAATGACTAAGTCCAAAAAAAATTTTTTTAAAACTTTTTTCAATTTTACCCCCATGGGATATATATTCAACCCACACACATTTGGAACTCTCCTGGGGTACCCTCGCATATATTATGCCCTCATTTAATGGATATTTTCACCAAAAAGTGAAGTTTTCAAAATGTCAAAATTGGCTATAAACGACCTAATATCAAGCACTCATCGGGCGAATCGCTCTGGAACTGAAATCGGAATGCTCACTGACATTTTTCCCTCTCCGAAAGTCTGAAAAATGATGGAAAAATGACTAAGTCCAAAAAAATTTTTTTTTAAACTTTTTTCAATTTTACCCTTGTGGGATATACATTCTACCCACACACATTTGGATCTCTCCTGGGGTACCCTCACACATATTATTTCCTCATTTAATGGATATTTTCACCAAAAAGTGAAGGTTTCAAAAAGTCAGAAAATTGGCTGAAAACGACATAATATCAAGGACTCATCGGGCGAATCACTCTGGAACTGAAATCGGAATACTCACTGACATTTTCCCCTCTCCGAAAGTCTGAAAAATGATGGAAAAATGACTAAGTCCAAAAAACATTTTTTTCAACTTTTTTCAATTTTACCCCCGTGGGATATATATTCTACCCACACACATTTGGAACTCTCCTGGGGTACCCTCACATATATTATGCCCTCATTTAATGGATATTTTCACCAAAAAGTGAAGTTTTCAAAAAGTCAGAAAATTAGTTGAAAACGACTTAATATCAAGGACTCATCGGGGCAAATCGCTCTGGAACTGAAATCGGAATGCTCACTGACATTTTCCCCTCTCCGAAAGTCTGAAAAATGATGGAAAAATGACTAAGTCCAAAAAAATTTTTTTTTTACTTTTTTCAATTTTGCCCCTGTGGGATATACATTCTACCCACACACATTTGGATCTCTCCTGGGGTACCCTCACACATATTATTCCCTCATTTAATGGATATTTTCACCAAAAAGTGAAGTTTTCAAAAAGTCAGAAAATTGGCTGAAAACGACTTAATATCAAGGACTGATCGGGCGAATCGCTCTGGAACTGAAATCGGAATGCTCACTGACATTTTTCCCTCTCCGAAAGTCTGAAAAATGATGGAAAAATGACTAAGTCCAAAAAACATTTTTTTCAACTTTTTTCAATTTTACCCCCGTGGGATATATTTTCTACCCACACACATTTGGAACTCTCCTGGGGTACCCTCGCACATATTATTCCCTCATTTAATGGATATTTTCACCAAAAAGTGAAGTTTTCAAAAAGTCAGAAAATTGGCTGAAAACGACTTAATATCAAGGACTCATCGGGCGAATCACTCTGGAACTGAAATCGGAATGCTCACTGACATTTTTCCGTCTCCGAAAGTCTGAAAAATGATGGAAAAATGACTAAGTCCAAAAAACATTTTTTTCAACTTTTTTCAATTTTACCCCCATGGGATATATATTCTACCCACACACATTTGGAACTCTCCTGGGATACCCTCACACATATTATGGCCGATTTAATGGATATTTTCACCAAAAAGTGAAGTTTTCAAAAAGTCAAAATTGGCTATAAACGACCTAATATCAAGGACTCATCGGGCGAATCGCTCTGGAACTGAAATCGGAATGCTCACTGACATTTTTCCCTCTCCGAAAGTCTGAAAAATGATGGAAAAATGACTAAGTCCAAAAAAATTTTTTTTAAAACTTTTTTCAATTTTACCCCTGTGGGATATACATTCTACCCACACACATTTGGATCTCTCCTGGGGTACCCTCACACATATTATTCCCTCATTTAATGGATATTTTCACCAAAAAGTGAAGTTTTCAAAAAGTCAGAAAATTGGCTGAAAACGACTTAATATCAAGGACTCATCGCGCGAATCACTCTGGTACTGAAATCGGAATACTCACTGACATTTTCCCCTCTCCGAAAGTCTGAAAAATGATGGAAAAATGACTAAGTCCAAAAAACATTTTTTTCAAGTTTTTTCAATTTTACCCCCGTGGGATATATATTCTAACCACACACATTTGGAACTCTCCTGGGGTACCCTCGCATATATTATGCCCTCATTTAATGGATATTTTCACCAAAAAGTGAAGTTTTCAAAAAGTCAAAATTGCCTATAAACGACTTAATATCAAGGACTCATCGGGCGAATTGCTCTGGAACTGAAATCGCAATGCTCACTGACATTTTTCACTCTCCAAAAGTGTGAAAAATGATGGAAAAATGATTAAGTCCAAAAAAAAATTTTTTAAACTTTTTTCAATTTTACCCTCATGGGATATATATTCTACCCACACACATTTGGAACTCTCCTGGGGTACCCTCACACATATTATTCCCTCATTTAATGGATATTTTCACCAAAAAGTGAAGTTTTCAAAAAGTCCGAAAATTGGCTGAAAACGACTTAATATCAAGGACTCATCGGGCGAATCGCTCTGGAACTGAAATCGGAATGCTCACTGACATTTTCCCCTCTCCGAAAGTCTGAAAAATGATGGAAAAATGACTAAGTCCAAAAAATTTTTTATTTAACTTTATTCAATTTTATTACATTCTACCCACACACATTTGGATCTCTCCTGGGGTACCCTCACACATATTATTCCCTCATTTAATGGATATTTTCACCAAAAAGTGAAGTTTTCAAAAAGTCAGAAAATTGGCTGAAAACGACTTAATATCAAGGACTCATCGGGCGAATCGCTCTGGAACTGAAATCGGAATGCTCACTGACATTTTTCCCTCTCCGAAAGTCTGAAAAATGATGGAAAAATGACTAAGTCCATAAAAAAATTTTTTGAAACTTTTTTCAATTTTACCCCCGTGGGATATATGTTCTACCCACACACATTTGGATCTCTACTGGGGTACCCTCACACATATTATTCCCTCATTTAATGGATATTTTCACCAAAAAGTGAAGTTTTCAAAAAGTCAAAATTGGCTATAAACGACTTAATATCAAGGACTCATCGGGCGAATCGCTCTGGAACTGAAATCGGAATGCTCCCTGACATTTTCCCCTCTCCGAAAGTCTGAAAAATGATGGAAAAATGACTAAGTCCAAAAACATTTTTTTCAACTTTTTTCAATTTTACCCCCGTGGGATATATATTCTACCCACACACATTTGGAACTCTCCTGGGGTACCATCGCACATATTATTCCCTCATTTAATGGATATTTTCACCAAAAAGTGAAGTTTTCAAAAAGTCAGAAAATTGGCTGAAAACGACTTAATATCAAGAACTCATCGGACGAATCGCTCTGGAACTGAAATCGGAATGCTCACTGACATTTTCCCCTCTCCGAAAGTCTGAAAAATGATGGAAAAATGACTAAGTCCAAAAAAATTTTTTTCAACTTTTTTCAATTTTACCCCCATGGGATATATATTCTACCCACACACATTTGGAACTCTCCTGGGGTACCCTCACACATATTATTCCCTCATTTAATGGATATTTTCACCAGAAAGTGAAGTTTTCAAAAAGTCAGAAAATTGGCTGAAAACGACTTAATATCAAGAACTCATCGGGCGAATCGCTCTGGAACTGAAATCGGAATGCTCACTGACATTTTCCCCTCTCCGAAAGTCTGAAAAATGATGGAAAAATGACTAAGTCCAAAAAAATTTTTTTTTAACTTTTTTCAATTTTACCCCTGTGGGATATACATTCTACCCACACACATTTGGATCTCTCCTGGGGTACCCTCACACATATTATTCCCTCATTTAATGGATATTTTCACCAAAAAGTGAAGTTTTCAAAAAGTCAGAAAATTGGCTGAAAACGACTTAATATCAAGGACTCATCGGGCGAATCGCTCTGGAACTGAAATCGGAATGCTCACTGACATTTTTCCCTCTCCGAAAGTCTGAAAAATGATGGAAAAATGAATAAGTCCAAAAAAATTTTTTTTTTACTTTTTTCAATTTTACCCCTGTGGGATATACATTCTACCCACACACATTTGGATCTCTCCTGGGGTACCCTCACACATATTATTCCCTCATTTAATGGATATTTTCACCAAAAAGTGAAGTTTTCAAAAAGTCAGAAAATTGGCTGAAAACGACTTAATATCAAGGACTCATCGGGCGAATCACTCTGGAACTGAAATCAGAATGCTCAGTGACATTTTTCCCTCTCCAAAAGTCTGAAAAATGATGGAAAAATGACTAAGTCCAAAAAAATTTTTTTTAAACTTTTTTCAATTTTACCCCCATGGGATATATATTCTACCCACACACATTTGGAACTCTCCTGAGGTACCCTCACACATATTATTCCCTCATTTAATGGATAAAAGTCAGAAAATTGGCTGAAAACTAGTGTTGAGCCACCCCCGTAGTGTTCGGGTTCGGTTCGGTTCGTCGAACACCGGGATGTTCGAGGAACTGTTCGTCGAACTGTTCGTCGAACACCTTAGAACACTGTCGAACACCGTTAAAACCAATGGCAGGCAAACAAAAACACATAGAAACACATAGAAAACACCTGCAAAGGTGTCCAAAAGCTGACAAACTGCTCAGAAGACACTCTCTTTAAAAAAGCCGGCCGGCAAATTCAGCAGCGGCATACCCGACAATTTAGACAAGAAGGAATAGAGCATCACACATAGATTAGATAGATAGAAACATGTCAGTCACACATATAAGAAGCACAGTGACAGTGTTGGTTACTGCACTTGTCATTTAGTGTAAAGGATTTATTAAAAAAAATATTAGTGTTTTCATGCACCGTCTCTTTAAAAAAGCCGGCCGGCAATTCAGCATCTGTACCCGACAATTTAGAACAGAAAGAATAGAGCTTCACACATAGATTAGATAGATAGAAACATGTCAGTCACATATATATGAAGTACAGTGATAGTGTTGCTTACTGTACTTGTCATTTAGTGTAAAGGATTTATTTAAAAAAATAATAGTGTTTTCATGCACTGTCTCTTTAAAAAAGCCGGCCGGCAATTCAGCAGCGGTACCCGACAATTTAGAACAGAAAGATAGAGCATCACACATAGATTAGATAGATAGAAACATGTCAGTCACATATATATGAAGTACAGTGATAGTGTTGCTTACTGTACTTGTCATTTAGTGTAAAGGATTTATTTAAAAAAATAATAGTGTTTTCATGCACTGTCTCTTTAAAAAAGCCGGCCGGCAATTCAGCAGCGGTACCCGACAATTTAGAACAGAAAGATAGAGCATCACACATAGATTAGATAGATAGAAACATGTCAGTCACATATATATGAAGTACAATGATAGTGTTGGTTACTGTACTTGTCATTTAGTATTAAAATAAAGGATTTATTATTAAAAAAATTGGCGTGTGGTTCCCCTTAATTTTAGGCTCTAGCGGAGGTTAAGCAGACGGCTGGGGCAGATGTTTGAAGCCTGGGAAGGGGGTAATACCCACGGAGCTTCCCAGGCTACTAATATCAGCCCCCAGCTGAATACATAGCCTTTACTAGCTATTAAAATGGGGGACCCCCCAAAAAAAATGACGTGGGGTCCCCCCTAATTTAATAGCTAGCAAAGGCTAGGCAGACAGCTGGGGGCTGATATTAATAGCCCAGGAAGGGAGCCATGAATATTGGCCCCCTCCCAGGCTAGAAACACCAGCCGTCAGCTGCCCCAGAAATGGCGCATTCATAGGATGCGCCAATTCTGGCACTTAGCCTCGCTCTTCCACGCTGCCCTGGTGCAGTGGCAGGGGGTAATAGGGTTGGGGTTGATGTCAGCTTATAATGCCAGCTGACATCAAGCCCAGGTTAGTAATGGAGAGGCGTCTATAAGACACCCCCATTACTAACCCCATAGTCAAAGTTAAAAAAAACACAAACACCCAGAATAAAGTCCTTTAATTGAAATAAAGACACAATCCTTTATTGTTCTAAATTAAACCATACTTACCATCACGCCCATTCCAGCTGAAGCCAACGATCTCCTGCAATAAAAGAAAAATAATAAAGCAACCTCATCCTTACCTTTCCATGGTTCCCACGACAGCTTCAGCTCTGCTACATCGAGATGACAGGCTGGACCGCAGCAGAACGCTGCCATCCAGTCTGTCATCCCGCAGACACTGAGAAGCGCAGGCTTGCTTGCGCTGCTCAGCGTCTCTCTGTGACGACATCCAGAGGAGCCGAGTTCATGACCAATGAACTCGGCTCACCTCATGCACGTCACTGACAGCGTGGGAAAATTCTCCTGCACTCAGCACTTCAGCGTGAGAATTTTCCCACGCTGTCAGTGACGTGCATGAGGTGAGCCGAGTTCATTGGACATGACCTCGGCTCATCTGGATGCCGTCACAGCGGGACAGTGAGGAGCGCAAGCATGCCTGCGCTTCTCAGTGTCTGCGGGATGACAGACTGGATGGCAGCGTTCTGCTGCGGTCCAGCCAGTCATCTCGATGTAGCAGAGCTGAAGCTGTCGTGGGAACCATGGAAAGGTAAGGATGAGGTAGGTTTATTATTTTTCTTTTATTGCAGGAGATCGTTGGCTTCAGCTGGAATGGGTGTGATGGTAAGTATGGTTTAATTTAGAACAATAAAGAATTGTGTCTTTATTTCAATTAAAGGACTTTATTCTGGGTGTTGTGTTTTTTTTAAATACTTTACTAGAAATTCATGGCGGTCATGTCTAATACTGGCGTGACCCCATGAATTTTGGGCTTGGGGCCAGCTGATAATACCAAGCTGGCCCTAAGCCCTTTATTACCCAGTGAGCCACCGCACCAGGGCCCTGGATGAGTTGGGTACAGCGCCAGAAGATGGCGCTTCTATGAACGCGCCATTTTCCGGGGTGGCTGCGGACTGCAATTTGTAGCGGGGGGGGCCCAGAAAGCTTGGGCCTCCCTGCGCTGCAGATTCCAGCCCCCAGCTGCCTAGTTGTACCTGGCTGGACACAAAAATAGGGCGAAGCCCCACGTACTTTTTTTTTAATTATTTCATGAAATTCATGAAATAATTAAGAAAAAAAGGCCTTCCCTATATTGTTGTGTCCGGCCAGGTACAAATAGGCAGCTGGTGGTTGGGGGCAGCCCGTTCCTGCCTGCTGTACCTGGCTGGACACAAATATAGTGCGAAGCCCCACTTCAAATTTTAAATTATTTCAGGAAATTCATGAAATAATTTAAAAAAAATTGAAGTGGGGCTTCGCACTATATTTGTGTCCAGCCAGGTACAGCAGGCAGGAACGGGCTGCCCCCAACCACCAGCTGCCTATTTGTACCTGGCCGGACACAACAATATAGGGAAGCCCTTTTTTTCTTAATTATTTCATGAAATAATTTAAAGAAAATTGACGTGGGGCTTCGCCCTGTTTTTGTGTCCAGCCAGGTACAACTAGGCAGCTGGGGGCTGGAATCCGCAGCGCAGGGAGGCCCAAGCTTTCTGGGCCACCCCCGCTGCAAATTGCAGTCCGCAGCCACCCCGGAAAATGGCGCGTTCATAGAAGCGCCATCTTCTGGCGCTGTACCCAACTCATCCAGGGCCCTGATGCGGTGGCTCACTGGGTAATAAAGGGGTTAGGGCCAGCTTGGCATTATCAGCTGGCCCTAAGCCCGAAATTCATGGGGTCATGCCAATATTAGACATGACCACCATGAATTTCTAGTAAAGTATTTAAAAAAAACACAACACCCAGAAAAAAGTCCTTTAATTGAAATAAACACACAATTCTTTATTGTTCTAAATTAAACCATACTTACCATCACGCCCATTCCAGCTGAAGCCAACGATCTCCTGAAATAAAAGAAAAATAATAAAGCAACATCATCCTTACCTTTCCATGGTTCCCATGACAGCTTCAGCTCTGCTACATCGAGATGACAGGCTGGACCGCAGCAGAACGCTGCCATCCAGCCTGTCATCCCGCAGACACTGAGAAGCGCAGGCTTGCTTGCGCTCCACAGTGTCTCTCTGTGAGGGCATCCAAATGAGCCGAGTTAATGTCCAATGAACTCGGCTCACCTCATGCACGTCACTGACAGCGTGGGAAAATTCTCCTGCACTCAGCGCTTCAGCGTGAGAATTTTCCCACGCTGTCAGTGACGTGCATGAGGTGAGCCGAGTTCATTGGACATGAACTCGGCTCATCTGGATGTCGTCACAGAGAGACGCTGAGCAGCGCAAGCATGCCTGCGCTTCTCAGTGTCTGCGGGATGAGAGGCTGGATGGCGGCGTTCTGCTGCGGTCCAGCCTGTCATCTCGATGTAGCAGAGCTGAAGCTGTCGTGGGAACCATGGAAAGGTAAGGATGAGGTTGCTTTATTATTTTTCTTTTATTGCAGGAGATCGTTGGCTTCAGCTGGAATGGGCGTGACGGTAAGTATGGTTTAATTTAGAACAATAAAGGATTGTGTCTTTATTTCAATTAAAGGACTTTATTCTGGGTGTTTGTGTTTTCTTTTAACTTTGACTATGGGGTTAGTAATGGGGGTGTCTTATAGACGCCTCTCCATTACTAACCTGGGCTTGATGTCAGCTGGCATTATAAGCTGACATCAACCCCAACCCTATTACCCCCTGCCACCGCACCAGGGCAGCGTGGAAGAGCGAGGCTAAGTGCCAGAATTGGCGCATCCTATGAATGCGCCATTTCTGGGGCGGCTGACGGCTGGTGTTTCTAGCCTGGGAGGGGGCCAATATTCATGGCTCCCTTCCTGGGCTATTAATATCAGCCCCCAGCTGTCTGCCTAGCCTTTGCTAGCTATTAAATTAGGGGGGACCCCACGTCATTTTTTTTGGGGGGTCCCCCATTTTAATAGCTAGTAAAGGCTATGTATTCAGCTGGGGGCTGATATTAGTAGCCTGGGAAGCTCCGTGGGTATTACCCCCTTCCCAGGCTTCAAACATCTGCCCCAGCCGTCTGCTTAACCTCCGCTAGAGCCTAAAATTAAGGGGAACCCCACGCCAATTTTTTTAATAATAAATCCTTTATTTTAATACTAAATGACAAGTACAGTAACCAACACTATCACTGTACTTCATATATATGTGACTGACATGTTTCTATCTATCTAATCTATGTGTGAAGCTCTATTCTGTCTGTTGTAAATTGTCGGGTACCGCTGCTGAATTGCCGGCCGGCTTTTTTAAAGAGACAGTGCATGAAAACACTATTATTTTTTTTGATAAATCCTTTACGCTAAATGACAAGTACAGTAAGCAACACTGTCACTGTACTTCATATATATGTGACTGACATGTTTCTATCTATCTAATCTATGTGTGAAGCTCTATCTTTCTGTTATAAATTGTCGGGTACCGCTGCTGAATTGCCGGCCGGCTTTTTTAAAGAGACGGTGCATGAAAACACTATTATTTTTTTTGATAAATCCTTTACGCTAAATGACAAGTACAGTAAGCAGCACTTTCACTGTACTTCGTATATATGTGGCTGACATGTTTATATCTATCTAATCTATGTGTGAAGCTCTATTCTTTCGGTTCTAAATTGTCGGGTACCGGTGTATGCCGCTGCTGAATTGCCGGCTTTTCATGTTTCACTGTTGGCACTGTTCCCATCGATTTGGGCAATCACTGTAATGCCACAACGACCATGGCTGTGGCATTACAGTGAGTGACAGACAATCCCTGCATGATTGGTGCTCTAAATAGCGCCAGACATGCAGGACACGCTTTTGGTGCACGAACAGTTATCGAACATAACCTCGAACAGCCGAATTTTTTGCAAATCGTTCGGGTTCGTCGAACAACTCGAACACCGCCCAAAACAGCTCGAATTTGAGATTGGCGAACAGTTCTAGTCGAACACCGCTCATCTCTACTGAAAACGACTTAATATCAAGGACTCATCGGGCGAATCGCTCTGGAACTGAAATCGGAATGCTCACTGACATTTTCCCCTCTCCGAAAGTCTGAAAAATGATGGAAAAATGACTAAGTCCAAAAAACATTTTTTTCAACTTTTTTCAATTTTACCCCCGTGGGATATATATTCTACCCATACACATTTGGAACTCTCCTGGGGTACCCTCGCACATATTATTCCCTCATTTAATGGATATTTTCACCAAAAAGTGAAGTTTTCAAAAAGTCAGAAAATTGGCTGAAAACGACTTAATATCACGGACTCATCGGGCGAATCGCTCTGGAACTGAAATCGTTATGCTCACTGACATTTTCCCCTCTCCGAAAGTCTGAAAAATGATGAAAAAATGACTAAGTCCAAAATAATTTTTTTTAAACTTTTTTCAATTTTACCCCCATGGGATATATATTCTACCCACACACATTTGGAACTCTCCTGGGGTACCCTCACACATATTATTCCCTCATTTAATGGATATTTTCACCAAAAAGTGAAGTTTTCAAAAAGTCAGAAAATTGGCTGAAAACGACTTAATATCAAGGACTCATCGGTAGAGATGAGCGTTGTTCTACTCGAACTGTTCGCCAATCTCAAATTCGAGCTGTTTTGGGCGGTGTTCGAGCCGGTCGGCGAACACGAACAATTTGAGAAAAATTCGGCTGTTCGAGGTTATGTTCGATAACTGTTCGTGCACCAAAATCATAACTGGATTTTTTCTCAGTAATGATGAAAATTAATACGCACTTTGAGTGTACAGCGGGGCGGGGGGAGGGGCAGGGGATGGATCTCTGCAGGAACAATGAAGATCTCCATTTTTTTTTCTCTTTCCTGCATTTGCAGTGGGGAGGTGCAATCTGTCAGCCTATCAGCAGCGCACACACGGAGCGAAGTGCTTTTTTTCACACAAGCAAGGGCATGTGTGATTGGCAGTGTATGTCACATGTCCTTGCCCTATAAGACCAAGCCATTTTCCCCGTCGCCACCATTTTCTCACTGCTGCAGCTGCGTGTTAGACGGCACCGCTGTTGCTGTGTGCGCTATACCTTGTTAATTTCAAGCCAATTTTCGCACAAATATACAGATAGCTTGGGAGTAGGGAATAGTTGTGATTGCAGTCCTTTTAAGGACTAGGTTACAGCATTTCCTACGACTTTTATCAGGCAGGTCTGTGCTCTTAAATAGATAGATTGTGGGAGTAAAGACTAATTGTAATTGGAGTCCTTTTCAGGACTAGGTTACATCAGTTCCTATCAGTTTTTGTCAGGCAGCTCTGTGCCAGTGCTGTGCAAGTTTTTTTCACAGCATTTGGCTGAATCTAGCAAAGCTAATCCTTTTTGGCCTATTGCAGAGTGTGTTAGTCAGTGGAGTAGCCTATCTGTGTTGCAAGATATACCACCTGTGTATAGAATACCAATTTTTTTACTGCACCTAGTGAAGTAAAATCTTTTGGGCATAGCATCATTCTATTAGTCCATCTATACTGACCTCCATCAGGTTGCAAACTGAATATAATTTTTTTCTGCATCTAGCTCTGAAAAAATATTTGGGCTTCTAGCGGTGTGTGGGACTTGGTCTATTAGTCCATCTATACTGACCTCCATCAGGTTGCAAATTAAAAATAATTTTTTTATGCATCTAGCTCTGAAAAAATATTTGGGCTTCTAGCAGTGTGTGGGACTTGGTCTATTAGTCCATCTATACTGACCTCCATCAGGTTGCAAATTAAAAATAATTTTTTTCTGCATCTAGCTCTGAAAAAATATTTGGGCTTCTAGCAGTGTGTGGGACTTGGTCTATTAGTCCATCTATACTGACCTCCATCAGGTTGCAAATTAAAAATAATTTTTTTCTTCATTTATCTCTGAAAAAATATTTGGGCTTCTAGCAGCGTGTGGGACTTGTTCTATTAGTCCATCTATACTGACCTCCATCAGGTTGCAAATGAAAAATAATTTTTTTCTGCATCTAGCTCTGAAAAAATATTTGGGCTTCTAGCAGTGTGTGGGACTTGGTCTATTAGTCCATCTATACTGACCTCCATCAGGTTGCAAATTAAAAATAATTTTTTTCTGCATCTAGCTCTGAAAAAATATTTGGGCTTCTAGCAGTGTGTGGGACTTGGTCTATTAGTCCATCTATACTGACCTCCATCAGGTTGCAAATTAAAAATAATTTTTTTCTGCATGTAGCTCTGAAAAAATATTTGGGCTTCTAGCAGTGTGTGGGACTTGGTCTATTAGTCCATCTATACTGACCTCCATCAGGTTGCAAATTAAAAATAATTTTTTTCTGCATCTAGCTCTGAAAAAATATTTGGGCTTCTAGCAGTGTGTGGGACTTGGTCTATTAGTCCATCTATACTGACCTCCATCAGGTTGCAAATCAAAAATAATTTTTTTCTGCATCTAGCTCTGAAAAAATATTTGGGCTTCTAGCAGTGTGTGGGACTTGGTCTATTAGTCCATCTATACTGACCTCCATCAGGTTGCAAATTAAAAATAATTTTTTTCTGCATCTAGCTCTGAAAAAATATTTGGGCTTCTAGCAGTGTGTGGGACTTGGTCTATTAGTCCATCTATACTGACCTCCATCAGGTTGCAAATTAAAAATAATTTTTTTCTTCATTTATCTCTGAAAAAATATTTGGGCTTCTAGCAGCGTGTGGGACTTGTTCTATTAGTCCATCTATACTGACCTCCATCAGGTTGCAAATTAAAAATAATTTTTTTATGCATCTAGCTCTGAAAAAATATTTGGGCTTCTAGCAGTGTGTGGGACTTGGTCTATTAGTCCATCTATACTGACCTACATCAGGTTGCAAATTGAATAAAAAAAATTTCTGCATCTAGCTCTGAAAAAATATTTGGGCTTCTAGCGGTGTGTGGGACTTGGTCTATTAGTCCATCTATACTGACCTCCATCAGGTTGCAAATTAAAAATAATTTTTTTCTGCATCTAGCTCTGAAAAAATATTTGGGCTTCTAGCAGTGTGTGGGACTTGGTCTATTAGTCCATCTATACTGACCTCCATCAGGTTGCAAATTAAAAATAATTTTTTTCTTCATTTATCTCTGAAAAAATATTTGGGCTTCTAGCAGCGTGTGGGTCTTGTTCTATTAGTCCATCTATACTGACCTCCATCAGGTTGCAAATTAAAAATAATTTTTTTCTTCATTTATCTCTGAAAAAATATTTGGGCTTCTAGCAGCGTGTGGGACTTGTTCTATTAGTCCATCTATACTGACCTCCATCAGGTTGCAAATTAAAAATAATTTTTTTCTGCATCTAGCTCTGAAAAAATATTTGGGCTTCTAGCAGTGTGTGGGACTTGGTCTATTAGTCCATCTATACTGACCTCCATCAGGTTGCAAATTAAAAATAATTTTTTTCTGCATCTAGCTCTGAAAAAATATTTGGGCTTCTAGCAGTGTGTGGGACTTGGTCTATTAGTCCATCTATACTGACCTCCATCAGGTTGCAAATTAAAAATAATTTTTTTCTTCATTTATCTCTGAAAAAATATTTGGGCTTCTAGCAGCGTGTGGGACTTGTTCTATTAGTCCATCTATACTGACATCCATCAGGTTGCAAATTAAAAATATTTTTTTTCTGCATCTAGCTCTGAAAAAATATTTGGGCTTCTAGCAGTGTGTGGGACTTGGTCTATTAGTCCATCTATACTGACCTACATCAGGTTGCAAATTGAATAAAAAAATTTTCTGCATCTAGCTCTGAAAAAATATTTGGGCTTCTAGCAGTGTGTGGGACTTGGTCTATTAGTCCATCTATACTGACCTCCATCAGGTTGCAAATTGAATAAAAAAATTTTCTGCATCTAGCTCTGAAAAAATATTTGGGCTTCTAGCGGTGTGTGGGACTTGGTCTATTAGTCCATCTATACTGACCTCCATCAGGTTGCAAATTAAAAATAATTTTTTTCTGCATCTAGCTCTGAAAAAATATTTGGGCTTCTAGCAGTGTGTGGGACTTGGTCTATTAGTCCATCTATACTGACCTCCATCAGGTTGCAAATTAAAAATAATTTTTTTCTTCATTTATCTCTGAAAAAATATTTGGGCTTCTAGCAGCGTGTGGGACTTGTTCTATTTGTCCATCTATACTGACCTCCATCAGGTTGCAAATTAAAAATAATTTTTTTCTGCATCTAGCCCAGCCAATAGTTTTGGCCTAATACCACAGTTTGGCCACTCAGCTCTGCTCGGTTACCATCCATTGTTTTTTTGTGCAAACAACTCCAGAGTTGTGAATTAGTTAACCACCAAAATGAGTGGAAAAAGGCCTGCTGCTGGTGGAAAGGGGAATAGGCGTGTTGGGAAGGGGAAAAAAGGTTGTGTCCGTGGGGTAGGTGCAGAAGAAAGACCATCTTCCAGCCAAACTAAAATGTCTACTTCTTTTAGCGGACAATGTGATAAGATCCCTTTCTTACAGCCACGCCAATCACTACAAATTCCAGATGAGGCACAAAAACAGCAGGTGCTTCAACGGATATCAAGTGCTCCTTTAAGTGGGCTCTCCTCCACATCAACTTCAACATCACAAATACTCCAGTCCTCAAAGGTGTCACCCAAATCGCACTTGCTTCCTCACAGCTCCCAAATCTCCAGCTGCCCGTCTGAGTATGAGGTAGAACAGATGGTTGAGTCTGCAGAGCTGTTTACTCATACTATAGCCTGGGAATCAGAGGTCGACTCCAGCGCTTCTGTGAATCCAGACGAGGAAATGATCTGCACTGATGCCCAGAATCTTTATGAGTCGGATCCAGGACCAGACGCAGAAGGTTCTGACCATAATGTAGACCCTCATTCCCAAACTGTAACTCCTGTTGGTGGAGACAATGAGGAAGACGATGATAAGACTCAAATACCTGATTGGAGCGACAACTTTAGTTTTTTGTCAGGGCAGGAACAGGTTGGCTCTGAGGACGACGGGTGTGATAACGCACAGGGTGATGATGATGAGGTCGGAGATCCCACTTACTGTCAACCCACAGTCAGCCAAGAGATGAGGTCAGCAGAGGAGGTGGAGGAAGATGCTAGTGATGACGAGGTCAGGTTGCGCCTTCCTGGACAGAGACGTAGTACTGGAAGCACGTCAACAACTGCATCCTCAAACACAACTCTGCCTCTCACCACAAGTCGTGGTGGCTCTTCAGGTCGCATGGGTGCTAAGCCTTGCATAGCCTGGGCATTTTTTCAGATCGATAAAGATGACCCAACTCGTGTTATCTGTAACATTTGTCAGCAAAAGCTAAGTAGAGGCCAAAAAATACATAGTTTGAGTACTTCATGCATGAACCGGCACATGGACATGAAGCATAAGTTGCACTGGGAAGCTCAGTGTGCTACAATGCGGCCTAGCCGGCCGGGCCAATCACCGTCTGCCATATCTTGTGCATCCGCGGCCTCTTCATCCTCTGTGACTAGGGGGACAGCAGTCACACCTGTTTTGGGGCGCAGACCTGCCACCTCTTTATCCGCAACAGCCAGCGTGATTGGCAGGTCATCATTTTCTTTGGAGGTGGTAACACCAGCTGGTGTTGAGCGCTGTCCGACATCGATAGCACCACCTTTGGATCAAGGCAACCTAACATGTCCGCCTGCATCTTCCTCACAGACCGGCAGTTTGCCGGGGACACCCTTATCAACCCCGTCTAAGCACAATAGCCAGCCCTCGGTCCCTCAGATGTGGACAAGTAAAAGACCATTTCCTCCTAGCCATGAGAAAGCTAAGAGGTTGAATTTCACCATCTGCAAGCTCTTGGCTACAGAAATGCTGCCTTTCCGCCTGGTGGACACAGAGGATTTTCGAGACCTTATGTCCGTCGCAGTGCCCCAGTACCAGATGCCCAGTCGGCACTACTTCTCAAAGAAAGGTGTGCCTGCGCTCCACCAGCATGTCGCACACAACATCACCGCTTCTTTGAGAAACTCTGTGTGTGACAGGGTGCATTTCACCACAGACACTTGGACGAGTAGGCATGGACAGGGGCGTTACATGTTGCTGACTGGGCACTGGGTAACTATGGTGACAGCAGGACAAGGGGCTGCTGTCCAAGTCTTGCCGTCCCCACGAGTTGTGCGTCAATCCTCTTTATGTCAAAGTTCCTCCACTGCTTCTGCCTCCTCAACCTCCTCTCGGTCTTCCACCTGCACCCAAAGCCTGTCTGGTCATGCCACAAGCTTTCTAACTGCGCAGAAGGGATCCTGCACACCTCCTTACTATGCTGGCAGTAGGGCTCAACGTCATCAGGCGGTTTTTACATTGAAATGTCTGGGAAATGTGAGTCACACAGCTGAGGAGTTGTGGTCAGCTCTGGAGAACCAATTTCATGAATGGTTGTCTCCACTGGACCTGAAACCAGGGAAGGCCGTGTGCGACAATGCTGCAAACCTGGGTGCGGCCCTTCGCCGGGGCAATGTCACACACGTGCCTTGTATGGCTCACGTGTTGAACCTGGTTGTCCAGCAATTTTTAGCCCACTATCCCAGACTAGATGGCCTTCTGCAGAGGGCACGGTGGCTGTGTGCTCACTTCCGCCGTTCGCATCCCGCAGCTCAGCGACTTACATCTCTACAGAAGTCGTTGGGCCTGCCACTTCACCGGCTAAAATGCGATGTGCCTACCCGGTGGAATTCAACTCTGCACATGTTGCAGCGACTGTGGCAGCACCGACAAGCCCTGGTGCAATACGTTCTGACATATAGCCTGGGCCAACGAGATTCAGAGGTGGGGCAAATCACGCTGGAGGAGTGGTCTCAGATCAGGAACCTATGCACCCTTCTGCACAGTTTTGAAATGGCGACGAAGATGTTTAGTGCTGACGATGCCATTATCAGCATGACTATTCCGGTGATTTACATGCTGGAGCACATGTTAAACAGAATTCGGAGTCAGGTGGTGGCACAAGAGGAGGTGGAGGAAGTAGAGGAGGAGGAGTTGTATGCGGAAGGGCTAACATCTGCAAGGTCCAGACGGTCGGCAGCACCAAGGTGGCAGGCATGTGAGGGTGGGGGAGATGGTTTTACCAGGGCGCATGGTAGCAGCCAAACTAGTGAGGAAGGTGCAGGAGCCCAGGAAGAAGTGGAGGACGAACTGATGGAAGACTCATCAGATGAGGGAGACCTTGATCACATTTCTGTTGTGCGAGGTTGGGGGGAGAGGACAGAGGAAGGAAGCATGATTGTTACCTCGCCACCAACACAACAGGGACTTGGTGCTCCTGGATGCGCAACACACATGAGTGCCTTCTTGCTGCACTACCTGCAACATGACCCTCGAATTGTGAGAATTAGAAATAATCCTGACTACTGGGTTGCCACACTGTTAGATCCCCGGTACAAAAGTAAATTTGCAGAAATTATTCCTGCCATAGAAAGGGATGCACGCATGCAGGAGTATCAGCAGAGACTGTTGCAGAATCTTACATGTGCTTTTCCACAAAATACCAGTGGTGCACGTAGTGAATCTCACAGTTCCAACTTGCCAACCGTGGGACCGTCAAGTGTTCAGCACTCAAACCGTAACAGAACCACAGTATCTGCTGGTAACATCAATTTTGCGGAATCATTTCACCACTTTTTTAGCCCATCCTTTGCAAGGCCACAGGAGACAAGAAGTCTGACACATAGTCAACGCCTAGAGACGATGGTACAGGAGTATCTCCAAGTAAACATTGAAGCCACGACTGTGTCACTGGACCCTTGCTCTTTTTGGGCTTCCAATCTGGATAAATGGCCGGAGCTAGCCACTTACGCCTTGGAGATCTTGTCATGCCCCGCAGCCAGCGTTCTGTCTGAACGTGTGTTCAGCGCTGCTGGTGGTGTGCTGACAGATAAGCGCACGCGGCTCTCCACTGATAATGTAGACAGACTCACGTTCATAAAGATGAACAAATCATGGATCCGAAACAACTTTTCTACCCGTGTCATCCTGGGGAGAGTAAAAGCTTGATGATTGGTTAAAATCACCCTACCAACCGTTTTAAGCTTTCAAATTACTAATCATGTTTATCTGTATCTTGACTGGAAAATAATTTGGGCTTTGTAGCAGTGTGCAGCACTGATCCTATTAGGCCATCTATAATAAGCTTCACCAGATTTAAAATTAAAAATAATTTTTAGCTGCATCTAGCCCGGAAAATAATTTTGGGGCTCCGAGATGCGCAAGACACATAAGTGCCTTCTTGCTGCACTACCTGCAGAATGACCCTCATATTGTCAGAATTCGAAGTAATCATGACTACTGGGTTGCCACACTCTTAGATCCCCCAAACTTTTCGATCAACCTTTTCATTTTAATAAAGACCAAAAAAATGGTCATTTTTGAAATTATAAGCATTAGCAGGTTGTTAGAAACTGAAATCAAACAGTTTTCAACTCAAAACTTTATTCTAGGTGATGTTACATTTTCACATAGGACCCCTTGTTCGAAAGGAGCTTCTGAACTCTCTCGTCCATTGAATTTGTCAGGTTTTGGATGGTTTCTGCTTCAATTGTTTTGCATGAGGACAGAATACCCTCCCAGAGCTGTTGCTTAGATGTGAACTGCCTCCCGCCATCATAGACACTCCTTTTAATGATGCTCCAAAGGTTCTGAATGGGGTAGAGGTCAGGGGAGCATGGGGGTCACACCATAAGTTTGTCCCCTTTTATGCCCATATCAGCCAGAGATGCAGATGTTTTATGTGCAGCATGAGATGGTGCATTATCATGCAGAAAAATGATCTTGCTGTGAAATACACGGTTCTTCTTCTTGAACCATGGCAGGAAGTGCTGTTTGAGAAAATCCACATACATTATGGAGTTCATCTTTAGCGCCTTCAGGGATCCTAAAGGGGCCGACAATCTCTCTCCCCATGATTCCAGCCCAAAACATTACTCCACCTCCTCCTTGTTGGCGCTGTAGCCGTGTTTGCGTGGGGTGTCCATCAACCAGCCATCCTCCACTCCATTCATCTGGACCATCGAGCGCTGCACGGCACTCATCCGTGAACAAAACAGTTTTGAAATCAGTCTTCATGTAATGTTTGGCCCACTGGAGCCATTTCTGCTTGTGTGAAGTGGATAGAGGAGGTCGACAGGATGGCATATGCACAGCTGCAAACCTCTGAAGGACCCTGCATCTTGTTGTTCGGGGGACGTTGGAGGCACAAGCAGCTTCAAAAACTTGTCTGCTGCTATGACAAGGCTTTTTTGCCGCTGCTGTTTCAACCTGACGTAATTGCCTGTAGGAAAGAGTCCTCAATTTGCCCTTATCAGCACGCACACGTGTGTACTGTGAATCAGCTACATACTTCTTGATTGCCAAGACACTTCATCCTGATCATCGAACAATGTTGATTGTAGTCATGCCTTGACCTAAACACTCCACAATTTGTTGCTTCTCAGCAGCCGACACATCCTTTTTCTTTCCCATTTTGGCAGAAAATGTAGGCTGCTTGATAATGTGAGAGAGCCTTCTTAAGTAGTCTTGCCTTTCATTGGACACACCTGCCAAACTAATTAGCACAGGTGTCTGCAATTGCTTACAGTGATATAAAGAGCCCTGACACACATCACCATCAATGAGTTTAACTGACAAACAAACAAATTCTTCCCTTATCACTCCTAAACACTTTTTGCATAATAATTTGGAACGCGGTGTACATGTGCTTTTCCACAAAACACCAGTGGTTCACGTAGTGAATCTTACAGTTCTAACTTGCCAACCGTGGTCTGTATGGAATTGTTCAATAAAGGGCCCAAAATTAAGATAACATAGATGGGAGAGGTCTCTATGAATAGGAATTCCTAAGTATTTGATACCCTGTGAGGGCCAGGCAAAGGGAAAGTTGGACTGGATGGAATCCTATATGGATTTAGGGAGGGAGACATCGAGGGCCTCAGACTTCGCTGCATTGATTTTAAAATTTTACCATGTAACAAAGTGATCTATTTCAGCCATAACAGCAGGGATGGATATATGTGATTGAGTGATATATACTAGGACATCATCAGCAAATAGAGAGCACTTGTACTCGGTGCCTCCCACCTCAATCCACCTAATATTGGGGTTATGGCGAATTGATGAGAGCAGGTGCTCCGTCACTAGGATGTATAAGAGAGGGGACAGAGGACATCCCTGCCTTGTCCCATTGGTGATTGTGAAAGGTGATGAAAATGTTCTGACGCACCCCCTGGGCCTTGGGACACCCGGAGCCGGACACTTTTTGGTGGATGCTGGTGGTTGTAGTCTTCGTGGCGGCGATCCGGTTCCGTGGCTCAGGGCGGTCAAACCAGTGGCGGAACTATTTATATGGTTTTGATGTTTAAATGTCCGACTACGCCACCCGTGGATTGCGGTCAGAGTGAACCGCCGCTACAGGGCAGACCGCTAAGGCTGGTGTTGTGGGTGCAGCAGAGCGTAGCATAACTCCCCACGGGAGGAGTATAGCCTCAGGGCAGTGTATGCGGAGGATGGGGGTGATGGTGCAGGGCAGCAGCAGTAACGACACGGAGTCAGTGATGCAGTTCAGGGCCTTTACTCACAGTTCTTATTATCCAGACCACGTCTGCAGGTAACGGCTGCCCACGTCGTACTGTGCTCACCAGGTGAGGGGCTCAGACAACTCCCAGATAACTTTGGAGCACTTCACAGGACCCCCTTTGTGTGTCCTTTGTCTGGCCTTTCTTACCAACACTTCTGTCCGGCTGCCTCGGGCCTCCTCATGGTAAACTTGGCGCCAGTTTCCCTGACCCTATGTGGTGCCTTCCTAGCGGGTGGAGCAAGGGGCTGCGCCACATAAAATGTCAGAGCCTCCGGTTTCTAGCTGAGGGTCGTTTCCTGCCTCCACTAGTTCGGGGACCGGTCTCCCCCTTTGGCCTGACCCCTCCACGCAGGTGGATTCGGGCGTGCGGTGGCGACTCGCCCGTCCGCACCCCTGGGATCCCTTCATTCCTCGTTCCTGGAGCCTTCTCCGCTCCTCTTCCTTCCTTCTCCCTCTTGCAGGCCTGGGCCTCTGTTACTAGGCCCGCCTCCGGAGCAGAGCTCATGCAGAGCCCCTGCTCCCTGCCACTTCTGCTCAGACTTCTCTGCACTGAACTAAGATGGTGCCCACCTTTTATACTCCCTTCTCAATGCACCCAGGAACTGCTTCCTCCCTGCTCCTGCACTGCAGGATTCCCCTTCCTCAGTGTTCCCTCCCCCCACTCCAGCCAGGGACAGGGACTGTCGTGCCCATCTCAGGGGCATATTGGTCGCCCTGCCCCACGGCAATGTGGTGTAATGCATGCAGGTGTCGGGTCCTGATCCACACTCCATCCTTATCTGAGAGTGAGATATCACACCTCTGGGTGAGGTGCAATACGTCTGTAGCAACCGAGCCCTCGGTGCTACAGTTCCATTTATCTTCAGCCTAGGTGACGTATTGTGATACAGGGCCGTGATTTTGGCTATAAAAGGGTCCCCTAGACCCCTACCCCAAGCTTTTTAAGAGAATCATATATGGCGTGCCAGGAGACTCTATGGAATGCTTTCTCAGCATCCAACGAGAGTATCTACTTACAAATTTTTAACTGCATCTAGCCCAGGAAATACTTTGTGCCTAGTAGCAGTGTCTGCTAGTCAGCGGATTATCCCGGCTGTTAAGCAAGCTACACCACCTGTAGTTTGGACACTTAATTTTTTCAAAGGAAATGCTTCGGGACCACGGGATACTTAGTGAAGAGCATCAGGAGGCACCCCAAGGCATAGGGGCTGGGACTGGCACTAGGATGCCTTGCGGTGGACAGCCGAGCTCGATCCTTATAAAAGCTTTTTAACTGCAGCAGCTTTAGTGGACGCTACTGGAGCTGGAATTACGCGGCTGCTGGCATGAGACTTGCCCTCCAATAGATCCTTGTAAATGGATTTAAAGTGTATTCATTCAAATTAGAGGGACAATTTAAATTAAAAAGCTTAGAGCTGCCTCCACCACAGGGGGGCTCTCTCGACCCACCAGCGGACAGGCACCAGTATTGGGAGAGGGGGGCTGGCCGTCAGGGTTCACCGCGGCTCTGGCACAAACCCGGCGACACGGAGGTGGCACGGGCAGGAGCGGACTGGCCGTCTCGGCTTCTCACTTTTTGGATTTTAGAAGGGCATGACATGCCTACATCTGTGTCTCCCCCTCCTTTTACTCCTCCACCTCTTTTCTTTTCGCATGACTATATGTACTTGTCACTTTTCCATGTGTTAGTTGTGTCTTCTGAGCAGTTTGTCAGCTTTTGGACACCTTTGAAGGTGTTTTCTATGTGTTTCTATGTGTTTTTGTTTGCCTGCCATTGGTTTTAACGGTGTTCGAAGGTGTTCGACGAACAGTTCGACGAACAGTTCGGCGAACACACGGGTGTTCGACGAACCGAACCGAACTCGAACACTACGGGGGTGGCTCAACACTACTCATCGGGTGAATCACTCTGGAACTGAAATCGGAATACTCACTGCCATTTTCCCCTCTCTAAAAGTCTGAAAAATGATGGAAAAATGACTAAGTCCAAAAAATTTTTTTTTAACTTTTTTCAATTTTACCCCCATGGGATATATATTCTACCCACCCACATTTGGAACTCTCCTGGGGTACCCTCACACATATTATTCCCTCATTTAATGGTCATTTTCACCAAAAAGTGAAGTTTTCAAAAAGTCAAAATTGGCTATCAACGACTTAATATCAAGGTCTCATCGGGCGAATCGCTCTGGAACTGAAATCGGAATGCTCACTGACATTTTCCCCTCTCCGAAAGTCTGAAAAATGATGGAAAAATGACTAAGTCCAAAAAAATTTTTTTTTTAACTTTTTTCAATTTTACCTCCATGGGATATATATTCTACCCACACACATTTGGAACTGTCCTGGAGTACCCTCACACATATTATTGCCTCATTTAATGGATATTTTCACCAAAAAGTGAAGTTTTCAAAAAGTCAGAAAATTGGCTGAAAACGACTTAATATCAAGGATTCATCGGGCGAATCGCTCTGGAACTGAAATCGGAATGCTCACTGACATTTTCCCCTCTCCGAAAGTCTGAAAAATGATGGAAAAATGACTAAGTCCAAAAAAATTTTTTTTAAACTTTTTTCAATTTTACCCCCATGGGATATATATTCTACCCACACACATTTGGAACTCTCCTGGGGTACCCTCACACATATTATTCCCTCATTTAATGGATATTTTCACCAAAAAGTGAAGTTTTCAAAAAGTCAGAAAATTGGCTGAAAACGACTTAATATCAAGGACTCATCGGGTGAATCGCTCTGGAACTGAAATCGAAATGCTCACTGACATTTTCCCCTCTCCGAAAGTCTGAAAAATGATGGAAAAATGACTAAGTCCAAAAAAATTTTTTTTCAACTTTTTTCAATTTTACCTCCATGGGATATATATTCTACCCACACACATTTGGAACTGTCCTGGAGTACCCTCACACATATTATTCCCTCATTTAATGGATATTTTCACCAAAAAGTGAAGTTTTCAAAAAGTCAGAAAATTGGCTGAAAACGACTTAAAATCAAGGACTCATCGGGCGAATCGCTCTGGAACTGAAATCGGAATGCTCACTGACATTTTCCCCTCTCCGAAAGTCTGAAAAATGATGGAAAAATGACTAAGTCCAAAAAACATTTTCTTCAACTTTTTTCAATTTTACCCCCGTGGGATATATATTCTACCCACACACATTTGGAACTCTCCTGGGGTACCCTCGCACATATTATTCCCTCATTTAATGGATATTTTCACCAAAAAGTGAAGTTTTCAAAAAGTCAGAAAATTGTCTGAAAACGACTTAATATCAAGGACTCATCGGGCGAATCGCTCTGGAACTGAAATCGTTATGCTCACTGACATTTTCCCCTCTCCGAAAGTCTGAAAAATGATGGAAAAATGACTAAGTCCAAAAAAATTTTTTTTAAACTTTTTTCAATTTTACCCCCATGGGATATATATTCTACCCACACACATTTGGAACTCTCCTGGGGTACCCTCACACATATTATTCCCTCATTTAATGGATATTTTCACCAAAAAGTGAAGTTTTCAAAAAGTCAGAAAATTGGCTGAAAACGACTTAATATCAAGGACTCATCGGGTGAATCGCTCTGGAACTGAAATCGGAATGCTCACTGACATTTTCCCCTCTCCGAAAGTCTGAAAAATGATGGAAAAATGACTAAGTCCAAAAAAATTTTTATTTAAGTTTTTTCAGTTTTACCCCTGTGGGATATACTTTCTACCCACACACATTTGGATCTCTCCTGGGGTACCCTCACACATATTATTCCCTCATTTAATGGATATTTTCACCAAAAAGTGAAGTTTTCAAAAAGTCAGAAAATTGGCTGAAAACGACTTAATATCAAGGACTCATCGGGCGAATCGCTCTGGAACTGAAATCGGAATGCTCACTGACATTTTTCCCTCTCCGAAAGTCTGAAAAATGATGGAAAAATGACTAAGTCCAAAAAAATTTTTTTTAAACTTTTTTCAATTTTACCCCCATGGGATATATATTCTACCCACACACATTTGGAACTCTCCTGGGGTACCCTCACACATATTATTCCCTCATTTAATGGATATTTTCACCAAAAAGTGAAGTTTTCAAAAAGTCAAAATTGGCTATAAACGACTTAATATCAAGGACTCATCGGGCGAATCGCTCTGGAACTGAAATCGAAATGCTCCCTGACATTTTCCCCTCTCCGAAAGTCTGAAAAATGATGGAAAAATGACTAAGTCCAAAAAAATTTTTTTTCAACTTTTTTCAATTTTACCTCCATGGGATATATATTCTACCCACACACATTTGGAACTCTCCTGGGGTACCCTCGCACATATTATTCCCTCATTTAATGGATATTTTCACCAAAAAGTGACGTTTTCAAAAAGTCAGAAAATTGGCTGAAAACGACTGAATATCAAGGACTCATCGGGCGAATCGCTCTGGAACTGAAATCGGAATGCTCACTGACATTTTTCCCTCTCCGAAAGTCTGAAAAATGATGGAAAAATGACTAAGTAAAAAAAATTTTTTTTAAACTTTTTTCAATTTTACCCCCATGGGATATATATTCTACCCACACACATTTGGAACTCTCCTGGGGTACCCTCACACATATTATTCCCTCATTTAATGGATATTTTCACCAAAAAGTGAAGTTTTCAAAAAGTCAGAAAATTGGCTGAAAACGACTTAATATCAAGGACTCATCGGGCGAATCACTCTGGAACTGACATCAGAATACTCACTGACATTTTCCCCTCTCCTAAAGTCTGAAAAATGATGGAAAAATGACTAAGTCCAAAAAACATTTTTTTTTACTTTTTTCAATTTTACCCCCATGGGATATATATTCTACCCACACACATTTGGAACTCTCCTGGGGTACGCTCACACATATTATTCCCTCATTTAATGGATATTTTCACCAAAAAGTGAAGTTTTCAAAAAATCAGAAAATTGGCTGAAAACGACTTAATATCAAGAACTCATCATGCGAATGGCTCTGGAACTGAAATCGGAATGCTCACTGACATTTTCCCCTCTCCGAAAGTCTGAAAAATGATGGAAAAATGACTAAGTCCAAAAAAATTTTTTTTAAACTTTTTTCAATTTTACCCCCATGGGATATATATTCTACCCACACACATTTGGAACTCTCCTGGGGTACCCTCACACATATTATTCCCTCATTTAATTGATATTTTCACCAAAAAGTGAAGTTTTCAAAAAGTCAGAAAATTGGCTGAAAACGACTTAATATCAAGGACTCATCGAATGAATCGCTCTGGAACTGAAATCGGAATGCTCACTGACATTTTCCCCTCTCCGAAAGTCTGAAAAATGATGGAAAAATGACTAAGTCCAAAAAAATTTTTTTTTAACTTTTTTCAATTTTACCCCTGTGGGATATACATTCTACCCACACACATTTGGATCTCTCCTGGGGTACCCTCACACATATTATTCCCTCATTTAATGGATATTTTCACCAAAAAGTGAAGTTTTCAAAAAGTCAGAAAATTGGCTGAAAACGACTTAATATCAAGGACTCATCGGGCAAATCGCTCTGGAACTGAAATCGGAATGCTCACTGACATTTTTCCCTCTCCGAAAGTCTGAAAAATGATGGAAAAATTAATAAGTCCAAAAAAACTTTTTTTTTACTTTTTTCAATTTTACCCCTGTGGGATATACATTCTACCCACACACATTTAGGTCTCTCCTGGGGTACCCTCACACATATTATTCCCTCATTTAATGGATATTTTCACCAAAAAGTGAAGTTTTCAAAATGTCAGAAAATTGGCTGAAAACGACTTAATATCAAGGACTCATCGAGCGAATCGCTCTGGAACTGAAATCGGAATGCTCCCTGACATTTTTCCCTCTCCGAAAGTCTGAAAAATGATGGAAAAATGACTAAGTCCAAAAAAATTTTTTTTCAACTTTTTACAATTTTACCTCCATGGGATATATGTTCTACCCACACACATTTGGATCTCTCCTGGGGTACCCTCACACATATTATTCCCTCATTTAATGGATATTTTCACCAAAAAGTGAAGTTTTCAAAAAGTCAAAATTGGCTATAAATGACCTAATATCAAGGACTCATCGGGCGAATCGCTCTGTAACTGAAATCGGAATGCTCACTGACATTTTTCCCTCTCCGAAAGTCTGAAAAATGATGGAAAAATGACTAAGTCCAAAAAAATTTTTTTCAACTTTTTTCAATTTTACCCCTGTGGAATATATATTCTACCCACACACATTTGGAACTCTCCTGGGGTACCCTCACACATATTATTCCCTCATTTAATGGATATTTTCACCAAAAAGTGAAGTTTTCAAAAAGTCAGAAAATTGGCTGAAAACGACTAAATATCAAGGACTCATCGGGCGAATCGCTCTGGAACTGAAATCGGAATGCTCACTGACATTTTCCCCTCTCCGAAAGTCTGAAAAATGATGGAAAAATGACTAAGTCCAAAAAACATTTTTTTCAACTTTTTTCAATTTTACCCCCGTGGGATATATATTCTACCCACACACATTTGGAACTCTCCTGGGGTACCTTCGCACATATTATTCCCTCAATTAATGGATATTTTCACCAAAAAGTGAAGTTTTCAAAAAGTCAGAAAATTGGCTGAAAACGACTTAATATCAAGGACTCATCGTGCGAATCACTCTGGAACTGAAATCAGAATGCTCAGTGACATTTTTCCCTCTCCAAAAGTCTGAAAAATGATGGAAAAATTAATAAGTCCAAAAAAAATTTTTTTAAACTTTTTTCAATTTTACCCCCATGGGATATATATTCTACCCACACACATTTGGATCTCTCCTGTGGTACCCTCACACATATTATTCCCTCATTTAATGGTCATTTTCACCAAAAAGTGAAGTTTTCAAAAAGTCAAAATTGGCTATAAATGACTTAATATCAAGGACCCATCGGGCGAATCGCTCTGGAACTGAAATGGGAATGCTCACTGACATTTTTCCCTCTCCGAAAGTCTGAAAAATGCTGGAAAAATGACTAAGTCCAAAAAAATTTTTTTTAAACTTTTTTCAATTTTACCCCCATGGGATATATATTCTACCCACACACATTTGGAACTCTCCTGGGGTACCCTCACACATATTATTCCCTCATTTAATGGATATTTTCACCAAAAAGTGAAGTTTTCAAAAAGTCAGAAAATTGGCTGAAAACGACTTAATATCAAGGACTCATCGGGCGAATCACTCTGGAACTGAAATCGGAATACTCACTGACATTTTCCCCTCTCTGAAAGTCTGAAAAATGATGGAAAAAAGACTAAGTCCAAAAAAAATTTTTTTCAACTTTTTTCAATTTTACCCCCGTGGGATATATGTTCTACCCACACACATTTGGATCTCTCCTGGGGTACCGTCACACATATTATTCCCTCATTTAATGGATATTTTCACCAAAAAGTGAAGTTTTCAAAAAGTCAAAATTGGCTATAAACGACCTAATATCAAGGACTCATCGGGCGAATCGCTCTGTAACTTAAATCGGAATGCTCACTGACATTTTTCCCTCTCCGAAAGTCTGAAAAATGATGGAAAAATGACTAAGTCCAAAAAAATTTTTTTTCAACTTTTTTCAATTTTACCCCCGTGGGATATATGATCTACGCACACACATTTGGAACTCTTCTGTGGTACCATCGCACATATTATTCCCTCATTTAATGGATATTTTCACCAAAAAGTGAAGTTTTCAAAAAGTCAGAAAATTGGCTGAAAACGACTTAATATCAAGGACTCATCGGGCGAATCACTCTGGAACTGACATCAGAATACTCACTGACATTTTCCCCTCTCCTAAAGTCTGAAAAATGATGGAAAAATGACTAAGTCCAAAAAACATTTTTTTTTACTTTTTTCAATTTTACCCCCATGGGATATATATTCTACCCACACACATTTGGAACTCTCCTGGGGTACGCTCACACATATTATTCCCTCATTTAATGGATATTTTCACCAAAAAGTGAAGTTTTCAAAAAATCAGAAAATTGGCTGAAAACGACTTAATATCAAGAACTCATCATGCGAATGGCTCTGGAACTGAAATCGGAATGCTCACTGACATTTTCCCCTCTCCGAAAGTCTGAAAAATGATGGAAAAATGACTAAGTCCAAAAAAATTTTTTTTAAACTTTTTTCAATTTTACCCCCATGGGATATATATTCTACCCACACACATTTGGAACTCTCCTGGGGTACCCTCACACATATTATTCCCTCATTTAATTGATATTTTCACCAAAAAGTGAAGTTTTCAAAAAGTCAGAAAATTGGCTGAAAACGACTTAATATCAAGGACTCATCGAATGAATCGCTCTGGAACTGAAATCGGAATGCTCACTGACATTTTCCCCTCTCCGAAAGTCTGAAAAATGATGGAAAAATGACTAAGTCCAAAAAAATTTTTTTTTAACTTTTTTCAATTTTACCCCTGTGGGATATACATTCTACCCACACACATTTGGATCTCTCCTGGGGTACCCTCACACATATTATTCCCTCATTTAATGGATATTTTCACCAAAAAGTGAAGTTTTCAAAAAGTCAGAAAATTGGCTGAAAACGACTTAATATCAAGGACTCATCGGGCAAATCGCTCTGGAACTGAAATCGGAATGCTCACTGACATTTTTCCCTCTCCGAAAGTCTGAAAAATGATGGAAAAATTAATAAGTCCAAAAAAACTTTTTTTTTACTTTTTTCAATTTTACCCCTGTGGGATATACATTCTACCCACACACATTTAGGTCTCTCCTGGGGTACCCTCACACATATTATTCCCTCATTTAATGGATATTTTCACCAAAAAGTGAAGTTTTCAAAATGTCAGAAAATTGGCTGAAAACGACTTAATATCAAGGACTCATCGAGCGAATCGCTCTGGAACTGAAATCGGAATGCTCCCTGACATTTTTCCCTCTCCGAAAGTCTGAAAAATGATGGAAAAATGACTAAGTCCAAAAAAATTTTTTTTAAACTTTTTACAATTTTACCTCCATGGGATATATGTTCTACCCACACACATTTGGATCTCTCCTGGGGTACCCTCACACATATTATTCCCTCATTTAATGGATATTTTCACCAAAAAGTGAAGTTTTCAAAAAGTCAAAATTGGCTATAAATGACCTAATATCAAGGACTCATCGGGCGAATCGCTCTGTAACTGAAATCGGAATGCTCACTGACATTTTTCCCTCTCCGAAAGTCTGAAAAATGATGGAAAAATGACTAAGTCCAAAAAAATTTTTTTCAACTTTTTTCAATTTTACCCCTGTGGAATATATATTCTACCCACACACATTTGGAACTCTCCTGGGGTACCCTCACACATATTATTCCCTCATTTAATGGATATTTTCACCAAAAAGTGAAGTTTTCAAAAAGTCAGAAAATTGGCTGAAAACGACTAAATATCAAGGACTCATCGGGCGAATCACTCTGGAACTGAAATCAGAATGCTCAGTGACATTTTTCCCTCTCCAAAAGTCTGAAAAATGATGGAAAAATGACTAAGTCCAAAAAAAATTTTTTTAAACTTTTTTCAATTTTACCCCCATGGGATATATATTCTACCCACACACATTTGGAACTCTCCTGTGGTACCCTCACACATATTATTCCCTCATTTAATGGTCATTTTCACCAAAAAGTGAAGTTTTCAAAAAGTCAAAATTGGCTATAAATGACTTAATATCAAGGACCCATCGGGCGAATCGCTCTGGAACTGAAATGGGAATGCTCACTGACATTTTTCCCTCTCCGAAAGTCTGAAAAATGCTGGAAAAATGACTAAGTCCAAAAAAATTTTTTTTAAACTTTTTTCAATTTTACCCCCATGGGATATATATTCTACCCACACACATTTGGAACTCTCCTGGGGTACCCTCACACATATTATTCCCTCATTTAATGGATATTTTCACCAAAAAGTGAAGTTTTCAAAAAGTCAGAAAATTGGCTGAAAACGACTTAATATCAAGGACTCATCGGGCGAATCACTCTGGAACTGAAATCGGAATACTCACTGACATTTTCCCCTCTCCGAAAGTCTGAAAAATGATGGAAAAATGACTAAGTCCAAAAAACATTTTTTTCAACTTTTTTCAATTTTACCCCCGTGGGATATATATTCTACCCACACACATTTGGAACTCTCCTTGGGTACCATCGCACATATTATTCCCTCATTTAATGGATATTTTCACCAAAAAGTGAAGTTTTCAAAAAGTCAGAAAATTGGCTGAAAACGACTTAATATCAAGGACTCATCAGTCGAATCACTCTGGAACTGACATCAGAAAACTCACTGACATTTTCCCCTCTCCGAAAGTCTGAAAAATGATGGAAAAATGACTAAGTCCAAAAAACATTTTTTTCAACTTTTTTCAATTTTACCCCCATGGGATATATATTCTACCCACACACATTTGGAACTCTCCTGGGGTACGCTCACACATATTATTCCCTCATTTAATGGATATTTTCACCAAAAAGTGAAGTTTTCAAAAAGTCAGAAAATTGGTTGAAAACTACTTAATATCAAGAACTCATCGGGCGAATCGCTCTGGAACTGAAATCGGAATGCTCAGTGACATTTTCCCCTCTCCGAAAGTCTGAAAAATGATGGAAAAATGACTAAGTCCAAAAAATTTTTTTTTTTACTTTTTTCAATTTTACCCCTGTGGGTTATACATTCTACCCACACACATTTGGATCTCTCCTGGGGTACCCTCACACATATTATTCCCTCATTTAATGGATATTTTCACCAAAAAGTGAAGTTTTCAAAAAGTCAGAAAATTGGCTGAAAACGACTTAATATCAAGGACTCAACATGCGAATCACTCTGGAACTGAAATCAGAATGCTCAGTGACATTTTTCCCTCTCCGAAAGTCTGAAAAATGATGGAAAAATGACTAAGTCCAAAAAAAAGTTTTTTCAATTTTACCCCTGTGGGATATATATTCTACCCACACACATTTGGAACTCTCCTGGGGTACCCTCACACATATTATTCCCTCATTTAATGGATATTTTCACCAAAAAGTGAAGTTTTCAAAAAGTCAGAAAATGGGCTGAAAACGACTAAATATCAAGGACTCATCGGGCGAATCGCTCTGGAACTGAAATCGGAATGCTCCCTGACATTTTTCCCTCTCCGAAAGTCTGAAAAATGATGGAAAAATGACTAAGTCCAAAAAACATTTTTTTCAACTTTTTTCAATTTTACCTCCATGGGATATATATTCTACCCACACACATTTGGAACTCTCCTGGGGTACCCTCACACATATTATTCCCTCATTTAATGGATATTTTCACCAAAAAGTGAAGTTTTCAAAAAGTCAGAAAATTGGCTGAAAACGACTTAATATCAAGGACTCATCGTGCGAATGGCTCTGGAACTGAAATCGGAATGCTCACTGACATTTTTCCCTCTCCAAAAGTCTGAAAAATGATGGAAAAATGACTAAGTCCAAAAAAAATTTTTTTTAACTTTTTTCAATTTTACCCCCATGGGATATATATTCTACCCACACACATTTGGAACTCCCCTGAGGTACCCTCACACATATTATTCCCTCATTTAATGGTCATTTTCACCAAAAAGTGAAGTTTTCAAAAAGTCAGAAAATTGGCTATAAACGACTTAATATCAAGGACCCATTGGGCGAATCGCTCTGGAACTGAAATCGGAATGCTCACTGACATTTTCCCCTCTCCGAAGGTCTGAAAAATGATGGAAAAATGACTAAGTCCAAAAAAATTTTTTTTTTACTTTTTTCAATTTTACCCCCATGGGATATATATTCTACCCACCCACATTTGGAACTATCCTGGGGTACCCTCACACATATTATTCCTTAATTTAATGGTCATTTTCACCAAAAAGTGAAGTTTTCAAAAAGTCAAAATTGGCTATAAACGACTCAATATCAAGGACCCATCGGGCGAATCGCTCTGGAACTGAAATCGGAATGCTCACTGACATTTTTCCCTCTCCGAAAGTCTGAAAAATGCTGGAAAAATGACTAAGTCCAAAAAAATTTTTTTTAAACTTTTTTCAATTTTACCCCCATGGGATATATATTCTACGCACACACATTTGGAACTCTCCTGGGGTACCCTCACACATATTATTCCCTCATTTAATGGATATTTTCACCAAAAAGTGAAGTTTTCAAAAAGTCAGAAAATTGGCTGAAAACGACTTAATATCAAGGACTCATCGTGCGAATCACTCTGGAACTGATATCAGAATGCTCAGTGACATTTTCCCCTCTCCGAAAGTCTGAAAAATGATGGAAAAATGACTAAGTCCAAAAAAATTTTTTTCAACTTTTTTCAATTTTACCCCCATGGGATATATATTCTACCCACACACATTTGGAACTCTCCTGGGGTACCCTCACACATATTATTCCCTCATTTAATGGATATTTTCACCAAAAAGTGAAGTTTTTAAAAAGTCAGAAAATTGGCTGAAAACGACTTAATATCAAGGACTCATCTGGCGAATCACTCTGGAACTGAAATCAGAATGCTCAGTGACATTTTCCCCTCTCCGAAAGTCTGAAAAATGATGGAAAAATGACTAAGTCCAAAAAAAATTTTTTCAACTTTTTTCAATTTTACCCCCATGGGATATATATTCTACCCACACACATTTGGAACTCTCCTGGGGTACCCTCACACATATTATTCCCTCATTTAACGGATATTTTCACCAAAAAGTGAAGTTTTCAAAAATTCAAAATTGGCTATAAATGACCCAATATCAAGGACTCATCGGGCGAATCGCTATGTAACTGAAATCTGAATGCTCACTGACATTTTTCCCTCTCCGAAAGTCTGAAAAATGATGGAAAAATGACTAAGTCGAAAAAAAATTTTTTTCAACTTTTTTCAATTTTACCCCTGTTGGATATATATTCTACCCACACACATTTGGAACTCTCCTGGGGTACCCTCACACATATTATTCCCTCATTTAATGGATATTTTCACCAAAAAGTGAAGTTTTCAAAAAGTCAGAAAATGGGCTGAAAACGACTAAATATCAAGGACTCATCGGGCGAATCGCTCTGGAACTGAAATCGGAATGCTCCCTGACATCTTTCCCTCTCCAAAAGTCTGAAAAATGATGGAAAAATGACTAAGTCCAAAAAAAATTTTTTTTAACTTTTTTCAATTTTACCCCCATGGGATATATATTCTACCCACACACATTTGGAACTCCCCTGAGGTACCCTCACACATATTATTCCCTCATTTAATGGTCATTTTCACCAAAAAGTGAAGTTTTCAAAAAGTCAAAATTGGCTATAAACGACTTAATATCAAGGACCCATCGGGCGAATCGCTCTGGAACTAAAATCGGAATGCTCACTGACATTTTTCCCTCTCCGAAAGTATGAAAAATGCTGGAAAAATGACTAAGTCCAAAAAAATTTTTTTTAAACTTTTTTCAATTTTACCCCCATGGGATATATATTCTATCCACCCACATTTGGAACTATCCTGGGGTACCCTCACACATATTATTCCTTAATTTAATGGTCATTTTCACCAAAAAGTGAAGTTTTCAAAAAGTCAAAATTGGCTATAAACGACTTAATATCAAGGACCCATCGGGCGAATCGCTCTGGAACTGAAATCGGAATGCTCACTGACATTTTTCCCTCTCCGAAAGTCTGAAAAATGCTGGAAAAATGACTAAGTCCAAAAAAATTTTTGTTCAGCTTTTTTCAATTTTACCTCCATGGGATATATGTTCTACCCACACACATTTGGATCTCTCCTGGGGTACCGTCACACATATTATTCCCTCATTTAATGGATATTTTCACCAAAAAGTGAAGTTTTCAAAAAGTCAGAAAATTGGCTGAAAACGACTAAATATCAAAGACTCATCGGGCGAATCGCTCTGGAACTGAAATCGGAATGCTCACTGACATTTTCCCCTCTCCGAAAGTCTGAAAAATGATGGAAAAATGACTAAGTCCAAAAAACATTTTTTTCAACTTTTTTCAATTTTACCCCCGTGGGATATATATTCTACCCACACACATTTGGAACTCTCCTGGGGTACCCTCGCACATATCATTCCCTCAATTAATGGATATTTTCACCAAAAAGTGAAGTTTTCAAAAAGTCAGAAAATTGGCTGAAAATGACTTCATATCAAGGACTCATCGTGCGAATCACTCTGGAACTGAAATCAGAATGCTCAGTGACATTTTTCCCTCTCCAAAAGTCTGAAAAATGATGGAAAAATGACTAAGTCCAAAAAAAAATTTTTTAAACTTTTTTTCAATTTTACCCCCATGGGATATATATTCTACCCACACACATTTGGAACTCTCCTGGGGTACCCTCACACATATTATTCCCTCATTTAATGGATATTTTCACCAAAAAGTGAAGTTTTCAAAAAGTCAGAAAATTGGCTGAAAACGACTTAATATCAAGGACTCATCAGTCGAATCACTCTGGAACTGACATCAGAAAACTCACTGACATTTTCCCCTCTCCGAAAGTCTGAAAAATGATGGAAAAATGACTAAGTCCAAAAAACATTTTTTTCAACTTTTTTCAATTTTACCCCCATGGGATATATATTCTACCCACACACATTTGGAACTCTCCTGGGGTACGCTCACACATATTATTCCCTCATTTAATGGATATTTTCACCAAAAAGTGAAGTTTTCAAAAAGTCAGAAAATTGGTTGAAAACTACTTAATATCAAGAACTCATCGGGCGAATCGCTCTGGAACTGAAATCGGAATGCTCAGTGACATTTTCCCCTCTCCGAAAGTCTGAAAAATGATGGAAAAATGACTAAGTCCAAAAAATTTTTTTTTTTACTTTTTTCAATTTTACCCCTGTGGGTTATACATTCTACCCACACACATTTGGATCTCTCCTGGGGTACCCTCACACATATTATTCCCTCATTTAATGGATATTTTCACCAAAAAGTGAAGTTTTCAAAAAGTCAGAAAATTGGCTGAAAACGACTTAATATCAAGGACTCAACATGCGAATCACTCTGGAACTGAAATCAGAATGCTCAGTGACATTTTTCCCTCTCCGAAAGTCTGAAAAATGATGGAAAAATGACTAAGTCCAAAAAAAAGTTTTTTCAATTTTACCCCTGTGGGATATATATTCTACCCACACACATTTGGAACTCTCCTGGGGTACCCTCACACATATTATTCCCTCATTTAATGGATATTTTCACCAAAAAGTGAAGTTTTCAAAAAGTCAGAAAATGGGCTGAAAACGACTAAATATCAAGGACTCATCGGGCGAATCGCTCTGGAACTGAAATCGGAATGCTCCCTGACATTTTTCCCTCTCCGAAAGTCTGAAAAATGATGGAAAAATGACTAAGTCCAAAAAACATTTTTTTCAACTTTTTTCAATTTTACCTCCATGGGATATATATTCTACCCACACACATTTGGAACTCTCCTGGGGTACCCTCACACATATTATTCCCTCATTTAATGGATATTTTCACCAAAAAGTGAAGTTTTCAAAAAGTCAGAAAATTGGCTGAAAACGACTTAATATCAAGGACTCATCGTGCGAATGGCTCTGGAACTGAAATCGGAATGCTCACTGACATTTTTCCCTCTCCAAAAGTCTGAAAAATGATGGAAAAATGACTAAGTCCAAAAAAAATTTTTTTTAACTTTTTTCAATTTTACCCCCATGGGATATATATTCTACCCACACACATTTGGAACTCCCCTGAGGTACCCTCACACATATTATTCCCTCATTTAATGGTCATTTTCACCAAAAAGTGAAGTTTTCAAAAAGTCAGAAAATTGGCTATAAACGACTTAATATCAAGGACCCATTGGGCGAATCGCTCTGGAACTGAAATCGGAATGCTCACTGACATTTTCCCCTCTCCGAAGGTCTGAAAAATGATGGAAAAATGACTAAGTCCAAAAAAATTTTTTTTTTACTTTTTTCAATTTTACCCCCATGGGATATATATTCTACCCACCCACATTTGGAACTATCCTGGGGTACCCTCACACATATTATTCCTTAATTTAATGGTCATTTTCACCAAAAAGTGAAGTTTTCAAAAAGTCAAAATTGGCTATAAACGACTTAATATCAAGGACCCATCGGGCGAATCGCTCTGGAACTGAAATCGGAATGCTCACTGACATTTTTCCCTCTCCGAAAGTATGAAAAATGATGGAAAAATGACTAAGTCCAAAAAAATTTTTTTTAAACTTTTTTCAATTTTACCCCCATGGGATATATATTCTACCCACACACATTTGGAACTCTCCTGGGGTACCCTCACACATATTATTCCATCATTTAATGGATATTTTCACCAAAAAGTGAAGTTTTCAAAAAGTCAGAAAATTGGCTGAAAACGACTTAATATCAAGGACCCATTGGGCGAATCGCTCTGGAACTGAAATCGGAATGCTCACTGACATTTTCCCCTCTCCGAAGGTCTGAAAAATGATGGAAAAATGACTAAGTCCAAAAAAATTTTTTTTTTACTTTTTTCAATTTTACCCCCATGGGATATATATTCTACCCACCCACATTTGGAACTATCCTGGGGTACCCTCACACATATTATTCCTTAATTTAATGGTCATTTTCACCAAAAAGTGAAGTTTTCAAAAAGTCAAAATTGGCTATAAACGACTTAATATCAAGGACCCATCGGGCGAATCGCTCTGGAACTGAAATCGGAATGCTCACTGACATTTTTCCCTCTCCGAAAGTATGAAAAATGATGGAAAAATGACTAAGTCCAAAAAAATTTTTTTTAAACTTTTTTCAATTTTACCCCCATGGGATATATATTCTACCCACACACATTTGGAACTCTCCTGGGGTACCCTCACACATATTATTCCATCATTTAATGGATATTTTCACCAAAAAGTGAAGTTTTCAAAAAGTCAGAAAATTGGCTGAAAACGACTTAATATCAAGGACTCATCGGGTGAATCACTCTGGAACGGAAATCGGAATACTCACTGACATTTTCCCCTCTCCGAAGGTCTGAAAAATGATGGAAAAATGACTAAGTCCAAAAAAATTTTTTTTTTACTTTTTTCAATTTTACCCCCATGGGATATATATTCTACCCACCCACATTTGGAACTATCCTGGGGTACCCTCACACATATTATTCCTTAATTTAATGGTCATTTTCACCAAAAAGTGAAGTTTTCAAAAAGTCAAAATTGGCTATAAACGACTTAATATCAAGGACCCATCGGGCGAATCGCTCTGGAACTGAAATCGGAATGCTCACTGACATTTTTCCCTCTCCGAAAGTCTGAAAAATGCTGGAAAAATGACTAAGTCCAAAAAAATTTTTGTTCAGCTTTTTTCAATTTTACCTCCATGGGATATATGTTCTACCCACACACATTTGGAACTCTCCTGGGGTACCCTCACACATATTATTCCCTCATTTAATGGATATTTTCACCAAAAAGTGAAGTTTTCAAAAAGTCAGAAAATTGGCTGAAAACGACTTAATATCAAGGACTCATCGTGCGAATCGCTCTGGAACTGAAATCGGAATGCTCACTGACATTTTTCCCTCTCCAAAAGTCTGAAAAATGATGGAAAAATGACTAAGTCCAAAAAAAATTTTTTTTAACTTTTTTCAATTTTACCCCCATGGGATATATATTCTACCCACACACATTTGGAACTCCCCTGAGGTACCCTCACACATATTATTCCCTCATTTAATGGTCATTTTCACCAAAAAGTGAAGTTTTCAAAAAGACAAAATTGGCTATAAACGACTTAATATCAAGGACCCATCGGGCGAATCGCTCTGGAACTGAAATCGGAATGCTCACTGACATTTTTCCCTCTCCGAAAGTCTGAAAAATGCTGGAAAAATGACTAAGTCCAAAAAAATTTTTTTTAAACTTTTTTCAATTTTACCCCCATGGGATATATATTCTACCCACACACATTTTGAACTCTCCTGGGGTACCCTCACACATATTATTCCCTCATTTAATGGATATTTTCACCAAAAAGTGAAGTTTTCAAAAAGTCAGAAAATTGGCTGAAAACGACTTAATATCAAGGACTCATCGGGTGAATCACTCTGGAACTGAAATCGGAATACTCACTGACATTTTCCCCTCTCCGAAAGTCTGAAAAATGATGGAAAAATGACTAAGTCCAAAAAATTTTTTTTTTAACTTTTTTCAATTTTACCCCCATGGGATATATATTCTACCCACCCACATTTGGAACTCTCCTGGGGTACCCTCACACATATTATTCCCTCATTTAATGGTCATTTTCACCAAAAAGTGAAGTTTTCAAAAAGTCAAAATTGGCTATAAACGACTTAATATCAAGGACTCATCGGGCAAATCGCTCTGGAACTGAAATCGGAATGCTCCCTGACATTTTTCCCTCTCCGAAAGTCTGAAAAATGATGGAAAAATGACTAAGTCCAAAAAACATTTTTTTCAACTTTTTTCAATTTTACCTCCATGGGATATATATTCTACCCACACACATTTGGAACTCTCCTGGGGTACCCTCACACATATTATTCCCTCATTTAATGGATATTTTCACCAAAAAGTGAAGTTTTCAAAAAGTCAGAAAATTGGCTGAAAACGACTTAATATCAAGGACTCATCGTGCGAATCGCTCTGGAACTGAAATCGGAATGCTCACTGACATTTTTCCCTCTCCAAAAGTCTGAAAAATGATGGAAAAATGACTAAGTCCAAAAAAAATTTTTTTTAACTTTTTTCAATTTTACCCCCATGGGATATATATTCTACCCACACACATTTGGAACTCCCCTGGGGTACCCTCACACATATTATTCCCTCATTTAATGGTCATTTTCACCAAAAAGTGAAGTTTTCAAAAATTCAAAATTGGCTATAAACGACTTAATATCAAGGACCCATCGGGCGAATCGCTCTGGAACTGAAATCGGAATGCTCACTGACATTTTTCCCTCTCCAAAAGTCTGAAAAATGATGGAAAAATGACTAAGTCCAAAAAAAATTTTTTTTAACTTTTTTCAATTTTACCCCCATGGGATATATATTCTACCCACACACATTTGGAACTCCCCTGAGGTACCCTCACACATATTATTCCCTCATTTAATGGTCATTTTCACCAAAAAGTGAAGTTTTCAAAAAGACAAAATTGGCTATAAACGACTTAATATCAAGGACCCATCGGGCGAATCGCTCTGGAACTGAAATCGGAATGCTCACTGACATTTTTCCCTCTCCGAAAGTCTGAAAAATGCTGGAAAAATGACTAAGTCCAAAAAAATTTTTTTTAAACTTTTTTCAATTTTACCCCCATGGGATATATATTCTACCCACACACATTTTGAACTCTCCTGGGGTACCCTCACACATATTATTCCCTCATTTAATGGATATTTTCACCAAAAAGTGAAGTTTTCAAAAAGTCAGAAAATTGGCTGAAAACGACTTAATATCAAGGACTCATCGGGTGAATCACTCTGGAACTGAAATCGGAATACTCACTGACATTTTCCCCTCTCCGAAAGTCTGAAAAATGATGGAAAAATGACTAAGTCCAAAAAATTTTTTTTTTAACTTTTTTCAATTTTACCCCCATGGGATATATATTCTACCCACCCACATTTGGAACTCTCCTGGGGTACCCTCACACATATTATTCCCTCATTTAATGGTCATTTTCACCAAAAAGTGAAGTTTTCAAAAAGTCAAAATTGGCTATAAACGACTTAATATCAAGGACTCATCGGGCAAATCGCTCTGGAACTGAAATCGGAATGCTCCCTGACATTTTTCCCTCTCCGAAAGTCTGAAAAATGATGGAAAAATGACTAAGTCCAAAAAACATTTTTTTCAACTTTTTTCAATTTTACCTCCATGGGATATATATTCTACCCACACACATTTGGAACTCTCCTGGGGTACCCTCACACATATTATTCCCTCATTTAATGGATATTTTCACCAAAAAGTGAAGTTTTCAAAAAGTCAGAAAATTGGCTGAAAACGACTTAATATCAAGGACTCATCGTGCGAATCGCTCTGGAACTGAAATCGGAATGCTCACTGACATTTTTCCCTCTCCAAAAGTCTGAAAAATGATGGAAAAATGACTAAGTCCAAAAAAAATTTTTTTTAACTTTTTTCAATTTTACCCCCATGGGATATATATTCTACCCACACACATTTGGAACTCCCCTGGGGTACCCTCACACATATTATTCCCTCATTTAATGGTCATTTTCACCAAAAAGTGAAGTTTTCAAAAATTCAAAATTGGCTATAAACGACTTAATATCAAGGACCCATCGGGCGAATCGCTCTGGAACTGAAATCGGAATGCTCACTGACATTTTTCCCTCACTGAAATTCTGAAAAATGCTGGAAAAATGACTAAGTCCAAAAAAATTTTTTTTAAACTTTTTTCAATTTTACCCCCATGGGATATATATTCTTCCCACACACATTTGGAACTCTCCTGGGGTACCCTCACACATATTATTCCCTCATTTAATGGATATTTTCACCAAAAAGTGAAGTTTTCAAAAAGTCAGAAAATTGGCTGAAAACGACTTAATATCAAGGACTCATCGTGCGAATCGCTCTGGAACTGAAATCGGAATACTCACTGACATTTTCCCCTCTCCGAAAGTCTGAAAAATGATGGAAAAATGACTAAGTCCAAAAAATTTTTTTTTTAACTTTTTTCAATTTTACCCCCATGGGATATATATTCTACCCACACACATTTGGAACTCTCCTGGGGTACCCTCACACATATTATTCCCTAATTTAATGGTCATTTTCACCAAAAAGTGAAGTTTTCAAAAAGTCAAAATTGGCTATAAACGACTTAATATCAAGGACCCATCGGGCGAATCGCTCTGGAACTGAAATCGGAATGCTCACTGACATTTTTCCCTCTCCGAAAGTCTGAAAAATGCTGGAAAAATGACTAAGTCCAAAAAAATTTTTTTTAAACTTTTTTCAATTTTACCCCCATGGGATATATATTCTACCCACACACATTTTGAACTCTCCTGGGGTACCCTCACACATATTATTCCCTCATTTAATGGATATTTTCACCAAAAAGTGAAGTTTTCAAAAAGTCAGAAAATTGGCTGAAAACGACTTAATATCAAGGACTCATCGGGTGAATCACTCTGGAACTGAAATCGGAATACTCACTGACATTTTCCCCTCTCCGAAAGTCTGAAAAATGATGGAAAAATGACTAAGTCCAAAAAATTTTTTTTTTAACTTTTTTCAATTTTACCCCCATGGGATATATATTCTACCCACCCACATTTGGAACTCTCCTGGGGTACCCTCACACATATTATTCCCTCATTTAATGGTCATTTTCACCAAAAAGTGAAGTTTTCAAAAAGTCAAAATTGGCTATAAACGACTTAATATCAAGGACTCATCGGGCGAATCGCTCTGGAACTGAAATCGGAATGCTCCCTGACATTTTTCCCTCTCCGAAAGTCTGAAAAATGATGGAAAAATGACTAAGTCCAAAAAACATTTTTTTAAACTTTTTTCAATTTTACCTCCATGGGATATATATTCTACCCACACACATTTGGAACTCTCCTGGGGTACCCTCACACATATTATTCCCTCATTTAATGGATATTTTCACCAAAAAGTGAAGTTTTCAAAAAGTCAGAAAATTGGCTGAAAACGACTTAATATCAAGGACTCATCGTGCGAATCGCTCTGGAACTGAAATCGGAATGCTCACTGACATTTTTCCCTCTCCAAAAGTCTGAAAAATGATGGAAAAATGACTAAGTCCAAAAAAAATTTTTTTTAACTTTTTTCAATTTTACCCCCATGGGATATATATTCTACCCACACACATTTGGAACTCCCCTGGGGTACCCTCACACATATTATTCCCTCATTTAATGGTCATTTTCACCAAAAAGTGAAGTTTTCAAAAATTCAAAATTGGCTATAAACGACTTAATATCAAGGACCCATCGGGCGAATCGCTCTGGAACTGAAATCGGAATGCTCACTGACATTTTTCCCTCTCCAAAAGTCTGAAAAATGATGGAAAAATGACTAAGTCCAAAAAAAATTTTTTTTAACTTTTTTCAATTTTACCCCCATGGGATATATATTCTACCCACACACATTTGGAACTCCCCTGAGGTACCCTCACACATATTATTCCCTCATTTAATGGTCATTTTCACCAAAAAGTGAAGTTTTCAAAAAGACAAAATTGGCTATAAACGACTTAATATCAAGGACCCATCGGGCGAATCGCTCTGGAACTGAAATCGGAATGCTCACTGACATTTTTCCCTCTCCGAAAGTCTGAAAAATGCTGGAAAAATGACTAAGTCCAAAAAAATTTTTTTTAAACTTTTTTCAATTTTACCCCCATGGGATATATATTCTACCCACACACATTTTGAACTCTCCTGGGGTACCCTCACACATATTATTCCCTCATTTAATGGATATTTTCACCAAAAAGTGAAGTTTTCAAAAAGTCAGAAAATTGGCTGAAAACGACTTAATATCAAGGACTCATCGGGTGAATCACTCTGGAACTGAAATCGGAATACTCACTGACATTTTCCCCTCTCCGAAAGTCTGAAAAATGATGGAAAAATGACTAAGTCCAAAAAATTTTTTTTTTAACTTTTTTCAATTTTACCCCCATGGGATATATATTCTACCCACCCACATTTGGAACTCTCCTGGGGTACCCTCACACATATTATTCCCTCATTTAATGGTCATTTTCACCAAAAAGTGAAGTTTTCAAAAAGTCAAAATTGGCTATAAACGACTTAATATCAAGGACTCATCGGGCAAATCGCTCTGGAACTGAAATCGGAATGCTCCCTGACATTTTTCCCTCTCCGAAAGTCTGAAAAATGATGGAAAAATGACTAAGTCCAAAAAACATTTTTTTCAACTTTTTTCAATTTTACCTCCATGGGATATATATTCTACCCACACACATTTGGAACTCTCCTGGGGTACCCTCACACATATTATTCCCTCATTTAATGGATATTTTCACCAAAAAGTGAAGTTTTCAAAAAGTCAGAAAATTGGCTGAAAACGACTTAATATCAAGGACTCATCGTGCGAATCGCTCTGGAACTGAAATCGGAATGCTCACTGACATTTTTCCCTCTCCAAAAGTCTGAAAAATGATGGAAAAATGACTAAGTCCAAAAAAAATTTTTTTTAACTTTTTTCAATTTTACCCCCATGGGATATATATTCTACCCACACACATTTGGAACTCCCCTGGGGTACCCTCACACATATTATTCCCTCATTTAATGGTCATTTTCACCAAAAAGTGAAGTTTTCAAAAATTCAAAATTGGCTATAAACGACTTAATATCAAGGACCCATCGGGCGAATCGCTCTGGAACTGAAATCGGAATGCTCACTGACATTTTTCCCTCACTGAAATTCTGAAAAATGCTGGAAAAATGACTAAGTCCAAAAAAATTTTTTTTAAACTTTTTTCAATTTTACCCCCATGGGATATATATTCTTCCCACACACATTTGGAACTCTCCTGGGGTACCCTCACACATATTATTCCCTCATTTAATGGATATTTTCACCAAAAAGTGAAGTTTTCAAAAAGTCAGAAAATTGGCTGAAAACGACTTAATATCAAGGACTCATCGTGCGAATCGCTCTGGAACTGAAATCGGAATACTCACTGACATTTTCCCCTCTCCGAAAGTCTGAAAAATGATGGAAAAATGACTAAGTCCAAAAAATTTTTTTTTTAACTTTTTTCAATTTTACCCCCATGGGATATATATTCTACCCACACACATTTGGAACTCTCCTGGGGTACCCTCACACATATTATTCCCTAATTTAATGGTCATTTTCACCAAAAAGTGAAGTTTTCAAAAAGTCAAAATTGGCTATAAACGACTTAATATCAAGGACCCATCGGGCGAATCGCTCTGGAACTGAAATCGGAATGCTCACTGACATTTTTCCCTCTCCGAAAGTCTGAAAAATGCTGGAAAAATGACTAAGTCCAAAAAAATTTTTTTTAAACTTTTTTCAATTTTACCCCCATGGGATATATATTCTACCCACACACATTTTGAACTCTCCTGGGGTACCCTCACACATATTATTCCCTCATTTAATGGATATTTTCACCAAAAAGTGAAGTTTTCAAAAAGTCAGAAAATTGGCTGAAAACGACTTAATATCAAGGACTCATCGGGTGAATCACTCTGGAACTGAAATCGGAATACTCACTGACATTTTCCCCTCTCCGAAAGTCTGAAAAATGATGGAAAAATGACTAAGTCCAAAAAATTTTTTTTTTAACTTTTTTCAATTTTACCCCCATGGGATATATATTCTACCCACCCACATTTGGAACTCTCCTGGGGTACCCTCACACATATTATTCCCTCATTTAATGGTCATTTTCACCAAAAAGTGAAGTTTTCAAAAAGTCAAAATTGGCTATAAACGACTTAATATCAAGGACTCATCGGGCGAATCGCTCTGGAACTGAAATCGGAATGCTCCCTGACATTTTTCCCTCTCCGAAAGTCTGAAAAATGATGGAAAAATGACTAAGTCCAAAAAACATTTTTTTAAACTTTTTTCAATTTTACCTCCATGGGATATATATTCTACCCACACACATTTGGAACTCTCCTGGGGTACCCTCACACATATTATTCCCTCATTTAATGGATATTTTCACCAAAAAGTGAAGTTTTCAAAAAGTCAGAAAATTGGCTGAAAACGACTTAATATCAAGGACTCATCGTGCGAATCGCTCTGGAACTGAAATCGGAATGCTCACTGACATTTTTCCCTCTCCAAAAGTCTGAAAAATGATGGAAAAATGACTAAGTCCAAAAAAAATTTTTTTTAACTTTTTTCAATTTTACCCCCATGGGATATATATTCTACCCACACACATTTGGAACTCCCCTGGGGTACCCTCACACATATTATTCCCTCATTTAATGGTCATTTTCACCAAAAAGTGAAGTTTTCAAAAATTCAAAATTGGCTATAAACGACTTAATATCAAGGACCCATCGGGCGAATCGCTCTGGAACTGAAATCGGAATGCTCACTGACATTTTTCCCTCTCTGAAATTCTGAAAAATGCTGGAAAAATGACTAAGTCCAAAAAAATTTTTTTTAAACTTTTTTCAATTTTACCCCCATGGGATATATATTCTTCCCACACACATTTGGAACTCTCCTGGGGTACCCTCACACATATTATTCCCTCATTTAATGGATATTTTCACCAAAAAGTGAAGTTTTCAAAAAGTCAGAAAATTGGCTGAAAACGACTTAATATCAAGGACTCATCGTGCGAATCGCTCTGGAACTGAAATCGGAATGCTCACTGACATTTTTCCCTCTCCAAAAGTCTGAAAAATGCTGGAAAAATGACTAAGTCCAAAAAAAATTTTTTTAAACTTTTTTCAATTTTACCCCCATGGGATATATATTCTACCCACACACATTTGGAACTCTCCTGGGGTACCCTCACACATATTATTCCCTCATTTAATGGATATTTTCACCAAAAAGTGAAGTTTTCAAAAAGTCAGAAAATTGGCTGAAAACGACTTAATATCAAGGACTCATCGGGTGAATCACTCTGGAACTGAAATCGGAATACTCACTGACATTTTCCCCTCTCAGAAGGTCTGAAAAATGATGGAAAAATGACTAAGTCCAAAAAATTTTTTTTTTAACTTTTTTCAATTTTACCCCCATGGGATAAATTATATTCTACCCACCCACATTTGGAACTATCCTGGGGTACCATCAAACATATTATTCCCTCATTTACTGGTCATTTTCACCAAAAAGTGAAGTTTTGAAAACGTCAAAATTGGCTATAAACGACTTAATATCAAGGACCCATCGGGCGAATAGCTCTGGAACTGAAATCGGAATGCTCACTGACATTTTTCCCTCTCCGAAAGTCTGAAAAATGCTGGAAAAATGACTAAGTCCAAAAAAATTTTTTTTAAACTTTTTTCAATTTTACCCCCATGGGATATATATTCTACCCACACACATTTGGAACTCTCCTGGGGTACCCTCACACATATTATTCCCTCATTTAATGGATATTTTCACCAAAAAGTGAAGTTTTCAAAAAGTCAGAAAATTGCCTGAAAACGACTTAATATCAAGGACTCATCGGGTGAATCGCTCTGGAACTGAAATCGGAATGCTCACTGACATTTTTCCCTCTCCGAAAGTCTGAAAAATGATGGAAAAATGACTAAGTGCAAAAAATTTTTTATTTAACTTTTTTCAGTTTTACCCCTGTGGGATATATGTTCTACCCACACACATTTGGATCTCTCCTGGGGTACAGTCACACATATTATTCCCTCATTTAATGGATATTTTCACCAAAAAGTGAAGTTTTCAAAAAGTCAAAATTGGCTTTAAATGACCTAATATCAAGGACTCATCGGGCGAATCACTCTGTAACTGAAATCGGAATGCTCACTGACATTTTTCCCTCTCTGAAAGTCTGAAAAATGATGGAAAAATGACTAAGTCCAAAAAAAATTTTTTTCAACTTTTTTCAATTTTACCCCCGTGTGATATATATTCTACCCACACACATTTGGAACTCTCCTGGGGTACCCTCACACATATTATTCCCTCATTTAATGGATATTTTCACCAAAAAATGAAGTTTTCAAAAAGTCAAAATTGGCTATAAACGACCTAATATCAAGGACTCATCGGGCGAATCGCTCTGTAACTGAAATCGGAAGGCTCACTGACATTTTTCCCTCTCTGAAAGTCTGAAAAATGATGGAAAAATGACTAAGTCCAAAAAAAATTTTTTTCAACTTTTTTCAATTTTACCCCCGTGGGATATTTGTTCTACCCACACACATTTGGAACTCTCCTGTGGTACCCACGCACATATTATTCCCTCATTTAATGGATATTTTCAGCAAAAAGTGAAGTTTTCAAAAAGTCAGAAAATTGGCTGAAAACGACTTAATATCAAGGACTCATCGGGCGAATCGCTCTGGAACTGAAATCGGAATGCTCACTGACATTTTCCCCTCTCCGAAAGTCTCAAAAATGATGGAAAAATGACTAAGTCCAAAAAAATTTTTTTTAAACTTTTTTCAATTTTACCCCCATGGGATATATATTCTACCCACACACATTTGGAACTCTCCTGGGGTACCCTCACACATATTATTCCCTCATTTAATGGATATTTTCACCAAAAAGTGAAGTTTTCAAAAAGTCAGAAAATTCCCTGAAAACGACTTAATATCAAGGACTCATCGGGTGAATCGCTCTGGAACTGAAATCGGAATGCTCACTGACATTTTTCCCTCTCCGAAAGTCTGAAAAATGATGGAAAAATGACTAAGTCCAAAAAAAATTTTATTTAACTTTTTTCAGTTTTACCCCTGTGGGATATACATTCTACCCCCACACATTTGGATCTCTCCTGGGGTACCCTCACACATATTATTCCCTCATTTAATGGATATTTTCACCAAAAAGTGAAGTTTTCAAAAAGTCAGAAAATTGGCTGAAAATGACTTAATATCAAGGACACATCGGGCGAATCGCTCTAGAACTGAAATCGGAACGCTCACTGACATTTTGCCCTCTCCGAAAGTCTGAAAAATGCTGGAAAAATTACTAAGTCCAAAAAAAATTTTTTTCAACTTTTTTCAATTTTACCCCCGTGTGATATATATTCTACCCACAAAGATTTGGAACTCTCCTGGGGTACCCTCACACATATTATTCCCTCATTTAATGGATATTTTCACCAAAAAATGAAGTTTTCAAAAAGTCAAAATTGGCTATAAACGACCTAATATCAAGGACTCATCGGGCGAATCGCTCTGTAACTGAAATCGGAATGCTCACTGACATTTTTCCCTCTCCAAAAGTCTGAAAAATGATGGAAAAATGACTAAGTCCAAAAAAAATTTTTTAAAACTTTTTTCAATTTTACCCCCATGGGATAAATTATATTCTACCCACCCACATTTGGAACTCTCCTGGGGTACCCTCACACATATTATTCCCTCATTTAATGGATATTTTCACCAAAAAGTGAAGTTTTCAAAAAGTCAGAAAATTCCCTGAAAACGACTTAATATCAAGGACTCATCGGGTGAATCGCTCTGGAACTGAAATCGGAATGCTCACTGACATTTTTCCCTCTCCGAAAGTCTGAAAAATGATGGAAAAATGACTAAGTCCAAAAAAATTTTTATTTAACTTTTTTCAGTTTTACCCCTGTGGGATATACATTCTACCCCCACACATTTGGATCTCTCCTGGGGTACCCTCACACATATTATTCCCTCATTTAATGGATATTTTCACCAAAAAGTGAAGTTTTCAAAAAGTCAGAAAATTGGCTGAAAACGACTTAATATCAAGGCCTCATCGGGTGAATCACTCTGGAACTGAAATCGGAATACTCACTGACATTTTCCCCTCTCCGAAAGTCTGAAAAATGATGGAAAAATGACTAAGTCCAAAAAACATTTCTTTCAACTTTTTTCAATTTTACCCCAGTGTGATATATATTCTACCCACACACATTTGGAACTCTCCTGGGGTACCCTCACACATATTATTCCCTCATTTAATGGATATTTCCACCAAAAAATGAAGTTTTCAAAAAGTCAAAATTGGCTATAAACGACCTAATATCAAGGACTCATCGGGCGAATCGCTCTGTAATTGAAATCGGAATGCTCAATGACATTTTCTCCTCTCCGAAAGTCTGAAAAATGATGGAAAAATGACTAAGTCCAAAAAAAATTTTTTTCAACTTTTTTCAATTTTACCCCCGTGGGATATATGTTCTACCCACACACATTTGGAACTCTCCTGTGGTACCCACGCACATATTATTCCCTCATTTAATGGATATTTTTACCAAAAAGTGAAGTTTTCAAAAAGTCAGAAAATTGGCTGAAAACGACTTAATATCAAGGACTCATCGGGCGAAACACTCTGGAACTGAAATCGGAATACTCACCGATGTTTTCCCCTCTCCGAAAGTCTGGAAAATGATGGAAAAATGACTAAGTCCAAAAAAAATTTTTTTCAACTTTTTTCAATTTTACCCCCATGGGATATATGTTCTACCCACACACATTTGGATCTCTCCTGGGGTACCGTCACACATATTATTCCCTCATTTAATGGATATTTTCACCAAAAAGTGAAGTTTTCAAAAAGTCAAAATTGGGCTATAAATGACCTAATATCAAGGACTCATCGGGCGAATCGCTCTGTAACTGAAATCGGAATGCTCACTGACATTTTTCCCTCTCCGAAAGTCTGAAAAATGATGGAAAAATGACTAAGTCCAAAAAAAATTTTTTTTAACTTTTTTCAATTTTACCCCCATGGGATATATGTTCTACCCAAACACATTTGGAACTCTCCTGGGGTACCCTCACACATATTATTCCCTCATTTAATGGATATTTTCACCAAAAAGTGAAGTTTTCAAAAAGTCAGAAAATTGGCTGAAAACGACTTAATATCAAGGACTCATTGGGCGAAACACTCTGGAACTGAAATCGGAATACTCACTGACATTTTCCCCTCTCCGAAAGTCTGAAAAATGATGGAAAAATGACTAAGTCCCAAAAAAATTTTTTTCAACTTTTTTCAATTTTACCCCCGTGGGATATATGTTCTAACCACACACATTTGGAACTCTCCTGTGGTACCCACGCACATATTATTCCCTCATTTAATGGATATTTTTACCAAAAAGTGAAGTTTTCAAAAAGTCAGAAAATTGGCTGAAAACGACTTAATATCAAGGACTCATCGGGCGAATCGCTCTGGAACTGAAATCGGAATACTCACTGACATTTTCCCCTCTCCGAAAGTCTGAAAAATGATGGAAAAATGACAAAGTCCAAAAAAAATTTTTTTTAACTTTTTTCAATTTTACCCCTGTGGGATATACATTCTACCCACACACATTTGAATCTCTCCTGTGGTACCCTCACACATATTTTTCCCTCATTTAATGGATATTTTCACCAAAAAGTGAAGTTTTCAAAAAGTCAGAAAATTGGCTGAAAACGACTTAATATCAAGGACTCATCGGGCGAAACACTCTGGAACTGAAATCGGAATACTCACTGACATTTTCCCCTCTCCGAAAGTCTGAAAAATGATGGAAAAATGACTAAGTCCAAAAAAATTTTTTTTTAACTTTTTTCAATTTTACCCTGTGGGATATACATTCTACCCACACACATTTGGAACTCTCCTGGGGTACCCTCGCACATATTATTCCCTCATTTAATGGATATTTTCACCAAAAAGTGAAGTTTTCAAAAAGTCAGAAAATTGGCTGAAAACGACTTAATATCAAGGACTCATCGGGCAAATCACTCTGGAACTGAAATCGGAATGCTCACTGACATTTTCCCCTCTCCAAAAGTCTGAAAAATGATGGAAAAATGACTAAGTCCAAAAAAAATTGTTTAAACTTTTTTCAATTTTACCCCCATGGGATATATATTCTACCCACAAACATTTGGAACTCTCCTGGGGTACCCTCACACATATTATTCCCTCATTTAATGGATATTTTCACCAAAAAGTGAAGTTTTCAAAAAGTCAGAAAATTGGCTGAAAACGACTTAATATCAAGGACTCATCGGGCGAAACACTCTGGAACTGAAATCGGAATACTCACTGACATTTTCCCCTCTCCGAAAGTCTGAAAAATGATGGAAAAATGACTAAGTCCAAAAAACATTTTTTCAACTTTTTTCAATTTTACCCCCGTGTGAAATATATTCTACCCACACACATTTGGAACTCTCCTGGGTTACCCTCACACATATTATTCCCTCATTTAATGGATATTTTCACCAAAAAGTGAAGTTTTCAAAAAGTCAAAATTGGCTATAAACGACCTAATATCAAGGACTCATCGGGCGAATCGCTCTGTAACTGAAATCGGAATGCTCACTGACATTTTTCCCTCTCCGAAAGTCTGAAAAATGATGGAAAAATGACTAAGTCCAAAAAAAATTTTTTTCAACTTTTTTCAATTTTACCCCCGTGGGATATATGTTCTACCCGCACACATTTGGAACTCTCCTGTGGTACCCACGCACATATTATTCCCTCATTTAATGGATATTTTCACCAAAAAGTGAAGTTTTCAAAAAGTCAGAAAATTAGCTGAAAACGACTTAATATCAAGGACTCATCGGGCGAATCACTCTGGAACTGAAATCGGAATACTCACTCACATTTTCCCCTCTTCGAAAGTCGGAAAAATGATGGAAAAATGAGTAAGTCCAAAAAAAATTTTTTTCAAGTTTTTCAATTTTACCCCCGTGGGATATATATTCTACCCACACACATTTGGAACTCTCCTGGGGTACCCTCACACATATTATTCCCTCATTTAATTGATATTTTCACCAAAAAGTGAAGTTTTCAAAAAGTCAGAAAATTGGCTGAAAACGACTTAATATCAAGGACTCATCAGGCGAAACACTCTGGAACTGAAATCGGAATACTCACTGACATTTTCCCCTCTCCGAAAGTCTGAAAAATGATGGAAAAATGACTAAGTCCAAAAAACATTTTTTTCAACTTTTTTCAATTTTACCCCCGTGTGATATATATTCTACCCACACACATTTGGAACTCTCCTGGGGTACCCTCACACATATTATTCCCTCATTTAATGGATATTTTCACCAAAAAGTGAAGTTTTCAAAAAGTCAGAAAATTGGCTGAAAACGACTTAATGTCAAGGACTCATCGGGCAAATCACTCTGGAACTGAAATCGGAATGCTCACTGACATTTTCCCCTCTCCAAAAGTCTGAAAAATGATGGAAAAATAACTAAGTCCAAAAAAATTTTTTAAACTTTTTTCAATTTTACCCCCATGGGATATATATTCTACCCACAAACATTTGGAACTCTCCTGGGGTACCCTCACACATATTATTCCCTCATTTAATGGATATTTTCACCAAAAAGTGAAGTTTTCAAAAAGTCAGAAAATTGGCTGAAAGCGACTCAACATCAAGGACTCATCGGGTGAATCTCTCTGGAACTGAAATCGGAATGCTCACTGACATTTTCCCCCCTTCAAAAGCCTGAAAAATGATGGAAAAATGACTAAGTCCAAAAAAAATGTTTTAAAACTTTTTTCAATTTTACCCCCGTGGGATATATATTCTACCCACACACATTTGGAACTCTCCTGGGGTAACCTCACACATATTATTCCCTCATTTAATGGATATTTTCACCAAAAAGTGAAGTTTTCAAAAAGTCAGAAAATTGGCTGAAAACGATTTAATATCAAGGACTCATCGGGCGAATCACTCTGGAACTGAAATCGGAATACTCACTGACATTTTCCCCTCTTCGAAAGTCGGAAAAATGATGGAAAAATGAGTAAGTCCAAAAAAAATTTTATTCAAGTTTTTCAATTTTACCCCCGTGGGATATATATTCTACCCACACACATTTGGAACTCTCCTGGGGTACCCTCACACATATTATTCCCTCATTTAATTGATATTTTCACCAAAAAGTGAAGTTTTCAAAAAGTCAGAAAATTGGCTGAAAACGACTTAACATCAAGGACTCATCGGGTGAATCACTCTGGAACTGAAATCGGAATGCTCACTGACATTTTCCCCTCTCCAAAAGTCTGAAAAATGATGGAAAAATGACTAAGTCCAAAAAAAATTTTTTTCAACTTTTTTCAATTTTACCCCCATGGGATATATATTCTACCCACACACATTTGGAACTCTCCTGGGGTAACCTCACACATATTATTCCCTCATTTAATGGATATTTTCACCAAAAAGTGAAGTTTTCAAAAAGTCAGAAAATTGGCTGAAAACGACTTAATATCAAGGACTCATCTGGCGAATCACTCTGGAACTGAAATCGGAATACTCACTGACATTTTCCCCTCTTCGAAAGTCTGAAAAATGATGGAAAAATGAGTAGGCCAAAAAAAATTTTTTTTAAGTTTTTTCAATTTTACCCCCATGGGATATATATTCTACCCACACACATTTGGAACTCTCCTGGGGTACCCTCACACATATTATTCCCTCATTTAATGGATATTTTCACCAAAAAGTGAAGTTTTCAAAAAGTCAGAAAATTGGCTGAAAGCGACTCAACATCAAGGACTCATCGGGTGAATCTCTCTGGAACTGAAATCGGAATGCTCACTGACATTTTCCCCCCTTCGAAAGCCTGAAAAATGATGGAAAAATGACTAAGTCCAAAAAAAATTTTTTAAAACTTTTTTCAATTTTACCCCCGTGAGATATATATTCTACCCACACACATTTGGAACTCTCCTGGGATAACCTCACACATATTATTCCCTCATTTAATGGATATTTTCACCAAAAAGTGAAGTTTTCAAAAAGTCAGAAAATTGGCTGAAGACGACCTAATATCAAGGACTCATCGGGCGAATCTCTCTGGAACTGAAATCGGAATACTCACTGACATTTTCCCCTCTTCGAAAGTCTGAAAAATGATGGAAAAATGAGTCAGTCCAAAAAAAATTTTTTTTAAGTTTTTTCAATTTTACCCCCATGGGATATACAGTTATATGAAAAAGTTTGGGCACCCCTGTTAATCTTAAGCTTAATGTTTTATAAAAATTGGTGTTTTTGCAACAGCTATTTCAGTTTGATATATGTAATAACTGTTGGACACAGTAATGTTTCTGCCTTGAAATGAGGTTTATTGTACTAACAAAAAATGTGCAATCTGCATTCAAACAAAATTTGACAGGTGCATAAGTATGGGCACCCTTATCATTTTCTTGTTTTAAATACTACTACCTACTTTTCACTGACTTACTAAAGCACTTTTTTTGGTTTTGTAACCTCATTGAGCTTTGAACTTCATAGCCAGGTGTATGCAATCATGAGAAAAGCTACTTAAAGTGGCCAATTGCAAGTTGTTCTCCTGTTTGAATCTCCTCTGAAGAGTGGCATCATGGGCTCCTCAAAACAACTGTCAAATGATCTGAAAACAAAGATTATTCAACATAGTTGTTCAGGGGAAGGATACAAAAAGCTGTCTCAGAGATTTAACCTGTCAGTTTCCACTGTGAGGAACATAGTAAGGAAATTGAAGAACACAGAGACAGTTCTTGTTAAGGCCAGAAGTGGCAGGCCAAGAAAAACATCAGAAAGGCAGAGAAGAAGAATGGTGAGATCAGTCAAGGACAATCCTCAGACCATCTCCAGAGAGCTGCAGCATCAACTTGCCGCAGATGGTGTCACTGTGTATCGGTCAACTATACAACGCACTTTGCACAAGGAGAAGCTGTATGGGAGAGTGATGCGAAAGAAGCCGTTTCTGCAAGCATGCCACAAACAGAGTCGGCTGAGGTATGCAAAAGCACATTTGGAGAAGCCAATTTCTTTTTGGAAGAAGGTCCTGTGGACTGATGAAACCAAGATTGAGTTGTTTGGTCATACAAAAAGGCGTTATGCATGGCGGCAAAAAAACACAGCATTCCAAGAAAAACACTTGCTGCCCACAGTAAAATTTGGTGGAGGTTCCATCATGCTTTGGGGCTGTGTGGCCAATGCCGGCACCGGGAATCTTGTTAAAGTTGAGGGACGCATAGATTCCACTCAGTATCAGCAGATTCTTGACAATAATGTTCAAGAATCAGTGATAAAGTTGAAGTTACGCAGGGGATGGATCTTTCAGCAAGACAATGATCCAAAACACCGCTCCAAATCTACTCAGGCATTCATGCAGAGGAACAATTACAATGTTCTGGAATGGCCATCCCAGTCCCCAGACCTGAATATCATTGAACATCTGTGGGATCATTTGGAGAGGGCTGTCCATGCTCGGCGACCATCAAACTTAACTGAACTGGAATTGTTTTCTAAAGAGGAATGGTCAAAAATACCTTCATCCAGGATCCAGGAACTCATTAAAAGCTACAGGAAGCGACTAGAGGCTGTTATTTTTGCAAAAGGAGGATCTACTAAATATTAATGTCACTTTTCTGGTGAGGTGCCCATACTTATGCACCTGTCAAATTTTGTTTGAATGCAGATTGCACATTTTCTGTTAGTACAATAAACCTCATTTCAAGGCAGAAACATTACTGTGTCCAACAGTTATTACATATATCAAGCTGAAATAGCTGTTGCAAAAACAAAATTTTTTATAAAACATTAAGCTTAAGATTAATAGGGGTGCCAAAACTTTTGCATATAACTGTATATTCTACCCACACACATTTGGAACTCTCCTGGGGTACCCTCACACATATTATTCCCTCATTTAATGGATATTTTCACCAAAAAGTGAAGTTTTCAAAAAGTCAGAAAATTGGCTGAAAAAGACTTAATATCAAGGACTCATCGGGCGAATCACTCTGGAACTGAAATCGGAATACTCACTGACATTTTCCCCTCTCCGAAAGTCTTAAAAATGATGGAAAAATGACTAAGTCCAAAAAAATTTTTTTTCAACTTTTTTCAATTTTGCCCCGTGGGATATACATTCTACCCACACACATTTGGAACTCTCCTGGGGTACCCTCACACATATTATTCCCTCATTTAATGCATATTTTCACCAAAAAGTGAAGTTTTCAAAAAGTCAGAAAATTGGCTGAAAGCGACTCAACATCAAGGACTCATCGGGTGAATCTCTCTGGAACTGAAATCGGAATGCTCACTGACATTTTCCCCCCTTCGAAAGTCTGAAAAATGATGGAAAAATGAGTCAGTCCAAAAAAAATTTTTTAAAACTTTTTTCAATTTTACCCCCGTGAGATATATATTCTACCCACACACATTTGGAACTCTCCTGGGGTAACCTCACACATATTATTCCCTCATTTAATGGATATTTTCACCAAAAAGTGAAGTTTTCAAAAAGTCAGAAAATTGGCTGAAGACGACCTAATATCAAGGACTCATCGGGCGAATCACTCTGGAACTGAAATCGGAATACTCACTGACATTTTCCCCTCTTCGAAAGTCTGAAAAATGATGGAAAAATGAGTCAGTCCAAAAAAAATTTTTTTTAAGTTTTTTCAATTTTACCCCCATGGGATATATATTCTACCCACACACATTTGGAACTCTCCTGGGGTACCCTCACACATATTATTCCCTCATTTAATGGATATTTTCACCAAAAAGTGAAGTTTTCAAAAAAGTCAGAAGATTGGCTGAAAGCGACTCAACATCAAGGACTCATCGGGTGAATCTCTCTGGAACTGAAATTGGAATACTCACTGACATTTTCCCCTCTCCAAATGTCTGAAAAATGATGGAAAAATGACTAAGTCCCCAAAAAATTTTTTTTAACTTTTTTCAATTTTACCCCTGTGGGATATACATTCTACCCACACACATTTGGATCTCTCCTGGGGTACCCTCACACATATTATTCCCTCATTTAGTGGATATTTTCACCAAAAAGTGAAGTTTTCAAAAAGTCAGAAAATTGGCTGAAAACGACTTAATATCAAGGACTCATCGGGCGAATCACTCTGGAACTGAAATCGGAATACTCACTGACATTTTCCCCTCTTCGAAAGTCTGAAAAATGATGGAAAAATGAGTCAGTCCAAAAAAAATTTTTTTTAAGTTTTTTCAATTTTACCCCCATGGGATATACAGTTATATGAAAAAGTTTGGGCACCCCTGTTAATCTTAAGCTTAATGTTTTATAAAAATTGGTGTTTTTGCAACAGCTATTTCAGTTTAATATATGTAATAACTGTTGGACACAGTAATGTTTCTGCCTTGAAATGAGGTTTATTGTACTAACAAAAAATGTGCAATCTGCATTCAAACAAAATTTGACAGGTGCATAAGTATGGGCACCCTTATCATTTTCTTGTTTTAAATACTCCTACCTACTTTTTACTGACTTACTAAAGCACTTTTTTTGGTTTTGTAACCTCATTGAGCTTTGAACTTCATAGCCAGGTGTATGCAATCATGAGAAAAGCTACTTAAAGTGGCCACTTGCAAGTTGTTCTCCTGTTTGAATCTCCTCTGAAGAGTGGCATCATGGGCTCCTCAAAACAACTGTCAAATGATCTGAAAACAAAGATTATTCAACATAGTTGTTCAGGGGAAGGATACAAAAAGCTGTCTCAGAGATTTAACCTGTCAGTTTCCACTGTGAGGAACATAGTAAGGAAATGGAAGAACACAGGGACAGTTCTTGTTAAGGCCAGAAGTGGCAGGCCAAGAAAAACATCAGAAAGGCAGAGAAGAAGAATGGTGAGATCAGTCAAGGACAATCCTCAGACCATCTCCAGAGAGCTGCAGCATCAACTTGCCGCAGATGGTGTCACTGTGCATCGGTCAACTATACAACGCACTTTGCACAAGGAGAAGCTGTATGGGAGAGTGATTCGAAAGAAGCCGTTTCTGCAAGCATGCCACAAACAGAGTCGGCTGAGGTATGCAAAAGCACATTTGGAGAAGCCAATTTCTTTTTGGAAGAAGGTCCTGTGGACTGATGAAACCAAGATTGAGTTGTTTGGTCATACAAAAAGGCGTTATGCATGGTGGCAAAAAAACACAGCATTCCAAGAAAAACACTTGCTGCCCACAGTAAAATTTGGTGGAGGTTCCATCATGCTTTGGGGCTGTGTGGCCAATGCCGGCACCGGGAATCTTGTTAAAGTTGAGGGACGCATAGATTCCACTCAGTATCAGCAGATTCTTGACAATAATGTTCAAGAATCAGTGATAAAGTTGAAGTTACGCAGGGGATGGATCTTTCAGCAAGACAATGATCCAAAACACCGCTCCAAATCTACTCAGGCATTCATGCAGAGGAACAATTACAATGTTCTGGAATGGCCATCCCAGTCCCCAGACCTGAATATCATTGAACATCTGTGGGATCATTTGGAGAGGGCTGTCCATGCTCGGCGACCATCAAACTTAACTGAACTGGAATTGTTTTGTAAAGAGGAATGGTCAAAAATACCTTCATCCAGGATCCAGGAACTCATTAAAAGCTACAGGAAGCGACTAGAGGCTGTTATTTTTGCAAAAGGAGGATCTACTAAATATTAATGTCACTTTTCTGGTGAGGTGCCCATACTTATGCACCTGTCAAATTTTGTTTGAATGCAGATTGCACATTTTCTGTTAGTACAATAAACCTCATTTCAAGGCAGAAACATTACTGTGTCCAACAGTTATTACATATATCAAACTGAAATAGCTGTTGCAAAAACACCAATTTTTATAAAACATTAAGCTTAAGAATAATAGGGGTGCCCAAACTTTTGCATATAACTGTATATTCTACCCACACACATTTGGAACTCTCCTGGGGTACCCTCACACATATTATTCCCTCATTTAATGGATATTTTCACCAAAAAGTGAAGTTTTCAAAAAGTCAGAAAATTGGCTGAAAACGACTTAATATCAAGGACTCATCGGGCGAATCACTCTGGAACTGAAATCGGAATACTCACTGACATTTTCCCCTCTCCGAAAGTCTTAAAAATGATGGAAAAATGACTAAGTCCAAAAAAATTTTTTTTCAACTTTTTTCAATTTTACCCCCGTGGGATATACATTCTACCCACACACATTTGGAACTCTCCTGGGGTACCCTCACACATATTATTCCCTCATTTAATGGATATTTACACCAAAAAGTGAAGTTTTCAAAAAGTCAGAACATTAGCTGAAAGCGACTCAACATCAAGGACTCATCGGGTGAATCTCTCTGGAACTGAAATCGGAATACTCACTGACATTTTCCCCTCTTCGAAAGTCTGAAAAATGCTGGAAAAATGACTAAGTCCAAAAAAATTTTTTTTCAACTTTTTTCAATTTTACCCCCGTGGGATATACATTCTACTCACACACATTTGGAACTCTCCTGGGGTACCCGCACACATATTATTCCCTCATTTAATGTATATTTTCACCAAAAAGTGAAGTTTTCAAAAAGTAAGAAAATTGGCTGAAAGCGACTCAACATCAAGGACTCATGGGGTGAATCTCTCTGGAACTGAAATCGGAATGCTCACTGACATTTTCCCCCCTTCGAAAGTCTGAAAAATGATGGAAAAATGACTAAGTCCAAAAAAAAATTTTTTAAACTTTTTTCAATTTTACCCCCGTGGGATATATATTCTACCCACACACATTTGGAACTCTCCTGGGGTACCCTCACACATATTATTCCCTCATTTAATGGATATTTTCACCAAAAAGTGAAGTTTTCAAAAAGTCAAAATTGGCTATAAACGACCTAATATTAAGGATTCATCGGGCGAATCGCTCTGGAACTGAAATCGGAATGCTCACTGACATTTTCCCCTCTCCGAAAGTCTGAAAAATGATGGAAAAATGACTAAGTCCAAAAAAATTTTTTTTCAACTTTTTTCAATTTTGCCCCGTGGGATATACATTCTACCCACACACATTTGGAACTCTCCTGGGGTACCCTCACACATATTATTCCCTCATTTAATGTATATTTTCACCAAAAAGTGAAGTTTTCAAAAAGTCAGAAAATTGGCTGAAAGCGACTCAACATCAAGGACTCATCGGGTGAATCTCTCTGGAACTGAAATCGGAATGCTCACTGACATTTTCCCCCCTTCGAAAGTCTGAAAAATGATGGAAAAATGAGTCAGTCCAAAAAAAATTTTTTAAAACTTTTTTCAATTTTACCCCCGTGAGATATATATTCTACCCACACACATTTGGAACTCTCCTGGGGTAACCTCACACATATTATTCCCTCATTTAATGGATATTTTCACCAAAAAGTGAAGTTTTCAAAAAGTCAGAAAATTGGCTGAAGACGACCTAATATCAAGGACTCATCGGGCGAATCACTCTGGAACTGAAATCGGAATACTCACTGACATTTTCCCCTCTTCGAAAGTCTGAAAAATGATGGAAAAATGAGTCAGTCCAAAAAAAATTTTTTTTAAGTTTTTTCAATTTTACCCCCATGGGATATATATTCTACCCACACACATTTGGAACTCTCCTGGGGTACCCTCACACATATTATTCCCTCATTTAATGGATATTTTCACCAAAAAGTGAAGTTTTCAAAAAAGTCAGAAGATTGGCTGAAAGCGACTCAACATCAAGGACTCATCGGGTGAATCTCTCTGGAACTGAAATTGGAATACTCACTGACATTTTCCCCTCTCCAAATGTCTGAAAAATGATGGAAAAATGACTAAGTCCCCAAAAATTTTTTTTTAACTTTTTTCAATTTTACCCCTGTGGGATATACATTCTACCCACACACATTTGGATCTCTCCTGGGGTACCCTCACACATATTATTCCCTCATTTAGTGGATATTTTCACCAAAAAGTGAAGTTTTCAAAAAGTCAGAAAATTGGCTGAAAACGACTTAATATCAAGGACTCATCGGGCGAATCACTCTGGAACTGAAATCGGAATACTCACTGACATTTTCCCCTCTTCGAAAGTCTGAAAAATGATGGAAAAATGAGTCAGTCCAAAAAAAATTTTTTTTAAGTTTTTTCAATTTTACCCCCATGGGATATACAGTTATATGAAAAAGTTTGGGCACCCCTGTTAATCTTAAGCTTAATGTTTTATAAAAATTGGTGTTTTTGCAACAGCTATTTCAGTTTAATATATGTAATAACTGTTGGACACAGTAATGTTTCTGCCTTGAAATGAGGTTTATTGTACTAACAAAAAATGTGCAATCTGCATTCAAACAAAATTTGACAGGTGCATAAGTATGGGCACCCTTATCATTTTCTTGTTTTAAATACTCCTACCTACTTTTTACTGACTTACTAAAGCACTTTTTTTGGTTTTGTAACCTCATTGAGCTTTGAACTTCATAGCCAGGTGTATGCAATCATGAGAAAAGCTACTTAAAGTGGCCACTTGCAAGTTGTTCTCCTGTTTGAATCTCCTCTGAAGAGTGGCATCATGGGCTCCTCAAAACAACTGTCAAATGATCTGAAAACAAAGATTATTCAACATAGTTGTTCAGGGGAAGGATACAAAAAGCTGTCTCAGAGATTTAACCTGTCAGTTTCCACTGTGAGGAACATAGTAAGGAAATGGAAGAACACAGGGACAGTTCTTGTTAAGGCCAGAAGTGGCAGGCCAAGAAAAACATCAGAAAGGCAGAGAAGAAGAATGGTGAGATCAGTCAAGGACAATCCTCAGACCATCTCCAGAGAGCTGCAGCATCAACTTGCCGCAGATGGTGTCACTGTGCATCGGTCAACTATACAACGCACTTTGCACAAGGAGAAGCTGTATGGGAGAGTGATTCGAAAGAAGCCGTTTCTGCAAGCATGCCACAAACAGAGTCGGCTGAGGTATGCAAAAGCACATTTGGAGAAGCCAATTTCTTTTTGGAAGAAGGTCCTGTGGACTGATGAAACCAAGATTGAGTTGTTTGGTCATACAAAAAGGCGTTATGCATGGTGGCAAAAAAACACAGCATTCCAAGAAAAACACTTGCTGCCCACAGTAAAATTTGGTGGAGGTTCCATCATGCTTTGGGGCTGTGTGGCCAATGCCGGCACCGGGAGTCTTGTTAAAGTTGAGGGACGCATAGATTCCACTCAGTATCAGCAGATTCTTGACAATAATGTTCAAGAATCAGTGATAAAGTTGAAGTTACGCAGGGGATGGATCTTTCAGCAAGACAATGATCCAAAACACCGCTCCAAATCTACTCAGGCATTCATGCAGAGGAACAATTACAATGTTCTGGAATGGCCATCCCAGTCCCCAGACCTGAATATCATTGAACATCTGTGGGATCATTTGGAGAGGGCTGTCCATGCTCGGCGACCATCAAACTTAACTGAACTGGAATTGTTTTGTAAAGAGGAATGGTCAAAAATACCTTCATCCAGGATCCAGGAACTCATTAAAAGCTACAGGAAGCGACTAGAGGCTGTTATTTTTGCAAAAGGAGGATCTACTAAATATTAATGTCACTTTTCTGGTGAGGTGCCCATACTTATGCACCTGTCAAATTTTGTTTGAATGCAGATTGCACATTTTCTGTTAGTACAATAAACCTCATTTCAAGGCAGAAACATTACTGTGTCCAACAGTTATTACATATATCAAACTGAAATAGCTGTTGCAAAAACACCAATTTTTATAAAACATTAAGCTTAAGAATAATAGGGGTGCCCAAACTTTTGCATATAACTGTATATTTTACCCACACACATTTGGAACTCTCCTGGGGTACCCTCACACATATTATTCCCTCATTTAATGGATATTTTCACCAAAAAGTGAAGTTTTCAAAAAGTCAGAAAATTGGCTGAAAACGACTTAATATCAAGGACTCATCGGGCGAATCACTCTGGAACTGAAATCGGAATACTCACTGACATTTTCCCCTCTCCGAAAGTCTTAAAAATGATGGAAAAATGACTAAGTCCAAAAAAATTTTTTTTCAACTTTTTTCAATTTTACCCCCGTGGGATATACATTCTACCCACACACATTTGGAACTCTCCTGGGGTACCCTCACACATATTATTCCCTCATTTAATGGATATTTACACCAAAAAGTGAAGTTTTCAAAAAGTCAGAACATTAGCTGAAAGCGACTCAACATCAAGGACTCATCGGGTGAATCTCTCTGGAACTGAAATCGGAATACTCACTGACATTTTCCCCTCTTCGAAAGTCTGAAAAATGCTGGAAAAATGACTAAGTCCAAAAAAATTTTTTTTCAACTTTTTTCAATTTTACCCCCGTGGGATATACATTCTACTCACACACATTTGGAACTCTCCTGGGGTACCCGCACACATATTATTCCCTCATTTAATGTATATTTTCACCAAAAAGTGAAGTTTTCAAAAAGTAAGAAAATTGGCTGAAAGCGACTCAACATCAAGGACTCATGGGGTGAATCTCTCTGGAACTGAAATCGGAATGCTCACTGACATTTTCCCCCCTTCGAAAGTATGAAAAATGATGGAAAAATGACTAAGTCCAAAAAAAAATTTTTTAAACTTTTTTCAATTTTACCCCCGTGGGATATATATTCTACCCACACACATTTGGAACTCTCCTGGGGTACCCTCACACATATTATTCCCTCATTTAATGGATATTTTCACCAAAAAGTGAAGTTTTCAAAAAGTCAAAATTGGCTATAAACGACCTAATATTAAGGATTCATCGGGCGAATCGCTCTGGAACTGAAATCGGAATGCTCACTGACATTTTCCCCTCTCCGAAAGTCTGAAAAATGATGGAAAAATGACTAAGTCCAAAAAAATTTTTTTCAACTTTTTTCAATTTTACCCCCGTGGGATATATGTTCTACCCACACACATTTGGAACTCTCCTGTGGTACCCTCACACATATTATGCCCTCATTTAATGGATATTTTCACCAAAAAGTGAAGTTTTCAAAAAGTCAGAAAATTGGCTGAAAACGACTTAATATCAAGGACTCATCGGGCGAATCACTCTGGAACTGAAATCGGAATACTCACTGACATTTTTCCATCTCCAAAAGTCTGAAAAACGATGGAAAAATGACAGTCCAAAAAAATTTTTTTTTTACTTTTTTCAATTTTACCCCCGTGGGATATATATTCTACCCACACACATTTGGAACTCTCCTGGGGTACCCACACACATATTATTCCCTCATTTAATGGATAATTTCACCAAAAAGTGAAGTTTTCAAAAAGTCAGAAAATTGGCTGAAAGCGACTTAACATCAAGGACTCATCGGGCGAATCACTCTGGAACTGAAATCGGAATACTCACTGACATTTTCCCCTCTCCGAAAGTCTGAAAAATGATGGAAAAATGACTAAGTCCAAAAAATTTTTTTTCAACTTTTTTCAATTTTACTCCCATGGGATATATATTCTACCCACACACATTTGGAACTCTCCTGGGGTACCCTCACACATATTATTCCCTCATTTAATGGATATTTTCACCAAAAAGTGAAGTTTTCAAAAAGTCAGAAAATTGGCTGAAAACGACTTAATATCAAGGACTCATCGGGCGAATCACTCTGGAACTGAAATCGGAATACTCACTGACATTTTCCCCTCTCCGAAAGTCTTAAAAATGATGGAAAAATGACTAAGTCCAAAAAAATTTTTTTTCAACTTTTTTCAATTTTACCCCCGTGGGATATACATTCTACCCACACACATTTGGAACTCTCCTGGGGTACCCTCACACATATTATTCCCTCATTTAATGTATATTTTCACCAAAAAGTGAAGTTTTCAAAAAGTCAGAAAATTGGCTGAAAGCGACTCAACATCAAGGACTCATCGGGTGAATCTCTCTGGAACTCAAATCGGAATGCTCACTGACATTTTCCCCCCTTCAAAAGCCTGAAAAATTATGGAAAAATGACTAAGTCCAAAAAAAATTTTTTAAAACATTTTTCAATTTTACCCCCGTGAGATATATATTCTACCCACACACATTTGGAACTCTCCTGGGGTAACCTCACACATATTATTCCCTCATTTAATGGATATTTTCACCAAAAAGTGAAGTTTTCAAAAAGTCAGAAAATTGGCTGAAGACGACCTAATATCAAGGACTCATCGGGCGAATCACTCTGGAACTGAAATCGGAATACTCACTGACATTTTTCCCTCTTCGAAAGTCTGAAAAATGATGGAAAAATGAGTCAGTCCAAAAAAAATTTTTTTTAAGTTTTTTCAATTTTACCCCCATGGGATATATATTCTACCCACACACATTTGGAACTCTCCTGGGGTACCCTCACACATATTATTCCCTCATTTAATGGATATTTTCACCAAAAAGTGAAGTTTTCAAAAAAGTCAGAAGATTGGCTGAAAGCGACTCAACATCAAGGACTCATCGGGTGAATCTCTCTGGAACTGAAATTGGAATACTCACTGACATTTTCCCCTCTCCAAATGTCTGAAAAATGATGGAAAAATGACTAAGTCCAAAAAAAATTTTTTAAACTTTTTTCAATTTTACCCCCATGGGATATATATTCTACCCACAAACATTTGGAACTCTCCTGGGGTACCCTCACACATATTATTCCCTCATTTAATGGAGATTTTCACCAAAAAGTGAAGTTTTTAAAAAGTCAGAAAATTGGCTGAAAACGACTTAATATCAAGGACTCATCGGGCGAAACACTCTGGAACTGAAATCGGAATACTCACTGACATTTTCCCCTCTCCGAAAGTCTGAAAAATGATGGAAAAATGACTAAGTCCCAAAAAATTTTTTTTTAACTTTTTTCAATTTTACCCCTGTGGGATATACATTCTACCCACACACATTTGGATCTCTCCTGGGGTACCCTCACACATATTATTCCCTCATTTAGTGGATATTTTCACCAAAAAGTGAAGTTTTCAAAAAGTCAGAAAATTGGCTGAAAACGACTTAATATCAAGGACTCATCGGGCGAATCACTCTGGAACTGAAATCGGAATACTCACTGACATTTTCCCCTCTTCGAAAGTCTGAAAAATGATGGAAAAATGAGTCAGTCCAAAAAAAATTTTTTTTAAGTTTTTTCAATTTTACCCCCATGGGATATACAGTTATATGAAAAAGTTTGGGCACCCCTGTTAATCTTAAGCTTAATGTTTTATAAAAATTGGTGTTTTTGCAACAGCTATTTCAGTTTGATATATGTAATAACTGTTGGACACAGTAATGTTTCTGCCTTGAAATGAGGTTTATTGTACTAACAAAAAATGTGCAATCTGCATTCAAACAAAATTTGACAGGTGCATAAGTATGGGCACCCTTATCATTTTCTTGTTTTAAATACTCCTACCTACTTTTTACTGACTTACTAAAGCACTTTTTTTGGTTTTGTAACCTCATTGAGCTTTGAACTTCATAGCCAGGTGTATGCAATCATGAGAAAAGCTACTTAAAGTGGCCACTTGCAAGTTGTTCTCCTGTTTGAATCTCCTCTGAAGAGTGGCATCATGGGCTCCTCAAAACAACTGTCAAATGATCTGAAAACAAAGATTATTCAACATAGTTGTTCAGGGGAAGGATACAAAAAGCTGTCTCAGAGATTTAACCTGTCAGTTTCCACTGTGAGGAACATAGTAAGGAAATGGAAGAACACAGGGACAGTTCTTGTTAAGGCCAGAAGTGGCAGGCCAAGAAAAACTTCAGAAAGGCAGAGAAGAAGAATGGTGAGATCAGTCAAGGACAATCCTCAGACCATCTCCAGAGAGCTGCAGCATCAACTTGCCGCAGATGGTGTCACTGTGCATCGGTCAACTATACAACGCACTTTGCACAAGGAGAAGCTGTATGGGAGAGTGATTCGAAAGAAGCCGTTTCTGCAAGCATGCCACAAACAGAGTAGGCTGAGGTATGCAAAAGCACATTTGGAGAAGCCAATTTCTTTTTGGAAGAAGGTCCTGTGGACTGATGAAACCAAGATTGAGTTGTTTGGTCATACAAAAAGGCGTTATGCATGGCGGCAAAAAAACACAGCATTCCAAGAAAAACACTTGCTGCCCACAGTAAAATTTGGTGGAGGTTCCATCATGCTTTGGGGCTGTGTGGCCAATGCCGGCACCGGGAATCTTGTTAAAGTTGAGGGACGCATAGATTCCACTCAGTATCAGCAGATTCTTGACAATAATGTTCAAGAATCAGTGATAAAGTTGAAGTTACGCAGGGGATGGATCTTTCAGCAAGACAATGATCCAAAACACCGCTCCAAATCTACTCAGGCATTCATGCAGAGGAACAATTACAATGTTCTGGAATGGCCATCCCAGTCCCCAGACCTGAATATCATTGAACATCTGTGGGATCATTTGGAGAGGGCTGTCCATGCTCGGCGACCATCAAACTTAACTGAACTGGAATTGTTTTGTAAAGAGGAATGGTCAAAAATACCTTCATCCAGGATCCAGGAACTCATTAAAAGCTACAGGAAGCGACTAGAGGCTGTTATTTTTGCAAAAGGAGGATCTACTAAATATTAATGTCACTTTTCTGGTGAGGTGCCCATACTTATGCACCTGTCAAATTTTGTTTGAATGCAGATTGCACATTTTCTGTTAGTACAATAAACCTCATTTCAAGGCAGAAACATTACTGTGTCCAACAGTTATTACATATATCAAACTGAAATAGCTGTTGCAAAAACACCAATTTTTATAAAACATTAAGCTTAAGATTAATAGGGGTGCCCAAACTTTTGCATATAACTGTATATTCTACCCACACACATTTGGAACTCTCCTGGGGTACCCTCACACATATTATTCCCTCATTTAATGGATATTTTCACCAAAAAGTGAAGTTTTCAAAAAGTCAGAAAATTGGCTGAAAACGACTTAATATCAAGGACTCATCGGGCGAATCACTCTGGAACTGAAATCGGAATACTCACTGACATTTTCCCCTCTCCGAAAGTCTTAAAAATGATGGAAAAATGACTAAGTCCAAAAAAATTTTTTTTCAACTTTTTTCAATTTTACCCCCGTGGGATATACATTCTACCCACACACATTTGGAACTCTCCTGGGGTACCCTCACACATATTATTCCCTCATTTAATGGATATTTACACCAAAAAGTGAAGTTTTCAAAAAGTCAGAACATTAGCTGAAAGCGACTCAACATCAAGGACTCATCGGGTGAATCTCTCTGGAACTGAAATCGGAATACTCACTGACATTTTCTCCTCTTCGAAAGTCTGAAAAATGCTGGAAAAATGACTAAGTCCAAAAAAATTTTTTTTCAACTTTTTTCAATTTTACCCCCGTGGGATATACATTCTACTCACACACATTTGGAACTCTCCTGGGGTACCCGCACACATATTATTCCCTCATTTAATGTATATTTTCACCAAAAAGTGAAGTTTTCAAAAAGTAAGAAAATTGGCTGAAAGCGACTCAACATCAAGGACTCATGGGGTGAATCTCTCTGGAACTGAAATCGGAATGCTCACTGACATTTTCCCCCCTTCGAAAGTCTGAAAAATGATGGAAAAATGACTAAGTCCAAAAAAAAATTTTTTAAACTTTTTTCAATTTTACCCCCGTGGGATATATATTCTACCCACACACATTTGGAACTCTCCTGGGGTACCCTCACACATATTATTCCCTCATTTAATGGATATTTTCACCAAAAAGTGAAGTTTTCAAAAAGTCTAAATTGGCTATAAACGACCTAATATCAAGGATTCATCGGGCGAATCGCTCTGGAACTGAAATCGGAATGCTCACTGACATTTTCCCCTCTCCGAAAGTCTGAAAAATGATGGAAAAATGACTAAGTCCAAAAAAATTTTTTTCAACTTTTTTCAATTTTACCCCCTTGGGATATATGTTCTACCCACACACATTTGGAACTCTCCTGTGGTACCCTCACACATATTATGCCCTCATTTAATGGATATTTTCACCAAAAAGTGAAGTTTTCAAAAAGTCAGAAAATTGGCTGAAAACGACTTAATATCAAGGACTCATCGGGCGAATCACTCTGGAACTGAAATCGGAATACTCACTGACATTTTTCCATCTCCAAAAGTCTGAAAAATGATGGAAAAATGACAGTCCAAAAAAATTTTTTTTTTACTTTTTTCAATTTTACCCCTGTGGGATATATATTCTACCCACACACATTTGGAACTCTCCTGGGGTACCCTCACACATATTATTCCCTCATTTAATGGATATTTTCACGAATAAATTAAGTTTTCAAAAAGTCAGAAAATTGGCTGAAAACGACTTAATATCAAGGACTCATCGGGCGAATCGCTCTGGAACTGAAATCGGAATGCTCACTGACATTTTTCCCTCTCCGAAAGTCTGAAAAATGATGGAAAAATGACTAAGTCCAAAGGAATTTTTTTTAAACTTTTTTCAATTTTACCCCCATGGGATATATATTCTACCCACACACATTTGGAACTCTCCTGGGGTACCCTCACACATATTATTCCCTCATTTAATGGATATTTTCACCAAAAAGTGAAGTTTTCAAAAAGTCAGAAAATTGGCTGAAAACGACTTAATATCAAGGACTCTTCGGGCGACTCGCTGTGGAACTGAAATCGGAATGCTCACTGACATTTTTCCCTCTCCGAAAGTCGGAAAAATGATGGAAAAATGACTAAGTCCAAAAAAATTTTTTTTAAACTTTTTTCAATTTTACCCCTGTGGGATATACATTCTATCCACACACATTTGGAACTCTCCTGGGGTACCCTCACACATATTATTCCCTCATTTAATGTATATTTTCACCAAAAGTGAAGTTTTCAAAAAGTCAGAAAATTGGCTGAAAGCGACTTAACATCAAGGACTCATCGGGCGAATCACTCTGGAACTGAAATCGGAATACTCACTGACATTTTCCCCTCTCCGAAAGTCTGAAAAATGATGGAAAAATGACTAAGTCCAAAAAACATTTTTTTCAGCTTTTTTCAATTTTACCCCCGTGGGATATATATTCTACCCACACACATTTGGAACTCTCCTGGAGTACCCTCGCATATATTAGTCCCTCATTTAATGGATATTTTCACCAAAAAGTGAAGTTTTCAAAAAGTCAGAAAATTGGCTGAAAACGACTTAATATCAAGGACTCATCATGCGAAATACTCTGGAACTGAAATCGGAATGCTCACTGACATTTTTCCCTCCCCGAAAGTCTGAAAAATGATGGAAAAATGACTAAGTCCCAAAAAAATTTTTTTAGACTTTTTTCAATTTTACCCCCGTGGGATATATATTCTACCCACACACATTTGGAACTCTCCTGGGGTACCCTCACACATATTATTCCCTCATTTAATGGATATTTTCACCAAAAAGTGAAGTTTTCAAAAAGTCAGAAAATTGGCTGAAAACGACTAAATATCAAGGACTCATCGGGCGAATGGCTCTGGAACTGAAATCGGAATACTCACTGACATTTTCCCCTCTCCGAAAGTCTGAAAAATGATGGAAAAATGACTAAGTCCAAAAAACATTTTTTTCAACTTTTTTCAATTTTACTCCCATGGGATATATATTCTACCCACACACATTTTGAACTCTCCTGGGGTACCCTCGCACATATTATTCCCTCATTTAAAGGATATTTTCACCAAAAAGTGAAGTTTTCAAAAAGTCAGAAAATTGGCTGAAAACGACTTAATATCAAGGACACATCGTGCGAAATACTCTGGAACTGAAATCGGAATGGTCAGTGACATTTTCCCCTCTCCAAAAGTCTGAAAAATGATGGAAAAATGACTAAGTCCAAACAACTTTTTTTCAACTTTTTTCAATTTTACCCCCGTGGGATATATATTCTACTCACACACATTTGGAACTCTCCTGGGGTACCGTCGCACATATTATTCCCTCATTTAATGGATATTTTCACCAAAAAGTGAAGTTTTCAAAAAGTCAGAAAATTGGCTGAAAACGACTTAATATCAAGGACACATCGTGCGAAATACTCTGGAACTGAAATCGGAATACTCAGTGACATTTTCCCCTCTCCAAAAGTCTGAAAAATGATGGAAAAATGACTAAGTCCAAAAAAAATTTTTTTCAACTTTTTTCAATTTTACCCCCATGGGATATATATTCTACCCACACACATTTGGAACTCTCCTGGGGTACCCTCACACATATTATTCCCTCATTTAATGGATATTTTCACCAAAAAGTGAAGTTTTTAAAAAGTCAAAATTGGCTATAAACGACTTAATATCAAGGACTCATCGTGCGAATCGCTCTGGAACTGAAATCGGAATGCTCACTGACATTTTTCCCTCTTCGAAAGTCTGAAAAATGATGGAAAAATGAGTAAGTCCAAAAAAATTTTTTTAAACTTTTTTCAATTTTACCCCCATGGGATATATATTCTACCCACACACATTTGGAACTCTCCTGGGGTACCCTCACACATATTATTCCCTCATTTAATGGATATTTTCACCAAAAAGTGAAGTTTTCAAAAAGTCAGAAAATTGGCTGAAAACGACTTAATATCAAGGACGCATCGTGCGAAATACTCTGGAACTGAAATCGGAATGCTCAGTGACATTTTCCCCTCTCCAAAAGTCTGAAAAATGATGGAAAAATGACTAAGTCCAAAAAAAAATTTTTAAAACTTTTTTCAATTTTACCCCCGTGGGATATATATTCTACCCACACACATTTGGAACTCTCCTGGGGTAACCTCACACATATTATTCCCTCATTTAATGGATATTTTCACCAAAAAGTGAAGTTTTCAAAAAGTCAAAATTGGCTATAAACGACTTAATATCAAGGACTCATCGTGCGAATCACTCTGGATCTGAAATCGGAATGCTCACTGACATTTTTCCCTCTTCGAAAGTCTGAAAAATGATGGAAAAATGACTAAGTCCAAAAAAAAATTTTTAAAACTTTTTTCAATTTTACCCCCGTGGGATATATATTCTACCCACACACATTTGGAACTCTCCTGGGGTAACCTCACACATATTATTCCCTCATTTAATGGATATTTTCACCAAAAAGTGAAGTTTTCAAAAAGTCAGAAAATTGGCTGAAAACGACTTAATATCAAGGACTCATCGGGCGAATCACTCTGGAACTGAAATCGGAATACTCACTGACATTTTCCCCTCTCCGAAAGTCTGAAAAATGATGGAAAAATGACTAAGTCCAAAAATTTTTTTTTTTTACTTTTTTCAATTTTACCCCTGTGGGATATACATTCTACCCACACACATTTGGATCTCTCCTGGGGTACCCTCACACATATTATTCCCTCATTTAATGTATATTTTCACTAAAAAGTGAAGTTTTCAAAAAGTCAGAAAATTGTCTGAAAACGACTTAATATCAAGGACTCGTCAGGCGAATCACTCTGGAACTGAAATCGGAATACTCACTGACATTTTCCCCTCTCCGAAAGTCTGAAAAATGATGGAAAAATGACTAAGTCCAAAAAACATTTTTTTCAGCTTTTTTCAATTTTACCCCCGTGGGATATATATTCTACCCACACACGTTTGGAACTCTCCTGGGGTACCCTCGCACATATTATTCCCTCATTTAATGGATATTTTCACCAAAAAGTGAAGTTTTCAAAAAGTCAGAAAATTGGCTGAAAACGACTTAATATCAAGGACTCATCGTGCGAATCACTCTGGAACTGAAATCGGAATGCTCACTGACATTTTCCCCTCTCCAAAAGTCTGAAAAATGATGGAAAAATGACTAAGTCCAAAAAACATTTTTTTCAGCTTTTTTCAATTTTACCCCCGTGGGATATATATTCTACCCACACACATTTGGAACTCTCCTGGAGTACCCTCGCATATATTAGTCCCTCATTTAATGGATATTTTCACCAAAAAGTGAAGTTTTCAAAAAGTCAGAAAATTGGCTGAAAACGACTTAATATCAAGGACTCATCATGCGAAATACTCTGGAACTGAAATCGGAATGCTCACTGACATTTTTCCCTCCCCGAAAGTCTGAAAAATGATGGAAAAATGACTAAGTCCAAACAACTTTTTTTCAACTTTTTTCAATTTTACCCCTGTGGGATATATATTCTACTCACACACATTTGGAACTCTCCTGGGGTACCGTCGCACATATTATTCCCTCATTTAATGGATATTTTCACCAAAAAGTGAAGTTTTCAAAAAGTCAGAAAATTGGCTGAAAACGACTTAATATCAAGGACACATCGTGCGAAATATTCTGGAACTGAAATCGGAATACTCAGTGACATTTTCCCCTCTCCAAAAGTCTGAAAAATGATGGAAAAATGACTAAGTCCAAAAAAAATTTTTTTCAACTTTTTTCAATTTTACCCCCATGGGATATATATTCTACCCACACACATTTGGAACTCTCCTGGGGTACCCTCACACATATTATTCCCTCATTTAATGGATATTTTCACCAAAAAGTGAAGTTTTTAAAAAGTCAAAATTGGCTATAAACGACTTAATATCAAGGACTCATCGTGCGAATCGCTCTGGAACTGAAATCGGAATGCTCACTGACATTTTTCCCTCTTCGAAAGTCTGAAAAATGATGGAAAAATGAGTAAGTCCAAAAAAATTTTTTTAAACTTTTTTCAATTTTACCCCCATGGGATATATATTCTACCCACACACATTTGGAACTCTCCTGGGGTACCCTCACACATATTATTCCCTCATTTAATGGATATTTTCACCAAAAAGTGAAGTTTTCAAAAAGTCAGAAAATTGGCTGAAAACGACTTAATATCAAGGACTCATCGGGCGAATCACTCTGGAACTGAAATCGGAATACTCACTGACATTTTCCCCTCTCCGAAAGTCTGAAAAATGATGGAAAAATGACTAAGTCCAAAAATTTTTTTTTTTTACTTTTTTCAATTTTACCCCTGTGGGATATACATTCTACCCACACACATTTGGATCTCTCCTGGGGTACCCTCACACATATTATTCCCTCATTTAATGTATATTTTCACTAAAAAGTGAAGTTTTCAAAAAGTCAGAAAATTGTCTGAAAACGACTTAATATCAAGGACTCGTCAGGCGAATCACTCTGGAACTGAAATCGGAATACTCACTGACATTTTCCCCTCTCCGAAAGTCTGAAAAATGATGGAAAAATGACTAAGTCCAAAAAACATTTTTTTCAGCTTTTTTCAATTTTACCCCCGTGGGATATATATTCTACCCACACACGTTTGGAACTCTCCTGGGGTACCCTCGCACATATTATTCCCTCATTTAATGGATATTTTCACCAAAAAGTGAAGTTTTCAAAAAGTCAGAAAATTGGCTGAAAACGACTTAATATCAAGGACTCATCGTGCGAATCACTCTGGAACTGAAATCGGAATGCTCACTGACATTTTCCCCTCTCCAAAAGTCTGAAAAATGATGGAAAAATGACTAAGTCCCAAAAAAATTTTTTTAGACTTTTTTCAATTTTACCCCCGTGGGATATATATTCTACCCACACACATTTGGAACTCTCCTGGGGTACCCTCACACATATTATTCCCTCATTTAATGGATATTTTCACCAAAAAGTGAAGTTTTCAAAAAGTCAGAAAATTGGCTGAAAACGACTAAATATCAAGGACTCATCGGGCGAATGGCTCTGGAACTGAAATCGGAATACTCACTGACATTTTCCCCTCTCCGAAAGTCTGAAAAATGATGGAAAAATGACTAAGTCCAAAAAACTTTTTTTCAACTTTTTTCAATTTTACCCCCGTGGGATATATATTCTACTCACACACATTTGGAACTCTCCTGGGGTACCCTCGCACATATTATTCCCTCATTTAATGGATATTTTCACCAAAAAGTGAAGTTTTCAAAAAGTCAGAAAATTGGCTGAAAACGACTTAATATCAAGGACACATCGTGCGAAATACTCTGGAACTGAAATCGGAATGCTCAGTGACATTTTCCCCTCTCCAAAAGTCTGAAAAATGATGGAAAAATGACTAAGTCCAAAAAAAATTTTTTTCAACTTTTTTCAATTTTACCCCCATGGGATATATATTCTACCCACACACATTTGGAACTCTCCTGGGGTACCCTCACACATATTATTCCCTCATTTAATGGATATTTTCACCAAAAAGTGAAGTTTTCAAAAAGTCAAAATTGGCTATAAACGACTTAATATCAAGGACTCATCGGGCGAATCGCTCTGGAACTGAAATCGGAATGCTCACTGACATTTTTCCCTCTTCGAAAGTCTGAAAAATGATGGAAAAATGAGTAAGTCCAAAAAAATTTTTTTTAAACTTTTTTCAATTTTACCCCCATTGGATATATATTCTACCCACACACATTTGGAACTCTCCTGGGGTACCCTCACACATATTATTCCCTCATTTAATGGATATTTTCACCAAAAAGTGAAGTTTTCAAAAAGTCAGAAAATTGGCTGAAAACGACTAAATATCAAGGACTCATCGGGCGAATGGCTCTGGAACTGAAATCGGAATACTCACTGACATTTTCCCCTCTCCGAAAGTCTGAAAAATGATGGAAAAATGACTAAGTCCAAAAAACTTTTTTTCAACTTTTTTCAATTTTACCCCCGTGGGATATATATTCTACTCACACACATTTGGAACTCTCCTGGGGTACCCTCGCACATATTATTCCCTCATTTAATGGATATTTTCACCAAAAAGTGAAGTTTTCAAAAAGTCAGAAAATTGGCTGAAAACGACTTAATATCAAGGACTCATCGGGCGAATCACTCTGGAACTGAAATCGGAATACTCACTGACATTTTCCCCTCTCTGAAAGTCTGAAAAATGATGGAAAAATGACTAAGTCCAAAAATTTTTTTTTTTTACTTTTTTCAATTTTACCCCTGTGGGATATACATTCTACCCACACACATTTGGATCTCTCCTGGGGTACCCTCACACATATTATTCCCTCATTTAATGTATATTTTCACTAAAAAGTGAAGTTTTCAAAAAGTCAGAAAATTGTCTGAAAACGACTTAATATCAAGGACTCGTCAGGCGAATCACTCTGGAACTGAAATCGGAATACTCACTGACATTTTCCCCTCTCCGAAAGTCTGAAAAATGATGGAAAAATGACTAAGTCCAAAAAACATTTTTTTTCAGCTTTTTTCAATTTTACCCCCGTGGGATATATATTCTACCCACACACGTTTGGAACTCTCCTGGGGTACCCTCGCACATATTATTCCCTCATTTAATGGATATTTTCACCAAAAAGTGAAGTTTTCAAAAAGTCAGAAAATTGGCTGAAAACGACTTAATATCAAGGACTCATCGTGCGAATCACTCTGGAACTGAAATCGGAATGCTCACTGACATTTTCCCCTCTCCAAAAGTCTGAAAAATGATGGAAAAATGACTAAGTCCAAAAAACATTTTTTTCAGCTTTTTTCAATTTTACCCCCGTGGGATATATATTCTACCCACACACATTTGGAACTCTCCTGGAGTACCCTCGCATATATTAGTCCCTCATTTAATTGATATTTTCACCAAAAAGTGAAGTTTTCAAAAAGTCAGAAAATTGGCTGAAAACGACTAAATATCAAGGACTCATCGTGCGCATCGCTCTGGAACTGAAATCGGAATGCTCACTGACATTTTTCCCTCTTCGAAAGTCTGAAAAATGATGGAAAAATGAGTAAGTCCAAAAAAATTTTTTTAAACTTTTTTCAATTTTACCCCCATGGGATATATATTCTACCCACACACATTTGGAACTCTCCTGGGGTACCCTCACACATATTATTCCCTCATTTAATGGATATTTTCACCAAAAAGTGAAGTTTTCAAAAAGTCAGAAAATTGGCTGAAAACGACTTAATATCAAGGACGCATCGTGCGAAATACTCTGGAACTGAAATCGGAATGCTCAGTGACATTTTCCCCTCTCCAAAAGTCTGAAAAATGATGGAAAAATGACTAAGTCCAAAAAAAATTTTTTTAAACTTTTTTCAATTTTACCCCCATGGGATATATATTCTACCCACACACATTTGGAACTCTCCTGGGGTACCCTCACACATATTATTCCCTCATTTAATGGATATTTTCACCAAAAAGTGAAGTTTTCAAAAAGTCAAAATTGGCTATAAACGACTTAATATCAAGGACTCATCGTGCGAATCACTCTGGATCTGAAATCGGAATGCTCACTGACATTTTTCCCTCTTCGAAAGTCTGAAAAATGATGGAAAAATGACTAAGTCCAAAAAACATTTTTTTCAGCTTTTTTCAATTTTACCCCCGTGGGATATATATTCTACCCACACACGTTTGGAACTCTCCTGGGGTACCCTCGCACATATTATTCCCTCATTTAATGGATATTTTCACCAAAAAGTGAAGTTTTCAAAAAGTCAGAAAATTGGCTGAAAACGACTTAATATCAAGGACTCATCGTGCGAATCACTCTGGAACTAAAATCGGAATGCTCACTGACATTTTCCCCTCTCCAAAAGTCTGAAAAATGATGGAAAAATGACTAAGTCCAAAAAACATTTTTTTCAGCTTTTTTCAATTTTACCCCCGTGGGATATATATTCTACCCACACACATTTGGAACTCTCCTGGAGTACCCTCGCATATATTAGTCCCTCATTTAATGGATATTTTCACCAAAAAGTGAAGTTTTCAAAAAGTCAGAAAATTGGCTAAAAACGACTTAATATCAAGGACTCATCATGCGAAATACTCTGGAACTGAAATCGGAATGCTCACTGACATTTTTCCCTCCCCGAAAGTCTGAAAAATGATGGAAAAATGACTAAGTCCCAAAAAAATTTTTTTAGACTTTTTTCAATTTTACCCCCGTGGGATATATATTCTACCCACACACATTTGGAACTCTCCTGGGGTACCCTCACACATATTATTCCCTCATTTAATGGATATTTTCACCAAAAAGTGAAGTTTTCAAAAAGTCAGAAAATTGACTGAAAACGACTAAATATCAAGGACTCATCGCGCGAATGGCTCTGGAACTGAAATCGGAATACTCACTGACATTTTCCCCTCTTCGAAAGTCTGAAAAATGATGGAAAAATGAGTAAGTCCAAAAAAATTTTTTTAAACTTTTTTCAATTTTACCCCCATGGGATATATATTCTACCCACACACATTTGGAACTCTCCTGGGGTACCCTCACACATATTATTCCCTCATTTAATGGATATTTTCACCAAAAAGTGAAGTTTTCAAAAAGTCAAAATTGGCTATAAACGACTTAATATCAAGGACTCATCGTGCGAATCACTCTGGATCTGAAATCGGAATGCTCACTGACATTTTTCCCTCTTCGAAAGTCTGAAAAATGATGGAAAAATGACTAAGTCCAAAAAAAAATTTTTAAAACTTTTTTCAATTTTACCCCCGTGGGATATATATTCTACCCACACACATTTGGAACTCTCCTGGGGTAACCTCACACATATTATTCCCTCATTTAATGGATATTTTCACCAAAAAGTGAAGTTTTCAAAAAGTCAGAAAATTGGCTGAAAACGACTTAATATCAAGGACACATCGTGCGAAATACTCTGAAACTGAAATCGGAATGCTCAGTGACATTTTCCCCTCTCCAAAAGTCTGAAAAATGATGGAAAAATGACTAAGTCCAAAAAAAATTTTTTCAACTTTTTTCAATTTTACCCCCATGGGATATATATTCTACCCACACACATTTGGAACTCTCCTGGGGTACCCTCACACATATTATTCCCTCATTTAATGAATATTTTCAATAAAAAGTGAAGTTTTCAAAAAGTCAGAAAATTGGCTGAAAACGACTAAATATCAAGGACTCATCGTGCGAATCGCTCTGGAACTGAAATCGGAATGCTCACTGACATTTTTCCCTCTTCGAAAGTCTGAAAAATGATGGAAAAATGAGTAAGTCCAAAAAAATTTTTTTAAACTTTTTTCAATTTTACCCCCATGGGATATATATTCTACCCACACACATTTGGAACTCTCCTGGGGTACCCTCACACATATTATTCCCTCATTTAATGGATATTTTCACCAAAAAGTGAAGTTTTCAAAAAGTCAGAAAATTGGCTGAAAACGACTTAATATCAAGGACGCATCGTGCGAAATACTCTGGAACTGAAATCGGAATGCTCAGTGACATTTTCCCCTCTCCAAAAGTCTGAAAAATGATGGAAAAATGACTAAGTCCAAAAAAAATTTTTTTAAACTTTTTTCAATTTTACCCCCATGGGATATATATTCTACCCACACACATTTGGAAATCTCCTGGGGTACCCTCACACATATTATTCCCTCATTTAATGGATATTTTCACCAAAAAGTGAAGTTTTCAAAAAGTCAAAATTGGCTATAAACGACTTAATATCAAGGACTCATCGTGCGAATCACTCTGGATCTGAAATCGGAATGCTCACTGACATTTTTCCCTCTTCGAAAGTCTGAAAAATGATGGAAAAATGACTAAGTCCAAAAAAAAATTTTTAAAACTTTTTTCAATTTTACCCCCGTGGGATATATATTCTACCCACACACATTTGGAACTCTCCTGGGGTAACCTCACACATATTATTCCCTCATTTAATGGATATTTTCACCAAAAAGTGAAGTTTTCAAAAAGTCAGAAAATTGGCTGAAAACGACTTAATATCAAGGACTCATCGGGCGAATCACTCTGGAACTGAAATCGGAATACTCACTGACATTTTCCCCTCTCCGAAAGTCTGAAAAATGATGGAAAAATGACTAAGTCCAAAAATTTTTTTTTTTTACTTTTTTCAATTTTACCCCTGTGGGATATACATTCTACCCACACACATTTGGATCTCTCCTGGGGTACCCTCACACATATTATTCCCTCATTTAATGTATATTTTCACTAAAAAGTGAAGTTTTCAAAAAGTCAGAAAATTGTCTGAAAACGACTTAATATCAAGTACTCGTCAGGCGAATCACTCTGGAACTGAAATCGGAATACTCACTGACATTTTCCCCTCTCCGAAAGTCTGAAAAATGATGGAAAAATGACTAAGTCCAAAAAACATTTTTTTCAGCTTTTTTCAATTTTACCCCCGTGGGATATATATTCTACCCACACACATTTGGAACTCTCCTGGGGTACCCTCGCATATATTATTCCCTCATTTAATGGATATTTTCACCAAAAAGTGAAGTTTTCAAAAAGTCAGAAAATTGGCTGAAAACGACTAAATATCAAGGACTCATCGGGCGAATCGCTCTGGAACTGAAATCGGAATACTCACTGACATTTTCCCCTCTCCGAAAGTCTGAAAAATGATGGAAAAATGACTAAGTCCAAAAAACTTTTTTTCAACTTTTTTCAATTTTACCCCCGTGGGATATATATTCTACCCACACACATTTGGAACTCTCCTGGGGTACCCTCGCATATATTATTCCCTCATTTAATGGATATTTTCACCAAAAAGTGAAGTTTTCAAAAAGTCAGAAAATTGGCTGAAAACGACTTAATATCAAGGACTCATCGGGCGAATCGCTCTGGAGCTGAAATTGGAATGCTCACTGACATTTTCCCCCCTTCGAAAGTCTGAAAAATGATGGAAAAATGACTAAGTCCAAAAAACATTTTTTTCAGCTTTTTTCAATTTTACCCCCGTGGGATATATATTCTATCCACACACATTTGAAACTCTCCTGGGGTACCCTCGCACATATTATTCCCTCATTTAATGGATATTTTCACCAAAAAGTGAAGTTTTCAAAAAGTCAGAAAATTGGCTGAAAACGACTTAATATCAAGGACACATCGTGCGAAATACTCTGGAGCTGAAATCGGAATGCTCAGTGTCATTTTCCCCTCTCCAAAAGTCTGAAAAATGATGGAAAAATGACTAAGTCCAAAAAAAAAATTTTTTAAACTTTTTTCAATTTTACCCCCATGGGATATATATTCTACCCAAACACATTTGGAACTCTCCTGGGGTACCCTCACACATATTATTCCCTCATTTAATGGATATTTTCACCAAAAAGTGAAGTTTTCAAAAATTCAGAAAATTGGCTGAAAACAACTAAATATCAAGGACTCATCGGGCGAATCACTCTGGAACTGAAATCGGAATTCTCCCTGACATTTTCCCCTCTCCGAAAGTCTGAAAAATGATGGAAAAATGACTAAGTCCAAAAAACTTTTTTTTAACTTTTTTCAGTTTTACCCCCGTGGGATATATATTCTACCCACACACATTTGGAACTCTCCTGGGGAACCCTCGCATATATTATTCCCTCATTTAATGGATATTTTCACCAAAAAGTGAAGTTTTCAAAAAGTCAGAAAATTGGCTGAAAACGAATTAATATAAAGGACACATCGTGCGAAATACTCTGGAACTGAAATCGGAATGCTCAGTGACATTTTCCCCTCTCCAAAAGTCTGAAAAATGATGGAAAAATGACTAAGTCCAAAAAAAATTTTTTTCAACTTTTTTCAATTTTACCCCCATGGGATATATATTCTACCCACACACATTTGGAACTCTCCTGGGGTACCCTCACACATATTATTCCCTCATTTAATGGATATTTTCACCAAAAAGTGAAGTTTTCAAAAAGTCAAAATTGGCTATAAACGACTTAATATCAAGGACTCATCGGGCGAATCGCTCTGGAACTGAAATCGGAATGCTCACTGACATTTTTCCCTCTTCGAAAGTCTGAAAAATGATGGAAAAATGAGTAAGTCCAAAAAAATTTTTTTTAAACTTTTTTCAATTTTACCCCCATGGGATATATATTCTACCCACACACATTTGGAACTCTCCTGGGGTACCCTCACACATATTATTCCCTCATTTAATGGATATTTTCACCAAAAAGTGAAGTTTTCAAAAAGTCAGAAAATTGGCTGAAAACGACTAAATATCAAGGACTCATCGGGCGAAATACTCTGGAACTGAAATCGGAATGCTCACTGACATTTTTCCCTCCCCGAAAGTCTGAAAAATGATGGAAAAATGACTAAGTCCCAAAAAAATTTTTTTAGACTTTTTTCAATTTTACCCCCATGGGATATATATTCTACCCACACACATTTGGATCTCTCCTGCGGTACCCTCACACATATTATTCCCTCATTTAATGGATATTTTCACCAAAAAGTGAAGTTTTCAAAAAGTCAAAATTGGCTATAAACGACTTAATATCAAGGACTCATCGGGCGAATCGCTCTGGAACTGAAATCGGAATGCTCACTGACATTTTTCCCTCTTCGAAAGTCTGAAAAATGATGGAAAAATGAGTAAGTCCAAAAAAATTTTTTTTAAACTTTTTTCAATTTTATCACCATGGGATATATATTCTACCCACACACATTTGGAACTCTCCTGGGGTACCCTCACACATATTATTCCCTCATTTAATGGATATTTTCACCAAAAAGTGAAGTTTTCAAAAAGTCAGAAAATTGGCTGAAAACGACTTAATATCAAGGACACATCGTGCGAAATACTCTGGAATTGAAATCGGAATGCTCAGTGTCATTTTCCCCTCTTCAAAAGTCTGAAAAATGATGGAAAAATGACTAAGTCCAAAAAAAAAATTTTTTAAACTTTTTTCAATTTTACCCCCATGGGATATATATTCTACCCACACACATTTGGAACTCTCCTGGGGTACCCTCACACATATTATTCCCTCATTTAATGGATATTTTCACCAAAAAGTGAAGTTTTCAAAAAGTCAGAAAATTGGCTGAAAACGACTAAATATCAAGGACTCATCGGGCGAATGGCTCTGGAACTGAAATCGGAATATTCACTGACATTTTCCCCTCTCCGAAAGCCTGAAAAATGATGGAAAAATGACTAAGTCCAAAAAACTTTTTTTCAACTTTTTTCAATTTTCCCTCCGTGGGATATTTATTCTACTCACATACATTTGGAACTCTCCTGGGGTACCCTCGCACATATTATTCCCTCATTTAATGGATATTTTCACCAAAAAGTGAAGTTTTCAAAAAGTCAGAAAATTGGCTGAAAACGACTTAATATCAAGGACTCATCATGCGAAATACTCTGGAACTGAAATCGGAATGCTCAGTGACATTTTCCCCTCTCCAAAAGTCTGAAAAATGATGGAAAAATGACTAAGTCCAAAAAAAATTTTTTTAAACTTTTTTCAATTTTACCCCCATGGGATATATATTCTACCCACACACATTTGGAAATCTCCTGGGGTACCCTCACACATATTATTCCCTCATTTAATGGATATTTTCACCAAAAAGTGAAGTTTTCAAAAAGTCAAAATTGGCTATAAACGACTTAATATCAAGGACTCATCGTGCGAATCACTCTGGATCTGAAATCGGAATGCTCACTGACATTTTTCCCTCTTCGAAAGTCTGAAAAATGATGGAAAAATGACTAAGTCCAAAAAAAAATTTTTAAAACTTTTTTCAATTTTACCCCCGTGGGATATATATTCTACCCACACACATTTGGAACTCTCCTGGGGTAACCTCACACATATTATTCCCTCATTTAATGGATATTTTCACCAAAAAGTGAAGTTTTCAAAAAGTCAGAAAATTGGCTGAAAACGACTTAATATCAAGGACTCATCGGGCGAATCACTCTGGAACTGAAATCGGAATACTCACTGACATTTTCCCCTCTCCAAAAGTCTGAAAAATGATGGAAAAATGACTAAGTCCAAAAATTTTTTTTTTTTACTTTTTTCAATTTTACCCCTGTGGGATATACATTCTACCCACACACATTTGGATCTCTCCTGGGGTACCCTCACACATATTATTCCCTCATTTAATGTATATTTTCACTAAAAAGTGAAGTTTTCAAAAAGTCAGAAAATTGTCTGAAAACGACTTAATATCAAGTACTCGTCAGGCGAATCACTCTGGAACTGAAATCGGAATACTCACTGACATTTTCCCCTCTCCGAAAGTCTGAAAAATGATGGAAAAATGACTAAGTCCAAAAAACATTTTTTTCAGCTTTTTTCAATTTTACCCCCGTGGGATATATATTCTACCCACACACATTTGGAACTCTCCTGGGGTACCCTCGCATATATTATTCCCTCATTTAATGGATATTTTCACCAAAAAGTGAAGTTTTCAAAAAGTCAGAAAATTGGCTGAAAACGACTAAATATCAAGGACTCATCGGGCGAATCGCTCTGGAACTGAAATCGGAATACTCACTGACATTTTCCCCTCTCCGAAAGTCTGAAAAATGATGGAAAAATGACTAAGTCCAAAAAACTTTTTTTCAACTTTTTTCAATTTTACCCCCGTGGGATATATATTCTACCCACACACATTTGGAACTCTCCTGGGGTACCCTCGCATATATTATTCCCTCATTTAATGGATATTTTCACCAAAAAGTGAAGTTTTCAAAAAGTCAGAAAATTGGCTGAAAACGACTTAATATCAAGGACTCATCGGGCGAATCGCTCTGGAGCTGAAATTGGAATGCTCACTGACATTTTCCCCCCTTCGAAAGTCTGAAAAATGATGGAAAAATGACTAAGTCCAAAAAACATTTTTTTCAGCTTTTTTCAATTTTACCCCCGTGGGATATATATTCTATCCACACACATTTGAAACTCTCCTGGGGTACCCTCGCACATATTATTCCCTCATTTAATGGATATTTTCACCAAAAAGTGAAGTTTTCAAAAAGTCAGAAAATTGGCTGAAAACGACTTAATATCAAGGACACATCGTGCGAAATACTCTGGAGCTGAAATCGGAATGCTCAGTGTCATTTTCCCCTCTCCAAAAGTCTGAAAAATGATGGAAAAATGACTAAGTCCAAAAAAAAAATTTTTTAAACTTTTTTCAATTTTACCCCCATGGGATATATATTCTACCCACACACATTTGGAACTCTCCTGGGGTACCCTCACACATATTATTCCCTCATTTAATGGATATTTTCACCAAAAAGTGAAGTTTTCAAAAATTCAGAAAATTGGCTGAAAACAACTAAATATCAAGGACTCATCGGGCGAATCACTCTGGAACTGAAATCGGAATTCTCCCTGACATTTTCCCCTCTCCGAAAGTCTGAAAAATGATGGAAAAATGACTAAGTCCAAAAAACTTTTTTTTAACTTTTTTCAGTTTTACCCCCGTGGGATATATATTCTACCCACACACATTTGGAACTCTCCTGGGGAACCCTCGCATATATTATTCCCTCATTTAATGGATATTTTCACCAAAAAGTGAAGTTTTCAAAAAGTCAGAAAATTGGCTGAAAACGAATTAATATAAAGGACACATCGTGCGAAATACTCTGGAACTGAAATCGGAATGCTCAGTGACATTTTCCCCTCTCCAAAAGTCTGAAAAATGATGGAAAAATGACTAAGTCCAAAAAAAATTTTTTTCAACTTTTTTCAATTTTACCCCCATGGGATATATATTCTACCCACACACATTTGGAACTCTCCTGGGGTACCCTCACACATATTATTCCCTCATTTAATGGATATTTTCACCAAAAAGTGAAGTTTTCAAAAAGTCAAAATTGGCTATAAACGACTTAATATCAAGGACTCATCGGGCGAATCGCTCTGGAACTGAAATCGGAATGCTCACTGACATTTTTCCCTCTTCGAAAGTCTGAAAAATGATGGAAAAATGAGTAAGTCCAAAAAAATTTTTTTAAAACTTTTTTCAATTTTACCCCCATGGGATATATATTCTACCCACACACATTTGGAACTCTCCTGGGGTACCCTCACACATATTATTCCCTCATTTAATGGATATTTTCACCAAAAAGTGAAGTTTTCAAAAAGTCAGAAAATTGGCTGAAAACGACTAAATATCAAGGACTCATCGGGCGAAATACTCTGGAACTGAAATCGGAATGCTCACTGACATTTTTCCCTCCCCGAAAGTCTGAAAAATGATGGAAAAATGACTAAGTCCCAAAAAAATTTTTTTAGACTTTTTTCAATTTTACCCCCATGGGATATATATTCTACCCACACACATTTGGATCTCTCCTGCGGTACCCTCACACATATTATTCCCTCATTTAATGGATATTTTCACCAAAAAGTGAAGTTTTCAAAAAGTCAAAATTGGCTATAAACGACTTAATATCAAGGACTCATCGGGCGAATCGCTCTGGAACTGAAATCGGAATGCTCACTGACATTTTTCCCTCTTCGAAAGTCTGAAAAATGATGGAAAAATGAGTAAGTCCAAAAAAATTTTTTTTAAACTTTTTTCAATTTTATCACCATGGGATATATATTCTACCCACACACATTTGGAACTCTCCTGGGGTACCCTCACACATATTATTCCCTCATTTAATGGATATTTTCACCAAAAAGTGAAGTTTTCAAAAAGTCAGAAAATTGGCTGAAAACGACTTAATATCAAGGACACATCGTGCGAAATACTCTGGAATTGAAATCGGAATGCTCAGTGTCATTTTCCCCTCTTCAAAAGTCTGAAAAATGATGGAAAAATGACTAAGTCCAAAAAAAAAATTTTTTAAACTTTTTTCAATTTTACCCCCATGGGATATATATTCTACCCACACACATTTGGAACTCTCCTGGGGTACCCTCACACATATTATTCCCTCATTTAATGGATATTTTCACCAAAAAGTGAAGTTTTCAAAAATTCAGAAAATTGGCTGAAAACGACTAAATATCAAGGACTCATCGGGCGAATCACTCTGGAACTGAAATCGGAATTCTCCCTGACATTTTCCCCTCTCCGAAAGTCTGAAAAATGATGGAAAAATGACTAAGTCCAAAAAACTTTTTTTTAACTTTTTTCAGTTTTACCCCCGTGGGATATATATTCTACCCACACACATTTGGAACTCTCCTGGGGAACCCTCGCATATATTATTCCCTCATTTAATGGATATTTTCACCAAAAAGTGAAGTTTTCAAAAAGTCAGAAAATTGGCTGAAAACGAATTAATATAAAGGACACATCGTGCAAATACTCTGGAACTGAAATCGGAATGCTCAGTGACATTTTCCCCTCTCCAAAAGTCTGAAAAATGATAGAAAAATGACTAAGTCCAAAAAAAATTTTTTTCAACTTTTTTCAATTTTACCCCCATGGGATATATATTCTACCCACACACATTTGGAACTCTCCTGGGGTACCCTCACACATATTATTCCCTCATTTAATGGATATTTTCACCAAAAAGTGAAGTTTTCAAAAAGTCAAAATTGGCTATAAATGACTTAATATCAAGGACTCATCGTGCGAATCACTCTGGATCTGAAATCGGAATGCTCACTGACATTTTTCCCTCTTCGAAAGTCTGAAAAATGATGGAAAAATGACTAAGTCCAAAAAAAAATTTTTAAAACTTTTTTCAATTTTACCCCCGTGGGATATATATTCTACCCACACACATTTGGAACTCTCCTGGGGTACCCTCACACATATTATTCCCTCATTTAATGGATATTTTCACCAAAAAGTGAAGTTTTCAAAAAGTCAGAAAATTGGCTGAAAACGACTAAATATCAAGGACTCATCGGGCGAATGGCTCTGGAACTGAAATCGGAATATTCACTGACATTTTCCCCTCTCCGAAAGCCTGAAAAATGATGGAAAAATGACTAAGTCCAAAAAACTTTTTTTCAACTTTTTTCAATTTTCCCTCCGTGGGATATTTATTCTACTCACATACATTTGGAACTCTCCTGGGGTACCCTCGCACATATTATTCCCTCATTTAATGGATATTTTCACCAAAAAGTGAAGTTTTCAAAAAGTCAGAAAATTGGCTGAAAACGACTTAATATCAAGGACTCATCATGCGAAATACTCTGGAACTGAAATCGGAATGCTCACTGACATTTTTCCCTCCCCGAAAGTCTGAAAAATGATGGAAAAATGACTAAGTCCCAAAAAAATTTTTTTAGACTTTTTTCAATTTTACCCCCATGGGATATATATTCTACCCACACACATTTGGATCTCTCCTGGGGTACCCTCACACATATTATTCCCTCATTTAATGGATATTTTCACCAAAAAGTGAAGTTTTCAAAAAGTCAAAATTGGCTATAAACGACTTAATATCAAGGACTCATCGGGCGAATCGCTCTGGAACTGAAATCGGAATGCTCACTGACATTTTTCCCTCTTCGAAAGTCTGAAAAATGATGGAAAAATGAGTAAGTCCAAAAAAATTTTTTTTAAACTTTTTTCAATTTTATCCCCATGGGATACATATTCTACCCACACACATTTGGAACTCTCCTGGCGTACCCTCACACATATTATTCCCTCATTTAATGGATATTTTCACCAAAAAGTGAAGTTTTCAAAAAGTCAAAATTGGCTATAAACGACTTAATATCAAGGACTCATCGGGCGAATCGCTCTGGAACTGAAATCGGAATGCTCACTGACATTTTTCCCTCTTCGAAAGACTGAAAAATGATGGAAAAATGACTAAGTCCAAAAAACATTTTTTCAACTTTTTTCAATTTTACCCCCGTGGGATATATATTCTACCCACACACATTTGGAACTCTCCAGGAGTACCCTCGCATATATTATTCCCTCATTTAATGGATATTTTCACCAAAAAGTGAAGTTTTCAAAAAGTCAGAAAATTGGCTGAAAACGACTTAATATCAAGGACTCATCGTGCGAATCACTCTGGAACTGAAATCGGAATGCTCACTGACATTTTCCCCTCTCCAAAAGTCTGAAAAATGATGGAAAAATGACTAAGTCCAAAAAACATTTTTTTCAGCTTTTTTCAATTTTACCCCCATGGGATATATATTCTACCCACACACATTTGGAACTCTCCTGGAGTACCCTCGCAAATATTATTCCCTCATTTAATGGATATTTTCACCAAAAAGTGAAGTTTTCAAAAAGTCAGAAAATTGGCTGAAAACGACTTAATATCGAGGACTCATAAGGCGAATCACTCTGGAACTGAAATCGGAATACTCACTGACATTTTCCCCTCTCCGAAAGTCTGAAAAATGATGGAAAAATGACTAAGTCCAAAAAACATTTTTTTCAGCTTTTTTCAATTTTACCCCCGTGGGATATATATTCTACCCACACACGTTTGGAACTCTCCTGGGGTACCCTCGCACATATTATTCCCTCATTTAATGGATATTTTCACCAAAAAATGAAGTTTTCAAAAAGTCAGAAAATTGGCTGAAAACGACTTAATATCAAGGACACATCGTGTGAAATACTCTGGAACTGAAATCGGAATGCTCAGTGTCATTTTCCCCTCTCCAAAAGTCTGAAAAATGATGGAAAAATGACTAAGTCCAAAAAAAAAATTTTTTAAACTTTTTTCAATTTTACCCCCATGGGATATATATTCTACCCACACACATTTGGAACTCTCCTGGGGTACCCTCACACATATTATTCCCTCATTTAATGGATATTTTCACCAAAAAGTGAAGTTTTCAAAAATTCAGAAAATTGGCTGAAAACGACTAAATATCAAGGACTCATCGTGCGAATCACTCTGGAACTGAAATCGGAATGCTCACTGACATTTTCCCCTCTCCAAAAGTCTGAAAAATGATGGAAAAATGACTAAGTCCAAAAAACATTTTTTTCAGCTTTTTTCAATTTTACCCCCGTGGGATATATATTCTACCCACACACATTTGGAACTCTCCTGGAGTACCCTCGCATATATTAGTCCCTCATTTAATGGATATTTTCACCAAAAAGTGAAGTTTTCAAAAAGTCAGAAAATTGGCTGAAAACGACTTAATATCAAGGACTCATCATGCGAAATACTCTGGAACTGAAATCGGAATGCTCACTGACATTTTTCCCTCCCCGAAAGTCTGAAAAATGATGGAAAAATGACTAAGTCCCCAAAAAATTTTTTTAGACTTTTTTCAATTTTACCCCCGTGGGATATATATTCTACCCACACACATTTGGAACTCTCCTGGGGTACCCTCACACATATTATTCCCTCATTTAATGGATATTTTCACCAAAATGTGAAGTTTTCAAAAAGTCAGAAAATTGGCTGAAAACGACTAAATATCAAGGACTCATCGGGCGAATGGCTCTGGAACTGAAATCGGAATACTCACTGACATTTTCCCCTCTCCGAAAGTCTGAAAAATGATGGAAAAATGACTAAGTCCAAAAAAAATTTTTTTCAACTTTTTTCAATTTTACCCCCATGGGATATATATTCTACCCACACACATTTGGAACTCTCCTGGGGTACCCTCACACATATTATTCCCTCATTTAATGGATATTTTCACCAAAAAGTGAAGTTTTCAAAAAGTCAGAAAATTGGCTGAAAACGACTTAATATCAAGGACGCATCGTGCGAAATACTCTGGAACTGAAATCGGAATGCTCAGTGACATTTTCCCCTCTCCAAAAGTCTGAAAAATGATGGAAAATTGACTAAGTCCAAAAAAAATTTTTTTAAACTTTTTTCAATTTTACCCCCATGGGATATATATTCTACCCACACACATTTGGAACTCTCCTGGGGTACCCTCACACATATTATTCCCTCATTTAATGGATATTTTCACCAAAAAGTGAAGTTTTCAAAAAGTCAAAATTGGCTATAAACGACTTAATATCAAGGACTCATCGTGCGAATCACTCTGGATCTGAAATCGGAATGCTCACTGACATTTTTCCCTCTTCGAAAGTCTGAAAAATGATGGAAAAATGACTAAGTCCAAAAAAAAATTTTTAAAACTTTTTTCAATTTTACCCCCGTTTGATATATATTCTACCCACACACATTTGGAACTCTCCTGGGGTAACCTCACACATATTATTCCCTCATTTAATGGATATTTTCACCAAAAAGTGAAGTTTTCAAAAAGTCAGAAAATTGGCTGAAAACGACTTAATATCAAGGACTCATCGTGCGAATCACTCTGGAACTAAAATCGGAATGCTCACTGACATTTTCCCCTCTCCAAAAGTCTGAAAAATGATGGAAAAATGACTAAGTCCAAAAAACATTTTTTTCAGCTTTTTTAAATTTTACCCCCGTGGGATATATATTCTACCCACACACATTTGGAACTCTCCTGGAGTACCCTCGCATATATTAGTCCCTCATTTAATGGATATTTTCACCAAAAAGTGAAGTTTTCAAAAAGTCAGAAAATTGGCTGAAAACGACTTAATATCAAGGACTCATCATGCGAAATACTCTGGAACTGAAATCGGAATGCTCACTGACATTTTTCCCTCCCCGAAAGTCTGAAAAATGATGGAAAAATGACTAGGTCCCCAAAAAATTTTTTTAGACTTTTTTCAATTTTACCCCCGTGGGATATATATTCTACCCACACACATTTGGAACTCTCCTGGGGTACCCTCGCATATATTATTCCCTCATTTAATGGATATTTTCACCAAAAAGTGAAGTTTTCAAAAAGTCAGAAAATTGGCTGAAAACGACTTAATATCAAGGACTCATCGGGCGAATCGCTCTGGAGCTGAAATCGGAATGCTCACTGACATTTTCCCCCCTTCGAAAGTCTGAAAAATGATGGAAAAATGACTAAGTCCAAAAAACATTTTTTTCAGCTTTTTTCAATTTTACCCCCGTGGGATATATATTCTATCCACACACATTTGAAACTCTCCTGGGGTACCCTCGCACATATTATTCCCTCATTTAATGGATATTTTCACCAAAAAGTGAAGTTTTCAAAAAGTCAGAAAATTGGCTGAAAACGACTTAATATCAAGGACACATCGTGCGAAATACTCTGGAGCTGAAATCGGAATGCTCAGTGTCATTTTCCCCTCTCCAAAAGTCTGAAAAATGATGGAAAAATGACTAAGTCCAAAAAAAAAATTTTTTAAACTTTTTTCAATTTTACCCCCATGGGATATATATTCTACCCACACACATTTGGAACTCTCCTGGGGTACCCTCACACATATTATTCCCTCATTTAATGGATATTTTCACCAAAAAGTGAAGTTTTCAAAAATTCAGAAAATTGGCTGAAAACGACTAAATATCAAGGACTCATCGGGCGAATCACTCTGGAACTGAAATCGGAATTCTCCCTGACATTTTCCCCTCTCCGAAAGTCTGAAAAATGATGGAAAAATGACTAAGTCCAAAAAACTTTTTTTTAACTTTTTTCAGTTTTACCCCCGTGGGATATATATTCTACCCACACACATTTGGAACTCTCCTGGGGAACCCTCGCATATATTATTCCCTCATTTAATGGATATTTTCACCAAAAAGTGAAGTTTTCAAAAAGTCAGAAAATTGGCTGAAAACGAATTAATATAAAGGACACATCGTGCGAAATACTCTGGAACTGAAATCGGAATGCTCAGTGACATTTTCCCCTCTCCAAAAGTCTGAAAAATGATGGAAAAATGACTAAGTCCAAAAAAAATTTTTTTCAACTTTTTTCAATTTTACCCCCATGGGATATATATTCTACCCACACACATTTGGAACTCTCCTGGGGTACCCTCACACATATTATTCCCTCATTTAATGGATATTTTCACCAAAAAGTGAAGTTTTCAAAAAGTCAAAATTGGCTATAAACGACTTAATATCAAGGACTCATCGGGCGAATCGCTCTGGAACTGAAATCGGAATGCTCACTGACATTTTTCCCTCTTCGAAAGTCTGAAAAATGATGGAAAAATGAGTAAGTCCAAAAAAATTTTTTTTAAACTTTTTTCAATTTTACCCCCATGGGATATATATTCTACCCACACACATTTGGAACTCTCCTGGGGTACCCTCACACATATTATTCCCTCATTTAATGGATATTTTCACCAAAAAGTGAAGTTTTCAAAAAGTCAGAAAATTGGCTGAAAACGACTAAATATCAAGGACTCATCGGGCGAATGGCTCTGGAACTGAAATCGGAATACTCACTGACATTTTCCCCTCTCCGAAAGTCTGAAAAATGATGGAAAAATGACTAAGTCCAAAAAACTTTTTTTCAACTTTTTTCAATTTTACCCCCGTGGGATATATATTCTACTCACACACATTTGGAACTCTCCTGGGGTACCCTCGCACATATTATTCCCTCATTTAATGGATATTTTCACCAAAAAGTGAAGTTTTCAAAAAGTCAGAAAATTGGCTGAAAACGACTTAATATCAAGGACTCATCATGCGAAATACTCTGGAACTGAAATCGGAATGCTCACTGACATTTTTCCCTCCCCGAAAGTCTGAAAAATGATGGAAAAATGACTAAGTCCCAAAAAAATTTTTTTAGACTTTTTTCAATTTTACCCCCATGGGATATATATTCTACCCACACACATTTGGATCTCTCCTGGGGTACCCTCACACATATTATTCCCTCATTTAATGGATATTTTCACCAAAAAGTGAAGTTTTCAAAAAGTCAAAATTGGCTATAAACGACTTAATATCAAGGACTCATCGGGCGAATGGCTCTGGAACTGAAATCGGAATACTCACTGACATTTTCCCCTCTCCGAAAGTCTGAAAAATGATGGAAAAATGACTAAGTCCAAAAAACTTTTTTTCAACTTTTTTCAATTTTACCCCCGTGGGATATATATTCTACTCACACACATTTGGAACTCTCCTGGGGTACCCTCGCACATATTATTCCCTCATTTAATGGATATTTTCACCAAAAAGTGAAGTTTTCAAAAAGTCAGAAAATTGGCTGAAAACGAATTAATACAAAGGACACATCGTGCGAAATACTCTGGAACTGAAATCGGAATGCTCAGTGACATTTTCCCCTCTCCAAAAGTCTGAAAAATCATAGAAAAATGACTAAGTCCAAAAAAAATTTTTTTCAACTTTTTTCAATTTTACCCCCATGGGATATATATTCTACCCACACACATTTGGAACTCTCCTGGGGTACCCTCACACATATTATTCCCTCATTTAATGAATATTTTCACCAAAAAGTGAAGTTTTCAAAAAGTCAGAAAATTGGCTAAAAACGACTTAATATCAAGGACACATCGTGCGAAATACTCTGGAACTGAAATCGGAATGCTCACTGACATTTTCCCCTCTCCAAAAGTCTGAAAAATGATGGAAAAATGACTAAGTCCAAAAAAATTTTTTAAACTTTTTTGAATTTTACCCCCATGGGATATATATTCTACCACACACATTTGGAACTCTCCTGGGGTACCCTCACACATATTATTCCCTCATTTAATGGATATTTTCACCAAAAAGTGAAGTTTTCAAAAAGTCAAAATTGGCTATAAACGACTTAATATCAAGGACTCATTGGGCGAATCGCTCTGGAACTGAAATCGGAATGCTCACTGACATTTTTCCCTCTTCGAAAGACTGAAAAATGATGGAAAAATGACTAAGTCCAAAAAACATTTTTTCAACTTTTTTCAATTTTACCCCCGTGGGATATATATTCTACCCACACACATTTGGAACTCTCCAGGAGTACCCTCGCATATATTATTCCCTCATTTAATGGATATTTTCACCAAAAAGTGAAGTTTTCAAAAAGTCAGAAAATTGGCTGAAAACGACTTAATATCAAGGACTCATCGTGCGAATCACTCTGGAACTGAAATCGGAATGCTCACTGACATTTTCCCCTCTCCAAAAGTCTGAAAAATGATGGAAAAATGACTAAGTCCAAAAAACATTTTTTTCAGCTTTTTTCAATTTTACCCCCATGGGATATATATTCTACCCACACACATTTGGAACTCTCCTGGAGTACCCTCGCAAATATTATTCCCTCATTTAATGGATATTTTCACCAAAAAGTGAAGTTTTCAAAAAGTCAGAAAATTGGCTGAAAACGACTTAATATCAAGGACTCATCGTGCGAAATACTCTGGAACTGAAATCGGAATGCTCACTGACATTTTTCCCTCCACGAAAGTCTGAAAAATGATGGAAAAATGACTAAGTCCCAAAAAAATTTTTTTGGACTTTTTTCAATTTTACCCCCATGGGATATATATTCTACCCACACACATTTGGATCTCTCCTGGGGTACCCTCACACATATTATTCCCTCATTTAATGGATATTTTCACCAAAAAGTGAAGTTTTCAAAAAGTCAAAATTGGCTATAAACGACTTAATATCAAGGACTCATCGTGCGAATCGCTCTGGAACTGAAATCGGAATGCTCACTGACATTTTCCCCCCTTCGAAAGTCTGAAAAATGATGGAAAAATGACTAAGTCCAAAAAAAATTTTTTAAAACTTTTTTCAATTTTACCCCCATGGGATATATATTCTACCCACACACATTTGGAACTCTCCTGGGTTAACCTCACACATATTATTCCCTCATTTAATGGATATTTTCACCAAAAAGTGAAGTTTTCAAAAAGTCAGAAAATTGACTGAAAACGACTTAATATGAAGGACTCATCGGGCGAATCACTCTGGAACTGAAATCGGAATACTCACTGACATTTTTCCCTCTCCGAAAGTCTGAAAAATGATGGAAAAATGACTAAGTCCAAAAAACATTTTTTTCAACTTTTTTCAATTTTACCCCCATGGGATATATATTATACCCACACACATTTGGAACTCTCCTGGGGTACCCTCACACATATTATTCCCTCATTTAATGGATAATTTCACCAAAAAATGAAGTTTTCAAAAAGTCAGAAAATTGGCTGAAAACGACTTAATATCAAGGACTCATTGGGCGAATCGCTCTGGAATTGAAATCGGAATGCTCACTGACATCTTTCCCTCTCCGAAAGTCTGAAAAATGATGGAAAAATGACTAAGTCCAAAAAAATTTTTTTAAAACTTTTTTCAATTTTATCCCCATGGGATATATATTCTACCCACACACATTTGGAACTCTCCTGGGGTACCCTCACACATATTATTCCCTCATTTAATGGATATTTTCACCAAAAAGTGAAGTTTTCAAAAAGTCAGAAAATTGGCTGAAAACGACTTAATATCAAGGACACATCGTGCGAAATACTCTGGAACTGAAATCGGAATACTCACTGACATTTTCCCCTCTCCGAAAGTCTGAAAAATTATGGAAAAATGACTAAGTCCAAAAAACATTTTTTTCAGCTTTTTTCAATTTTACCCCCGTGGGATATATATTCTACCCACACATATTTGGAACTCTCCTGGGGTACCCTCGCATATATTATTCCCTCATTTAATGGATATTTTCACCAAAAAGTGAAGTTTTCAAAAAGTCAGAAAATTGGCTGAAAACGACTTAATATCAAGGACTCATCGTGCGAAATACTCTGGAACTGAAATCGGAATGCTCACTGACATTTTCCCCTTTCCAAAAGTCTGAAAAATGATGGAAAAATGACTAAGTCCAAAAAAATTTTTTTAAATTTTTTTTCAATTTTACCACCATGGGATACATATTCTACCCACACACATTTGGAACTCTCCTGGGGTACCCTCACACATATTATTTCCTCATTTAATGGATATTTTCACCAAAAAGTGAAGTTTTCAAAAAGTCAAAATTGGCCATAAACGACTTAATATCAAGGACTCATCGGGCGAATCGCTCTGGAACTGAAATCGGAATGCTCACTGACATTTTTCCCTCTTCGAAAGTCTGAAAAATGATGGAAAAATGACTAAGTCCAAAAAACATTTTTTTCAGCTTTTTTCAATTTTACCCCCGTGGGATATAATATTCTACCCACACACATTTGGAACTCTCCTGGGATACCCTCGCACATATTATTCCGTCATTTAATGCATATTTTCACCAAAAAGTGAAGTTTTCAAAAAGTCAGAATATTGGCTGAAAACGACTTAATATCAAGGACACATCGTGCGAAATACTCTGGAACTGGAATCGGAATGCTCACTGACATTTTCCCCTCTCCAAAAGTCTGAAAAACGATGGAAAAATGACTAAGTCCAAAAAAAATTTTTTTAAACTATTTTCAATTTTACCCCCATGGGATATATATTCTACTCACACACATTTGGAACTCTCCTGGGGTACCCTCACACATATTATTCCCTCATTTAATGGATATTTTCAAAAAAAAGTGAAGTTTTCAAAAAGTCAGAAAATTGGCTGAAAACGACTTAATATCAAGGACTAATTGGGCGAATCGCTCTGGAACTGAAATCGGAATACTCACTGACATTTTCCCCTCTCCGAAAGTCTGAAAAATGATGGAAAAATGACTTAAGTCCAAAAAACATTTTTTTCAACTTTTTTCAATTTTACCCCCGTGGGACATATTTTCTACCCACACACATTTGGAACTCTCCTGGGGTACCCTCGCATATATTATTCCCTCATTTAATGGATATTTTCACCAAAAAGTGAAGTTTTCAAAAAGTCAGAAAATTGGCTGAAAACGACTTAATATCAAGGACTCATCTGGCGAATCGCTCTGGAACTGAAATCGGATGCTCACTGACATTTTCCCCTCTCCAAAAGTCTGAAAAATGATGGAAAAATGACTAAGTCCAAAAAAATTTTTTTTTTACTTTTTTCAATTTTACCCCTGTGGGATATACATTCTACCCACACACATTTGGATCTTTCCTGGGGTACCCTCACACATATTATTCCCTCATTTAATGGATATTTTCACCAAAAAGTGAAGTTTTCAAAAAGTCAGAAAATTGTCTGAAAATGACTTAATATCAAGGAGTAATCGGGCGAATCACTCTGGAACTGAAATCGGAATACTCACTGACATTTTCCCCTCTCCGAAAGTCTGAAAAATGATGGAAAAATTACTAAGCCCAAAAAAATTTTTTTCAGCTTTTTTCAATTTTACCCCCGTGGGATATATATCCTACCCACACACATTTGGAACTCTCCTGGGGTACCCTCAAACATATTATTCCCTCATTTAATTGATATTTTCACCAAAAAATGAAGTTTTCAAAAAGTCAGAAAATTGGCTGAAAACGACTTAATATCAAGGACTCATCGGGCGAATCGCTCTGGAACTGCAATCGGAATGCTCACTGACATTTTCCCCTCTCCGAAAGTCTGAAAAATGATGGAAAAATGACTAAGTCCAAAAAAATTTTTTTTGAACTTTTTTCAATTTTGCCCCTGTGGGATATACATTCTACCCACACACATTTGGATCTTTCCTGGGGTACCCTCACACATATTATTCCCTCCTTTAATGGATATTTTCACCAAAAAGTGAAGTTTTCAAAAAGTCAGAAAATTGGCTGAAAACGGCTTAATATCAAGGACTCATCGTGCGAAATACTCTGGAACTGAAATCGGAATGCTCACTGACATTTTCCCCTTTCCAAAAGTCTGAAAAATGATGGAAAAATGACTAAGTACAAAAAAATTTTTTTTAATTTTTTTTCAATTTTACCACCATGGGATACATATTCTACCCACACACATTTGGAACTCTCCTGGGGTACCCTCACACATATTATTTCCTCATTTAATGGATATTTTCACCAAAAAGTGAAGTTTTCAAAAAGTCAAAATTGGCCATAAACGACTTAATATCAAGGACTCATCGGGCGAATCGCTCTGGAACTGAAATCGGAATGCTCACTGACATTTTTCCCTCTTCGAAAGTCTGAAAAATGATGGAAAAATGACTAAGTCCAAAAAACATTTTTTTCAGCTTTTTTCAATTTTACCCCCGTGGGATATAATATTCTACCCACACACATTTGGAACTCTCCTGGGATACCCTCGCACATATTATTCCGTCATTTAATGCATATTTTCACCAAAAAGTGAAGTTTTCAAAAAGTCAGAATATTGGCTGAAAACGACTTAATATCAAGGACACATCGTGCGAAATACTCTGGAACTGGAATCGGAATGCTCACTGACATTTTCCCCTCTCCAAAAGTCTGAAAAACGATGGAAAAATGACTAAGTCCAAAAAAAATTTTTTTAAACTATTTTCAATTTTACCCCCATGGGATATATATTCTACTCACACACATTTGGAACTCTCCTGGGGTACCCTCACACATATTATTCCCTCATTTAATGGATATTTTCACCAAAAAGTGAAGTTTTCAAAAAGTCAGAAAATTGGCTGAAAACGACTTAATATCAAGGACTAATTGGGCGAATCGCTCTGGAACTGAAATCGGAATACTCACTGACATTTTCCCCTCTCCGAAAGTCTGAAAAATGATGGAAAAATGACTTAAGTCCAAAAAACATTTTTTTCAACTTTTTTCAATTTTACCCCCGTGGGACATATTTTCTACCCACACACATTTGGAACTCTCCTGGGGTACCCTCGCATATATTATTCCCTCATTTAATGGATATTTTCACCAAAAAGTGAAGTTTTCAAAAAGTCAGAAAATTGGCTGAAAACGACTTAATATCAAGGACTCATCGTGCGAATCACTCTGGAACTGAAATCGGAATGCTCACTGACATTTTCCCCTCTCCAAAAGTCTGAAAAATGATGGAAAAATGACTAAGTCCCAAAAAAATTCTTTTAAACTTTTTTCAATTTTACCCCCATGGGATATATATTCTACCCACACACATTTGGAACTCTCCTGGGGTACCCTCACACATATTATTCCCTCATTTAATGGATATTTTCACCAAAAAGTGAAGTTTTCAAAAAGTCAGAAAATTGGCTGAAAACGACTTAATATCAAAGACTCATCGTGCGAATCACTCTGGAACTGAAATCGGAATGCTCACTGACATTTTTCACTCTCCAAAAGTCTGAAAAATGATGGAAAAATGACTAAGTCCAAAAAAAATTTTTTTTGAACTTTTTTCAATTTTACCCCTGTGTGATATACATTCTACCCACACACATTTGGATCTTTCCTGGGGTACCCTCACACATATTATTCCCTCATTTAATGGATATTTTCACCAAAAAGTGAAGTTTTCAAAAAGTCAGAAAATTGGCTGAAAACGATTTAATATCAAAGACTCATCGTGCGAATCACTCTGGAACTGAAATCGGAATGCTCACTGACATTTTTCACTCTCCAAAAGTCTGAAAAATGATGGAAAAATGACTAAGTCCAAAAAAAATTTTTTTTGAACTTTTTTCAATTTTACCCCTGTGGGATATACATTCTACCCACACACATTTGGATCTTTCCTGGGGTACCCTCACACATATTATTCCCTCATTTAATGGATACTTTCACCAAAAAGTGAAGTTTTCAAAAAGTCAGAAAATTGGCTGAAAACGACTTAATATCAAGGACTCATCGGGCGAATCACTCTGGAACTGAAATCGGAATACTCACTGACATTTTCCCCTCTCCGAAAGTCTGAAAAATGATGGAAAAATTACTAAGTCCAAAAAACATTTTTTTCAGCTTTTTTCAATTTTACCCCCGTGGGATATATATTCTACCCACACACATTTGGAACTCTCCTGGGGTACCCTCAAACATATTATTCCCTCATTTAATTGATATTTTCACCAAAAAATGAAGTTTTCAAAAAGTCAGAAAATTGGCTGAAAACGACTTAATATCAAGGACTCATCGGGCGAATCGCTCTGGAACTGCAATCGGAATGCTCACTGACATTTTCCCCTCTCCGAAAGTCTGAAAAATGATGGAAAAATGACTAAGTCCAAAAAAATTTTTTTTGAACTTTTTTCAATTTTGCCCCTGTGGGATATACATTCTACCCACACACATTTGGATCTTTCCTGGGGTACCCTCACACATATTATTCCCTCCTTTAATGGATATTTTCACCAAAAAGTGAAGTTTTCAAAAAGTCAGAAAATTGGCTGAAAACGGCTTAATATCAAGGACTCATCGTGCGAAATACTCTGGAACTGAAATCGGAATGCTCACTGACATTTTCCCCTTTCCAAAAGTCTGAAAAATGATGGAAAAATGACTAAGTCCAAAAAAATTATTTTTAATTTTTTTCAATTTTACCCCCATGGGATACATATTCTACCCACACACATTTGGAACTCTCCTGGGGTACCCTCACACATATTATTTCCTCATTTAATGGATATTTTCACCAAAAAGTGAAGTTTTCAAAAAGTCAAAATTGGCTATAAACGACTTAATATCAAGGACTCATCGGGCGAATCGCTCTGGAACTGAAATCGGAATGCTCACTGACATTTTTCCCTCTTCGAAAGTCTGAAAAATGATGGAAAAATGACTAAGTCCAAAAAATTTTTTTTAAACTTTTTTCAATTTTACCCCCATAGGATATATATTCTACCCACACACATTTGGAACTCTCCTGGGGTACCCTCACACATATTATTCCCTCATTTAATGGATATTTTCACCAAAAAGTGAAGTTTTCAAAAAGTCAGAAAATTGGCTGAAAACGACTTAATATCAAGGACTCATTGGGCGAATCGTTCTGGAACTGAAATCGGAATACTCACTGACATTTTCCCCTCTCCGAAAGTCTGAAAAATGATGGAAAAATGACTAAGTCCAAAAAACATTTTTTTCAGCTTTTTTCAATTTTACCCCCGTGGGATATATATTCTACCCACACACATTTGGAACTCTCCTGGGATACCCTCGCACATATTATTCCCTCATTTAATGCATATTTTCACCAAAAAGTGAAGTTTTCAAAAAGTCAGAAAATTGGCTGAAAACTACTTAATATCAAGGACACATCGTGCGAAATACTCTGGAACTGAAATCGGAATGCTCACTGACATTTTCCCCTCTCCAAAAGTCTGAAAAACGATGGAAAAATGACAGTCCAAAAAAAATTTTTTTAAACTATTTTCAATTTTACCCCCATGGGATATATATTCTACTCACACACATTTGGAACTCTCCTGGGGTACCCTCACACATATTATTCCCTCATTTAATGGATATTTTCACCAAAAAGTGAAGTTTTCAAAAAGTCAGAAAATTGGCTGAAAACGACTTAATATCAAGGACTCATCGTGCGAATCACTCTGGAACTGAAATCGGAATGCTCACTGACATTTTCCCCTCTCTAAAAGTCTGAAAAATGATGGAAAAATGACTAAGTCCCAAAAAAATTCTTTTAAACTTTTTTCAATTTTACCCCCATGGGATATATATTCTACCCACACACATTTGGAACTCTCCTGGGGTACCCTCACACATATTATTCCCTCATTTAATGGATATTTTCACCAAAAAGTGAAGTTTTCAAAAAGTCAGAAAATTGGCTGAAAACGACTTAATATCAAAGACTCATCGTGCGAATCACTCTGGAACTGAAATCGGAATACTCACTGACATTTTCCCCTCTCCGAAAGTCTGAAAAATGATGGAAAAATGACTAAGTCCAAAAAACATTTTTTTCAGCTTTTTCAATTTTACCCCCGTGGGATATATATTCTACCCACACACATTTGGAACTCTCCTGGGGTACCCTCGCATATATTATTCCCTCATTTAATGGATATTTTCACCAAAAAGTGAAGTTTTCAAAAAGTCAGAAAATTGGCTGAAAACGACTTAATATCAAGGACTCATCGGGCGAATCGCTCTGGAACTGAAATCGGAATGCTCACTGACATTTTCCCCTTTCCGAAAGTCTAAAAAATGATGGAAAAATGACTAAGTCCAAAAAAATTTTTTTTGAACTTTTTTCAATTTTACCCCTGTGGGATATACATTCTACCCACACACATTTGGATCTTTCCTGGGGTACCCTCACACATATTATTCCCTCATTTAATGGATATTTTCACCAAAAAGTGAAGTTTTCAAAAAGTCAGAATATTGACTGAAAACGAATTAATATCAAGGACTCATCGGGCGAATCGCTCTGAAACTGAAATCGGAATACTCACTGACATTTTCCCTTCTCCGAAAGTCTGAAAAATGATGGAAAAATGACTAAGTCCAAAAAACATTTTTTTCAACTTTTTTCAATTTTACCCCCGTGGGATATATATTCTACCCACACACATTTGGAACTCTCCTGGGGTACCCTCGCATATATTATTCCCTCATTTAATGGATATTTTCACTAAAAAGTGAAGTTTTCAAAAAGTCAGAAAATTGGCTGAAAACGACTTAATATCAAGGACTCATCGTGCGAATCACTCTGGAACTGAAATCGGAATGCTCACTGACATTTTCTCCTCTCCAAAAGTCTGAAAAATGCTGAAAAAATGACTAAGTCCAAAAAAATTTTTTTTTAAATTTTTTCAATTTTACCCCCATGGAATATATATTCTACCCACACACATTTGGTACTCTCCTGGGGTACCCTCACACATATTATTCCCTCATTTAATGGATATTTTCACCAAAAAGTGAAGTTTTCAAAAAGTCAGAAAATTGGCTGAAAACGACTTAATATCAAGGACTCATCTGGCGAATCACTCTGGAACTGAAATCGGAATGCTCACTGACATTTTCCCCTCTCCAAAAGTCTGAAAAATGATGGAAAAATGACTAAGTCCAAAAAAAATTTTTTTAAAACTTTTTTCAATTTTACCCCCATGGGATATATATTCTACCCACACACATTTGGAACTCTCCTGGGGTACCCTCACACATATTATTCCCTAATTTAATGGATATTTTCATCAAAAAGTGAAGTTTTCAAAAAGTCAAAATTGGCTATAAACGACTTAATATCAAGGACTCATCGGGTGAATCGCTCTAGAACTGAAATCGGAATGATCACTGACATTTTTCCCTCTTCGAAAGTCTGAAAAATGATGGAAAAATGACTAAGTCCAAAAAAATTTTTTTTACACTTTTTTCAATTTTACCCCCATGGGATATATATTCTACCCACACACATTTGGAACTCTCCTGGGGTACCCTCACACATATTATTCCCTCATTTAATGGATATTTTCACCAAAAAGTGAAGTTTTCAAAAAGTCAGAAAATTAGCTGAAAACGACTTAATATCAAGGACTCATCGGGCGAATCGCTCTGAAACTGAAATCGGAATACTCACTGACATTTTCCCTTCTCCGAAAGTCTGAAAAATGATGGAAAAATGACTAAGTCCAAAAACATTTTTTTTTAACTTTTTTCAATTTTACCCCTGTGGGATATACATTCTACCCACACACATTTGGGTCTTTCCTGGGGTACCCTCACACATATTATTCCCTCATTTAATGGATATTTTCACCAAAAAGTGAAGTTTTCAAAAAGTCAGAAAATTGGCTGAAAACGACTTAATATCAAGGACTGATCGGGCGAATCGCTCTGGAACTGAAATCGGAATGCTCACTGACATTTTCCCCTCTCCGAAAGTCTGAAAAATGATGGAAAAATTACTAAGCCCAAAAAAATTTTTTTCAGCTTTTTTCAATTTTACCCCCGTGGGATATATATTCTACCCACACACATTTGGAACTCTCCTGGGGTACCCTCAAACATATTATTCCCTCATTTAATTGATATTTTCACCAAAAAATGAAGTTTTCAAAAAGTCAGAAAATTGGCTGAAAACGACTTAATATCAAGGACTCATCGGGCGAATCGCTCTGGAACTGCAATCGGAATGCTCACTGACATTTTCCCCTCTCCAAAAGTCTGAAAAACGATGGAAAAATGACAGTCCAAAAAAAATTTTTTTAAACTATTTTCAATTTTACCCCCATGGGATATATATTCTACTCACACACATTTGGAACTCTCCTGGGGTACCCTCACACATATTATTCCCTCATTTAATGGATATTTTCACCAAAAAGTGAAGTTTTCAAAAAGTCAGAAAATTGGCTGAAAACGACTTAATATCAAGGACTCATCGTGCGAATCACTCTGGAACTGAAATCGGAATGCTCACTGACATTTTCCCCTCTCTAAAAGTCTGAAAAATGATGGAAAAATGACTAAGTCCCAAAAAAATTCTTTTAAACTTTTTTCAATTTTACCCCCATGGGATATATATTCTACCCACACACATTTGGAACTCTCCTGGGGTACCCTCACACATATTATTCCCTCATTTAATGGATATTTTCACCAAAAAGTGAAGTTTTCAAAAAGTCAGAAAATTGCTGAAAACGACTTAATATCAAAGACTCATCGTGCGAATCACTCTGGAACTGAAATCGGAATACTCACTGACATTTTCCCCTCTCCGAAAGTCTGAAAAATGATGGAAAAATGACTAAGTCCAAAAAACATTTTTTTCAGCTTTTTCAATTTTACCCCCGTGGGATATATATTCTACCCACACACATTTGGAACTCTCCTGGGGTACCCTCGCATATATTATTCCCTCATTTAATGGATATTTTCACCAAAAAGTGAAGTTTTCAAAAAGTCAGAAAATTGGCTGAAAACGACTTAATATCAAGGACTCATCGGGCGAATCGCTCTGGAACTGAAATCGGAATGCTCACTGACATTTTCCCCTTTCCGAAAGTCTAAAAAATGATGGAAAAATGACTAAGTCCAAAAAAATTTTTTTTGAACTTTTTTCAATTTTACCCCTGTGGGATATACATTCTACCCACACACATTTGGATCTTTCCTGGGGTACCCTCACACATATTATTCCCTCATTTAATGGATATTTTCACCAAAAAGTGAAGTTTTCAAAAAGTCAGAATATTGACTGAAAACGAATTAATATCAAGGACTCATCGGGCGAATCGCTCTGAAACTGAAATCAGAATACTCACTGACATTTTCCCTTCTCCGAAAGTCTGAAAAATGATGGAAAAATGACTAAGTCCAAAAAACATTTTTTTCAACTTTTTTCAATTTTACCCCCGTGGGATATATATTCTACCCACACACATTTGGAACTCTCCTGGGGTACCCTCGCATATATTATTCCCTCATTTAATGGATATTTTCACTAAAAAGTGAAGTTTTCAAAAAGTCAGAAAATTGGCTGAAAACGACTTAATATCAAGGACTCATCGTGCGAATCACTCTGGAACTGAAATCGGAATGCTCACTGACATTTTCTCCTCTCCAAAAGTCTGAAAAATGCTGAAAAAATGACTAAGTCCAAAAAAATTTTTTTTTAAATTTTTTCAATTTTACCCCCATGGAATATATATTCTACCCACACACATTTGGTACTCTCCTGGGGTACCCTCACACATATTATTCCCTCATTTAATGGATATTTTCACCAAAAAGTGAAGTTTTCAAAAAGTCAGAAAATTGGCTGAAAACGACTTAATATCAAGGACTCATCTGGCGAATCACTCTGGAACTGAAATCGGAATGCTCACTGACATTTTCCCCTCTCCAAAAGTCTGAAAAATGATGGAAAAATGACTAAGTCCAAAAAAAATTTTTTTAAAACTTTTTTCAATTTTACCCCCATGGGATATATATTCTACCCACACACATTTGGAACTCTCCTGGGGTACCCTCACACATATTATTCCCTAATTTAATGGATATTTTCACCAAAAAGTGAAGTTTTCAAAAAGTCAAAATTGGCTATAAACGACTTAATATCAAGGACTCATCTGGTGAATCGCTCTAGAACTGAAATCGGAATGATCACTGACATTTTTCCCTCTTCGAAAGTCTGAAAAATGATGGAAAAATGACTAAGTCCAAAAAAATTTTTTTTACACTTTTTTCAATTTTACCCCCATGGGATATATATTCTACCCACACACATTTGGAACTCTCCTGGGGTACCCTCAAACATATTATTCCCTCATTTAATTGATATTTTCACCAAAAAATGAAGTTTTCAAAAAGTCAGAAAATTGGCTGAAAACGACTTAATATCAAGGACTCATTGGGCGAATCGCTCTGGAACTGCAATCGGAATGCTCACTGACATTTTCCCCTCTCCAAAAGTCTGAAAAATGATGGAAAAATGACTAAGTCCAAAAAAATTTTTTTTGAACTTTTTTCAATTTTGCCCCTGTGGGATATACATTCTACCCACACACATTTGGATCTTTCCTGGGGTACCCTCACACATATTATTCCCTCCTTTAATGGATATTTTCACCAAAAAGTGAAGTTTTCAAAAAGTCAGAAAATTGGCTGAAAACGGCTTAATATCAAGGACTCATCGTGCGAAATACTCTGGAACTGAAATCGGAATGCTCACTGACATTTTCCCCTTTCCAAAAGTCTGAAAAATGATGGAAAAATGACTAAGTCCAAAAAAATTTTTTTTAATTTTTTTTCAATTTTACCACCATGGGATACATATTCTACCCACACACATTTGGAACTCTCCTGGGGTACCCTCACACATATTATTTCCTCATTTAATGGATATTTTCACCAAAAGTGAAGTTTTCAAAAAGTCAAAATTGGCCATAAACGACTTAATATCAAGGACTCATCGGGCGAATCGCTCTGGAACTGAAATCGGAATGCTCACTGACATTTTTCCCTCTTCGAAAGTCTGAAAAATGATGGAAAAATGACTAAGTCCAAAAAACATTTTTTTCAGCTTTTTTCAATTTTACCCCCGTGGGATATAATATTCTACCCACACACATTTGGAACTCTCCTGGGATACCCTCGCACATATTATTCCGTCATTTAATGCATATTTTCACCAAAAAGTGAAGTTTTCAAAAAGTCAGAATATTGGCTGAAAACGACTTAATATCAAGGACACATCGTGCGAAATACTCTGGAACTGGAATCGGAATGCTCACTGACATTTTCCCCTCTCCAAAAGTCTGAAAAACGATGGAAAAATGACTAAGTCCAAAAAAATTTTTTTTAAACTATTTTCAATTTTACCCCCATGGGATATATATTCTACTCACACACATTTGGAACTCTCCTGGGGTACCCTCACACATATTATTCCCTCATTTAATGGATATTTTCACCAAAAAGTGAAGTTTTCAAAAAGTCAGAAAATTGGCTGAAAACGACTTAATATCAAAGACTCATCGTGCGAATCACTCTGGAACTGAAATCGGAATGCTCACTGACATTTTTCACTCTCCAAAAGTCTGAAAAATGATGGAAAAATGACTAAGTCCAAAAAAAATTTTTTTTGAACTTTTTTCAATTTTACCCCTGTGGGATATACATTCTACCCACACACATTTGGATCTTTCCTGGGGTACCCTCACACATATTATTCCCTCATTTAATGGATACTTTCACCAAAAAGTGAAGTTTTCAAAAAGTCAGAAAATTGGCTGAAAACGACTTAATATCAAGGACTCATCGGGCGAATCACTCTGGAACTGAAATCGGAATACTCACTGACATTTTCCCCTCTCCGAAAGTCTGAAAAATGATGGAAAAATTACTAAGTCCAAAAAACATTTTTTTCAGCTTTTTTCAATTTTACCCCCGTGGGATATATATTCTACCCACACACATTTGGAACTCTCCTGGGGTACCCTCAAACATATTATTCCCTCATTTAATTGATATTTTCACCAAAAAATGAAGTTTTCAAAAAGTCAGAAAATTGGCTGAAAACGACTTAATATCAAGGACTCATCGGGCGAATCGCTCTGGAACTGCAATCGGAATGCTCACTGACATTTTCCCCTCTCCGAAAGTCTGAAAAATGATGGAAAAATGACTAAGTCCAAAAAAATTTTTTTTGAACTTTTTTCAATTTTGCCCCTGTGGGATATACATTCTACCCACACACATTTGGATCTTTCCTGGGGTACCCTCACACATATTATTCCCTCCTTTAATGGATATTTTCACCAAAAAGTGAAGTTTTCAAAAAGTCAGAAAATTGGCTGAAAACGGCTTAATATCAAGGACTCATCGTGCGAAATACTCTGGAACTGAAATCGGAATGCTCACTGACATTTTCCCCTTTCCAAAAGTCTGAAAAATGATGGAAAAATGACTAAGTCCAAAAAAATTATTTTTAATTTTTTTCAATTTTACCCCCATGGGATACATATTCTACCCACACACATTTGGAACTCTCCTGGGGTACCCTCACACATATTATTTCCTCATTTAATGGATATTTTCACCAAAAAGTGAAGTTTTCAAAAAGTCAAAATTGGCTTTAAACGACTTAATATCAAGGACTCATCGGGCGAATCGCTCTGGAACTGAAATCGGAATGCTCACTGACATTTTTCCCTCTTCGAAAGTCTGAAAAATGATGGAAAAATGACTAAGTCCAAAAAATTTTTTTTAAACTTTTTTCAACTTTACCCCCATGGGATATATATTCTACCCACACACATTTGGAACTCTCCTGGGGTACCCTCACACATATTATTCCCTCATTTAATGGATATTTTCACCAAAAAGTGAAGTTTTCAAAAAGTCAGAAAATTGGCTGAAAACGACTTAATATCAAGGACTCATTGGGCGAATCGTTCTGGAACTGAAATCGGAATACTCACTGACATTTTCCCCTCTCCGAAAGTCTGAAAAATGATGGAAAAATGACTAAGTCCAAAAAACATTTTTTTCAGCTTTTTTCAATTTTACCCCCGTGGGATATATATTCTACCCACACACATTTGGAACTCTCCTGGGATACCCTCGCACATATTATTCCCTCATTTAATGCATATTTTCACCAAAAAGTGAAGTTTTCAAAAAGTCAGAAAATTGGCTGAAAACTACTTAATATCAAGGACACATCGTGCGAAATACTCTGGAACTGAAATCGGAATGCTCACTGACATTTTCCCCTCTCCAAAAGTCTGAAAAACGATGGAAAAATGACAGTCCAAAAAAAATTTTTTTAAACTATTTTCAATTTTACCCCCATGGGATATATATTCTACTCACACACATTTGGAACTCTCCTGGGGTACCCTCACACATATTATTCCCTCATTTAATGGATATTTTCACCAAAAAGTGAAGTTTTCAAAAAGTCAGAAAATTGACTGAAAACGACTTAATATCAAGGACTCATCGGGCGAATCGCTCTGAAACTGAAATCGGAATACTCACTGACATTTTCCCTTCTCCGAAAGTCTGAAAAATGATGGAAAAATGACTAAGTCCAAAAAACATTTTTTTCAACTTTTTTCAATTTTACCCCCGTGGGATATATATTCTACCCACACACATTTGGAACTCTCCTGGGGTACCCTCGCATATATTATTCCCTCATTTAATGGATATTTTCACTAAAAAGTGAAGTTTTCAAAAAGTCAGAAAATTGGCTGAAAACGACTTAATATCAAGGACTCATCGTGCGAATCACTCTGGAACTGAAATCGGAATGCTCACTGACATTTTCTCCTCTCCAAAAGTCTGAAAAATGCTGAAAAAATGACTAAGTCCAAAAAAAATTTTTTTTAAATTTTTTCAATTTTACCCCCATGGGATATATATTCTACCCACACACATTTGGTACTCTCCTGGGGTACCCTCACACATATTATTCCCTCATTTAATGGATATTTTCACCAAAAAGTGAAGTTTTCAAAAAGTCAGAAAATTGGCTGAAAACGACTTAATATCAAGGACTCATCTGGCGAATCACTCTGGAACTGAAATCGGAATGCTCACTGACATTTTCCCCTCTCCAAAAGTCTGAAAAATGATGGAAAAATGACTAAGTCCAAAAAAAATTTTTTTAAAACTTTTTTCAATTTTACCCCCATGGGATATATATTCTACCCACACACATTTGGAACTCTCCTGGGGTACCCTCACACATATTATTCCCTAATTTAATGGATATTTTCACCAAAAAGTGAAGTTTTCAAAAAGTCAAAATTGGCTATAAACGACTTAATATCAAGGACTCATCGGGTGAATCGCTCTAGAACTGAAATCGGAATGATCACTGACATTTTTCCCTCTTCGAAAGTCTGAAAAATGATGGAAAAATGACTAAGTCCAAAAAAATTTTTTTTACACTTTTTTCAATTTTACCCCCATGGGATATATATTCTACCCACACACATTTGGAACTCTCCTGGGGTACCCTCACACATATTATTCCCTCATTTAATGGATATTTTCACCAAAAAGTGAAGTTTTCAAAAAGTCAGAAAATTAGCTGAAAACGACTTAATATCAAGGACTCATCGGGCGAATCGCTCTGAAACTGAAATCGGAATACTCACTGACATTTTCCCTTCTCCGAAAGTCTGAAAAATGATGGAAAAATGACTAAGTCCAAAAACATTTTTTTTTAACTTTTTTCAATTTTACCCCTGTGGGATATACATTCTACCCACACACATTTGGGTCTTTCCTGGGGTACCCTCACACATATTATTCCCTCATTTAATGGATATTTTCACCAAAAAGTGAAGTTTTCAAAAAGTCAGAAAATTGGCTGAAAACGACTTAATATCAAGGACTGATCGGGCGAATCGCTCTGGAACTGAAATCGGAATGCTCACTGACATTTTTCCCTCTCCGAAAGTCTGAAAAATGATGGAAAAATGACTAAGTCCAAAAAACATTTTTTTCAGCTTTTTTCAATTTTACCCCCGTGGGATATATATTCTACCCACACACATTTGGAACTCTCCTGGGGTACCCTCAAACATATTATTCCCTCATTTAATTGATATTTTCACCAAAAAATGAAGTTTTCAAAAAGTCAGAAAATTGGCTGAAAACGACTTAATATCAAGGACTCATCGGGCGAATCGCTCTGGAACTGCAATCGGAATGCTCACTGACATTTTCCCCTCTCCGAAAGTCTGAAAAATGATGGAAAAATGACTAAGTCCAAAAAAATTTTTTTTGAACTTTTTTCAATTTTGCCCCTGTGGGATATACATTCTACCCACACACATTTGGATCTTTCCTGGGGTACCCTCACACATATTATTCCCTCCTTTAATGGATATTTTCACCAAAAAGTGAAGTTTTCAAAAAGTCAGAAAATTGGCTGAAAACGGCTTAATATCAAGGACTCATCGTGCGAAATACTCTGGAACTGAAATCGGAATGCTCACTGACATTTTCCCCTTTCCAAAAGTCTGAAAAATGATGGAAAAATGACTAAGTCCAAAAAAATTATTTTTAATTTTTTTCAATTTTACCCCCATGGGATACATATTCTACCCACACACATTTGGAACTCTCCTGGGGTACCCTCACACATATTATTTCCTCAATTAATGGATATTTTCACCAAAAAGTGAAGTTTTCAAAAAGTCAAAATTGGCTATAAACGACTTAATATCAAGGACTCATCGGGCGAATCGCTCTGGAACTGAAATCGGAATGCTCACTGACATTTTTCCCTCTTCGAAAGTCTGAAAAATGATGGAAAAATGACTAAGTCCAAAAAATTTTTTTTAAACTTTTTTCAATTTTACCCCCATGGGATATATATTCTACCCACACACATTTGGAACTCTCCTGGGGTACCCTCACACATATTATTCCCTCATTTAATGGATATTTTCACCAAAAAGTGAAGTTTTCAAAAAGTCAGAAAATTGGCTGAAAACGACTTAATATCAAAGACTCATCGTGCGAATCACTCTGGAACTGAAATCGGAATACTCACTGACATTTTCCCCTCTCCGAAAGTCTGAAAAATGATGGAAAAATGACTAAGTCCAAAAAACATTTTTTTCAGCTTTTTCAATTTTACCCCCGTGGGATATATATTCTACCCACACACATTTGGAACTCTCCTGGGGTACCCTCGCATATATTATTCCCTCATTTAATGGATATTTTCACCAAAAAGTGAAGTTTTCAAAAAGTCAGAAAATTGGCTGAAAACGACTTAATATCAAGGACTCATCGGGCGAATCGCTCTGGAACTGAAATCGGAATGCTCACTGACATTTTCCCCTCTCCGAAAGTCTAAAAAATGATGGAAAAATGACTAAGTCCAAAAAAATTTTTTTTGAACTTTTTTCAATTTTACCCCTGTGGGATATACATTCTACCCACACACATTTGGATCTTTCCTGGGGTACCCTCACACATATTATTCCCTCATTTAATGGATATTTTCACCAAAAAGTGAAGTTTTCAAAAAGTCAGAAAATTGACTGAAAACGACTTAATATCAAGGACTCATCGGGCGAATCGCTCTGAAACTGAAATCGGAATACTCACTGACATTTTCCCTTCTCCGAAAGTCTGAAAAATGATGGAAAAATGACTAAGTCCAAAAAACATTTTTTTCAACTTTTTTCAATTTTACCCCCGTGGGATATATATTCTACCCACACACATTTGGAACTCTCCTGGGGTACCCTCGCATATATTATTCCCTCATTTAATGGATATTTTCACTAAAAAGTGAAGTTTTCAAAAAGTCAGAAAATTGGCTGAAAACGACTTAATATCAAGGACTCATCGTGCGAATCACTCTGGAACTGAAATCGGAATGCTCACTGACATTTTCTCCTCTCCAAAAGTCTGAAAAATGCTGAAAAAATGACTAAGTCCAAAAAAAATTTTTTTTAAATTTTTTCAATTTTACCCCCATGGGATATATATTCTACCCACACACATTTGGGACTCTCCTGGGGTACCCTCACACATATTATTCCCTCATTTAATGGATATTTTCACCAAAAAGTGAAGTTTTCAAAAAGTCAGAAAATTGGCTGAAAACGACTTAATATCAAGGACTCATCTGGCGAATCACTCTGGAACTGAAATCGGAATGCTCACTGACATTTTCCCCTCTCCAAAAGTCTGAAAAATGATGGAAAAATGACTAAGTCCAAAAAAAATTTTTTTAAAACTTTTTTCAATTTTACCCCCATGGGATATATATTCTACCCACACACATTTGGAACTCTCCTGGGGTACCCTCACACATATTATTCCCTAATTTAATGGATATTTTCACCAAAAAGTGAAGTTTTCAAAAAGTCAAAATTGGCTATAAACGACTTAATATCAAGGACTCATCGGGTGAATCGCTCTAGAACTGAAATCGGAATGATCACTGACATTTTTCCCTCTTCGAAAGTCTGAAAAATGATGGAAAAATGACTAAGTCCAAAAAAATTTTTTTTACACTTTTTTCAATTTTACCCCCATGGGATATATATTCTACCCACACACATTTGGAACTCTCCTGGGGTACCCTCACACATATTATTCCCTCATTTAATGGATATTTTCACCAAAAAGTGAAGTTTTCAAAAAGTCAGAAAATTAGCTGAAAACGACTTAATATCAAGGACTCATCGGGCGAATCGCTTTGAAACTGAAATCGGAATACTCACTGACATTTTCCCCTCTCCGAAAGTCTGAAAAATGATGGAAAAATGACTAAGTCCAAAAAACATTTTTTTCAGCTTTTTCAATTTTACCCCCGTGGGATATATATTCTACCCACACACATTTGGAACTCTCCTGGGGTACCCTCACACATATTATTCCCTCATTTAATGGATATTTTCACCAAAAAGTGAAGTTTTCAAAAAGTCAGAAAATTAGCTGAAAACGACTTAATATCAAGGACTCATCGGGCGAATCGCTTTGAAACTGAAATCGGAATACTCACTGACATTTTCCCTTCTCCGAAAGTCTGAAAAATGATGGAAAAATGACTAAGTCCAAAAACATTTTTTTTTAACTTTTTTCAATTTTACCCCTGTGGGATATACATTCTACCCACACACATTTGGGTCTTTCCTGGGGTACCCTCACACATATTATTCCCTCATTTAATGGATATTTTCACCAAAAAGTGAAGTTTTCAAAAAGTCAGAAAATTGGCTGAAAACGACTTAATATCAAGGACTGATCGGGCGAATCGCTCTGGAACTGAAATCGGAATGCTCACTGACATTTTTCCCTCTCCGAAAGTCTGAAAAATGATGGAAAAATGACTAAGTCCAAAAAACATTTTTTTCAGCTTTTTTCAATTTTACCCCCGTGGGATATATATTCTACCCACACACATTTGGAACTCTCCTGGGGTACCCTCAAACATATTATTCCCTCATTTAATTGATATTTTCACCAAAAAATGAAGTTTTCAAAAAGTCAGAAAATTGGCTGAAAACGACTTAATATCAAGGACTCATCGGGCGAATCGCTCTGGAACTGCAATCGGAATGCTCACTGACATTTTCCCCTCTCCGAAAGTCTGAAAAATGATGGAAAAATGACTAAGTCCAAAAAAATTTTTTTTGAACTTTTTTCAATTTTGCCCCTGTGGGATATACATTCTACCCACACACATTTGGATCTTTCCTGGGGTACCCTCACACATATTATTCCCTCCTTTAATGGATATTTTCACCAAAAAGTGAAGTTTTCAAAAAGTCAGAAAATTGGCTGAAAACGGCTTAATATCAAGGACTCATCGTGCGAAATACTCTGGAACTGAAATCGGAATGCTCACTGACATTTTCCCCTTTCCAAAAGTCTGAAAAATGATGGAAAAATGACTAAGTCCAAAAAAATTATTTTTAATTTTTTTCAATTTTACCCCCATGGGATACATATTCTACCCACACACATTTGGAACTCTCCTGGGGTACCCTCACACATATTATTTCCTCATTTAATGGATATTTTCACCAAAAAGTGAAGTTTTCAAAAAGTCAAAATTGGCTATAAACGACTTAATATCAAGGACTCATCGGGCGAATCGCTCTGGAACTGAAATCGGAATGCTCACTGACATTTTTCCCTCTTCGAAAGTCTGAAAAATGATGGAAAAATGACTAAGTCCAAAAAATTTTTTTTAAACTTTTTTCAATTTTACCCCCATGGGATATATATTCTACCCACACACATTTGGAACTCTCCTGGGGTACCCTCACACATATTATTCCCTCATTTAATGGATATTTTCACCAAAAAGTGAAGTTTTCAAAAAGTCAGAAAATTGGCTGAAAACGACTTAATATCAAGGACTCATTGGGCGAATCGTTCTGGAACTGAAATCGGAATACTCACTGACATTTTCCCCTCTCCGAAAGTCTGAAAAATGATGGAAAAATGACTAAGTCCAAAAAACATTTTTTTCAGCTTTTTTCAATTTTACCCCGTGGGATATATATTCTACCCACAGACATTTGGAACTCTCCTGGGATACCCTCGCACATATTATTCCCTCATTTAATGCATATTTTCACCAAAAAGTGAAGTTTTCAAAAAGTCAGAAAATTGGCTGAAAACTACTTAATATCAAGGACACATCGTGCGAAATACTCTGGAACTGAAATCGGAATGCTCACTGACATTTTCCCCTCTCCAAAAGTCTGAAAAACGATGGAAAAATGACAGTCCAAAAAAAATTTTTTTAAACTATTTTCAATTTTACCCCCATGGGATATATATTCTACCCACACACATTTGGATCTTTCCTGGGGTACCCTCACACATATTATTCCCTCATTTAATGGATATTTTCACCAAAAAGTGAAGTTTTCAAAAAGTCAGAAAATTGACTGAAAACGACTTAATATCAAGGACTCATCGGGCGAATCGCTCTGAAACTGAAATCGGAATACTCACTGACATTTTCCCTTCTCCGAAAGTCTGAAAAATGATGGAAAAATTACTAAGTCCAAAAAACATTTTTTTCAACTTTTTTCAATTTTACCCCCGTGGGATATATATTCTACCCAAACACATTTGGAACTCTCCTGGGGTACCCTCGCATATATTATTCCCTCATTTAATGGATATTTTCACTAAAAAGTGAAGTTTTCAAAAAGTCAGAAAATTGGCTGAAAACGACTTAATATCAAGGACTCATCGTGCGAATCACTCTGGAACTGAAATCGGAATGCTCACTGACATTTTCTCCTCTCCAAAAGTCTGAAAAATGCTGAAAAAATGACTAAGTCCAAAAAAAATTTTTTTTAAATTTTTTCAATTTTACCCCCATGGGATATATATTCTACCCACACACATTTGGTACTCTCCTGGGGTACCCTCACACATATTATTCCCTAATTTAATGGATATTTTCACCAAAAAGTGAAGTTTTCAAAAAGTCAAAATTGGCTATAAACGACTTAATATCAAGGACTCATCGGGTGAATCGCTCTAGAACTGAAATCGGAATGATCACTGACATTTTTCCCTCTTCGAAAGTCTGAAAAATGATGGAAAAATGACTAAGTCCAAAAAAATTTTTTTTACACTTTTTTCAATTTTACCCCCATGGGATATATATTCTACCCACACACATTTGGAACTCTCCTGGGGTACCCTCACACATATTATTTCCTCATTTAATGGATATTTTCACCAAAAAGTGAAGTTTTCAAAAAGTCAAAATTGGCTATAAACGACTTAATATCAAGGACTCATCGGGCGAATCGCTCTGGAACTGAAATCGGAATGCTCACTGACATTTTTCCCTCTTCGAAAGTCTGAAAAATGATGGAAAAATGACTAAGTCCAAAAAATTTTTTTTAAACTTTTTTCAATTTTACCCCCATGGGATATATATTCTACCCACACACATTTGGAACTCTCCTGGGGTACCCTCACACATATTATTCCCTCATTTAATGGATATTTTCACCAAAAAGTGAAGTTTTCAAAAAGTCAGAAAATTGGCTGAAAACGACTTAATATCAAGGACTCATTGGGCGAATCGTTCTGGAACTGAAATCGGAATACTCACTGACATTTTCCCCTCTCCGAAAGTCTGAAAAATGATGGAAAAATGACTAAGTCCAAAAAACATTTTTTTCAGCTTTTTTCAATTTTACCCCGTGGGATATATATTCTACCCACAGACATTTGGAACTCTCCTGGGATACCCTCGCACATATTATTCCCTCATTTAATGCATATTTTCACCAAAAAGTGAAGTTTTCAAAAAGTCAGAAAATTGGCTGAAAACTACTTAATATCAAGGACACATCGTGCGAAATACTCTGGAACTGAAATCGGAATGCTCACTGACATTTTCCCCTCTCCAAAAGTCTGAAAAACGATGGAAAAATGACAGTCCAAAAAAAATTTTTTTAAACTATTTTCAATTTTACCCCCATGGGATATATATTCTACTCACACACATTTGGAACTCTCCTGGGGTACCCTCACACATATTATTCCCTCATTTAATGGATATTTTCACCAAAAAGTGAAGTTTTCAAAAAGTCAGAAAATTGGCTGAAAACGACTTAATATCAAGGACTAATTGGGCGAATCGCTCTGGAACTGAAATCGGAATACTCACTGACATTTTCCCCTCTCCGAAAGTCTGAAAAATGATGGAAAAATGACTTAAGTCCAAAAAACATTTTTTTCAACTTTTTTCAATTTTACCCCCGTGGGACATATTTTCTACCCACACACATTTGGAACTCTCCTGGGGTACCCTCGCATATATTATTCCCTCATTTAATGGATATTTTCACCAAAAAGTGAAGTTTTCAAAAAGTCAGAAAATTGGCTGAAAACGACTTAATATCAAGGACTCATCGTGCGAATCACTCTGGAACTGAAATCGGAATGCTCACTGACATTTTCCCCTCTCTAAAATTCTGAAAAATGATGGAAAAATGACTAAGTCCCAAAAAAATTCTTTTAAACTTTTTTCAATTTTACCCCCATGGGATATATATTCTACCCACACACATTTGGAACTCTCCTGGGGTACCCTCACACATATTATTCCCTCATTTAATGGATATTTTCACCAAAAAGTGAAGTTTTCAAAAAGTCAGAAAATTGGCTGAAAACGACTTAATATCAAAGACTCATCGTGCGAATCACTCTGGAACTGAAATCGGAATACTCACTGACATTTTCCCCTCTCCGAAAGTCTGAAAAATGATGGAAAAATGACTAAGTCCAAAAAACATTTTTTTCAGCTTTTTCAATTTTACCCCCGTGGGATATATATTCTACCCACACACATTTGGAACTCTCCTGGGGTACCCTCGCATATATTATTCCCTCATTTAATGGATATTTTCACCAAAAAGTGAAGTTTTCAAAAAGTCAGAAAATTGGCTGAAAACGACTTAATATCAAGGACTCATCGGGCGAATCGCTCTGGAACTGAAATCGGAATGCTCACTGACATTTTCCCCTCTCCGAAAGTCTAAAAAATGATGGAAAAATGACTAAGTCCAAAAAAATTTTTTTTGAACTTTTTTCAATTTTACCCCTGTGGGATATACATTCTACCCACACACATTTGGATCTTTCCTGGGGTACCCTCACACATATTATTCCCTCATTTAATGGATATTTTCACCAAAAAGTGAAGTTTTCAAAAAGTCAGAAAATTGACTGAAAACGACTTAATATCAAGGACTCATCGGGCGAATCGCTCTGAAACTGAAATCGGAATACTCACTGACATTTTCCCTTCTCCGAAAGTCTGAAAAATGATGGAAAAATTACTAAGTCCAAAAAACATTTTTTTCAACTTTTTTCAATTTTACCCCCGTGGGATATATATTCTACCCACACACATTTGGAACTCTCCTGGGGTACCCTCGCATATATTATTCCCTCATTTAATGGATATTTTCACTAAAAAGTGAAGTTTTCAAAAAGTCAGAAAATTGGCTGAAAACGACTTAATATCAAGGACTCATCGTGCGAATCACTCTGGAACTGAAATCGGAATGCTCACTGACATTTTCTCCTCTCCAAAAGTCTGAAAAATGCTGAAAAAATGACTAAGTCCAAAAAAATTTTTTTTGAACTTTTTTCAATTTTACCCCTGTGGGATATACATTCTACCCACACACATTTGGATCTTTCCTGGGGTACCCTCACACATATTATTCCCTCATTTAATGGATATTTTCACCAAAAAGTGAAGTTTTCAAAAAGTCAGAAAATTGACTGAAAACGACTTAATATCAAGGACTCATCGGGCGAATCGCTCTGAAACTGAAATCGGAATACTCACTGACATTTTCCCTTCTCCGAAAGTCTGAAAAATGATGGAAAAATTACTAAGTCCAAAAAACATTTTTTTCAACTTTTTTCAATTTTACCCCCGTGGGATATATATTCTACCCACACACATTTGGAACTCTCCTGGGGTACCCTCGCATATATTATTCCCTCATTTAATGGATATTTTCACTAAAAAGTGAAGTTTTCAAAAAGTCAGAAAATTGGCTGAAAACGACTTAATATCAAGGACTCATCGTGCGAATCACTCTGGAACTGAAATCGGAATGCTCACTGACATTTTCTCCTCTCCAAAAGTCTGAAAAATGCTGAAAAAATGACTAAGTCCAAAAAAATTTTTTTTTAAATTTTTTCAATTTTACCCCCATGGGATATATATTCTACCCACACACATTTGGTACTCTCCTGGGGTACCCTCACACATATTATTCCCTAATTTAATGGATATTTTCACCAAAAAGTGAAGTTTTCAAAAAGTCAAAATTGGCTATAAACGACTTAATATCAAGGACTCATCGGGTGAATCGCTCTAGAACTGAAATCGGAATGATCACTGACATTTTTCCCTCTTCGAAAGTCTGAAAAATGATGGAAAAATGACTAAGTCCAAAAAAATTTTTTTTACACTTTTTTCAATTTTACCCCCATGGGATATATATTCTACCCACACACATTTGGAACTCTCCTGGGGTACCCTCACACATATTATTCCCTCATTTAATGGATATTTTCACCAAAAAGTGAAGTTTTCAAAAAGTCAGAAAATTGGCTGAAAACGACTTAATATCAAGGACTGATCGGGCGAATCGCTCTGGAACTGAAATCGGAATGCTCACTGACATTTTTCCCTCTCCGAAAGTCTGAAAAATGATGGAAAAATGACTAAGTCCAAAAAACATTTTTTTCAACTTTTTTCAATTTTACCCCCGTGGATTATATATTCTACCCACACACATTTGGAACTCTCCTGGGGTACCCTCGCATATATTATTCCCTCATTTAATGGATATTTTCACTAAAAAGTGAAGTTTTCAAAAAGTCAGAAAATTGGCTGAAAACGACTTAATATCAAGGACTCATCGTGCGAATCACTCTGGAACTGAAATCGGAATGCTCACTGACATTTTCCCCTCTCCGAAAGTCTGAAAAATGATGGAAAAATGACTAAGTCCAAAAAACATTCTTTTCAGCTTTTTTCAATTTTACACCCGTGGGATATATATTCTTCCCACACACATTTGGAACTCTCCTGGGGTACCCTCGCACATATTATTCCCTCATTTAATGGATATTTTCACCAAAAAGTGAAGTTTTCAAAAAGTTAAAATTGGCTATAAACGACTTAATATCAAGGACTCATCGGGTGAATCGCTCTAGAACTGAAATCGGAATGATCACTGACATTTTTCCCTCTTCGAAAGTCTGAAAAATGATGGAAAAATGACCAAGTCCAAAAAAATTTTTTTTACACTTTTTTCAATTTTATCCCCATGGGATATATATTCTACCCACACACATTTGGAACTCTCCTGGGGTACCCTCACACATATTATTCCCTCATTTAATGGATATTTTCACCAAAAAGTGAAGTTTTCAAAAAGTCAGAAAATTAGCTGAAAACGACTTAATATCAAGGACTCATCGGGCGAATCGCTGTGAAACTGAAATCGGAATGCTCACTGACATTTTCCCCTCTCCGAAAGTCTGAAAAATGATGGAAAAATGACTAAGTCCAAAAAACATTTTTTTCAACTTTTTTCAATTTTACCCCCGTGGGATATATATTCTATCCACACACATTTGGAACTCTCCTGGGGTACCCTCGCACATATTATTCCCTCATTTAATGGATATTTTTACCAAAAAGTGAAGTTTTCAAAAAGTCAGAAAATTGGCTGAAAACGACTTAATATCAAGGACTCATCGGGCGAATCACTCTGGAGCTGAAATCGGAAAACTCACTGACATTTTCCCCTCTCCGAAAGTCTGAAAAATGCTGGAAAAATGACTAAGTCCAAAAAAAATTTTTTTCAACTTTTTTCAATTTTACCCCTGTGGGATATACATTCTACCCACACACATTTGGATCTCTCCTGGGGTACCCTCACACATATTATTTCCTCATTTAATGGATATTTTCACCAAAAAGTGAAGTTTTCAAAAAGTCAGAAAATTAGCTGAAAACGACTTAATATCAAGGACTCATCGTGCGAATCACTCTGGAACTGAAATCGGAATGCTCACTGACATTTTCTCCTCTCCAAAAGTCTGAAAAATGCTGAAAAAATGACTAAGTCCAAAAAAAATTTTTTTTAACTTTTTTCAATTTTACCCCCATGGGATATATATTCTACCCACACACATTTGGAACTCTCCTGGGGTACCCTCACACATATTATTCCCTCATTTAATGGATATTTTCACCAAAAAGTGAAGTTTTCAAAAAGTCAGAAAATTGGCTGAAAACGACTTAATATCAAGGACTCATCTGGCGAATCACTCTGGAACTGAAATCGGAATGCTCACTGACATTTTCCCCTCTCCAAAAGTCTGAAAAATGATGGAAAAATGACTAAGTCCAAAAAAAATTTTTTTAAAACTTTTTTCAATTTTACCCCCATGGGATATATATTCTACCCACACACATTTGGAACTCTCCTGGGGTACCCTCACACATATTATTCCCTAATTTAATGGATATTTTTACCAAAAAGTGAAGTTTTCAAAAAGTCAAAATTGGCTATAAACGACTTAATATCAAGGACTCATCGGGTGAATCACTCTAGAACTGAAATCGGAATGATCACTGACATTTTTCCCTCTTCGAAAGTCTGAAAAATGATGGAAAAATGACTAAGTCCAAAAAAATTTTTTTTACACTTTTTTCAATTTTACCCCCATGGGATATATATTCTACCCACACACATTTGGAACTCTCCTGGGGTACCCTCACACATATTATTCCCTCATTTAATGGATATTTTCACCAAAAAGTGAAGTTTTCAAAAAGTCAGAAAATTAGCTGAAAACGACTTAATATCAAGGACTCATCGGGCGAATCGCTCTGAAACTGAAATCGGAATACTCACTGACATTTTCCCTTCTCCGAAAGTCTGAAAAATGATGGAAAAATGACTAAGTCCAAAAACATTTTTTTTTAACTTTTTTCAATTTTACCCCTGTGGGATATACATTCTACCCACACACATTTGGGTCTTTCCTGGGGTACCCTCATACATATTATTCCCTCATTTAATGGATATTTTCACCAAAAAGTGAAGTTTTCAAAAAGTCAGAAAATTGGCTGAAAACGACTTAATATCAAGGACTCATCGGGCGAATCACTCTGGAACTGAAATCGGAATGCTCACTGACATTTTCCCCTCTCCGAAAGTCTGAAAAATGATGGAAAAATTACTAAGTCCAAAAAAAATTTTTTTTTACTTTTTTCAATTTTACCCCTGTGGGATATACATTCTACCCACACACATTTGAATCTCTCCTGGGGTACCCTCACACATATTATTCCCTCATTTAATGGATATTTTCACCAAAAAGTGAAGTTTTCAAAAAGTCAGAAAATTAGCTGAAAAGGTTAATATCAAGGACTCATCGGTCGAATCACTCTGGAACTGAAATCGGAATACTCACTGACATTTTCCCCCTCTCCGAAAGTCTGAAAAATGATGGAAAAATGACTAAGTCCAAAAAAATTTTTTTTTAAATTTTTTCAATTTTACCCCCATGGGATATATATTCTACCCACACACATTTGGTACTCTCCTGGGGTACCCTCACACATATTATTCCCTAATTTAATGGATATTTTCACCAAAAAGTGAAGTTTTCAAAAAGTCAAAATTGGCTATAAACGACTTAATATCAAGGACTCATCGGGTGAATCGCTCTAGAACTGAAATCGGAATGATCACTGACATTTTTCCCTCTTCGAAAGTCTGAAAAATGATGGAAAAATGACTAAGTCCAAAAAAATTTTTTTTACACTTTTTTCAATTTTACCCCCATGGGATATATATTCTACCCACACACATTTGGAACTCTCCTGGGGTACCCTCACACATATTATTCCCTCATTTAATGGATATTTTCACCAAAAAGTGAAGTTTTCAAAAAGTCAGAAAATTAGCTGAAAACGACTTAATATCAAGGACTCATCGGGCGAATCGCTGTGAAACTGAAATCGGAATGCTCACTGACATTTTCCCCTCTCCGAAAGTCTGAAAAATGATGGAAAAATGACTAAGTCCAAAAAACATTTTTTTCAACTTTTTTCAATTTTACCCCCGTGGGATATATATTCTATCCACACACATTTGGAACTCTCCTGGGGTACCCTCGCACATATTATTCCCTCATTTAATGGATATTTTTACCAAAAAGTGAAGTTTTCAAAAAGTCAGAAAATTGGCTGAAAACGACTTAATATCAAGGACTCATCGGGCGAATCACTCTGGAGCTGAAATCGGAAAACTCACTGACATTTTCCCCTCTCCGAAAGTCTGAAAAATGCTGGAAAAATGACTAAGTCCAAAAAAAATTTTTTTCAACTTTTTTCAATTTTACCCCTGTGGGATATACATTCTACCCACACACATTTGGATCTCTCCTGGGGTACCCTCACACATATTATTTCCTCATTTAATGGATATTTTCACCAAAAAGTGAAGTTTTCAAAAAGTCAGAAAATTAGCTGAAAACGACTTAATATCAAGGACTCATCGTGCGAATCACTCTGGAACTGAAATCGGAATGCTCACTGACATTTTCTCCTCTCCAAAAGTCTGAAAAATGCTGAAAAAATGACTAAGTCCAAAAAAAATTTTTTTTAACTTTTTTCAATTTTACCCCCATGGGATATATATTCTACCCACACACATTTGGAACTCTCCTGGGGTACCCTCACACATATTATTCCCTCATTTAATGGATATTTTCACCAAAAAGTGAAGTTTTCAAAAAGTCAGAAAATTGGCTGAAAACGACTTAATATCAAGGACTCATCTGGCGAATCACTCTGGAACTGAAATCGGAATGCTCACTGACATTTTCCCCTCTCCAAAAGTCTGAAAAATGATGGAAAAATGACTAAGTCCAAAAAAAATTTTTTTAAAACTTTTTTCAATTTTACCCCCATGGGATATATATTCTACCCACACACATTTGGAACTCTCCTGGGGTACCCTCACACATATTATTCCCTAATTTAATGGATATTTTTACCAAAAAGTGAAGTTTTCAAAAAGTCAAAATTGGCTATAAACGACTTAATATCAAGGACTCATCGGGTGAATCGCTCTAGAACTGAAATCGGAATGATCACTGACATTTTTCCCTCTTCGAAAGTCTGAAAAATGATGGAAAAATGACTAAGTCCAAAAAAATTTTTTTTACACTTTTTTCAATTTTACCCCCATGGGATATATATTCTACCCACACACATTTGGAACTCTCCTGGGGTACCCTCACACATATTATTCCCTCATTTAATGGATATTTTCACCAAAAAGTGAAGTTTTCAAAAAGTCAGAAAATTAGCTGAAAACGACTTAATATCAAGGACTCATCGGGCGAATCGCTCTGAAACTGAAATCGGAATACTCACTGACATTTTCCCTTCTCCGAAAGTCTGAAAAATGATGGAAAAATGACTAAGTCCAAAAACATTTTTTTTTAACTTTTTTCAATTTTACCCCTGTGGGATATACATTCTACCCACACACATTTGGGTCTTTCCTGGGGTACCCTCATACATATTATTCCCTCATTTAATGGATATTTTCACCAAAAAGTGAAGTTTTCAAAAAGTCAGAAAATTGGCTGAAAACGACTTAATATCAAGGACTCATCGGGCGAATCACTCTGGAACTGAAATCGGAATGCTCACTGACATTTTCCCCTCTCCGAAAGTCTGAAAAATGATGGAAAAATTACTAAGTCCAAAAAAAATTTTTTTTTACTTTTTTCAATTTTACCCCTGTGGGATATACATTCTACCCACACACATTTGAATCTCTCCTGGGGTACCCTCACACATATTATTCCCTCATTTAATGGATATTTTCACCAAAAAGTGAAGTTTTCAAAAAGTCAGAAAATTAGCTGAAAAGGTTAATATCAAGGACTCATCGGTCGAATCACTCTGGAACTGAAATCGGAATACTCACTGACATTTTCCCCCTCTCCGAAAGTCTGAAAAATGATGGAAAAATGACTAAGTCCAAAAAAATTTTTTTTAAACTTTTTTCAATTTTACCCCCATGGGATATATATTCTACCCACACACATTTGGAACTCTCCTGGGGTACCCTTACACATATTATTCCCTCATTTAATGGATATTTTCACCAAAAAGTGAAGTTTTCAAAAAGTCAGAAAATTGGCTGAAAACGACTTAATATCAAGGACTCATCGGGCGAATCGCTCTGGAACTGAAATCGGAATGCTCACTGACATTTTTCCCTCTCCGAAAGTCTGAAAAATGATGGAAAAATGACTAAGTCCAAAAAACATTTTTTTCAACTTTTTTCAATTTTACCCCCGTGGGATATATATTCTATCCACACACATTTGGAACTCTCCTGGGGTACCCTCGCACATATTATTCCCTCATTTAATGGATATTTTTACCAAAAAGTGAAGTTTTCAAAAAGTCAGAAAATTGGCTGAAAACGACTTAATATCAAGGACTCATCGGGCGAATCACTCTGGAGCTGAAATCGGAAAACTCACTGACATTTTCCCCTCTCCGAAAGTCTGAAAAATGATGGAAAAATGACTAAGTCCAAAAAAAATTTTTTTAAAACTTTTTTCAATTTTACCCCCATGGGATATATATTCTACCCACACACATTTGGAACTCTCCTGGGGTACCCTCACACATATTATTCCCTAATTTAATGGATATTTTCACCAAAAAGTGAAGTTTTCAAAAAGTCAAAATTGGCTATAAACGACTTAATATCAAGGACTCATCGGGTGAATCGCTCTAGAACTGAAATCGGAATGATCACTGACATTTTTCCCTCTTCGAAAGTCTGAAAAATGATGGAAAAATGACTAAGTCCAAAAAAATTTTTTTTACACTTTTTTCAATTTTACCCCCATGGGATATATATTCTACCCACACACATTTGGAACTCTCCTGGGGTACCCTCACACATATTATTCCCTCATTTAATGGATATTTTCACCAAAAAGTGAAGTTTTCAAAAAGTCAGAAAATTAGCTGAAAACGACTTAATATCAAGGACTCATCGTGCGAATCACTCTGGAACTGAAATCGGAATGCTCACTGACATTTTCTCCTCTCCAAAAGTCTGAAAAATGCTGAAAAAATGACTAAGTCCCAAAAAAATTTTTTTTAACTTTTTTCAATTTTACCCCCATGGGATATATATTCTACCCACACACATTTGGAACTCTCCTGGGGTACCCTCACACATATTATTCCCTCATTTAATGGATATTTTCACCAAAAAGTGAAGTTTTCAAAAAGTCAGAAAATTGGCTGAAAACGACTTAATATCATGGACTCATCTGGCGAATCACTCTGGAACTGAAATCGGAATGCTCACTGACATTTTCCCCTCTCCAAAAGTCTGAAAAATGATGGAAAAATGACTAAGTCCAAAAAAAATTTTTTTAAAACTTTTTTCAATTTTACCCTCATGGGATATATATTCTACCCACACACATTTGGAACTCTCCTGGGGTACCCTCACACATATTATTCCCTAATTTAATGGATATTTTCACCAAAAAGTGAAGTTTTCAAAAAGTCAAAATTGGCTATAAACGACTTAATATCAAGGACTCATCGGGTGAATCGCTCTAGAACTGAAATCGGAATGATCACTGACATTTTTCCCTCTTCGAAAGTCTGAAAAATGATGGAAAAATGACTAAGTCCAAAAAAATTTTTTTTACACTTTTTTCAATTTTACCCCCATGGGATATATATTCTACCCACACACATTTGGAACTCTCCTGGGGTACCCTCACACATATTATTCCCTCATTTAATGGATATTTTCACCAAAAAGTGAAGTTTTCAAAAAGTCAGAAAATTAGCTGAAAACGACTTAATATCAAGGACTCATCGGGCGAATCGCTCTGAAACTGAAATCGGAATACTCACTGACATTTTCCCTTCTCCGAAAGTCTGAAAAATGATGGAAAAATGACTAAGTCCAAAAACATTTTTTTTTAACTTTTTTCAATTTTACCCCTGTGGGATATACATTCTACCCACACACATTTGGGTCTTTCCTGGGGTACCCTCATACATATTATTCCCTCATTTAATGGATATTTTCACCAAAAAGTGAAGTTTTCAAAAAGTCAGAAAATTGGCTGAAAACGACTTAATATCAAGGACTCATCGGGCGAATCACTCTGGAACTGAAATCGGAATGCTCACTGACATTTTCCCCTCTCCGAAAGTCTGAAAAATGATGGAAAAATTACTAAGTCCAAAAAAAATTTTTTTTTACTTTTTTCAATTTTACCCCTGTGGGATATACATTCTACCCACACACATTTGAATCTCTCCTGGGGTACCCTCACACATATTATTCCCTCATTTAATGGATATTTTCACCAAAAAGTGAAGTTTTCAAAAAGTCAGAAAATTAGCTGAAAACGACTTAATATCAAGGACTCATCGGTCGAATCACTCTGGAACTGAAATCGGAATACTCACTGACATTTTCCCCCTCTCCGAAAGTCTGAAAAATGATGGAAAAATGACTAAGTCCAAAAAAATTTTTTTTAAACTTTTTTCAATTTTACCCCCATGGGATATATATTCTACCCACACACATTTGGAACTCTCCTGGGGTACCCTTACACATATTATTCCCTCATTTAATGGATATTTTCACCAAAAAGTGAAGTTTTCAAAAAGTCAGAAAATTGGCTGAAAACGACTTAATATCAAGGACTCATCGGGCGAATCGCTCTGGAACTGAAATCGGAATGCTCACTGACATTTTTCCCTCTCCGAAAGTCTGAAAAATGATGGAAAAATGACTAAGTCCAAAAAACATTTTTTTCAACTTTTTTCAATTTTACCCCCGTGGATTATATATTCTACCCACACACATTTGGAACTCTCCTGGGGTACCCTCGCATATATTATTCCCTCATTTAATGGATATTTTCACTAAAAAGTGAAGTTTTCAAAAAGTCAGAAAATTGGCTGAAAACGACTTAATATCAAGGACTCATCTGGCGAATCACTCTGGAACTGAAATCGGAATGCTCACTGACATTTTCCCCTCTCCAAAAGTCTGAAAAATGATGGAAAAATGACTAAGTCCAAAAAAAATTTTTTTAAAACTTTTTTCAATTTTACCCCCATGGGATATATATTCTACCCACACACATTTGGAACTCTCCTGGGGTACCCTCACACATATTATTCCCTAATTTAATGGATATTTTCACCAAAAAGTGAAGTTTTCAAAAAGACAAAATTGGCTATAAACGACTTAATATCAAGGACTCATCGGGTGAATCGCTCTAGAACTGAAATCGGAATGATCACTGACATTTTTCCCTCTTCGAAAGTCTGAAAAATGATGGAAAAATGACTAAGTCCAAAAAAATTTTTTTTACACTTTTTTCAATTTTACCCCCATGGGATATATATTCTACCCACACACATTTGGAACTCTCCTGGGGTACCCTCACACATATTATTCCCTCATTTAATGGATATTTTCACCAAAAAGTGAAGTTTTCAAAAAGTCAGAAAATTAGCTGAAAACGACTTAATATCAAGGACTCATCGGGCGAATCGCTCTGAAACTGAAATCGGAATACTCACTGACATTTTCCCTTCTCCGAAAGTCTGAAAAATGATGGAAAAATGACTAAGTCCAAAAACATTTTTTTTTAACTTTTTTCAATTTTACCCCTGTGGGATATACATTCTACCCACACACATTTGGGTCTTTCCTGGGGTACCCTCATACATATTATTCCCTCATTTAATGGATATTTTCACCAAAAAGTGAAGTTTTCAAAAAGTCAGAAAATTGGCTGAAAACGACTTAATATCAAGGACTCATCTGGCGAATCACTCTGGAACTGAAATCGGAATGCTCACTGACATTTTCCCCTCTCCGAAAGTCTGAAAAATGATGGAAAAATGACTAAGTCCAAAAAACATTCTTTTCAGCTTTTTTCAATTTTACACCCGTGGGATATATATTCTTCCCACACACATTTGGAACTCTCCTGGGGTACCCTCGCACATATTATTCCCTCATTTAATGGATATTTTCACCAAAAAGTGAAGTTTTCAAAAAGTTAAAATTGGCTATAAACGACTTAATATCAAGGACTCATCGGGTGAATCGCTCTAGAACTGAAATCGGAATGATCACTGACATTTTTCCCTCTTCGAAAGTCTGAAAAATGATGGAAAAATGACTAAGTCCAAAAAATTTTTTTTTACACTTTTTTCAATTTTATCCCCATGGGATATATATTCTACCCACACACATTTGGAACTCTCCTGGGGTACCCTCACACATATTATTCCCTCATTTAATGGATATTTTCACCAAAAAGTGAAGTTTTCAAAAAGTCAGAAAATTAGCTGAAAACGACTTAATATCAAGGACTCATCGGGCGAATCGCTCTGAAACTGAAATCGGAATGCTCACTGACATTTTCCCCTCTCCGAAAGTCTGAAAAATGATGGAAAAATGACTAAGTCCAAAAAACATTTTTTTCAACTTTTTTCAATTTTACCCCCGTGGGATATATATTCTATCCACACACATTTGGAACTCTCCTGGGGTACCCTCGCACATATTATTCCCTCATTTAATGGATATTTTTACCAAAAAGTGAAGTTTTCAAAAAGTCAGAAAATTGGCTGAAAACGACTTAATATCAAGGACTCATCGGGCGAATCACTCTGGAGCTGAAATCGGAAAACTCACTGACATTTTCCCCTCTCCGAAAGTCTGAAAAATGATGGAAAAATGACTAAGTCCAAAAACATTTTTTTTTAACTTTTTTCAATTTTACCCCTGTGGGATATACATTCTACCCACACACATTTGGGTCTTTCCTGGGGTACCCTCATACATATTATTCCCTCATTTAATGGATATTTTCACCAAAAAGTGAAGTTTTCAAAAAGTCAGAAAATTGGCTGAAAACGACTTAATATCAAGGACTCATCTGGCGAATCACTCTGGAACTGAAATCGGAATGCTCACTGACATTTTCCCCTCTCCGAAAGTCTGAAAAATGATGGAAAAATGACTAAGTCCAAAAAACATTCTTTTCAGCTTTTTTCAATTTTACACCCGTGGGATATATATTCTTCCCACACACATTTGGAACTCTCCTGGGGTACCCTCGCACATATTATTCCCTCATTTAATGGATATTTTCACCAAAAAGTGAAGTTTTCAAAAAGTTAAAATTGGCTATAAACGACTTAATATCAAGGACTCATCGGGTGAATCGCTCTAGAACTGAAATCGGAATGATCACTGACATTTTTCCCTCTTCGAAAGTCTGAAAAATGATGGAAAAATGACTAAGTCCAAAAAATTTTTTTTTACACTTTTTTCAATTTTATCCCCATGGGATATATATTCTACCCACACACATTTGGAACTCTCCTGGGGTACCCTCACACATATTATTCCCTCATTTAATGGATATTTTCACCAAAAAGTGAAGTTTTCAAAAAGTCAGGAAATTAGCTGAAAACGACTTAATATCAAGGACTCATCGGGCGAATCGCTCTGAAACTGAAATCGGAATGCTCACTGACATTTTCCCCTCTCCGAAAGTCTGAAAAATGATGGAAAAATGACTAAGTCCAAAAAACATTTTTTTCAACTTTTTTCAATTTTACCCCCGTGGGATATATATTCTATCCACACACATTTGGAACTCTCCTGGGGTACCCTCGCACATATTATTCCCTCATTTAATGGATATTTTTACCAAAAAGTGAAGTTTTCAAAAAGTCAGAAAATTGGCTGAAAACGACTTAATATCAAGGACTCATCGGGCGAATCACTCTGGAGCTGAAATCGGAAAACTCACTGACATTTTCCCCTCTCCGAAAGTCTGAAAAATGATGGAAAAATGACTAAGTCCAAAAACATTTTTTTTTAACTTTTTTCAATTTTACCCCTGTGGGATATACATTCTACCCACACACATTTGGGTCTTTCCTGGGGTACCCTCATACATATTATTCCCTCATTTAATGGATATTTTCACCAAAAAGTGAAGTTTTCAAAAAGTCAGAAAATTGGCTGAAAACGACTTAATATCAAGGACTCATCGGGCGAATCACTCTGGAACTGAAATCGGAATGCTCACTGACATTTTCCCCTCTCCGAAAGTCTGAAAAATGATGGAAAAATTACTAAGTCCAAAAAAAATTTTTTTTTACTTTTTTCAATTTTACCCCTGTGGGATATACATTCTTCCCACACACATTTGAATCTCTCCTGGGGTACCCTCACACATATTATTCCCTCATTTAATGGATATTTTCACCAAAAAGTGAAGTTTTCAAAAAGTCAGAAAATTAGCTGAAAACGACTTAATATCAAGGACTCATCGGTCGAATCACTCTGGAACTGAAATCGGAATACTCACTGACATTTTCCCCCTCTCCGAAAGTCTGAAAAATGATGGAAAAATGACTAAGTCCAAAAAAATTTTTTTTAAACTTTTTTCAATTTTACCCCCATGGGATATATATTCTACCCACACACATTTGGAACTCTCCTGGGGTACCCTTACACATATTATTCCCTCATTTAATGGATATTTTCACCAAAAAGTGAAGTTTTCAAAAAGTCAGAAAATTGGCTGAAAACGACTTAATATCAAGGACTCATCGGGCGAATCGCTCTGGAACTGAAATCGGAATGCTCACTGACATTTTTCCCTCTCCGAAAGTCTGAAAAATGATGGAAAAATGACTAAGTCCAAAAAACATTTTTTTCAACTTTTTTCAATTTTACCCCCGTGGATTATATATTCTACCCACACACATTTGGAACTCTCCTGGGGTACCCTCGCATATATTATTCCCTCATTTAATGGATATTTTCACTAAAAAGTGAAGTTTTCAAAAAGTCAGAAAATTGGCTGAAAGCGACTTAATATCAAGGACTCATCGGGCGAATCACTCTGGAACTGAAATCGGAATGCTCACTGACATTTTCCCTTCTCCGAAAGTCTGAAAAATGATGGAAAAATGACTAAGTCCAAAAACATTTTTTTTGAACTTTTTTCAATTTTACCCCTGTGGGATATACATTCTACCCACACACATTTGGATCTTTCCTGGGGTACCCTCACACATATTATTCCCTCATTTAATGGATATTTTCACCAAAAAGTGAAGTTTTCAAAAAGTCAGAAAATTGGCTGAAAACGACTTAATATCAAGGACTCATCTGGCGAATCACTCTGGAACTGAAATCGGAATGCTCACTGACATTTTCCCCTCTCCGAAAGTCTGAAAAATGATGGAAAAATGACTAAGTCCAAAAAACATTCTTTTCAGCTTTTTTCAATTTTACACCCGTGGGATATATATTCTTCCCACACACATTTGGAACTCTCCTGGGGTACCCTCGCACATATTATTCCCTCATTTAATGGATATTTTCACCAAAAAGTGAAGTTTTCAAAAAGTTAAAATTGGCTATAAACGACTTAATATCAAGGACTCATCGGGTGAATCGCTCTAGAACTGAAATCGGAATGATCACTGACATTTTTCCCTCTTCGAAAGTCTGAAAAATGATGGTAAAATGACTAAGTCCAAAAAAATTTTTTTTACACTTTTTTCAATTTTATCCCCATGGGATATATATTCTACCCACACACATTTGGAACTCTCCTGGGGTACCCTCACACATATTATTCCCTCATTTAATGGATATTTTCACCAAAAAGTGAAGTTTTCAAAAAGTCAGAAAATTAGCTGAAAACGACTTAATATCAAGGACTCATCGGGCGAATCGCTCTGAAACTGAAATCGGAATGCTCACTGACATTTTCCCCTCTCCGAAAGTCTGAAAAATGATGGAAAAATGACTAAGTCCAAAAAACATTTTTTTCAACTTTTTTCAATTTTACCCCCGTGGGATATATATTCTATCCACACACATTTGGAACTCTCCTGGGGTACCCTCGCACATATTATTCCCTCATTTAATGGATATTTTTACCAAAAAGTGAAGTTTTCAAAAAGTCAGAAAATTGGCTGAAAACGACTTAATATCAAGGACTCATCGGGCGAATCACTCTGGAGCTGAAATCGGAAAACTCACTGACATTTTCCCCTCTCCGAAAGTCTGAAAAATGATGGAAAAATGACTAAGTCCAAAAAACATTTTTTTCAACTTTTTTCAATTTTACCCCCGTGGGATATATATTCTACCCACACACATTTGGAACTCTCCTGGGGTACCCTCGCATATATTATTCCCTCATTTAATGGATATTTTCACCAAAAAGTGAAGTTTTCAAAAAGTCAGAAAATTGGCTGAAAGCGACTTAATATCAAGGACACATCGTGCGAATCACTCTGGAACTGAAATCGGAATGCTCACTGACATTTTCCCCTCTCCGAAAGTCTGAAAAATGATGGAAAAATGACTAAGTCCAAAAACATTTTTTTTGAACTTTTTTCAATTTTACCCCTGTGGGATATACATTCTACCCACACACATTTGGATCTCTCCTGGGGTACCCTCACACATATTATTTCCTCATTTAATGGATATTTTCACCAAAAAGTGATGTTTTCAAAAAGTCAGAAAATTGGCTGAAAACGACTTAATATCAAGGACTCATCGGGTGAATCGCTCTAGAACTGAAATCGGAATGATCACTGACATTTTTCCCTCTTCGAAAGTCTGAAAAATGATGGAAAAATGACTAAGTCCAAAAAAATTTTTTTTACACTTTTTTCAATTTTACCCCCATGGGATATATATTCTACCCACACACATTTGGAACTCTCCTGGGGTACCCTCACACATATTATTCCCTCATTTAATGGATATTTTCACCAAAAAGTGAAGTTTTCAAAAAGTCAGAAAATTAGCTGAAAACGACTTAATTTCAAGGACTCATCGGGCGAATCGCTCTGAAACTGAAATCGGAATACTCACTGACATTTTCCCTTCTCCGAAAGTCTGAAAAATGATGGAAAAATGACTAAGTCCAAAAAACATTTTTTTCAACTTTTCTCAATTTTACCCCCGTGGGATATATATTCTACCCACACACATTTGGAACTCTCCTGGGGTACCCTCGCATATATTATTCCCTCATTTAATGGATATTTTCACCAAAAAGTGAAGTTTTCAAAAAGTCAGAAAATTGGCTGAAAGCGACTTAATATCAAGGACACCGTGCGAATCACTCTGGAACTGAAATCGGAATGCTCACTGACATTTTCCCCTCTCCGAAAGTCTGAAAAATTATGGAAAAATGACTAAGTCCAAAAACATTTTTTTTGAACTTTTTTCAATTTTACCCCTGTGGGATATACATTCTACCCACACACATTTGGGTCTTTCCTGGGGTACCCTCATACATATTATTCCCTCATTTAATGGATATTTTCACCAAAAAGTGAAGTTTTCAAAAAGTCAGAAAATTGGCTGAAAACGACTTAATATCAAGGACTCATCGGGCGAATCACTCTGGAACTGAAATCGGAATGCTCACTGACATTTTCCCCTCTCCAAAAGTCTGAAAAACGATGGAAAAATGACTAAGTCCAAAAAAAATTTTTTTAAACTATTTTCAATTTTACCCCCATGGGATATATATTCTACTCACACACATTTGGAACTCTCCTGGGGTACCCTCACACATATTATTCCCTCATTTAATGGATATTTTCACCAAAAAGTGAAGTTTTCAAAAAGTCAGAAAATTGGCTGAAAACGACTTAATATCATGGACTCATTGGGCGAATCGCTCTGGAACTGAAATCGGAATACTCACTGACATTTTCCCCTCTCCGAAAGTCTGAAAAATGATGGAAAAATGACTTAAGTCCAAAAAACATTTTTTTCAACTTTTTTCAATTTTACCCCCGTGGGACATATTTTCTACCCACACACATTTGGAACTCTCCTGGGGTACCCTCGCATATATTATTCCCTCATTTAATGGATATTTTCACCAAAAAGTGAAGTTTTCAAAAAGTCAGAAAATTGACTGAAAACGACTTAATATCAAGGACTCATCGGGCGAATCGCTCTGAAACTGAAATCGGAATACTCACTGACATTTTCCCTTCTCCGAAAGTCTGAAAAATGATGGAAAAATGACTAAGTCCAAAAAACATTTTTTTCAACTTTTTTCAATTTTACCCCCGTGGGATATATATTCTACCCACACACATTTGGAACTCTCCTGGGGTACCCTCGCATATATTATTCCCTCATTTAATGGATATTTTCACTAAAAAGTGAAGTTTTCAAAAAGTCAGAAAATTGGCTGAAAACGACTTAATATCAAGGACTCATCGTGCGAATCACTCTGGAACTGAAATCGGAATGCTCACTGACATTTTCTCCTCTCCAAAAGTCTGAAAAATGATGAAAAAATGACTAAGTCCAAAAAAAATTTTTTTTAACTTTTTTCAATTTTACCCCCATGGGATATATATTCTACTCACACACATTTGGAACTCTCCTGGGGTACCCTCACACATATTATTCCCTCATTTAATGGATATTTTCACCAAAAAGTGAAGTTTTCAAAAAGTCAGAAAATTGGCTGAAAACGACTTAATATCAAGGACTCATCTGGCGAATCACTCTGGAACTGAAATCGGAATGCTCACTGACATTTTCCCCTCTCCAAAAGTCTGAAAAATGATGGAAAAATGACTAAGTCCAAAAAAAATTTTTTTAAAACTTTTTTCAATTTTACCCCCATGGGATATATATTCTACCCACACACATTTGGAACTCTCCTGGGGTACCCTCACACATATTATTCCCTAATTTAATGGATATTTTCACCAAAAAGTGAAGTTTTCAAAAAGTCAAAATTGGCTATAAACGACTTAATATCAAGGACTCATCGGGCGAATCACTCTGGAACTGAAATCGGAATGCTCACTGACATTTTCCCCTCTCCGAAAGTCTGAAAAATGATGGAAAAATTACTAAGTCCAAAAAAAATTTTTTTTTACTTTTTTCAATTTTACCCCTGTGGGATATACATTCTACCCACACACATTTGAATCTCTCCTGGGGTACCCTCACACATATTATTCCCTCATTTAATGGATATTTTCACCAAAAAGTGAAGTTTTCAAAAAGTCAGAAAATTGGCTGAAAACGACTTAATATCAAGGACTCATCGGGCGAATCGCTCTGGAACTGAAATCAAAATGCTCACTGACATTTTCCCCTCTCCGAAAGTCTGAAAAATGATGGAAAAATGACTAAGTCCAAAACAATTTTTTTTAAACTTTTTTCAATTTTACCCCCATGGGATATATATTCTACCCACACACATTTGGAACTCTCCTGGGGTACCCTCACACATATTATTCCCTCATTTAATGGATATTTTCACCAAAAAGTGAAGTTTTGAAAAAGTCAGAAAATTGGCTGAAAACGACTTAATATCAAGGACTCATCGGGCGAATCGCTCTGGAACTGAAATCAAAATGCTCACTGACATTTTTCCCTCTCCGAAAGTCTGAAAAATGATGGAAAAATGACTAAGTCCAAAAAACATTTTTTTCAACTTTTTTCAATTTTACCCCCGTGGATTATATATTCTACCCACACACATTTGGAAATCTCCTGGCGTACCCTCGCACATATTATTCCCTCATTTAATGGATATTTTCACCAAAAAGTGAAGTTTTCAAAAAGTCAGAAAATTAGTTGAAAACGACTTAATATCAAGGACTCATCGGGGCAAATCGCTCTGGAACTGAAATCGGAATGCTCACTGACATTTTCCCCTCTCCGAAAGTCTGAAAAATGATGGAAAAATGACTAAGTCCAAAAAACATTTTTTTCAACTTTTTTCAATTTTACCCCCGTGGGATATATATTCTACCCACACACATTTGGAACTCTCCTGGGGTACCCTCGCACATATTATTCCCTCATTTAATGGATATTTTTACCAAAAAGTGAAGTTTTCAAAAAGTCAGAAAATTGGCTGAAAACGACTTAATATCAAGGACTCATCGGGCGAATCACTCTGGAACTGAAATCGGAATACTCACTGACATTTTCCCCTCTCCGAAAGTCTGAAAAATGCTGGAAAAATGACTAAGTCCAAAAAAAATTTTTTTCAACTTTTTTCAATTTTACCCCTGTGGGATATACATTCTACCCACACACATTTGGATCTCTCCTGGGGTACCCTCACACATATTATTTCCTCATTTAATGGATATTTTCACCAAAAAGTGAAGTTTTCAAAAAGTCAGAAAATTGGCTGAAAACGACTTAATATCAAGGACTCATCGGGCGAATCGCTCTGAAACTGAAATCGGAATGCTCACTGACATTTTTCCCTCTCCGAAAGTCTGAAAAATGATGGAAAAATGACTAAGTCCAAAAAAATTTTTTTAAACTTTTTTCAATTTTACCCCCATGGGATATATATTCTACCCACACACATTTGGAACTCTCCTGGGGTACCCTCACACATATTATTCCCTCATTTAATGGATATTTTCACCAAAAAGTGAAGTTTTCAAAAAGTCAGAAAATTGTCTGAAAACGACTTAATATCAAGAACTCATCGGACGAATCGCTCTGGATCTGAAATCGGAATGCTCACTGACATTTTCCCCTCTCCGAAAGTCTGAAAAATGATGGAAAAATGACTAAGTCCAAAAAAAATTTTTTAAACTTTTTTCAATTTTACCCCCATGGGATATATAGTCTACCCACACACATTTGAAACTCTCCTGGGGTACCCTCACACGTATTATTCCCTCATTTAATGGATATTTTCACCAAAAAGTGAAGTTTTCAAAAAGTCAGAAAATTGGCTGAAAACGACTTAATATCAAGGACTCATCGGTCGAATCACTCTGGAACTGAAATCGGAATACTCACTGACATTTTCCCCCTCTCCGAAAGTCTGAAAAATGATGGAAAAATGACTAAGTCCAAAAAAATTTTTTTTAAACTTTTTTCAATTTTACCCCCATGGGATATATATTCTACCCACACACATTTGGAACTCTCCTGGGGTACCCTTACACATATTATTCCCTCATTTAATGGATATTTTCACCAAAAAGTGAAGTTTTCAAAAAGTCAGAAAATTGGCTGAAAACGACTTAATATCAAGGACTCATCGGGCGAATCGCTCTGGAACTGAAATCAAAATGCTCACTGACATTTTCCCCTCTCCGAAAGTCTGAAAAATGATGGAAAAATGACTAAGTCCAAAAAACATTTTTTTCAACTTTTTTCAATTTTACCCCCATGGGATATATTCTACCCACACACATTTGGAACTCTCCTGGGGTACCCTAACACATATTATTCCCTCATTTAATGGATATTTTCACCAAAAAGTGAAGTTTTCAAAAAGTCAGAAAATTGGCTGAAAACGACTTAATATCAAGGACTGATCGGGCGAATCGCTCTGGAACTGAAATCGGAATGCTCACTGACATTTTTCCCTCTCCGAAAGTCTGAAAAATGATGGAAAAATGACTAAGTCCAAAAAACATTTTTTTCAACTTTTTTCAATTTTACCCCCGTGGATTATATATTCTACCCACACACATTTGGAAATCTCCTGGCGTACCCTCGCACATATTATTCCCTCATTTAATGGATATTTTCACCAAAAAGTGAAGTTTTCAAAAAGTCAGAAAATTAGTTGAAAACGACTTAATATCAAGGACTCATCGGGGCAAATCGCTCTGGAACTGAAATCGGAATGCTCACTGACATTTTCCCCTCTCCGAAAGTCTGAAAAATGATGGAAAAATGACTAAGTCCAAAAAACATTTTTTTCAACTTTTTTCAATTTTACCCCCGTGGGATATATATTCTACCCACACACATTTGGAACTCTCCTGGGGTACCCTCGCACATATTATTCCCTCATTTAATGGATATTTTTACCAAAAAGTGAAGTTTTCAAAAAGTCAGAAAATTGGCTGAAAACGACTTAATATCAAGGACTCATCAGGCGAATCACTCTGGAACTGAAATCGGAATACTCACTGACATTTTCCCCTCTCCGAAAGTCTGAAAAATGCTGGAAAAATGACTAAGTCCAAAAAAAATTTTTTTCAACTTTTTTCAATTTTACCCCTGTGGGATATACATTCTACCCACACACATTTGGATCTCTCCTGGGGTACCCTCACACATATTATTTCCTCATTTAATGGATATTTTCACCAAAAAGTGAAGTTTTCAAAAAGTCAGAAAATTGGCTGAAAACGACTTAATATCAAGGACTCATCGCGCGAATCACTCTGGAACTGAAATCGGAATGCTCACTGACATTTTCCCCTCTCCGAAAGTCTGAAAAATGATGGAAAAATGACTAAGTCCAAAAAACATTTTTTTCAACTTTTTTCAATTTTACTCCCGTGGGATATATATTCTACCCACACACATTTGGAACTCTCCTGGGGTACCCTCAGATATATTATGCCCTCATTTAATGGATATTTTCACCAAAAAGTGAAGTTTTCAAAATGTCAAAATTGGCTATAAACGACCTAATATCAAGGACTCATCGGGCGAATGGTTCTGGAACTGAAATCGGAATGCTCACTGACATTTTTCCCTCTCCGAAAGTCTGAAAAATGATGGAAAAATGACTAAGTCCAAAACAATTTTTTTTAAACTTTTTTCAATTTTACCCCCATGGGATATATATTCTACCCACACACATTTGGAACTCTCCTGGGGTACCCTCACACATATTATTCCCTCATTTAATGGATATTTTCACCAAAAAGTGAAGTTTTGAAAAAGTCAGAAAATTGGCTGAAAATGACTTAATATCAAGGACTCATCGGGCGAATCGCTCTGGAACTGAAATCAAAATGCTCACTGACATTTTCCCCTCTCCGAAAGTCTGAAAAATGATGGAAAAATGACTAAGTCCAAAAAACATTTTTTTCAACTTTTTTCAATTTTACCCCCGTGGATTATATATTCTACCCACACACATTTGGAAATCTCCTGGCGTACCCTCGCACATATTATTCCCTCATTTAATGGATATTTTCACCAAAAAGTGAAGTTTTCAAAAAGTCAGAAAATTAGTTGAAAACGACTTAATATCAAGGACTCATCGGGGCAAATCGCTCTGGAACTGAAATCGGAATGCTCACTGACATTTTCCCCTCTCCGAAAGTCTGAAAAATGATGGAAAAATGACTAAGTCCAAAAAACATTTTTTTCAACTTTTTTCAATTTTACCCCCGTGGGATATATATTCTACCCACACACATTTGGAACTCTCCTGGGGTACCCTCGCACATATTATTCCCTCATTTAATGGATATTTTTACCAAAAAGTGAAGTTTTCAAAAAGTCAGAAAATTGGCTGAAAACGACTTAATATCAAGGACTCATCGGGCGAATCACTCTGGAACTGAAATCGGAATACTCACTGACATTTTCCCCTCTCTGAAAGTCTGAAAAATGCTGGAAAAATGACTAAGTCCAAAAAAAATTTTTTTCAACTTTTTTCAATTTTACCCCTGTGGGATATACATTCTACCCACACACATTTGGATCTCTCCTGGGTTCCCTCACACATATTATTTCCTCATTTAATGGATATTTTCACCAAAAAGTGAAGTTTTCAAAAAGTCAGAAAATTGGCTGAAAACGACTTAATATCAAGGACTCATCGGGCGAATCGCTCTGAAACTGAAATCGGAATGCTCACTGACATTTTTCCCTCTCCGAAAGTCTGAAAAATGATGGAAAAATGACTAAGTCCAAAAAAATTTTTTTAAACTTTTTTCAATTTTACCCCCATGGGATATATATTCTACCCACACACATTTGGAACTCTCCTGGGGTACCCTCACACATATTATTCCCTCATTTAATGGATATTTTCACCAAAAAGTGAAGTTTTCAAAAAGTCAGAAAATTGGCTGAAAACGCCTTAATATCAAGGAATCATCGGGCGAATCGCTCTGGAACTGAAATCAAAATGCTCACTGACATTTTCCCCTCTCCGAAAGTCTGAAAAATGATGGAAAAATGACTAAGTCCAAAAAACATTTTTTTCAACTTTTTTCAATTTTACCCCCGTGGATTATATATTCTACCCACACACATTTGGAAATCTCCTGGCGTACCCTCGCACATATTATTCCCTCATTTAATGGATATTTTCACCAAAAAGTGAAGTTTCAAAAAGTCAGAAAATTAGTTGAAAACGACTTAATATCAAGGACTCATCGGGGCAAATCGCTCTGGAACTGAAATCGGAATGCTCACTGACATTTTCCCCTCTCCGAAAGTCTGAAAAATGATGGAAAAATGACTAAGTCCAAAAAACATTTTTTTCAACTTTTTTCAATTTTACCCCCGTGGGATATATATTCTACCCACACACATTTGGAACTCTCCTGGGGTACCCTCGCACATATTATTCCCTCATTTAATGGATATTTTTACCAAAAAGTGAAGTTTTCAAAAAGTCAGAAAATTGGCTGAAAACGACTTAATATCAAGGACTCATCGGGCGAATCACTCTGGAACTGAAATCGGAATACTCACTGACATTTTCCCCTCTCTGAAAGTCTGAAAAATGCTGGAAAAATGACTAAGTCCAAAAAAAATTTTTTTCAACTTTTTTCAATTTTACCCCTGTGGGATATACATTCTACCCACACACATTTGGATCTCTCCTGGGTTCCCTCACACATATTATTTCCTCATTTAATGGATATTTTCACCAAAAAGTGAAGTTTTCAAAAAGTCAGAAAATTGGCTGAAAACGACTTAATATCAAGGACTCATCGGGCGAATCGCTCTGAAACTGAAATCGGAATGCTCACTGACATTTTTCCCTCTCCGAAAGTCTGAAAAATGATGGAAAAATGACTAAGTCCAAAAAAATTTTTTTAAACTTTTTTCAATTTTACCCCCATGGGATATATATTCTACCCACACACATTTGGAACTCTCCTGGGGTACCCTCACACATATTATTCCCTCATTTAATGGATATTTTCACCAAAAAGTGAAGTTTTCAAAAAGTCAGAAAATTGGCTGAAAACGACTTAATATCAAGAACTCATCGGACGAATCGCTCTGGATCTGAAATCGGAATGCTCACTGACATTTTCCCCTCTCCGAAAGACTGAAAAATGATGGAAAAATGACTAAGTCCAAAAAAATTTTTTTAAACTTTTTTCAATTTTACCCCCATGGGATATATATTCTACCCACACACATTTGAAACTCTCCTGGGGTACCCTCACACGTATTATTCCCTCATTTAATGGATATTTTCACCAAAAAGTGAAGTTTTCAAAAAGTCAGAAAATTGGCTGAAAACGCCTTAATATCAAGGAATCATCGGGCGAATCGCTCTGGAACTGAAATCGGAATGCTCACTGACATTTTCCCCTCTCCGAAAGTCTGAAAAATGATGGAAAAATGACTAAGTCCAAAAAATGTTTTATTTAACTTTATTCAATTTTACCCCTGTGGGATATACATTCTACCCACACACATTTGGAACTCTCCTGGGGTACCCTCGCACATATTATTTCCTCATTTAATGGATATTTTCACCAAAAAGTGAAGTTTTCAAAAAGTCAGAAAATTGGCTGAAAACGACTTAATATCAAGGACTCATCGGGCGAATCACTCTGGAACTGAAATCGGAATGCTCACTGACATTTTTCCCTCTCCGAAAGTCTGAAAAACGATGGAAAAATGACTAAGTCCAAAAAACATTTTTTTCAACTTTTTTCAATTTTACCCCCGTGGGATATATATTCTACCCACACACATTTGGAACTCTCCTGGGGTACCCTCACATATATTATGCCCCCATTTAATGGATATTTTCACCAAAAAGTGAAGTTTTCAAAAAGTCAAAATTGGCTATAAACGACCTAATATCAAGGACTCATCGGGCGAATCGCTCTGGTACTGAAATCGGAATGCTCACTGACATTTTCCCCTCTCCGAAAGTCTGAAAAATGATGGAAAAATGACTAAGTCCAAAAAATGTTTTATTTAACTTTATTCAATTTTACCCCTGTGGGATATACATTCTACCCACACACATTTGGATCTCTCCTGTGGTACCCTCACACATATTATTCCCTCATTTAATGGATATTTTCACCAAAAAGTGAAGTTTTCAAAAAGTCAGAAAATTGGCTGAAAACGACTTAATATCAAGGACTCATTGGGCGAATCACTCTGGAACTGATATAGGAATACTCACTGACATTTTCCCCTCTCCGAAAGTCTGAAAAATGATGGAAAAATGACTAAGTCCAAAAAACATTTTTTTCAACTTTTTTCAATTTTACCCCCATGGGATAAATATTCTACCCACACACATTTGGAACTCTCATGGGGTACCCTCACACATATTATTCCCTCATTTAATGGATATTTTCACCAAAAAATGAAGTTTTCAAAAAGTCAGAAAATTGGCTGAAAACGACTTAATATCAAGGACTCATCGGGCGAATCGCTCTGGAACTGAAATCGGAATGCTCACTGACATTTTCCCCTCTCCGAAAGTCTGAAAAATGATGGAAAAATGACTAAGTCCAAAAAATGTTTTATTTAACTTTATTCAATTTTACCCCTGTGGGATATACATTCTACCCACACACATTTGGATCTCTCCTGTGGTACCCTCACACATATTATTCCCTCATTTAATGGATATTTTCACCAAAAAGTGAAGTTTTCAAAAAGTCAGAAAATTGGCTGAAAACGACTTAATATCAAGGACTCATTGGGCGAATCACTCTGGAACTGAAATCGGAATACTCACTGACATTTTCCCCTCTCCGAAAGTCTGAAAAATGATGGAAAAATGACTAAGTCCAAAAAACATTTTTTTCAACTTTTTTCAATTTTACCCCATGGGATAAATATTCTACCCACACACATTTGGAACTCTCATGGGGTACCCTCACACATATTATTCCCTCATTTAATGGATATTTTCACCAAAAAATGAAGTTTTCAAAAAGTCAGAAAATTGGCTGAAAACGACTTAATATCAAGGACTCATCGGGCGAATCGCTCTGAAACTGAAATCGGAATGCTCACTGACATTTTTCCCTCTCCGAAAGTCTGAAAAATGATGGAAAAATGACTAAGTCCAAAAAATTTTTTTTAAACTTTTTTCAATTTTACCCCCATGGGATATATATTCTACCCACACACATTTGGAACTCTCCTGGGGTACCCTCACACATATTATTCCCACATTTAATGGATATTTTCACCAAAAAGTGAAGTTTTCAAAAAGTCAGAAAATTGGCTGAAAACGACTTAATATCAAGAATTCATCGGACGAATCGCTCTGGATCTGAAATCGGAATGCTCACTGACATTTTCCCCTCTCCGAAAGTCTGAAAAATGATGGAAAAATGACTAAGTCCAAAAATTTTTTTATTTAACTTTATTCAATTTTACCCCTGTGGGATATACATTCTACCCACACACATTTGGATCTCTCCTGGGGTACCCTCACACATATTATTCCCTCATTTAATGGATATTTTCACCAAAAAGTGAAGTTTTCAAAAAGTCAGAAAATTGGCTGAAAACGACTTAATATCAAGGACTGATCGGGCGAATCGCTCTGGAACTGAAATCGGAATGCTCACTGACATTTTTCCCTCTCCGAAAGTCTGAAAAATGATGGAAAAATGACTAAGTCCAAAAAACATTTTTTTCAACTTTTTTCAATTTTACCCCCGTGGATTATATATTCTACCCACACACATTTGGAAATCTCCTGGCGTACCCTCGCACATATTATTCCCTCATTTAATGGATATTTTCACCAAAAAGTGAAGTTTTCAAAAAGTCAGAAAATTAGTTGAAAACGACTTAATATCAAGGACTCATCGGGGCAAATCGCTCTGGAACTGAAATCGGAATGCTCAATGACATTTTCCCCTCTCCGAAAGTCTGAAAAATGATGGAAAAATGACTAAGTCCAAAAAACATTTTTTTCAACTTTTTTCAATTTTACCAACGTGGGATATATATTCTACCCACACACATTTGGAACTCTCCTGGGGTACCCTCGCACATATTATTTCCTCATTTAATGGATATTTTCACCAAAAAGTGAAGTTTTCAAAAAGTCAGAAAATTGGCTGAAAACGACTTAATATCAAGGACTCATCGGGCGAATCACTCTGGAACTGAAATCGGAATGCTCACTGACATTTTTCCCTCTCCGAAAGTCTGAAAAACGATGGAAAAATGACTAAGTCCAAAAAACATTTTTTTCAACTTTTTTCAATTTTACCCCCGTGGGATATATATTCTACCCACACACATTTGGAACTCTCCTGGGGTACCCTCACATATATTATGCCCCCATTTAATGGATATTTTCACCAAAAAGTGAAGTTTTCAAAAAGTCAAAATTGGCTATAAACGACCTAATATCAAGGACTCATCGGGCGAATCGCTCTGGTACTGAAATCGGAATGCTCACTGACATTTTCCCCTCTCCGAAAGTCTGAAAAATGATGGAAAAATGACTAAGTCCAAAAAATGTTTTATTTAACTTTATTCAATTTTACCCCTGTGGGATATACATTCTACCCACACACATTTGGATCTCTCCTGTGGTACCCTCACACATATTATTCCCTCATTTAATGGATATTTTCACCAAAAAGTGAAGTTTTCAAAAAGTCAGAAAATTGGCTGAAAACGACTTAATATCAAGGACTCATTGGGCGAATCACTCTGGAACTGAAATAGGAATACTCACTGACATTTTCCCCTCTCCGAAAGTCTGAAAAATGCTGGAAAAATGACTAAGTCCAAAAAACATTTTTTTCAACTTTTTTCAATTTTACCCCCATGGGATAAATATTCTACCCACACACATTTGGAACTCTCATGGGGTACCCTCACACATATTATTCCCTCATTTAATGGATATTTTCACCAAAAAATGAAGTTTTCAAAAAGTCAGAAAATTTGCTGAAAACGACTTAATATCAAGGACTCATCGGGCGAATCGCTCTGGAACTGAAATCGGAATGCTCACTGACATTTTCCCCTCTCCGAAAGTCTGAAAAATGATGGAAAAATGACTAAGTCCAAAAAATGTTTTATTTAACTTTATTCAATTTTACCCCTGTGGGATATACATTCTACCCACACACATTTGGATCTCTCCTGTGGTACCCTCACACATATTATTCCCTCATTTAATGGATATTTTCACCAAAAAGTGAAGTTTTCAAAAAGTCAGAAAATTGGCTGAAAACGACTTAATATCAAGGACTCATTGGGCGAATCACTCTGGAACTGAAATCGGAATACTCACTGACATTTTCCCCTCTCCGAAAGTCTGAAAAATGATGGAAAAATGACTAAGTCCAAAAAACATTTTTTTCAACTTTTTTCAATTTTACCCCCATGGGATAAATATTCTACCCACACACATTTGGAACTCTCATGGGGTACCCTCACACATATTATTCCCTCATTTAATGGATATTTTCACCAAAAAATGAAGTTTTCAAAAAGTCAGAAAATTGGCTGAAAACGACTTAATATCAAGGACTCATCGGGCGAATCGCTCTGAAACTGAAATCGGAATGCTCACTGACATTTTTCCCTCTCCGAAAGTCTGAAAAATGATGGAAAAATGACTAAGTCCAAAAAATTTTTTTTAAACTTTTTTCAATTTTACCCCCATGGGATATATATTCTACCCACACACATTTGGAACTCTCCTGGGGTACCCTCACACATATTATTCCCACATTTAATGGATATTTTCACCAAAAAGTGAAGTTTTCAAAAAGTCAGAAAATTGGCTGAAAACGACTTAATATCAAGAATTCATCGGACGAATCGCTCTGGATCTGAAATCGGAATGCTCACTGACATTTTCCCCTCTCCGAAAGTCTGAAAAATGATGGAAAAATGACTAAGTCCAAAAATTTTTTTATTTGACTTTATTCAATTTTACCCCTGTGGGATATACATTCTACCCACACACATTTGGATCTCTCCTGGGGTACCCTCACACATATTATTCCCTCATTTAATGGATATTTTCACCAAAAAGTGAAGTTTTCAAAAAGTCAGAAAATTGGCTGAAAACGACTTAATATCAAGGACTGATCGGGCGAATCGCTCTGGAACTGAAATCGGAATGCTCACTGACATTTTTCCCTCTCCGAAAGTCTGAAAAATGATGGAAAAATGACTAAGTCCAAAAAACATTTTTTTCAACTTTTTTCAATTTTACCCCCGTGGATTATATATTCTACCCACACACATTTGGAAATCTCCTGGCGTACCCTCGCACATATTATTCCCTCATTTAATGGATATTTTCACCAAAAAGTGAAGTTTTCAAAAAGTCAGAAAATTAGTTGAAAACGACTTAATATCAAGGACTCATCGGGGCAAATCGCTCTGGAACTGAAATCGGAATGCTCACTGACATTTTCCCCTCTCCGAAAGTCTGAAAAATGATGGAAAAATGACTAAGTCCAAAAAAAATTTTTTTCAACTTTTTTCAATTTTACCCCTGTGGGATATACATTCTACCCACACACATTTGGATCTCTCCTGGGGTACCCTCACACATATTATTTCCTCATTTAATGGATATTTTCACCAAAAAGTGAAGTTTTCAAAAAGTCAGAAAATTGGCTGAAAACGACTTAATATCAAGGACTCATCGCGCGAATCACTCTGGAACTGAAATCGGAATGCTCACTGACATTTTCCCCTCTCCGAAAGTCTGAAAAATGATGGAAAAATGACTAAGTCCAAAAAACATTTTTTTCAACTTTTTTCAATTTTACTCCCGTGGGATATATATTCTACCCAAACACATTTGGAACTCTCCTGGGGTACCCTCAGATATATTATGCCCTCATTTAATGGATATTTTCACCAAAAAGTGAAGTTTTCAAAATGTCAAAATTGGCTATAAACGACCTAATATCAAGGACTCATCGAGCGAATCGTTCTGGAACTGAAATCGGAATGCTCACTGACATTTTTCCCTCTCCGAAAGTCTGAAAAATGATGGAAAAATGACTAAGTCCAAAACAATTTTTTTTAAACTTTTTTCAATTTTACCCCCATGGGATATATATTCTACCCACACACATTTGGAACTCTCCTGGGGTACCCTCACACATATTATTCCCTCATTTAATGGATATTTTCACCAAAAAGTGAAGTTTTGAAAAAGTCAGAAAATTGGCTGAAAATGACTTAATATCAAGGACTCATCGGGCGAATCGCTCTGGAACTGAAATCAAAATGCTCACTGACATTTTCCCCTCTCCGAAAGTCTGAAAAATGATGGAAAAATGACTAAGTCCAAAAAACATTTTTTTCAACTTTTTTCAATTTTACCCCCGTGGATTATATATTCTACCCACACACATTTGGAAATCTCCTGGCGTACCCTCGCACATATTATTCCCTCATTTAATGGATATTTTCACCAAAAAATGAAGTTTTCAAAAAGTCAGAAAATTGGCTGAAAACGACTTAATATCAAGGACTCATCGGGCGAATCGCTCTGAAACTGAAATCGGAATGCTCACTGACATTTTTCCCTCTCCGAAAGTCTGAAAAATGATGGAAAAATGACTAAGTCCAAAAAATTTTTTTTAAACTTTTTTCAATTTTACCCCCATGGGATATATATTCTACCCACACACATTTGGAACTCTCCTGGGGTACCCTCACACATATTATTCCCACATTTAATGGATATTTTCACCAAAAAGTGAAGTTTTCAAAAAGTCAGAAAATTGGCTGAAAACGACTTAATATCAAGAATTCATCGGACGAATCGCTCTGGATCTGAAATCGGAATGCTCACTGACATTTTCCCCTCTCCGAAAGTCTGAAAAATGATGGAAAAATGACTAAGTCCAAAAATTTTTTTATTTGACTTTATTCAATTTTACCCCTGTGGGATATACATTCTACCCACACACATTTGGATCTCTCCTGGGGTACCCTCACACATATTATTCCCTCATTTAATGGATATTTTCACCAAAAAGTGAAGTTTTCAAAAAGTCAGAAAATTGGCTGAAAACGACTTAATATCAAGGACTGATCGGGCGAATCGCTCTGGAACTGAAATCGGAATGCTCACTGACATTTTTCCCTCTCCGAAAGTCTGAAAAATGATGGAAAAATGACTAAGTCCAAAAAACATTTTTTTCAACTTTTTTCAATTTTACCCCCGTGGATTATATATTCTACCCACACACATTTGGAAATCTCCTGGCGTACCCTCGCACATATTATTCCCTCATTTAATGGATATTTTCACCAAAAAGTGAAGTTTTCAAAAAGTCAGAAAATTAGTTGAAAACGACTTAATATCAAGGACTCATCGGGGCAAATCGCTCTGGAACTGAAATCGGAATGCTCACTGACATTTTCCCCTCTCCGAAAGTCTGAAAAATGATGGAAAAATGACTAAGTCCAAAAAACATTTTTTTCAACTTTTTTCAATTTTACCCCCGTGGGATATATATTCTACCCACACACATTTGGAACTCTCCTGGGGTACCCTCGCACATATTATTCCCTCATTTAATGGATATTTTTACCAAAAAGTGAAGTTTTCAAAAAGTCAGAAAATTGGCTGAAAACGACTTAATATCAAGGACTCATCGGGCGAATCACTCTGGAACTGAAATCGGAATACTCACTGACATTTTCCCCTCTCTGAAAGTCTGAAAAATGCTGGAAAAATGACTAAGTCCAAAAAAAATTTTTTTCAACTTTTTTCAATTTTACCCCTGTGGGATATACATTCTACCCACACACATTTGGATCTCTCCTGGGTTCCCTCACACATATTATTTCCTCATTTAATGGATATTTTCACCAAAAAGTGAAGTTTTCAAAAAGTCAGAAAATTGGCTGAAAACGACTTAATATCAAGGACTCATCGGGCGAATCGCTCTGAAACTGAAATCGGAATGCTCACTGACATTTTTCCCTCTCCGAAAGTCTGAAAAATGATGGAAAAATGACTAAGTCCAAAAAAATTTTTTTAAACTTTTTTCAATTTTACCCCCATGGGATATATATTCTACCCACACACATTTGGAACTCTCCTGGGGTACCCTCACACATATTATTCCCTCATTTAATGGATATTTTCACCAAAAAGTGAAGTTTTCAAAAAGTCAGAAAATTGGCTGAAAACGACTTAATATCAAGAACTCATCGGACGAATCGCTCTGGATCTGAAATCGGAATGCTCACTGACATTTTCCCCTCTCCGAAAGTCTGAAAAATGATGGAAAAATGACTAAGTCCAAAAAAATTTTTTTAAACTTTTTTCAATTTTACCCCCATGGGATATATATTCTACCCACACACATTTGAAACTCTCCTGGGGTACCCTCACACGTATTATTCCCTCATTTAATGGATATTTTCACCAAAAAGTGAAGTTTTCAAAAAGTCAGAAAATTGGCTGAAAACGACTTAATATCAAGGACTCATCGGGCGAATCACTCTGGAACTGAAATCGGAATGCTCACTGACATTTTTCCCTCTCCGAAAGTCTGAAAAACGATGGAAAAATGACTAAGTCCAAAAAACATTTTTTTCAACTTTTTTCAATTTTACCCCCGTGGGATATATATTCTACCCACACACATTTGGAACTCTCCTGGGGTACCCTCACATATATTATGCCCCCATTTAATGGATATTTTCACCAAAAAGTGAAGTTTTCAAAAAGTCAAAATTGGCTATAAACGACCTAATATCAAGGACTCATCGGGCGAATCGCTCTGGTACTGAAATCGGAATGCTCACTGACATTTTCCCCTCTCCGAAAGTCTGAAAAATGATGGAAAAATGACTAAGTCCAAAAAATGTTTTATTTAACTTTATTCAATTTTACCCCTGTGGGATATACATTCTACCCACACACATTTGGATCTCTCCTGTGGTACCCTCACACATATTATTCCCTCATTTAATGGATATTTTCACCAAAAAGTGAAGTTTTCAAAAAGTCAGAAAATTGGCTGAAAACGACTTAATATCAAGGACTCATTGGGCGAATCACTCTGGAACTGATATAGGAATACTCACTGACATTTTCCCCTCTCCGAAAGTCTGAAAAATGATGGAAAAATGACTAAGTCCAAAAAACATTTTTTTCAACTTTTTTCAATTTTACCCCCATGGGATATATATTCTACCCACACACATTTGGAACTCTCCTGGGGTACCCTCACACATATTATTCCCACATTTAATGGATATTTTCACCAAAAAGTGAAGTTTTCAAAAAGTCAGAAAATTGGCTGAAAACGACTTAATATCAAGAATTCATCGGACGAATCGCTCTGGATCTGAAATCGGAATGCTCACTGACATTTTCCCCTCTCCGAAAGTCTGAAAAATGATGGAAAAATGACTAAGTCCAAAAATTTTTTTATTTAACTTTATTCAATTTTACCCCTGTGGGATATACATTCTACCCACACACATTTGGATCTCTCCTGGGGTACCCTCACACATATTATTCCCTCATTTAATGGATATTTTCACCAAAAAGTGAAGTTTTCAAAAAGTCAGAAAATTGGCTGAAAACGACTTAATATCAAGGACTGATCGGGCGAATCGCTCTGGAACTGAAATCGGAATGCTCACTGACATTTCTCCCTCTCCGAAAGTCTGAAAAATGATGGAAAAATGACTAAGTCCAAAAAACATTTTTTTCAACTTTTTTCAATTTTACCCCCGTGGATTATATATTCTACCCACACACATTTGGAAATCTCCTGGCGTACCCTCGCACATATTATTCCCTCATTTAATGGATATTTTCACCAAAAAGTGAAGTTTTCAAAAAGTCAGAAAATTAGTTGAAAACGACTTAATATCAAGGACTCATCGGGGCAAATCGCTCTGGAACTGAAATCGGAATGCTCACTGACATTTTCCCCTCTCCGAAAGTCTGAAAAATGATGGAAAAATGACTAAGTCCAAAAAACATTTTTTTCAACTTTTTTCAATTTTACCAACGTGGGATATATATTCTACCCACACACATTTGGAACTCTCCTCGGGTACCCTCGCACATATTATTTCCTCATTTAATGGATATTTTCACCAAAAAGTGAAGTTTTCAAAAAGTCAGAAAATTGGCTGAAAACGACTTAATATCAAGGACTCATCGGGCGAATCACTCTGGAACTGAAATCGGAATGCTCACTGACATTTTTCCCTCTCCGAAAGTCTGAAAAACGATGGAAAAATGACTAAGTCCAAAAAACATTTTTTTCAACTTTTTTCAATTTTACCCCCGTGGGATATATATTCTACCCACACACATTTGGAACTCTCCTGGGGTACCCTCACATATATTATGCCCCCATTTAATGGATATTTTCACCAAAAAGTGAAGTTTTCAAAAAGTCAAAATTGGCTATAAACGACCTAATATCAAGGACTCATCGGGCGAATCGCTCTGGTACTGAAATCGGAATGCTCACTGACATTTTCCCCTCTCCGAAAGTCTGAAAAATGATGGAAAAATGACTAAGTCCAAAAAATGTTTTATTTAACTTTATTCAATTTTACCCCTGTGGGATATACATTCTACCCACACACATTTGGATCTCTCCTGTGGTACCCTCACACATATTATTCCCTCATTTAATGGATATTTTCACCAAAAAGTGAAGTTTTCAAAAAGTCAGAAAATTGGCTGAAAACGACTTAATATCAAGGACTCATTGGGCGAATCACTCTGGAACTGAAATAGGAATACTCACTGACATTTTCCCCTCTCCGAAAGTCTGAAAAATGCTGGAAAAATGACTAAGTCCAAAAAACATTTTTTTCAACTTTTTTCAATTTTACCCCCATGGGATAAATATTCTACCCACACACATTTGGAACTCTCATGGGGTACCCTCACACATATTATTCCCTCATTTAATGGATATTTTCACCAAAAAATGAAGTTTTCAAAAAGTCAGAAAATTTGCTGAAAACGACTTAATATCAAGGACTCATCGGGCGAATCGCTCTGGAACTGAAATCGGAATGCTCACTGACATTTTCCCCTCTCCGAAAGTCTGAAAAATGATGGAAAAATGACTAAGTCCAAAAAATGTTTTATTTAACTTTATTCAATTTTACCCCTGTGGGATATACATTCTACCCACACACATTTGGATCTCTCCTGTGGTACCCTCACACATATTATTCCCTCATTTAATGGATATTTTCACCAAAAAGTGAAGTTTTCAAAAAGTCAGAAAATTGGCTGAAAACGACTTAATATCAAGGACTCATTGGGCGAATCACTCTGGAACTGAAATCGGAATACTCACTGACATTTTCCCCTCTCCGAAAGTCTGAAAAATGATGGAAAAATGACTAAGTCCAAAAAACATTTTTTTCAACTTTTTTCAATTTTACCCCCATGGGATAAATATTCTACCCACACACATTTGGAACTCTCATGGGGTACCCTCACACATATTATTCCCTCATTTAATGGATATTTTCACCAAAAAATGAAGTTTTCAAAAAGTCAGAAAATTGGCTGAAAACGACTTAATATCAAGGACTCATCGGGCGAATCGCTCTGAAACTGAAATCGGAATGCTCACTGACATTTTTCCCTCTCCGAAAGTCTGAAAAATGATGGAAAAATGACTAAGTCCAAAAAATTTTTTTTAAACTTTTTTCAATTTTACCCCCATGGGATATATATTCTACCCACACACATTTGGAACTCTCCTGGGGTACCCTCATACATATTATTCCCACATTTAATGGATATTTTCACCAAAAAGTGAAGTTTTCAAAAAGTCAGAAAATTGGCTGAAAACGACTTAATATCAAGAATTCATCGGACGAATCGCTCTGGATCTGAAATCGGAATGCTCACTGACATTTTCCCCTCTCCGAAAGTCTGAAAAATGATGGAAAAATGACTAAGTCCAAAAATTTTTTTATTTGACTTTATTCAATTTTACCCCTGTGGGATATACATTCTACCCACACACATTTGGATCTCTCCTGGGGTACCCTCACACATATTATTCCCTCATTTAATGGATATTTTCACCAAAAAGTGAAGTTTTCAAAAAGTCAGAAAATTGGCTGGAAACGACTTAATATCAAGGACTGATCGCGCGAATCGCTCTGGAACTGAAATCGGAATGCTCACTGACATTTTTCCCTCTCCGAAAGTCTGAAAAATGATGGAAAAATGACTAAGTCCAAAAAACATTTTTTTCAACTTTTTTCAATTTTACCCCCGTGGATTATATATTCTACCCACACACATTTGGAAATCTCCTGGCGTACCCTCGCACATATTATTCCCTCATTTAATGGATATTTTCACCAAAAAGTGAAGTTTTCAAAAAGTCAGAAAATTAGTTGAAAACGACTTAATATCAAGGACTCATCGGGGCAAATCGCTCTGGAACTGAAATCGGAATGCTCACTGACATTTTCCCCTCTCCGAAAGTCTGAAAAATGATGGAAAAATGACTAAGTCCAAAAAACATTTTTTTCAACTTTTTTCAATTTTACCCCCGTGGGATATATATTCTACCCACACACATTTGGAACTCTCCTGGGGTACCCTCGCACATATTATTTCCTCATTTAATGGATATTTTCACCAAAAAGTGAAGTTTTCAAAAAGTCAGAAAATTGGCTGAAAACGACTTAATATCAAGGACTCATCGGGCGAATCACTCTGGAACTGAAATCGGAATGCTCACTGACATTTTTCCCTCTCCGAAAGTCTGAAAAACGATGGAAAAATGACTAAGTCCAAAAAACATTTTTTTCAACTTTTTTCAATTTTACCCCCGTGGGATATATATTCTACCCACACACATTTGGAACTCTCCTGGGGTACCCTCACATATATTATGCCCCCATTTAATGGATATTTTCACCAAAAAGTGAAGTTTTCAAAAAGTCAAAATTGGCTATAAACGACCTAATATCAAGGACTCATCGGGCGAATCGCTCTGGTACTGAAATCGGAATGCTCACTGACATTTTCCCCTCTCCGAAAGTCTGAAAAATGATGGAAAAATGACTAAGTCCAAAAAATTTTTTATTTAACTTTATTCAATTTTACCCCTGTGGGATATACATTCTACCCACACACATTTGGATCTCTCCTGGGGTACCCTCACACATATTATTCCCTCATTTAATGGATATTTTCACCAAAAAGTGAAGTTTTCAAAAAGTTAGAAAATTGGCTGAAAACGACTTAATATCAAGGACTGATCGGGCGAATCGCTCTGGAACTGAAATCGGAATGCTCACTGACATTTTTCCCTCTCCGAAAGTCTGAAAAATGATGGAAAAATGACTAAGTCCAAAAAACATTTTTTTCAACTTTTTTCAATTTTACCCACGTGGATTATATATTCTACCCACACACATTTGGAAATCTACTGGCGTACCCTCGCACATATTATTCCCTCATTTAATGGATATTTTCACCAAAAAGTGAAGTTTTCAAAAAGTCCGAAAATTAGTTGAAAACGACTTAATATCAAGGACTCATCGGGGCAAATCGCTCTGGAACTGAAATCGGAATGCTCACTGACATTTTCCCCTCTCCGAAAGTCTGAAAAATGATGGAAAAATGACTAAGTCCAAAAAAATTTTTTTTTAACTTTTTTCAATTTTACCCCTGTGGGATATACATTCTACTCACACACATTTGGATCTCTCCTGGGGTACCCTCACACATATTATTCCCTCATTTAATGGATATTTTCACCAAAAAGTGAAGTTTTCAAAAAGTCAGAAAATTGGCTGAAAACGACTTAATATCAAGGACTCATCGGGCAAATCACTCTGGAACTGAAATCGGAATACTCACTGACATTTTCCCCTCTCCGAAAGTCTGAAAAATGATGGAAAAATGACTAAGTCCAAAAAAATTTTTTTCAACTTTTTTCAATTTTACCCCTGTGGGATATACATTCTACCTACACACATTTGTATCTCTCCTGGGGTACCCTCACACATATTATTTCCTCATTTAATGGATATTTTCACCAAAAAGTGAAGTTTTCAAAAAGTCAGAAAATTGGCTGAAAACGACTTAATATCAAGGACTCATCGCGCGAATCACTCTGGAACTGAAATCGGAATGCTCACTGACATTTTCCCCTCTCCAAAAGTCTGAAAAATGATGGAAAAATGACTAAGTCCAAAAAAAATTTTTTTAAAACTTTTTTCAATTTTACCCCCATGGGATATATATTCTACCCACACACATTTGGAACTCTCCTGGGGTACCCTCACACATATTATTCCCTCATTTAATGGATATTTTCACCAAAAAGTGAAGTTTTCAAAAAGTCAGAAAATTAGTTGAAAACGACTTAATATCAAGGACTCATTGGGCGAATCACTCTGGAACTGAAATCGGAATACTCTCTGACATTTTCCCCTCTCCGAAAGTCTGAAAAATGATGGAAAAATGACTAAGTCCAAAAAACATTTTTTTCAACTTTTTTCAATTTTACCCCCATGGGATATACATTCTACTCACACACATTTGGATCTCTCCTGGGGTACCCTCACACATATTATTCCCTCATTTAATGGATATTTTCACCAAAAAGTGAAGTTTTCAAAAAGCCAAAATTGCCTATAAACGACTTAATATCAAGGACTCATCGGGCGAATCGCTCTGGAACTGAAATCGGAATGCTCACTGACATTTTTCCCTCTCCGAAAGTCTGAAAAATGATGGAAAAATGACTAAGTCCAAAAAACATTTTTTTCAACTTTTTTCAATTTTACCCCCATGGGATTAATATTCTACCCACACACATTTGGAACTCTCATGGGGTACCCTCACACATATTATTCCCTCATTTAATGGATATTTTCACCAAAAAATGAAGTTTTCAAAAAGTCAGAGAATTGGCTGAAAACGACTTAATATCAATCACTCATCGGGCGAATCGCTCTGAAACTGAAATCGGAATGCTCACTGACATTTTTCCCTCTCCGAAAGTCTGAAAAATGATGGAAAAATGACTAAGTCCAAAAAAATTTTTTTAAACTTTTTTCAATTTTACCCCCATGGGATATATATTCTACCCACACACATTTGGAACTCTCCTGGGGTACCCTCACACATATTATTCCCTCATTTAATGGATATTTTCACCAAAAAGTGAAGTTTTCAAAAAGTCAGAAAATTGGCTGAAAACGACTTAATATCAAGAATTCATCGGACGAATCGCTCTGGATCTGAAATCGGAATGCTCACTGACATTTTCCCCTCTCCGAAAGTCTGAAAAATGATGGAAAAATGACTAAGTCCAAAAATTTTTTTATTTGACTTTATTCAATTTTACCCCTGTGGGATATACATTCTACCCACACACATTTGGATCTCTCCTGGGGTACCCTCACACATATTATTCCCTCATTTAATGGATATTTTCACCAAAAAGTGAAGTTTTCAAAAAGTCAGAAAATTGGCTGGAAACGACTTAATATCAAGGACTGATCGGGCGAATCGCTCTGGAACTGAAATCGGAATGCTCACTGACATTTTTCCCTCTCCGAAAGTCTGAAAAATGATGGAAAAATGACTAAGTCCAAAAAACATTTTTTTCAACTTTTTTCAATTTTACCCCCGTGGATTATATATTCTACCCACACACATTTGGAAATCTCCTGGCGTACCCTCGCACATATTATTCCCTCATTTAATGGATATTTTCACCAAAAAGTGAAGTTTTCAAAAAGTCAGAAAATTAGTTGAAAACGACTTAATATCAAGGACTCATCGGGGCAAATCGCTCTGGAACTGAAATCGGAATGCTCACTGACATTTTCCCCTCTCCGAAAGTCTGAAAAATGATGGAAAAATGACTAAGTCCAAAAAACATTTTTTTCAACTTTTTTCAATTTTACCCCCGTGGGATATATATTCTACCCACACACATTTGGAACTCTCCTGGGGTACCCTCGCACATATTATTTCCTCATTTAATGGATATTTTCACCAAAAAGTGAAGTTTTCAAAAAGTCAGAAAATTGGCTGAAAACGACTTAATATCAAGGACTCATCGGACGAATCACTCTGGAACTGAAATCGGAATGCTCACTGACATTTTTCCCTCTCCGAAAGTCTGAAAAACGATGGAAAAATGACTAAGTCCAAAAAACATTTTTTTCAACTTTTTTCAATTTTACCCCCGTGGGATATATATTCTACCCACACACATTTGGAACTCTCCTGGGGTACCCTCACATATATTATGCCCCCATTTAATGGATATTTTCACCAAAAAGTGAAGTTTTCAAAAAGTCAAAATTGGCTATAAACGACCTAATATCAAGGACTCATCGGGCGAATCGCTCTGGTACTGAAATCGGAATGCTCACTGACATTTTCCCCTCTCCGAAAGTCTGAAAAATGATGGAAAAATGACTAAGTCCAAAAAATTTTTTATTTAACTTTATTCAATTTTACCCCTGTGGGATATACATTCTACCCACACACATTTGGATCTCTCCTGGGGTACCCTCACACATATTATTCCCTCATTTAATGGATATTTTCACCAAAAAGTGAAGTTTTCAAAAAGTTAGAAAATTGGCTGAAAACGACTTAATATCAAGGACTGATCGGGCGAATCGCTCTGGAACTGAAATCGGAATGCTCACTGACATTTTTCCCTCTCCGAAAGTCTGAAAAATGATGGAAAAATGACTAAGTCCAAAAAACATTTTTTTCAACTTTTTTCAATTTTACCCACGTGGATTATATATTCTACCCACACACATTTGGAAATCTACTGGCGTACCCTCGCACATATTATTCCCTCATTTAATGGATATTTTCACCAAAAAGTGAAGTTTTCAAAAAGTCCGAAAATTAGTTGAAAACGACTTAATATCAAGGACTCATCGGGGCAAATCGCTCTGGAACTGAAATCGGAATGCTCACTGACATTTTCCCCTCTCCGAAAGTCTGAAAAATGATGGAAAAATGACTAAGTCCAAAAAAATTTTTTTTTAACTTTTTTCAATTTTACCCCTGTGGGATATACATTCTACTCACACACATTTGGATCTCTCCTGGGGTACCCTCACACATATTATTCCCTCATTTAATGGATATTTTCACCAAAAAGTGAAGTTTTCAAAAAGTCAGAAAATTGGCTGAAAACGACTTAATATCAAGGACTCATCGGGCAAATCACTCTGGAACTGAAATCGGAATACTCACTGACATTTTCCCCTCTCCAAAAGTCTGAAAAATGATGGAAAAATGACTAAGTCCAAAAAAATTTTTTTCAACTTTTTTCAATTTTACCCCTGTGGGATATACATTCTACCTACACACATTTGTATCTCTCCTGGGGTACCCTCACACATATTATTTCCTCATTTAATGGATATTTTCACCAAAAAGTGAAGTTTTCAAAAAGTCAGAAAATTGGCTGAAAACGACTTAATATCAAGGACTCATCGCGCGAATCACTCTGGAACTGAAATCGGAATGCTCACTGACATTTTCCCCTCTCCAAAAGTCTGAAAAATGATGGAAAAATGACTAAGTCCAAAAAAAATTTTTTTAAAACTTTTTTCAATTTTACCCCCATGGGATATATATTCTACCCACACACATTTGGAACTCTCCTGGGGTACCCTCACACATATTATTCCCTCATTTAATGGATATTTTCACCAAAAAGTTAAGTTTTCAAAAAGTCAGAAAATTGGCTGAAAACGCCTTAATATCAAGGAATCATCGGGCGAATCACTCTGGAACTGAAATCGGAATGCTCACTGACATTTTCCCCTCTCCGAAAGTCTGAAAAATGATGGAAAAATGACTAAGTCCAAAAAACATTTTTTTCAACTTTTTTCAATTTTACCCACGTGGATTATATATTCTACCCACACACATTTGGAAATCTACTGGCGTACCCTCGCACATATTATTCCCTCATTTAATGGATATTTTCACCAAAAAGTGAAGTTTTCAAAAAGTCCGAAAATTAGTTGAAAACGACTTAATATCAAGGACTCATCGGGGCAAATCGCTCTGGAACTGAAATCGGAATGCTCACTGACATTTTCCCCTCTCCGAAAGTCTGAAAAATGATGGAAAAATGACTAAGTCCAAAAAAATTTTTTTTTAACTTTTTTCAATTTTACCCCTGTGGGATATACATTCTACTCACACACATTTGGATCTCTCCTGGGGTACCCTCACACATATTATTCCCTCATTTAATGGATATTTTCACCAAAAAGTGAAGTTTTCAAAAAGTCAGAAAATTGGCTGAAAACGACTTAATATCAAGGACTCATCGGGCAAATCACTCTGGAACTGAAATCGGAATACTCACTGACATTTTCCCCTCTCCAAAAGTCTGAAAAATGATGGAAAAATGACTAAGTCCAAAAAAATTTTTTTCAACTTTTTTCAATTTTACCCCTGTGGGATATACATTCTACCTACACACATTTGTATCTCTCCTGGGGTACCCTCACACATATTATTTCCTCATTTAATGGATATTTTCACCAAAAAGTGAAGTTTTCAAAAAGTCAGAAAATTGGCTGAAAACGACTTAATATCAAGGACTCATCGCGCGAATCACTCTGGAACTGAAATCGGAATGCTCACTGACATTTTCCCCTCTCCAAAAGTCTGAAAAATGATGGAAAAATGACTAAGTCCAAAAAAAATTTTTTTAAAACTTTTTTCAATTTTACCCCCATGGGATATATATTCTACCCACACACATTTGGAACTCTCCTGGGGTACCCTCACACATATTATTCCCTCATTTAATGGATATTTTCACCAAAAAGTTAAGTTTTCAAAAAGTCAGAAAATTGGCTGAAAACGCCTTAATATCAAGGAATCATCGGGCGAATCACTCTGGAACTGAAATCGGAATGCTCACTGACATTTTCCCCTCTCCGAAAGTCTGAAAAATGATGGAAAAATGACTAAGTCCAAAAAATGTTTTATTTAACTTTATTCAATTTTACCCCTGTGGGATATACATTCTACCCACACACATTTGGATCTCTCCTGTGGTACCCTCACACATATTATTCCCTCATTTAATGGATATTTTCACCAAAAAGTGAAGTTTTCAAAAAGTCAGAAAATTAGTTGAAAACGACTTAATATCAAGGACTCATTGGGCGAATCACTCTGGAACTGAAATCGGAATACTCTCTGACATTTTCCCCTCTCCGAAAGTCTGAAAAATGATGGAAAAATGACTAAGTCCAAAAAACATTTTTTTCAACTTTTTTCAATTTTACCCCCATGGGATATACATTCTACTCACACACATTTGGATCTCTCCTGGGGTACCCTCACACATATTATTCCCTCATTTAATGGATATTTTCACCAAAAAGTGAAGTTTTCAAAAAGCCAAAATTGCCTATAAACGACTTAATATCAAGGACTCATCGGGCGAATCGCTCTGGAACTGAAATCGGAATGCTCACTGACATTTTTCCCTCTCCGAAAGTCTGAAAAATGATGGAAAAATGACTAAGTCCAAAAAACATTTTTTTCAACTTTTTTCAATTTTACCCCCATGGGATTAATATTCTACCCACACACATTTGGAACTCTCATGGGGTACCCTCACACATATTATTCCCTCATTTAATGGATATTTTCACCAAAAAATGAAGTTTTCAAAAAGTCAGAGAATTGGCTGAAAACGACTTAATATCAAGGACTCATCGGGCGAATCGCTCTGAAACTGAAATCGGAATGCTCACTGACATTTTTCCCTCTCCGAAAGTCTGAAAAATGATGGAAAAATGACTAAGTCCAAAAAAATTTTTTTTGAACTTTTTTCAATTTTACCCCTGTGGGATATACATTCTACTCACACACATTTGGATCTCTCCTGGGGTACCCTCACACATATTATTCCCTCATTTAATGGATATTTTCACCAAAAAGTGAAGTTTTCAAAAAGTCAAAATTGCCTATAAACGACTTAATATCAAGGACTCATCGGGCGAATCGCTCTGGAACTGAAATCGGAATGCTCACTGACATTTTTCCCTCTCCAAAAGTCTGAAAAATGATGGAAAAATGACTAAGTCCCAAAAAATTTTTTTCAAACTTTTTTCAATTTTACCCCCATGGGATATATATTCTACCCACACACATTTGGAACTCTCCTGGGGTACCCTCACACATATTATTCCCTCATTTAATGGATATTTTCACCAAAAAGTGAAGTTTTCAAAAAGTCAGAAAATTGGCTGAAAACGACTTAATATCAAGGACTCATCGGGCGAATCACTCTGGAACTGAAATCGGAATACTCACTGACATTTTCCCCTCTCCGAAAGTCTGAAAAATGATGGAAAAATGACTAAGTCCAAAAAAAATTTTTTTCAACTTTTTTCAATTTTACCCCCATGGGATAAATATTCTACCCACACACATTTGGAACTCTCATGGGGTACCCTCACACATATTATTCCCTCATTTAATGGATATTTTCACCAAAAAGTGAAGTTTTCAAAAAGTCAGAAAATTGGCTGAATACGACTTAATATCAAGGACTCATCGGGCGAATCGCTCTGGAACTGAAATCGGAATGCTCACTGACATTTTCCCCTCTCCGAAAGTCTGAAAAATGATGGAAAAATGACTAAGTCCAAAAAATTTTTTATTTAACTTTATTCAATTTTACCCCTGTGGGATAAATATTCTACCCACACACATTTGGAACTCTCCTGGGGTACCCTCACACATATTATTCCCTCATTTAATGGATATTTTCACCAAAAAGTTAAGTTTTCAAAAAGTCAGAAAATTGGCTGAAAACGCCTTAATATCAAGGAATCATCGGGCGAATCGCTCTGGAACTGAAATCGGAATGCTCACTGACATTTTCCCCTCTCCGAAAGTCTGAAAAATGATGGAAAAATGACTAAGTCCAAAAAATGTTTTATTTAACTTTATTCAATTTTACCCCTGTGGGATATACATTCTACCCACACACATTTGGATCTCTCCTGTGGTACCCTCACACATATTATTCCCTCATTTAATGGATATTTTCACCAAAAAGTGAAGTTTTCAAAAAGTCAGAAAATTAGTTGAAAACGACTTAATATCAAGGACTCATTGGGCGAATCACTCTGGAACTGAAATCGGAATACTCACTGACATTTTCCCCTCTCCGAAAGTCTGAAAAATGATGGAAAAATGACTAAGTCCAAAAAACATTTTTTTCAACTTTTTTCAATTTTACCCCCATGGGATAAATATTCTACCCACACACATTTGGAACTCTCATGGGGTACCCTCACACATATTATTCCCTCATTTAATGGATATTTTCACCAAAAAATGAAGTTTTCAAAAAGTCAGAAAATTGGCTGAAAACGACTTAATATCAAGGACTCATCGGGCGAATCGCTCTGAAACTGAAATCGGAATGCTCACTGACATTTTTCCCTCTCCGAAAGTCTGAAAAATGATGGAAAAATGACTAAGTCCAAAAAAATTTTTTTAAACTTTTTTCAATTTTACCCCCATGGGATATATATTCTACCCACACACATTTGGAACTCTCCTGGGGTACCCTCACACATATTATTCCCTCATTTAATGGATATTTTCACCAAAAAGTGAAGTTTTCAAAAAGTCAGAAAATTGGCTGAAAACGACTTAATATCAAGAATTCATCGTACGAATCGCTCTGGATCTGAAATCGGAATGCTGAATGACATTTTCCCCTCTCCGAAAGTCTGAAAAATGATGGAAAAATTACTAAGTCCAAAAAAATTTTTTTTTAACTTTTTTCAATTTTACCCCTGTGGGATATACATTCTACTCACACACATTTGGATCTCTCCTGGGGTACCCTCACACATATTATTCCCTCATTTAATGGATATTTTCACCAAAAAGTGAAGTTTTCAAAAAGTCAAAATTGCCTATAAACGACTTAATATCAAGGACTCATCGGGCGAATCGCTCTGGAACTGAAATCGGAATGCTCACTGACATTTTTCCCTCTCCAAAAGTCTGAAAAATGATGGAAAAATGACTAAGTCCCAAAAAATTTTTTTAAAACTTTTTTCAATTTTACCCCCATGGGATATATATTCTACCCACACACATTTGGAACTCTCCTGGGGTACCCTCACACATATTATTCCCTCATTTAATGGATATTTTCACCAAAAAGTGAAGTTTTCAAAAAGTCAGAAAATTGGCTGAAAAAGACTTAATATCAAGGACTCATCGGGCGAATCACTCTGGAACTGAAATCGGAATACTCACTGACATTTTCCCCTCTCTGAAAGTCTGAAAAATGATGGAAAAATGACTAAGTCCAAAAAACATTTTTTTCAACTTTTTTCAATTTTACCCCCATGGGATAAATATTCTACCCACACACATTTGGAACTCTCATGGGGTACCCTCACACATATTATTCCCTCATTTAATGGATATTTTCACCAAAAAGTGAAGTTTTCAAAAAGTCAGAAAATTGGCTGAATACGACTTAATATCAAGGACTCATCGGGCGAATCGCTCTGGAACTGAAATCGGAATGCTCACTGACATTTTCCCCTCTCCGAAAGTCTGAAAAATGATGGAAAAATGACTAAGTCCAAAAATTTTTTTATTTAACTTTATTCAATTTTACCCCTGTGGGATATACATTCTAACCACACACATTTGGATCTCTCCTGGGGTACCCTCACACATATTATTCCCTCATTTAATGGATATTTTCACCAAAAAGTGAAGTTTTCAAAAAGTCAGAAAATTGGCTGAAAACGACTTAATATCAAGGACTCATCGGGTGAATCGCTCTGGAACTGAAATCGGAATGCTCACTGACATTTTTCCCTCTCCGAAAGTCTGAAAAATGATGGAAAAATGACTAAGTCCAAAAAAAAATTTTTTTAAACTTTTTTCAATTTTACCCCCGCGGGATATATGTTCTACCCACACACATTTGGATCTCTCCTGGGGTACCCTCGCACATATTATTCCCTCATTTAATGGATATTTTCACCAAAAAGTGAAGTTTTCAAAAAGTCAAAATTGCCTATAAACGACTTAATATCAAGGACTCATCGGGCGAATCGCTCTGGAACTGAAATCGGAATGCTCACTGACATTTTTCCCTCTCCAAAAGTCTGAAAAATGATGGAAAAATGACTAAGTCCCAAAAAATTTTTTTAAAACTTTTTTCAATTTTACCCCCATGGGATATATATTCTACCCACACACATTTGGAACTCTCCTGGGGTACCCTCACACATATTATTCCTTAATTTAATGGATATTTTCACCAAAAAGTGAAGTTTTCAAAAAGTCAGAAAATTGGCTGAAAAAGACTTAATATCAAGGACTCATCGGGCGAATCACTCTGGAACTGAAATCGGAATACTCACTGACATTTTCCCCTCTCTGAAAGTCTGAAAAATGATGGAAAAATGACTAAGTCCAAAAAAATTTTTTTTAAAACTTTTTTCAATTTTACCTTCATGGGATATATATTCAACCCACACACATTTGGAACTCTCCTGGGGTACCCTCGCATATATTATGCCCTCATTTAATGGATATTTTCACCAAAAAGTGAAGTTTTCAAAAAGTCAAAATTGGCTATAAACGACCTAATATCAAGGACTCATCGGGCGAATCACTCTGGAACTGAAATCGGAATGCTCACTGACATTTTTCCCTCTCCGAAAGTCTGAAAAATGATGGAAAAATGACTAAGTCCAAAAAACATTTTTTTCAACTTTTTTCAATTTTACCCCCATGGGATATATATTCTACCCACACACATTTGGAACTCTCCTGGGGTACCCTCACACATATTATTCCCTCATTTAATGGATATTTTCACCAAAAAGTGAACTTTTCAAAAAGTCAGAAAATTGGCTGAAAACGACTTAATATCAAGAATTCATCGGACGAATCGCTCTGGATCTGAAATCGGAATGCTGACTGACATTTTCCCCTCTCCGAAAGTCTGAAAAATGATGGAAAAATTACTAAGTCCAAAAAAATTTTTTTTTAACTTTTTTCAATTTTACCCCTGTGGGATATACATTCTACTCACACACATTTGGATCTCTCCTGGGGTACCCTCACACATATTATTCCCTCATTTAATGGATATTTTCACCAAAAAGTGAAGTTTTCAAAAAGTCAAAATTGCCTATAAACGACTTAATATCAAGGTCTCATCGGGCGAATCGCTCTGGAACTGAAATCGGAATGCTCACTGACATTTTTCCCTCTCCAAAAGTCTGAAAAATGATGGAAAAATGACTAAGTCCCAAAAAATTTTTTTAAAACTTTTTTCAATTTTACCCCCATGGGATATATATTCTACCCACACACATTTGGAACTCTCCTGGGGTACCCTCACACATATTATTCCCTCATTTAATGGATATTTTCACCAAAAAGTGAAGTTTTCAAAAAGTCAGAAAATTGGCTGAAAAAGACTTAATATCAAGGACTCATCGGGCGAATCACTCTGGAACTGAAATCGGAATACTCACTGACATTTTCCCCTCTCCGAAAGTCTGAAAAATGATGGAAAAATGACTAAGTCCAAAAAACATTTTTTTCAACTTTTTTCAATTTTACCCCCATGGGATAAATATTCTACCCACACACATTTGGAACTCTCATGGGGTACCCTCACACATATTATTCCCTCATTTAATGGATATTTTCACCAAAAAGTGAAGTTTTCAAAAAGTCAGAAAATTGGCTGAAAACGACTTAATATCAAGAATTCATCGGACGAATCGCTCTGGATCTGAAATCGGAATGCTGACTGACATTTTCCCCTCTCCGAAAGTCTGAAAAATGATGGAAAAATTACTAAGTCCAAAAAAATTTTTTTTTAACTTTTTTCAATTTTACCCCTGTGGGATATACATTCTACTCACACACATTTGGATCTCTCCTGGGGTACCCTCACACATATTATTCCCTCATTTAATGGATATTTTCACCAAAAAGTGAAGTTTTCAAAAAGTCAAAATTGCCTATAAACGACTTAATATCAAGGTCTCATCGGGCGAATCGCTCTGGAACTGAAATCGGAATGCTCACTGACATTTTTCCCTCTCCAAAAGTCTGAAAAATGATGGAAAAATGACTAAGTCCCAAAAAATTTTTTTAAAACTTTTTTCAATTTTACCCCCATGGGATATATATTCTACCCACACACATTTGGAACTCTCCTGGGGTACCCTCACACATATTATTCCCTCATTTAATGGATATTTTCACCAAAAAGTGAAGTTTTCAAAAAGTCAGAAAATTGGCTGAAAAAGACTTAATATCAAGGACTCATCGGGCGAATCACTCTGGAACTGAAATCGGAATACTCACTGACATTTTCCCCTCTCCGAAAGTCTGAAAAATGATGGAAAAATGACTAAGTCCAAAAAACATTTTTTTCAACTTTTTTCAATTTTACCCCCATGGGATAAATATTCTACCCACACACATTTGGAACTCTCATGGGGTACCCTCACACATATTATTCCCTCATTTAATGGATATTTTCACCAAAAAGTGAAGTTTTCAAAAAGTCAGAAAATTGGCTGAATACGACTTAATATCAAGGTCTCATCGGGCGAATCGCTCTGGAACTGAAATCGGAATGCTCACTGACATTTTCCCCTCTCCGAAAGTCTGAAAAATGATGGAAAAATGACTAAGTCCAAAAAATTTTTTATTTAACTTTATTCAATTTTACCCCTGTGGGATATACATTCTACCCACACACATTTGGATCTCTCCTGGGGTACCCTCGCACATATTATTCCCTCATTTAATGGATATTTTTACCAAAAAGTGAAGTTTTCAAAAAGTCAGAAAATTGGCTGAAAACGACTTAATATCAAGGACTCATCGGGCGAATCACTCTGGAACTGAAATCGGAATACTCACTGACATTTTCCCCTCTCCGAAAGTCTGAAAAATGCTGGAAAAATGACTAAGTCCAAAAAACATTTTTTTCAACTTTTTTCAATTTTACCCCCGTGGGATATATATTCTACCCACACACATTTGGAACTCTCCTGGGGTATCCTCGCACATATTATTCCCTCATTTAATGGATATTTTCACCAAAAAGTGAAGTTTTCAAAAAGTCAGAAAATTGGCTGAAAACGACTTAATATCAAGGACTCATCGCGCGAATCACTCTGGAACTGAAATCGGAATGCTCACTGACATTTTCCCCTCTCCAAAAGTCTGAAAAATGATGGAAAAATGACTAAGTCCAAAAAAATTTTTTTTAAAACTTTTTTCAATTTTACCCCCATGGGATATATATTCAACCCACACACATTTGGAACTCTCCTGGGGTACCCTCGCATATATTATGCCCTCATTTAATGGATATTTTCACCAAAAAGTGAAGTTTTCAAAAAGTCAAAATTGGCTATAAACGACCTAATATCAAGGACTCATCGGGCGAATCGCTCTGGAACTGAAATCCGAATGCTCACTGACATTTTTCCCTCTCCGAAAGTCTGAAAAATGATGGAAAAATGACTAAGTCCCAAAAAATTTTTTTAAAACTTTTTTCAATTTTACCCCCATGGGATATATATTCTACCCACACACATTTGGAACTCTCCTGGGGTACACTCACACATATTATTCCCTCATTTAATGGATATTTTCACCAAAATGTGAAGTTTTCAAAAAGTCAGAAAATTGGCTGAAAACGACTTAATATCAAGGACTCATCGGGCGAATCACTCTGGAACTGAAATCGGAATACTCACTGACATTTTCCCCTCTCCGAAAGTCTGAAAAATGATTGAAAAATGACTAAGTCGAAAAAACATTTTTTTCAACTTCTTTCAATTTTACCCCCATGGGATAAATATTCTACCCACACACATTTGGAACTCTCATGGGGTACCCTCACACATATTATTCCCTCATTTAATGGATATTTTCACCAAAAAGTGAAGGTTTCAAAAAGTCAGAAAATTGGCTGAAAACGACTTAATATCAAGGACTCATCGGGCGAATCGCTCTGGAACTGAAATCGGAATACTCACTGACATTTTCCCCTCTCCGAAAGTCTGAAAAATGATTGAAAAATGACTAAGTCCAAAAAACATTTTTTTCAACTTTTTTCAATTTTACCCCCGTGGGATATATATTCTACCCACACACATTTGGAACTCTCCTGGGGTATCCTCGCACATATTATTCCCTCATTTAATGGATATTTTCACCAAAAAGTGAAGTTTTCAAAAAGTCAGAAAATTGGCTGAAAACGACTTAATATCAAGGACTCATCGCGCGAATCACTCTGGAACTGAAATCGGAATGCTCACTGACATTTTCCCCTCTCCAAAAGTCTGAAAAATGATGGAAAAATGACTAAGTCCAAAAAAAAATTTTTAAAAAATTTTTTCAATTTTACCCCCATGGGATATATATTCAACCCACACACATTTGGAACTCTCCTGGGGTACCCTCGCATATATTATGCCCTCATTTAATGGATATTTTCACCAAAAAGTGAAGTTTTCAAAAAGTCAAAATTGGCTATAAACGACCTAATATCAAGGACTCATCGGGCGAATCGCTCTGGAACTGAAATCGGAATACTCACTGACATTTTCCCCTCTCCAAAAGTCTGAAAAATGATTGAAAAATGACTAAGTCCAAAAAACATTTTTTTCAACTTTTTTCAATTTTACCCCCGTGGGATATATATTCTTCCCACTCACATTTGGAACTCTCCTGGGGTATCCTCGCACATATTATTCCCTCATTTAATGGATATTTTCACCAAAAAGTGAAGTTTTCAAAAAGTCAGAAAATTGGCTGAAAACGACTTAATATCAAGGACTCATCGGGCGAATCGCTCTGGAACTGAAATCGGAATGCTCACTGACATTTTTCCCTCTCCGAAAGTCTGAAAAATGATGGAAAAATGACTAAGTCCAAAAAAAAATTTTTTTAAACTTTTTTCAATTTTACCCCCGCGGGATATATGTTCTACCCACACACATTTGGATCTCTCCTGGGGTACCCTCGCACATATTATTCCCTCATTTAATGGATATTTTTACCAAAAAGTGAAGTTTTCAAAAAGTCAGAAAATTGGCTGAAAACGACTTAATATCAAGGACTCATCGGGCGAATCACTCTGGAACTGAAATCGGAATACTCACTGACATTTTCCCCTCTCCGAAAGTCTGAAAAATGCTGGAAAAATGACTAAGTCCAAAAAACATTTTTTTCAACTTTTTTCAATTTTACCCCCGTGGGATATATATTCTACCCACACACATTTGGAACTCTCCTGGGGTATCCTCGCACATATTATTCCCTCATTTAATGGATATTTTCACCAAAAAGTGAAGTTTTCAAAAAGTCAGAAAATTGGCTGAAAACGACTTAATATCAAGGACTCATCGCGCGAATCACTCTGGAACTGAAATCGGAATGCTCACTGACATTTTCCCCTCTCCAAAAGTCTGAAAAATGATGGAAAAATGACTAAGTCCAAAAAAATTTTTTTTAAAACTTTTTTCAATTTTACCCCCATGGGATATATATTCAACCCACACACATTTGGAACTCTCCTGGGGTACCCTCGCATATATTATGCCCTCATTTAATGGATATTTTCACCAAAAAGTGAAGTTTTCAAAAAGTCAAAATTGGCTATAAACGACCTAATATCAAGGACTCATCGGGCGAATCACTCTGGAACTGAAATCGGAATGCTCACTGACATTTTTCCCTCTCCGAAAGTCTGAAAAATGATGGAAAAATGACTAAGTCCAAAAAAAAATTTTTTTAAACTTTTTTCAATTTTACCCCCGCGGGATATATGTTCTACCCACACACATTTGGATCTCTCCTGGGGTACACTCACACATATTATTCCCTCATTTAATGGATATTTTCACCAAAATGTGAAGTTTTCAAAAAGTCAGAAAATTGGCTGAAAACGACTTAATATCAAGGACTCATCGGGCGAATCACTCTGGAACTGAAATCGGAATACTCACTGACATTTTCCCCTCTCCGAAAGTCTGAAAAATGATGGAAAAATGACTAAGTCGAAAAAACATTTTTTTCAACTTTTTTCAATTTTACCCCCATGGGATAAATATTCTACCCACACACATTTGGAACTCTCATGGGGTACCCTCACACATATTATTCCCTCATTTAATGGATATTTTCAATAAAAAGTGAAGTTTTCAAAAAGTCAGAAAATTGGCTGAAAACGACTTAATATCAAGGACTCATCGGGCGAATCGCTCTGGAACTGAAATCGGAATACTCACTGACATTTTCCCCTCTCCGAAAGTCTGAAAAATGCTGGAAAAATGACTAAGTCCAAAAAACATTTTTTTCAACTTTTTTCAATTTTACCCCCGTGGGATATATATTCTACCCACACACATTTGGAACTCTCCTGGGGTATCCTCGCACATATTATTCCCTCATTTAATGGATATTTTCACCAAAAAGTGAAGTTTTCAAAAAGTCAGAAAATTGGCTGAAAACGACTTAATATCAAGGACTCATCGCGCGAATCACTCTGGAACTGAAATCGGAATGCTCACTGACATTTTCCCCTCTCCAAAAGTCTGAAAAATGATGGAAAAATGACTAAGTCCAAAAAAATTTTTTTTAAAACTTTTTTCAATTTTACCCCCATGGGATATATATTCAACCCACACACATTTGGAACTCTCCTGGGGTACCCTCGCATATATTATGCCCTCATTTAATGGATATTTTCACCAAAAAGTGAAGTTTTCAAAAAGTCAAAATTGGCTATAAACGACCTAATATCAAGGACTCATCGGGCGAATCGCTCTGGAACTGAAATCGGAATGCTCACTGACATTTTTCCCTCTCCGAAAGTCTGAAAAATGATGGAAAAATGACTAAGTCCAAAAAAAAATTTTTTTAAACTTTTTTCAATTTTACCCCCGCGGGATATATGTTCTACCCACACACATTTGGATCTCTCCTGGGGTACCCTCGCACATATTATTCCCTCATTTAATGGATATTTTTACCAAAAAGTGAAGTTTTCAAAAAGTCAGAAAATTGGCTGAAAACGACTTAATATCAAGGACTCATCGGGCGAATCACTCTGGAACTGAAATCGGAATACTCACTGACATTTTCCCCTCTCCGAAAGTCTGAAAAATGCTGGAAAAATGACTAAGTCCAAAAAACATTTTTTTCAACTTTTTTCAATTTTACCCCCGTGGGATATATATTCTACCCACACACATTTGGAACTCTCCTGGGGTATCCTCGCACATATTATTCCCTCATTTAATGGATATTTTCACCAAAAAGTGAAGTTTTCAAAAAGTCAGAAAATTGGCTGAAAACGACTTAATATCAAGGACTCATCGCGCGAATCACTCTGGAACTGAAATCGGAATGCTCACTGACATTTTCCCCTCTCCAAAAGTCTGAAAAATGATGGAAAAATGACTAAGTCCAAAAAAATTTTTTTTAAAACTTTTTTCAATTTTACCCCCATGGGATATATATTCAACCCACACACATTTGGAACTCTCCTGGGGTACCCTCGCATATATTATGCCCTCATTTAAAGGATATTTTCACCAAAAAGTGAAGTTTTCAAAAAGTCAAAATTGGCTATAAACGACCTAATATCAAGGACTCATCGGGCGAATCACTCTGGAACTGAAATCGGAATGCTCACTGACATTTTTCCCTCTCCGAAAGTCTGAAAAATGATGGAAAAATGACTAAGTCCCAAAAAATTTTTTTAAAACTTTTTTCAATTTTACCCCCATGGGATATATATTCTACCCACACACATTTGGAACTCTCCTGGGGTACCCTCACACATATTATTCCCTCATTTAATGGATATTTTCACCAAAAAGTGAAGTTTTCAAAAAGTCAGAAAATTGGCTGAAAACGACTTAATATCAAGGACTCATCGGGCGAATCACTCTGGAACTGAAATTGGAATACTCACTGACATTTTCCCCTCTCCGAAAGTCTGAAAAATGATGGAAAAATGACTAAGTCCAAAAAACATTTTTTTCAACTTTTTTCAATTTTACCCCCATGGGATAAATATTCTACCCACACACATTTGGAACTCTCCTGGGGTACCCTCACACATATTATTCCCTCATTTAATGGATATTTTCACCGAAAAGTGAAGTTTTCAAAAAGTCAGAAAATTGGCTGAATACGACTTAATATCAAGGACTCATCGGGCGAATCGCTCTGGAACTGAAATCGGAATGCTCACTGACATTTTCCCCTCTCCGAAAGTCTGAAAAATGATGGAAAAATGACTAAGTCCAAAAAATTTTTTATTTAACTTTATTCAATTTTACCCCTGTGGGATATACATTCTACCCACACACATTTGGATCTCTCCTGGGGTACCCTCACACATATTATTCCCTCATTTAATGGATATTTTCACCAAAAAGTGAAGTTTTCAAAAAGTCAGAAAATTGGCTGAAAACGACTTAATATCAAGGACTCATCGGGCGAATCGCTCTGGAACTGAAATCGGAATGCTCACTGACATTTTCCCCTCTCCAAAAGTCTGAAAAATGATGGAAAAATGAGTAAGTCCAAAAAAAATTTTTTTAATACTTTTTTCAATTTTACCCCCATGGGATATATATTCAACCCACACACATTTGGAACTCTCCTGGGGTACCCTCGCATATATTATGCCCTCATTTAATGGATATTTTCACCAAAAAGTGAAGTTTTCAAAAAGTCAAAATTGGCTATAAACGACCTAATATCAAGGACTCATCGGGCGAATCGCTCTGGAACTGAAATCGGAATGCTCACTGACATTTTTCCCTCTCCGAAAGTCTGAAAAATGATGAAAAAATGACTAAGTCCAAAAAAAAATTTTTTTAAACTTTTTTCAATTTTACCCCCGCGGGATATATGTTCTACCCACACACATTTGGATCTCTCCTGGGGTACACTCACACATATTATTCCCTCATTTAATGGATATTTTCACCAAAATGTGAAGTTTTCAAAAAGTCAGAAAATTGGCTGAAAACGACTAAATATCAAGGACTCATCGGGCGAATCACTCTGGAACTGAAATCGGAATACTCACTGACATTTTCCCCTCTCCGAAAGTCTGAAAAATGATGGAAAAATGACTAAGTCCAAAAAACATTTTTTTCAACTTTTTTCAATTTTACCCCCGTGGGATATATATTCTACCCACACACATTTGGAACTCTCCTGGGGTATCCTCGCACATATTATTCCCTCATTTAATGGATATTTTCACCAAAAAGTGAAGTTTTCAAAAAGTCAGAAAATTGGCTGAAAACGACTTAATATCAAGGACTCATCGCGCGAATCACTCTGGAACTGAAATCGGAATGCTCACTGACATTTTCCCCTCTCCAAAAGTCTGAAAAATGATGGAAAAATGACTAAGTCCAAAAAAATTTTTTTTAAAACTTTTTTCAATTTTACCCCCATGGGATATATATTCAACCCACACACATTTGGAACTCTCCTGGGGTACCCTCGCATATATTATGCCCTCATTTAAAGGATATTTTCACCAAAAAGTGAAGTTTTCAAAAAGTCAAAATTGGCTATAAACGACCTAATATCAAGGACTCATCGGGCGAATCACTCTGGAACTGAAATCGGAATGCTCACTGACATTTTTCCCTCTCCGAAAGTCTGAAAAATGATGGAAAAATGACTAAGTCCAAAAAAAAATTTTTTTAAACTTTTTTCAATTTTACCCCCGCGGGATATATATTCTACCCACACACATTTGGATCTCTCCTGTGGTACTCTCACACATATTATTCCCTCATTTAATGGATATTTTCACCAAAAAGTGAAGTTTTCAAAAAGTCAGAAAATTGGCTGAAAACGACTTAATATCAAGGACTCATCGGGAGAATCACTCTGGAACTGAAATCGGAATACTCACTGACATTTTCCCCTCTCCGAAAGTCTGAAAAATGATGGAAAAATGACTAAGTCCCAAAAAATTTTTTTAAAACTTTTTTCAATTTTACCCCCATGGGATATATATTCTACCCACACACATTTGGAACTCTCCTGGGGTACCCTCACACATATTATTCCCTCATTTAATGGATATTTTCACCAAAAAGTGAAGTTTTCAAAAAGTCAGAAAATTGGCTGAAAACGACTTAATATCAAGGACTCATCGGGCGAATCACTCTGGAACTGAAATTGGAATACTCACTGACATTTTCCCCTCTCCGAAAGTCTGAAAAATGATGGAAAAATGACTAATTCCAAAAAACATTTTTTTCAACTTTTTTCAATTTTACCCCCATGGGATAAATATTCTACCCACACACATTTGGAACTCTCATGGGGTACCCTCACACATATTATTCCCTCATTTAATGGATATTTTCACCGAAAAGTGAAGTTTTCAAAAAGTCAGAAAATTGGCTGAATACGACTTAATATCAAGGACTCATCGGGCGAATCGCTCTGGAACTGAAATCGGAATGCTCACTGACATTTTCCCCTCTCCGAAAGTCTGAAAAATGATGGAAAAATGACTAAGTCCAAAAAATTTTTTATTTAACTTTATTCAATTTTACCCCTGTGGGATATACATTCTACCCACACACATTTGGATCTCTCCTGGGGTACCCTCACACATATTATTCCCTCATTTAATGGATATTTTCACCAAAAAGTGAAGTTTTCAAAAAGTCAGAAAATTGGCTGAAAACGACTTAATATCAAGGACTCATCGGGCGAATCGCTCTGGAACTGAAATCGGAATGCTCACTGACATTTTCCCCTCTCCAAAAGTCTGAAAAATGATGGAAAAATGAGTAAGTCCAAAAAAAATTTTTTTAATACTTTTTTCAATTTTACCCCCATGGGATATATATTCAACCCACACACATTTGGAACTCTCCTGGGGTACCCTCGCATATATTATGCCCTCATTTAATGGATATTTTCACCAAAAAGTGAAGTTTTCAAAAAGTCAAAATTGGCTATAAACGACCTAATATCAAGGACTCATCGGGCGAATCGCTCTGGAACTGAAATCGGAATGCTCACTGACATTTTTCCCTCTCCGAAAGTCTGAAAAATGATGAAAAAATGACTAAGTCCAAAAAAAAATTTTTTTAAACTTTTTTCAATTTTACCCCCGCGGGATATATGTTCTACCCACACACATTTGGATCTCTCCTGGGGTACACTCACACATATTATTCCCTCATTTAATGGATATTTTCACCAAAATGTGAAGTTTTCAAAAAGTCAGAAAATTGGCTGAAAACGACTAAATATCAAGGACTCATCGGGCGAATCACTCTGGAACTGAAATCGGAATACTCACTGACATTTTCCCCTCTCCGAAAGTCTGAAAAATGATGGAAAAATGACTAAGTCCAAAAAACATTTTTTTCAACTTTTTTCAATTTTACCCCCATGGGATAAATATTCTACCCACACACATTTGGAACTCTCATGGGGTACCCTCACACATATTATTCCCTCATTTAATGGATATTTTCACCAAAAAGTGAAGTTTTCAAAAAGTCAGAAAATTGGCTGAAAACGACTTAATATCAAGGACTCATCGCGCGAATCACTCTGGAACTGAAATCGGAATGCTCACTGACATTTTCCCCTCTCCAAAAGTCTGAAAAATGATGGAAAAATGACTAAGTCCAAAAAAATTTTTTTTAAAACTTTTTTCAATTTTACCCCCATGGGATATATATTCAACCCACACACATTTGGAACTCTCCTGGGGTACCCTCGCATATATTATGCCCTCATTTAAAGGATATTTTCACCAAAAAGTGAAGTTTTCAAAAAGTCAAAATTGGCTATAAACGACCTAATATCAAGGACTCATCGGGCGAATCACTCTGGAACTGAAATCGGAATGCTCTCTGACATTTTTCCCTCTCCGAAAGTCTGAAAAATGATGGAAAAATGACTAAGTCCAAAAAAAAATTTTTTTAAAACTTTTTTCAATTTTACCCCCATGGGATATATATTCTACCCACACACATTTGGAACTCTCCTGGGGTACCCTCACACATATTATTCCCTCATTTAATGGATATTTTCACCAAAAAGTGAAGTTTTCAAAAAGTCAGAAAATTGGCTGAAAACGACTTAATATCAAGGACTCATCGGGCGAATCACTCTGGAACTGAAATTGGAATACTCACTGACATTTTCCCCTCTCCGAAAGTCTGAAAATGATGGAAAAATGACTAAGTCCAAAAAACATTTTTTTCAACTTTTTTCAATTTTACCCCCATGGGATAAATATTCTACCCACACACATTTGGAACTCTCATGGGGTACCCTCACACATATTATTCCCTCATTTAATGGATATTTTCACCGAAAAGTGAAGTTTTCAAAAAGTCAGAAAATTGGCTGAATACGACTTAATATCAAGGACTCATCGGGCGAATCGCTCTGGAACTGAAATCGGAATGCTCACTGACATTTTCCCCTCTCCGAAAGTCTGAAAAATGATGGAAAAATGACTAAGTCCAAAAAATTTTTTATTTAACTTTATTCAATTTTACCCCTGTGGGATATACATTCTACCCACACACATTTGGATCTCTCCTGGGGTACCCTCACACATATTATTCCCTCATTTAATGGATATTTTCACCAAAAAGTGAAGTTTTCAAAAAGTCAGAAAATTGGCTGAAAACGACTTAATATCAAGGACTCATCGGGCGAATCGCTCTGGAACTGAAATCGGAATGCTCACTGACATTTTCCCCTCTCCAAAAGTCTGAAAAATGATGGAAAAATGAGTAAGTCCAAAAAAAATTTTTTTAATACTTTTTTCAATTTTACCCCCATGGGATATATATTCAACCCACACACATTTGGAACTCTCCTGGGGTACCCTCGCATATATTATGCCCTCATTTAATGGATATTTTCACCAAAAAGTGAAGTTTTCAAAAAGTCAAAATTGGCTATAAACGACCTAATATCAAGGACTCATCGGGCGAATCGCTCTGGAACTGAAATCGGAATGCTCACTGACATTTTTCCCTCTCCGAAAGTCTGAAAAATGATGAAAAAATGACTAAGTCCAAAAAAAAATTTTTTTAAACTTTTTTCAATTTTACCCCCGCGGGATATATGTTCTACCCACACACATTTGGATCTCTCCTGGGGTACACTCACACATATTATTCCCTCATTTAATGGATATTTTCACCAAAATGTGAAGTTTTCAAAAAGTCAGAAAATTGGCTGAAAACGACTTAATATCAAGGACTCATCGGGCGAATCACTCTGGAACTGAAATCGGAATACTCACTGACATTTTCCCCTCTCCGAAAGTCTGAAAAATGATGGAAAAATGACTAAGTCCAAAAAACATTTTTTTCAACTTTTTTCAATTTTACCCCCATGGGATAAATATTCTACCCACACACATTTGGAACTCTCATGGGGTACCCTCACACATATTATTCCCTCATTTAATGGATATTTTCACCAAAAAGTGAAGTTTTCAAAAAGTCAGAAAATTGGCTGAAAACGACTTAATATCAAGGACTCATCGGGCGAATCGCTCTGGAACTGAAATCGGAATACTCACTGACATTTTCCCCTCTCCAAAAGTCTGAAAAATGATTGAAAAATGACTAAGTCCAAAAAACATTTTTTTCAACTTTTTTCAATTTTACCCCCGTGGGATATATATTCTACCCACTCACATTTGGAACTCTCCTGGGGTATCCTCGCACATATTATTCCCTCATTTAATGGATATTTTCACCAAAAAGTGAAGTTTTCAAAAAGTCAGAAAATTGGCTGAAAACGACTTAATATCAAGGACTCATCGCGCGAATCACTCTGGAACTGAAATCGGAATGCTCACTGACATTTTCCCCTCTCCAAAAGTCTGAAAAATGATGGAAAAATGACTAAGTCCAAAAAAAATTTTTTTAAAACTTTTATCAATTTTACCCCCATGGGATATATATTCAACCCACACACATTTGGAACTCTCCTGGGGTACCCTCGCATATATTATGCCCTCATTTAATGGATATTTTCACCAAAAAGTGAAGTTTTCAAAAAGTCAAAATTGGCTATAAACGACCTAATATCAAGTACTCATCGGGCGAATCGCTCTGGAACTGAAATCGGAATGCTCACTGACATTTTTCCCTCTCCGAAAGTCTGAAAAATGATGGAAAAATGACTAAGTCCAAAAAAAAAATTTTTTTAAAACTTTTTTCAATTTTACCCCTGTGGGATATACATTCTACCCACACACATTTGGATCTCTCCTGGGGTACCCTCACACATATTATTCCCTCATTTAATGGATATTTTCACCAAAAAGTGAAGTTTTCAAAAAGTCAAAATTGCCTATAAACGACTTATATCAAGGACTCATCGGGCGAATCGCTCTGGAACTGAAATCGGAATGCTCACTGACATTTTTCCCTCTCCGAAAGTCTGAAAAATGATGGAAAAATGACTAAGTCCAAAAAAAAATTTTTTTAAACTTTTTTCAATTTTACCCCCGCGGGATATATGTTCTACCCACACACATTTGCATCTCTCCTGGGGTACACTCACACATATTATTCCCTCATTTAATGGATATTTTCACCAAAATGTGAAGTTTTCAAAAAGTCAGAAAATTGGCTGAAAACGACTTAATATCAAGGACTCATCGGGCGAATCGCTCTGGAACTGAAATCGGAATACTCACTGACATTTTCCCCTCTCCGAAAGTCTGAAAAATGATGGAAAAATGCCTAAGTCCAAAAAACATTTTTTTCAACTTTTTTCAATTTTACCCCCATGGGATAAATATTCTACCCACACACATTTGGAACTCTCATGGGGTACCCTCACACATATTATTCCCTCATTTAATGGATATTTTCACCAAAAAGTGAAGTTTTCAAAAAGTCAGAAAATTGGCTGAAAACGACTCAATATCAAGGACTCATCGGGCGAATCGCTCTGGAACTGAAATCGGAATGCTCACTGACATTTTCCCCTCTCCGAAAGTCTGAAAAATGATTGAAAAATGACTAAGTCCAAAAAACATTTTTTTCAACTTTTTTCAATTTTACCCCCGTGGGATATATATTCTACCCACTCACATTTGGAACTCTCCTGGGGTATCCTCGCACATATTATTCCCTCATTTAATGGATATTTTCACCAAAAAGTGAAGTTTTCAAAAAGTCAGAAAATTGGCTGAAAACGACTTAATATCAAGGACTCATCGCGCGAATCACTCTGGAACTGAAATCGGAATGCTCACTGACATTTTCCCCTCTCCAAAAGTCTGAAAAATGATGGAAAAATGACTAAGTCCAAAAAAAATTTTTTTAAAACTTTTATCAATTTTACCCCCATGGGATATATATTCAACCCACACACATTTGGAACTCTCCTGGGGTACCCTCGCATATATTATGCCCTCATTTAATGGATATTTTCACCAAAAAGTGAAGTTTTCAAAAAGTCAAAATTGGCTATAAACGACCTAATATCAAGTACTCATCGGGCGAATCGCTCTGGAACTGAAATCGGAATGCTCACTGACATTTTTCCCTCTCCGAAAGTCTGAAAAATGATGGAAAAATGACTAAGTCCAAAAAAAAAATTTTTTTAAAACTTTTTTCAATTTTACCCCTGTGGGATATATATTCTACCCACACACATTTGGATCTCTCCTGTGGTACCCTCACACATATTATTCCCTCATTTAATGGATATTTTCACCAAAAAGTGAAGTTTTCAAAAAGTCAGAAAATTGGCTGAAAACGACTTAATATCAAGGACTCATTGGGCGAATCACTCTGGAACTGAAATCGGAATACTCACTGACATTTTCCCCTCTCCGAAAGTCTGAAAAATGATGGAAAAATGACTAAGTCCAAAAAACATTTTTTTCAACTTTTTTCAATTTTACCCCCATGGGATAAATATTCTACCCACACACATTTGGAACTCTCATGGGGTACCCTCACACATATTATTCCCTCATTTAATGGATATTTTCACCAAAAAATGAAGTTTTCAAAAAGTCAGAAAATTGGCTGAAAACGACTTAATATCAAGAACTCATCGGGCGAATCGCTCTGGATCTGAAATCGGAATGCTCACTGACATTTTCCCCTCTCCGAAAGTCTGAAAAATGATGGAAAAATGACTAAGTCCAAAAAAATTTTTTTTTAACTTTTTTCAATTTTACCCCTGTGGGATATACATTCTACCCACACACATTTGGATCTCTCCTGGGGTACCCTCACACATATTATTCCCTCATTTAATGGATATTTTCACCAAAAAGTGAAGTTTTCAAAAAGTCAAAATTGCCTATAAACGACTTATATCAAGGACTCATCGGGCGAATCGCTCTGGAACTGAAATCGGAATGCTCACTGACATTTTTCCCTCTCCGAAAGTCTGAAAAATGATGGAAAAATGACTAAGTCCAAAAAAAAATTTTTTTAAACTTTTTTCAATTTTACCCCCGCGGGATATATGTTCTACCCACACACATTTGCATCTCTCCTGGGGTACACTCACACATATTATTCCCTCATTTAATGGATATTTTCACCAAAATGTGAAGTTTTCAAAAAGTCAGAAAATTGGCTGAAAACGACTTAATATCAAGGACTCATCGGGCGAATCGCTCTGGAACTGAAATCGGAATACTCACTGACATTTTCCCCTCTCCGAAAGTCTGAAAAATGATGGAAAAATGCCTAAGTCCAAAAAACATTTTTTTTAACTTTTTTCAATTTTACCCCCATGGGATAAATATTCTACCCACACACATTTGGAACTCTCATGGGGTACCCTCACACATATTATTCCCTCATTTAATGGATATTTTCACCAAAAAGTGAAGTTTTCAAAAAGTCAGAAAATTGGCTGAAAACGACTCAATATCAAGGACTCATCGGGCGAATCGCTCTGGAACTGAAATCGGAATGCTCACTGACATTTTCCCCTCTCCGAAAGTCTGAAAAATGATGGAAAAATGACTAAGTCCAAAAAATTTTTTATTTAACTTTATTCAATTTTACCCCTGTGGGATATACATTCTACCCACACACATTTGGATCTCTCCTGGGGTACCCTCACACATATTATTCCCTCATTTAATGGATATTTTCACCAAAAAGTGAAGTTTTCAAAAAGTCAAAATTGGCTATAAACGACCTAATATCAAGGACTCATCGGGCGAATCGCTCTGGAACTGAAATCGGAATGCTCACTGACATTTTTCCCTCTCCGAAAGTCTGAAAAATGATGGAAAAATGACTAAGTCCAAAAAAAAAATTTTTTTTAAACTTTTTTCAATTTTACCCCTGTGGGATATATATTCTACCCACACACATTTGGATCTCTCCTCTGGTACTCTCACACATATTATTCCCTCATTTAATGGATATTTTCACCAAAAAGTGAAGTTTTCAAAAAGTCAGAAAATTGGCTGAAAACGACTTAATATCAAGGACTCATCGGGAGAATCACTCTGGAACTGAAATCGGAATACTCACTGACATTTTCCCCTCTCCGAAAGTCTGAAAAATGATGGAAAAATGACTAAGTCCCAAAAAATTTTTTTAAAACTTTTTTCAATTTTACCCCCATGGGATATATATTCTACCCACACACATTTGGAACTCTCCTGGGGTACCCTCACACATATTATTCCCTCATTTAATGGATATTTTCACCAAAAAGTGAAGTTTTCAAAAAGTCAGAAAATTGGCTGAAAACGACTTAATATCAAGGACTCATCGGGCGAATCACTCTGGAACTGAAATCGGAATACTCACTGACATTTTCCCCTCTCCGAAAGTCTGAAAAATGATGGAAAAATGACTAAGTCCAAAAAACATTTTTTTCAACTTTTTTCAATTTTACCCCCATGGGATAAATATTCTACCCACACACATTTGGAACTCTCATGGGGTACCCTCACACATATTATTCCCTCATTTAATGGATATTTTCACCAAAAAGTGAAGTTTTCAAAAAGTCAGAAAATTGGCTGAATACGACTTAATATCAAGGACTCATCGGGCGAATCGCTCTGGAACTGAAATCGGAATGCTCACTGACATTTTCCCCTCTCCGAAAGTCTGAAAAATGATGGAAAAATGACTAAGTCCAAAAAATTTTTTATTTAACTTTATTCAATTTTACCCCTGTGGGATATACATTCTACCCACACACATTTGGATCTCTCCTGGGGTACCCTCACACATATTATTCCCTCATTTAATGGATATTTTCACCAAAAAGTGAAGTTTTCAAAAAGTCAGAAAATTGGCTGAAAACGACTTAATATCAAGGACTCATCGGGCGAATCGCTCTGGAACTGAAATCGGAATGCTCACTGACATTTTCCCCTCTCCAAAAGTCTGAAAAATGATGGAAAAATGAGTAAGTCCAAAAAAAATTTTTTTAATACTTTTTTCAATTTTACCCCCATGGGATATATATTCAACCCACACACATTTGGAACTCTCCTGGGGTACCCTCGCATATATTATGCCCTCATTTAATGGATATTTTCACCAAAAAGTGAAGTTTTCAAAAAGTCAAAATTGGCTATAAACGACCTAATATCAAGGACTCATCGGGCGAATCGCTCTGGAACTGAAATCGGAATGCTCACTGACATTTTTCCCTCTCCGAAAGTCTGAAAAATGATGAAAAAATGACTAAGTCCAAAAAAAAATTTTTTTAAACTTTTTTCAATTTTACCCCCGCGGGATATATGTTCTACCCACACACATTTGGATCTCTCCTGGGGTACACTCACACATATTATTCCCTCATTTAATGGATATTTTCACCAAAATGTGAAGTTTTCAAAAAGTCAGAAAATTGGCTGAAAACGACTTAATAGCAAGGACTGATCGGGCGAATCACTCTGGAACTGAAATCGGAATACTCACTGACATTTTCCCCTCTCCGAAAGTCTGAAAAATGATGGAAAAATGACTAAGTCCAAAAAAAAAATTTTTTTAAAACTTTTTTCAATTTTACCCCTGTGGGATATACATTCTACCCACACACATTTGGATCTCTCCTGGGGTACCCTCACACATATTATTCCCTCATTTAATGGATATTTTCACCAAAAAGTGAAGTTTTCAAAAAGTCAAAATTGCCTATAAACGACTTATATCAAGGACTCATCGGGCGAATCGCTCTGGAACTGAAATCGGAATGCTCACTGACATTTTTCCCTCTCCGAAAGTCTGAAAAATGATGGAAAAATGACTAAGTCCAAAAAAAAATTTTTTTAAACTTTTTTCAATTTTACCCCCGCGGGATATATGTTCTACCCACACACATTTGCATCTCTCCTGGGGTACACTCACACATATTATTCCCTCATTTAATGGATATTTTCACCAAAATGTGAAGTTTTCAAAAAGTCAGAAAATTGGCTGAAAACGACTTAATATCAAGGACTCATCGGGCGAATCGCTCTGGAACTGAAATCGGAATACTCACTGACATTTTCCCCTCTCCGAAAGTCTGAAAAATGATGGAAAAATGCCTAAGTCCAAAAAACATTTTTTTCAACTTTTTTCAATTTTACCCCCATGGGATAAATATTCTACCCACACACATTTGGAACTCTCATGGGGTACCCTCACACATATTATTCCCTCATTTAATGGATATTTTCACCAAAAAGTGAAGTTTTCAAAAAGTCAGAAAATTGGCTGAAAACGACTCAATATCAAGGACTCATCGGGCGAATCGCTCTGGAACTGAAATCGGAATGCTCACTGACATTTTCCCCTCTCCGAAAGTCTGAAAAATGATTGAAAAATGACTAAGTCCAAAAAACATTTTTTTCAACTTTTTTCAATTTTACCCCCGTGGGATATATATTCTACCCACTCACATTTGGAACTCTCCTGGGGTATCCTCGCACATATTATTCCCTCATTTAATGGATATTTTCACCAAAAAGTGAAGTTTTCAAAAAGTCAGAAAATTGGCTGAAAACGACTTAATATCAAGGACTCATCGCGCGAATCACTCTGGAACTGAAATCGGAATGCTCACTGACATTTTCCCCTCTCCAAAAGTCTGAAAAATGATGGAAAAATGACTAAGTCCAAAAAAAATTTTTTTAAAACTTTTATCAATTTTACCCCCATGGGATATATATTCAACCCACACACATTTGGAACTCTCCTGGGGTACCCTCGCATATATTATGCCCTCATTTAATGGATATTTTCACCAAAAAGTGAAGTTTTCAAAAAGTCAAAATTGGCTATAAACGACCTAATATCAAGTACTCATCGGGCGAATCGCTCTGGAACTGAAATCGGAATGCTCACTGACATTTTTCCCTCTCCGAAAGTCTGAAAAATGATGGAAAAATGACTAAGTCCAAAAAAAAAATTTTTTTAAAACTTTTTTCAATTTTACCCCTGTGGGATATATATTCTACCCACACACATTTGGATCTCTCCTGTGGTACCCTCACACATATTATTCCCTCATTTAATGGATATTTTCACCAAAAAGTGAAGTTTTCAAAAAGTCAGAAAATTGGCTGAAAACGACTTAATATCAAGGACTCATTGGGCGAATCACTCTGGAACTGAAATCGGAATACTCACTGACATTTTCCCCTCTCCGAAAGTCTGAAAAATGATGGAAAAATGACTAAGTCCAAAAAACATTTTTTTCAACTTTTTTCAATTTTACCCCCATGGGATAAATATTCTACCCACACACATTTGGAACTCTCATGGGGTACCCTCACACATATTATTCCCTCATTTAATGGATATTTTCACCAAAAAATGAAGTTTTCAAAAAGTCAGAAAATTGGCTGAAAACGACTTAATATCAAGAACTCATCGGGCGAATCGCTCTGGATCTGAAATCGGAATGCTCACTGACATTTTCCCCTCTCCGAAAGTCTGAAAAATGATGGAAAAATGACTAAGTCCAAAAAAAAAATTTTTTTAAAACTTTTTTCAATTTTACCCCTGTGGGATATACATTCTACCCACACACATTTGGATCTCTCCTGGGGTACCCTCACACATATTATTCCCTCATTTAATGGATATTTTCACCAAAAAGTGAAGTTTTCAAAAAGTCAAAATTGCCTATAAACGACTTATATCAAGGACTCATCGGGCGAATCGCTCTGGAACTGAAATCGGAATGCTCACTGACATTTTTCCCTCTCCGAAAGTCTGAAAAATGATGGAAAAATGACTAAGTCCAAAAAAAAATTTTTTTAAACTTTTTTCAATTTTACCCCCGCGGGATATATGTTCTACCCACACACATTTGCATCTCTCCTGGGGTACACTCACACATATTATTCCCTCATTTAATGGATATTTTCACCAAAATGTGAAGTTTTCAAAAAGTCAGAAAATTGGCTGAAAACGACTTAATATCAAGGACTCATCGGGCGAATCGCTCTGGAACTGAAATCGGAATACTCACTGACATTTTCCCCTCTCCGAAAGTCTGAAAAATGATGGAAAAATGCCTAAGTCCAAAAAACATTTTTTTCAACTTTTTTCAATTTTACCCCCATGGGATAAATATTCTACCCACACACATTTGGAACTCTCATGGGGTACCCTCACACATATTATTCCCTCATTTAATGGATATTTTCACCAAAAAGTGAAGTTTTCAAAAAGTCAGAAAATTGGCTGAAAACGACTCAATATCAAGGACTCATCGGGCGAATCGCTCTGGAACTGAAATCGGAATGCTCACTGACATTTTCCCCTCTCCGAAAGTCTGAAAAATGATTGAAAAATGACTAAGTCCAAAAAACATTTTTTTCAACTTTTTTCAATTTTACCCCCGTGGGATATATATTCTACCCACTCACATTTGGAACTCTCCTGGGGTATCCTCGCACATATTATTCCCTCATTTAATGGATATTTTCACCAAAAAGTGAAGTTTTCAAAAAGTCAGAAAATTGGCTGAAAACGACTTAATATCAAGGACTCATCGCGCGAATCACTCTGGAACTGAAATCGGAATGCTCACTGACATTTTCCCCTCTCCAAAAGTCTGAAAAATGATGGAAAAATGACTAAGTCCAAAAAAAATTTTTTTAAAACTTTTATCAATTTTACCCCCATGGGATATATATTCAACCCACACACATTTGGAACTCTCCTGGGGTACCCTCGCATATATTATGCCCTCATTTAATGGATATTTTCACCAAAAAGTGAAGTTTTCAAAAAGTCAAAATTGGCTATAAACGACCTAATATCAAGTACTCATCGGGCGAATCGCTCTGGAACTGAAATCGGAATGCTCACTGACATTTTTCCCTCTCCGAAAGTCTGAAAAATGATGGAAAAATGACTAAGTCCAAAAAAAAAATTTTTTTAAAACTTTTTTCAATTTTACCCCTGTGGGATATATATTCTACCCACACACATTTGGATCTCTCCTGTGGTACCCTCACACATATTATTCCCTCATTTAATGGATATTTTCACCAAAAAGTGAAGTTTTCAAAAAGTCAGAAAATTGGCTGAAAACGACTTAATATCAAGGACTCATTGGGCGAATCACTCTGGAACTGAAATCGGAATACTCACTGACATTTTCCCCTCTCCGAAAGTCTGAAAAATGATGGAAAAATGACTAAGTCCAAAAAACATTTTTTTCAACTTTTTTCAATTTTACCCCCATGGGATAAATATTCTACCCACACACATTTGGAACTCTCATGGGGTACCCTCACACATATTATTCCCTCATTTAATGGATATTTTCACCAAAAAATGAAGTTTTCAAAAAGTCAGAAAATTGGCTGAAAACGACTTAATATCAAGAACTCATCGGGCGAATCGCTCTGGATCTGAAATCGGAATGCTCACTGACATTTTCCCCTCTCCGAAAGTCTGAAAAATGATGGAAAAATGACTAAGTCCAAAAAAATTTTTTTTTAACTTTTTTCAATTTTACCCCTGTGGGATATACATTCTACCCACACACATTTGGATCTCTCCTGGGGTACCCTCACACATATTATTCCCTCATTTAATGGATATTTTCACCAAAAAGTGAAGTTTTCAAAAAGTCAAAATTGCCTATAAACGACTTATATCAAGGACTCATCGGGCGAATCGCTCTGGAACTGAAATCGGAATGCTCACTGACATTTTTCCCTCTCCGAAAGTCTGAAAAATGATGGAAAAATGACTAAGTCCAAAAAAAAATTTTTTTAAACTTTTTTCAATTTTACCCCCGCGGGATATATGTTCTACCCACACACATTTGCATCTCTCCTGGGGTACACTCACACATATTATTCCCTCATTTAATGGATATTTTCACCAAAATGTGAAGTTTTCAAAAAGTCAGAAAATTGGCTGAAAACGACTTAATATCAAGGACTCATCGGGCGAATCGCTCTGGAACTGAAATCGGAATACTCACTGACATTTTCCCCTCTCCGAAAGTCTGAAAAATGATGGAAAAATGCCTAAGTCCAAAAAACATTTTTTTTAACTTTTTTCAATTTTACCCCCATGGGATAAATATTCTACCCACACACATTTGGAAATCTCATGGGGTACCCTCACACATATTATTCCCTCATTTAATGGATATTTTCACCAAAAAGTGAAGTTTTCAAAAAGTCAGAAAATTGGCTGAAAACGACTCAATATCAAGGACTCATCGGGCGAATCGCTCTGGAACTGAAATCGGAATGCTCACTGACATTTTCCCCTCTCCGAAAGTCTGAAAAATGATGGAAAAATGACTAAGTCCAAAAAATTTTTTATTTAACTTTATTCAATTTTACCCCTGTGGGATATACATTCTACCCACACACATTTGGATCTCTCCTGGGGTACCCTCACACATATTATTCCCTCATTTAATGGATATTTTCACCAAAAAGTGAAGTTTTCAAAAAGTCAAAATTGGCTATAAACGACCTAATATCAAGGACTCATCGGGCGAATCGCTCTGGAACTGAAATCGGAATGCTCACTGACATTTTTCCCTCTCCGAAAGTCTGAAAAATGATGGAAAAATGACTAAGTCCAAAAAAAAAATTTTTTTTAAACTTTTTTCAATTTTACCCCTGTGGGATATATATTCTACCCACACACATTTGGATCTCTCCTCTGGTACTCTCACACATATTATTCCCTCATTTAATGGATATTTTCACCAAAAAGTGAAGTTTTCAAAAAGTCAGAAAATTGGCTGAAAACGACTTAATATCAAGGACTCATCGGGAGAATCACTCTGGAACTGAAATCGGAATACTCACTGACATTTTCCCCTCTCCGAAAGTCTGAAAAATGATGGAAAAATGACTAAGTCCCAAAAAATTTTTTTAAAACTTTTTTCAATTTTACCCCCATGGGATATATATTCTACCCACACACATTTGGAACTCTCCTGGGGTACCCTCACACATATTATTCCCTCATTTAATGGATATTTTCACCAAAAAGTGAAGTTTTCAAAAAGTCAGAAAATTGGCTGAAAACGACTTAATATCAAGGACTCATCGGGCGAATCACTCTGGAACTGAAATCGGAATACTCACTGACATTTTCCCCTCTCCGAAAGTCTGAAAAATGATGGAAAAATGACTAAGTCCAAAAAACATTTTTTTCAACTTTTTTCAATTTTACCCCCATGGGATAAATATTCTACCCACACACATTTGGAACTCTCATGGGGTACCCTCACACATATTATTCCCTCATTTAATGGATATTTTCACCAAAAAGTGAAGTTTTCAAAAAGTCAGAAAATTGGCTGAATACGACTTAATATCAAGGACTCATCGGGCGAATCGCTCTGGAACTGAAATCGGAATGCTCACTGACATTTTCCCCTCTCCGAAAGTCTGAAAAATGATGGAAAAATGACTAAGTCCAAAAAATTTTTTATTTAACTTTATTCAATTTTACCCCTGTGGGATATACATTCTACCCACACACATTTGGATCTCTCCTGGGGTACCCTCACACATATTATTCCCTCATTTAATGGATATTTTCACCAAAAAGTGAAGTTTTCAAAAAGTCAGAAAATTGGCTGAAAACGACTTAATATCAAGGACTCATCGGGCGAATCGCTCTGGAACTGAAATCGGAATGCTCACTGACATTTTCCCCTCTCCAAAAGTCTGAAAAATGATGGAAAAATGAGTAAGTCCAAAAAAAATTTTTTTAATACTTTTTTCAATTTTACCCCCATGGGATATATATTCAACCCACACACATTTGGAACTCTCCTGGGGTACCCTCGCATATATTATGCCCTCATTTAATGGATATTTTCACCAAAAAGTGAAGTTTTCAAAAAGTCAAAATTGGCTATAAACGACCTAATATCAAGGACTCATCGGGCGAATCGCTCTGGAACTGAAATCGGAATGCTCACTGACATTTTTCCCTCTCCGAAAGTCTGAAAAATGATGAAAAAATGACTAAGTCCAAAAAAAAATTTTTTTAAACTTTTTTCAATTTTACCCCCGCGGGATATATGTTCTACCCACACACATTTGGATCTCTCCTGGGGTACACTCACACATATTATTCCCTCATTTAATGGATATTTTCACCAAAATGTGAAGTTTTCAAAAAGTCAGAAAATTGGCTGAAAACGACTTAATAGCAAGGACTGATCGGGCGAATCACTCTGGAACTGAAATCGGAATACTCACTGACATTTTCCCCTCTCCGAAAGTCTGAAAAATGATGGAAAAATGACTAAGTCCAAAAAACATTTTTTTCAACTTTTTTCAATTTTACCCCCGTGGGATATATATTCTACCCACTCTTATTTGGAACTCTCCTGGGGTATCCTCGCACATATTATTCCCTCATTTAATGGATATTTTCACCAAAAAGTGAAGTTTTCAAAAAGTCAGAAAATTGGCTGAAAACGACTTAATATCAAGGACTCATCGCGCGAATCACTCTGGAACTGAAATCGGAATGCTCACTGACATTTTCCCCTCTCCAAAAGTCTGAAAAATGATGGAAAAATGACTAAGTCCAAAAAAAATTTTTTTAAAACTTTTATCAATTTTACCCCCATGGGATATATATTCAACCCACACACATTTGGAACTCTCCTGGGGTACCCTCGCATATATTATGCCCTCATTTAATGGATATTTTCACCAAAAAGTGAAGTTTTCAAAAAGTCAAAATTGGCTATAAACGACCTAATATCAAGTACTCATCGGGCGAATCGCTCTGGAACTGAAATCGGAATGCTCACTGACATTTTTCCCTCTCCGAAAGTCTGAAAAATGATGGAAAAATGACTAAGTCCAAAAAAAAAATTTTTTTAAAACTTTTTTCAATTTTACCCCTGTGGGATATATATTCTACCCACACACATTTGGATCTCTCCTGTGGTACCCTCACACATATTATTCCCTCATTTAATGGATATTTTCACCAAAAAGTGAAGTTTTCAAAAAGTCAGAAAATTGGCTGAAAACGACTTAATATCAAGGACTCATTGGGCGAATCACTCTGGAACTGAAATCGGAATACTCACTGACATTTTCCCCTCTCCGAAAGTCTGAAAAATGATGGAAAAATGACTAAGTCCAAAAAACATTTTTTTCAACTTTTTTCAATTTTACCCCCATGGGATAAATATTCTACCCACACACATTTGGAACTCTCATGGGGTACCCTCACACATATTATTCCCTCATTTAATGGATATTTTCACCAAAAAATGAAGTTTTCAAAAAGTCAGAAAATTGGCTGAAAACGACTTAATATCAAGAACTCATCGGGCGAATCGCTCTGGATCTGAAATCGGAATGCTCACTGACATTTTCCCCTCTCCGAAAGTCTGAAAAATGATGGAAAAATGACTAAGTCCAAAAAAATTTTTTTTTAACTTTTTTCAATTTTACCCCTGTGGGATATACATTCTACCCACACACATTTGGATCTCTCCTGGGGTACCCTCACACATATTATTCCCTCATTTAATGGATATTTTCACCAAAAAGTGAAGTTTTCAAAAAGTCAAAATTGCCTATAAACGACTTATATCAAGGACTCATCGGGCGAATCGCTCTGGAACTGAAATCGGAATGCTCACTGACATTTTTCCCTCTCCGAAAGTCTGAAAAATGATGGAAAAATGACTAAGTCCAAAAAAAAATTTTTTAAAACTTTTATCAATTTTACCCCCATGGGATATATATTCAACCCACACACATTTGGAACTCTCCTGGGGTACCCTCGCATATATTATGCCCTCATTTAATGGATATTTTCACCAAAAAGTGAAGTTTTCAAAAAGTCAAAATTGGCTATAAACGACCTAATATCAAGTACTCATCGGGCGAATCGCTCTGGAACTGAAATCGGAATGCTCACTGACATTTTTCCCTCTCCGAAAGTCTGAAAAATGATGGAAAAATGACTAAGTCCAAAAAAAAAATTTTTTTAAAACTTTTTTCAATTTTACCCCTGTGGGATATATATTCTACCCACACACATTTGGATCTCTCCTGTGGTACCCTCACACATATTATTCCCTCATTTAATGGATATTTTCACCAAAAAGTGAAGTTTTCAAAAAGTCAGAAAATTGGCTGAAAACGACTTAATATCAAGGACTCATTGGGCGAATCACTCTGGAACTGAAATCGGAATACTCACTGACATTTTCCCCTCTCCGAAAGTCTGAAAAATGATGGAAAAATGACTAAGTCCAAAAAACATTTTTTTCAACTTTTTTCAATTTTACCCCCATGGGATAAATATTCTACCCACACACATTTGGAACTCTCATGGGGTACCCTCACACATATTATTCCCTCATTTAATGGATATTTTCACCAAAAAATGAAGTTTTCAAAAAGTCAGAAAATTGGCTGAAAACGACTTAATATCAAGAACTCATCGGGCGAATCGCTCTGGATCTGAAATCGGAATGCTCACTGACATTTTCCCCTCTCCGAAAGTCTGAAAAATGATGGAAAAATGACTAAGTCCAAAAAAATTTTTTTTTAACTTTTTTCAATTTTACCCCTGTGGGATATACATTCTACCCACACACATTTGGATCTCTCCTGGGGTACCCTCACACATATTATTCCCTCATTTAATGGATATTTTCACCAAAAAGTGAAGTTTTCAAAAAGTCAAAATTGCCTATAAACGACTTATATCAAGGACTCATCGGGCGAATCGCTCTGGAACTGAAATCGGAATGCTCACTGACATTTTTCCCTCTCCGAAAGTCTGAAAAATGATGGAAAAATGACTAAGTCCAAAAAAAAATTTTTTTAAACTTTTTTCAATTTTACCCCCGCGGGATATATGTTCTACCCACACACATTTGCATCTCTCCTGGGGTACACTCACACATATTATTCCCTCATTTAATGGATATTTTCACCAAAATGTGAAGTTTTCAAAAAGTCAGAAAATTGGCTGAAAACGACTTAATATCAAGGACTCACCGGGCGAATCGCTCTGGAACTGAAATCGGAATACTCACTGACATTTTCCCCTCTCCGAAAGTCTGAAAAATGATGGAAAAATGCCTAAGTCCAAAAAACATTTTTTTTAACTTTTTTCAATTTTACCCCCATGGGATAAATATTCTACCCACACACATTTGGAACTCTCATGGGGTACCCTCACACATATTATTCCCTCATTTAATGGATATTTTCACCAAAAAGTGAAGTTTTCAAAAAGTCAGAAAATTGGCTGAAAACGACTCAATATCAAGGACTCATCGGGCGAATCGCTCTGGAACTGAAATCGGAATGCTCACTGACATTTTCCCCTCTCCGAAAGTCTGAAAAATGATGGAAAAATGACTAAGTCCAAAAAATTTTTTATTTAACTTTATTCAATTTTACCCCTGTGGGATATACATTCTACCCACACACATTTGGATCTCTCCTGGGGTACCCTCACACATATTATTCCCTCATTTAATGGATATTTTCACCAAAAAGTGAAGTTTTCAAAAAGTCAAAATTGGCTATAAACGACCTAATATCAAGGACTCATCGGGCGAATCGCTCTGGAACTGAAATCGGAATGCTCACTGACATTTTTCCCTCTCCGAAAGTCTGAAAAATGATGGAAAAATGACTAAGTCCAAAAAAAAAATTTTTTTTAAACTTTTTTCAATTTTACCCCTGTGGGATATATATTCTACCCACACACATTTGGATCTCTCCTCTGGTACTCTCACACATATTATTCCCTCATTTAATGGATATTTTCACCAAAAAGTGAAGTTTTCAAAAAGTCAGAAAATTGGCTGAAAACGACTTAATATCAAGGACTCATCGGGAGAATCACTCTGGAACTGAAATCGGAATACTCACTGACATTTTCCCCTCTCCGAAAGTCTGAAAAATGATGGAAAAATGACTAAGTCCCAAAAAATTTTTTTAAAACTTTTTTCAATTTTACCCCCATGGGATAAATATTCTACCCACACACATTTGGAACTCTCATGGGGTACCCTCACACATATTATTCCCTCATTTAATGGATATTTTCACCAAAAAGTGAAGTTTTCAAAAAGTCAGAAAATTGGCTGAATACGACTTAATATCAAGGACTCATCGGGCGAATCGCTCTGGAACTGAAATCGGAATGCTCACTGACATTTTCCCCTCTCCGAAAGTCTGAAAAATGATGGAAAAATGACTAAGTCCAAAAAATTTTTTATTTAACTTTATTCAATTTTACCCCTGTGGGATATACATTCTACCCACACACATTTGGATCTCTCCTGGGGTACCCTCACACATATTATTCCCTCATTTAATGGATATTTTCACCAAAAAGTGAAGTTTTCAAAAAGTCAGAAAATTGGCTGAAAACGACTTAATATCAAGGACTCATCGGGCGAATCACTCTGGAACTGAAATCGGAATGCTCACTGACATTTTCCCCTCTCCAAAAGTCTGAAAAATGATGGAAAAATGAGTAAGTCCAAAAAAAATTTTTTTAATACTTTTTTCAATTTTACCCCCATGGGATATATATTCAACCCACACACATTTGGAACTCTCCTGGGGTACCCTCGCATATATTATGCCCTCATTTAATGGATATTTTCACCAAAAAGTGAAGTTTTCAAAAAGTCAAAATTGGCTATAAACGACCTAATATCAAGGACTCATCGGGCGAATCGCTCTGGAACTGAAATCGGAATGCTCACTGACATTTTTCCCTCTCCGAAAGTCTGAAAAATGATGAAAAAATGACTAAGTCCAAAAAAAAATTTTTTTAAACTTTTTTCAATTTTACCCCCGCGGGATATATGTTCTACCCACACACATTTGGATCTCTCCTGGGGTACACTCACACATATTATTCCCTCATTTAATGGATATTTTCACCAAAATGTGAAGTTTTCAAAAAGTCAGAAAATTGGCTGAAAACGACTTAATAGCAAGGACTGATCGGGCGAATCACTCTGGAACTGAAATCGGAATACTCACTGACATTTTCCCCTCTCCGAAAGTCTGAAAAATGATGGAAAAATGACTAAGTCCAAAAAACATTTTTTTCAACTTTTTTCAATTTTACCCCCGTGGGATATATATTCTACCCACTCTTATTTGGAACTCTCCTGGGGTATCCTCGCACATATTATTCCCTCATTTAATGGATATTTTCACCAAAAAGTGAAGTTTTCAAAAAGTCAGAAAATTGGCTGAAAACGACTTAATATCAAGGACTCATCGCGCGAATCACTCTGGAACTGAAATCGGAATGCTCACTGACATTTTCCCCTCTCCAAAAGTCTGAAAAATGATGGAAAAATGACTAAGTCCAAAAAAATTTTTTTTAAAACTTTTATCAATTTTACCCCCATGGGATATATATTCAACCCACACACATTTGGAACTCTCCTGGGGTACCCTCGCATATATTATGCCCTCATTTAATTTATATTTTCACCAAAAAGTGAAGTTTTCAAAAAGTCAAAATTGGCTATAAACGACCTAATATCAAGTACTCATCGGGCGAATCGCTCTGGAACTGAAATCGGAATGCTCACTGACATTTTTCCCTCTCCGAAAGTCTGAAAAATGATGGAAAAATGACTAAGTCCAAAAAAAAAATTTTTTTAAAACTTTTTTCAATTTTACCCCTGTGGGATATATATTCTACCCACACACATTTGGATCTCTCCTGTGGTACCCTCACACATATTATTCCCTCATTTAATGGATATTTTCACCAAAAAGTGAAGTTTTCAAAAAGTCAGAAAATTGGCTGAAAACGACTTAATATCAAGGACTCATTGGGCGAATCACTCTGGAACTGAAATCGGAATACTCACTGACATTTTCCCCTCTCCGAAAGTCTGAAAAATGATGGAAAAATGACTAAGTCCAAAAAAAATTTTTTTAAAACTTTTATCAATTTTACCCCCATGGGATATATATTCAACCCACACACATTTGGAACTCTCCTGGGGTACCCTCGCATATATTATGCCCTCATTTAATGGATATTTTCACCAAAAAGTGATGTTTTCAAAAAGTCAAAATTGGCTATAAACGACCTAATATCAAGTACTCATCGGGCGAATCGCTCTGGAACTGAAATCGGAATGCTCACTGACATTTTTCCCTCTCCGAAAGTCTGAAAAATGATGGAAAAATGATTAAGTCCAAAAAAAAAATTTTTTTAAAACTTTTTTCAATTTTACCCCTATGGGATATATATTCTACCCACACACATTTGGATCTCTCCTGTGGTACCCTCACACATATTATTCCCTCATTTAATGGATATTTTCACCAGAAAGTGAAGTTTTCAAAAAGTCAGAAAATTGGCTGAAAACGACTTAATATCAAGGACTCATTGGGCGAATCACTCTGGAACTGAAATCGGAATACTCACTGACATTTTCCCCTCTCCGAAAGTCTGAAAAATGATGGAAAAATGACTAAGTCCAAAAAACATTTTTTTCAACTTTTTTCAATTTTACCCCCATGGGATAAATATTCTACCCACACACATTTGGAACTCTCATGGGGTACCCTCACACATATTATTCCCTCATTTAATGGATATTTTCACCAAAAAATGAAGTTTTCAACAAGTCAGAAAATTGGCTGAAAACGACTTAATATCAAGAACTCATCGGGCGAATCGCTCTGGATCTGAAATCGGAATGCTCACTGACATTTTCCCCCCTCCGAAAGTCTGAAAAATGATGGAAAAATGACTAAGTCCAAAAAAATTTTTTTTTAACTTATTTCAATTTTACCCCTGTGGGATATACATTCTACCCACACACATTTGGATCTCTCCTGGTGTACCCTCACACATATTATTCCCTCATTTAATGGATATTTTCACCAAAAAGTGAAGTTTTCAAAAAGTCAAAATTGGCTATAAACGACTTATATCAAGGACTCATCGGGCGAATCGCTCTGGAACTGAAATCGGAATGCTCACTGACATTTTTCCCTCTCCGAAAGTCTGAAAAATGATGGAAAAATGACTAAGTCCAAAAAAAAATTTTTTTAAACTTTTTTCAATTTTACCCCCGCGGGATATATGTTCTACCCACACACATTTGCATCTCTCCTGGGGTACACTCACACATATTATTCCCTCATTTAATGGATATTTTCACCAAAATGTGAAGTTTTCAAAAAGTCAGAAAATTGGCTGAAAACGACTTAATATCAAGGACTCATCGGGCGAATCGCTCTGGAACTGAAATCGGAATACTCACTGACATTTTCCCCTCTCCGAAAGTCTGAAAAATGATGGAAAAATGCCTAAGTCCAAAAAACATTTTTTCCAACTTTTTTCAATTTTACCCCCATGGGATAAATATTCTACCCACACACATTTGGAACTCTCATGGGGTACCCTCACACATATTATTCCCTCATTTAATGGATATTTTCACCAAAAAATGAAGTTTTCAAAAAGTCAGAAAATTGGCTGAAAACCACTTAATATCAAGAACTCATCGGGCGAATCGCTCTGGATCTGAAATCGGAATGCTCACTGACATATTCCCCTCTCCGAAAGTCTGAAAAATGATGGAAAAATGACTAAGTCCAAAAAAATTTTTTTTTAACTTTTTTCAATTTTACCCCTGTGGGATATACATTCTACCCACACACATTTGGATCTCTCCTGGGGTACCCTCACACATATTATTCCCTCATTTAATGGATATTTTCACCAAAAAGTGAAGTTTTCAAAAAGTCAGAAAATTGGCTGAAAACGACTTAATATCAAGGACACATTGTGCGAAATACTCTGGAACTGAAATCGGAATACTCACTGACATTTTCCCCTCTCCGAAAGTCTGAAAAATGATGGAAAAATGACTAAGTCGAAAAAACATTTTTTTCAACTTTTTTCAATTTTACCCCCATGGGATATATATTCTACCCACACACATTTGGAACTCTCCTGGGGTCCCCTCACACATATTATTCCCTCATTTAATGGATATTTTCACCAAAAAGTGAAGTTTTCAAAAAGTCAGAAAATTGGCTGAAAACGACTTAATATCAAGGACTCATCGCGCGAATCACTCTGGAACTGAAATCGGAATGCTCACTGACATTTTCCCCTCTCCAAAAGTCTGAAAAATGATGGAAAAATGACTAAGTCCAAAAAAAATTTTTTTAAAACTTTTTTCAATTTTACCCCCATGGGATATATATTCAACCCAAACACATTTGGAACTCTCCTGGGGTACCCTCGCATATATTATGCCCTCATTTAATGGATATTTTCACCAAAAAGTGAAGTTTTCAAAAAGTCAAAATTGGCTATAAACGACCTAATATCAAGGACTCATCGGGCGAATCGCTCTGGAACTGAAATCGGAATACTCACTGACATTTTCCCCTCTCCGAAAGTCTGAAAAATGATGGAAAAATGCCTAAGTCCAAAAAACATTTTTTTCAACTTTTTTCAATTTTACCCCCATGGGATAAATATTCTACCCACACACATTTGGAACTCTCATGGGGTACCCTCACACATATTATTCCCTCATTTAATGGATATTTTCACCAAAAAGTGAAGTTTTCAAAAAGTCAGAAAATTGGCTGAAAACGACTCAATATCAAGGACTCATCGGGCGAATCGCTCTGGAACTGAAATCGGAATGCTCACTGACATTTTCCCCTCTCCGAAAGTCTGAAAAATGATGGAAAAATGACTAAGTCCAAAAAATTTTTTATTTAACTTTATTCAATTTTACCCCTGTGGGATATACATTCTACCCACACACATTTGGATCTCTCCTGGGGTACCCTCACACATATTATTCCCTCATTTAATGGATATTTTCACCAAAAAGTGAAGTTTTCAAAAAGTCAAAATTGGCTATAAACGACCTAATATCAAGGACTCATCGGGCGAATCGCTCTGGAACTGAAATCGGAATGCTCACTGACATTTTTCCCTCTCCGAAAGTCTGAAAAATGATGGAAAAATGACTAAGTCCAAAAAAAAAATTTTTTTTAAACTTTTTTCAATTTTACCCCCGTGGGATATATATTCTACCCACACACATTTGGAACTCTCCTGGGGTACCCTCACACATATTATTCCCTCATTTAATGTATATTTTCACTAAAAAGTGAAGTTTTCAAAAAGTCAGAAAATTGTCTGAAAACGACTTAATATCAAGGACTCGTCGGGCGAATCACTCTGGAACTGAAATCGGAATACTCACTGACATTTTCCCCTCTCCGAAAGTCTGAAAAATGATGGAAAAATGACTAAGTCCAAAAAACATTTTTTTCAGCTTTTTTCAATTTTACCCCCGTGGGATATATATTCTACCCACACACGTTTGGAACTCTCCTGGGGTACCCTCGCACATATTATTCCCTCATTTAATGGATATTTTCACCAAAAAGTGAAGTTTTCAAAAAGTCAGAAAATTGGCTGAAAACGACTTAATATCAAGGACTCATCGGGCGAATCACTCTGGAACTGAAATCGGAATGCTCACTGACATTTTCCCCTCTCCAAAAGTCTGAAAAATGATGGAAAAATGACTAAGTCCAAAAAACATTTTTTTCAACTTTTTTCAATTTTACCCCCGTGGGATATATATTCTACCCACACACATTTGGAACTCTCCTGGGGTATCCTCGCACATATTATTCCCTCATTTAATGGATATTTTCACCAAAAAGTGAAGTTTTCAAAAAGTCAGAAAATTGGCTGAAAACGACTTAATATCAAGGACTCATCGCGCGAATCACTCTGGAACTGAAATCGGAATGCTCACTGACATTTTCCCCTCTCCAAAAGTCTGAAAAATGATGGAAAAATGACTAAGTCCCAAAAAAATTTTTTTAAAACTTTTTTCAATTTTACCCCCATGGGATATATATTCAACCCACACACATTTGGAACTCTCCTGGGGTACCCTCGCATATATTATGCCCTCATTTAATGGATATTTTCACCAAAAAGTGAAGTTTTCAAAAAGTCAGAAAATTGGCTGAAAACGACTTAATATCAAGGACTCATCGGGAGAATCACTCTGGAACTGAAATCGGAATACTCACTGACATTTTCCCCTCTCCGAAAGTCTGAAAAATGATGGAAAAATGACTAAGTCGAAAAAACATTTGTTCCAACTTTTTTCAATTTTACCCCCATGGGATAAATATTCTACCCACACACATTTGGAACTCTCATGGGGTACCCTCACACATATTAATCCCTCATTTAATGGATATTTTCACCAAAAAATGAAGTTTTCAAAAAGTCAGAAAATTGGCTGAAAACCACTTAATATCAAGAACTCATTGGGCGAATCGCTCTGGATCTGAAATCGGAATGCTCACTGACATATTCCCCTCTCCGAAAGTCTGAAAAATGATGGAAAAATGACTAAGTCCAAAAAAATTTTTTTTTAACTTTTTTCAATTTTACCCCTGTGGGATATACATTCTACCCACACACATTTGGATCTCTCCTGGGGTACCCTCACACATATTATTCCCTCATTTAATGGATATTTTCACCAAAAAGTTAAGTTTTCAAAAAGTCAGAAAATTGGCTGAAAACGACTTAATATCAAGGACACATTGTGCGAAATACTCTGGAACTGAAATCGGAATGCTCAGTGACATTTTCCCCTCTCCAAATGTCTGAAAAATGATGGAAAAATGACTAAGTTCAAAAAAAAAATTTTTAAACTTTTTTCAATTTTACCCCCATGGGATATATATTCTACCCACACACATTTGGAACTCTCCTGGGGTACCCTCACACATATTATTCCCTCATTTAATGGATATTTTCACCAAAAAGTGAAGTTTTCAAAAAGTCAAAATTGGCTATAAACGACTTAATATCAAGGGCTCATCGGGCGAATCGCTCTGGAACTGAAATCGGAATGCTCACTGACATTTTTCCCTCTTCGAAAGTCTGAAAAATGATGGAAAAATGAGTAAGTCCAAAAAAATTTTTTTTAAACTTTTTTCAATTTTACCCCTGTGGGATATATATTCTACCCACACACATTTGGATCTCTCCTGTGGTACCCTCACACATATTATTCCCTCATTTAATGGATATTTTCACCAGAAAGTGAAGTTTTCAAAAAGTCAGAAAATTGGCTGAAAACGACTTAATATCAAGGACTCATTGGGCGAATCACTCTGGAACTGAAATCGGAATACTCACTGACATTTTCCCCTCTCCGAAAGTCTGAAAAATGATGGAAAAATGACTAAGTCCAAAAAACATTTTTTTCAACTTTTTTCAATTTTACCCCCATGGGATAAATATTCTACCCACACACATTTGGAACTCTCATGGGGTACCCTCACACATATTATTCCCTCATTTAATGGATATTTTCACCAAAAAATGAAGTTTTCAACAAGTCAGAAAATTGGCTGAAAACGACTTAATATCAAGAACTCATCGGGCGAATCGCTCTGGATCTGAAATCGGAATGCTCACTGACATTTTCCCCTCTCCGAAAGTCTGAAAAATGATGGAAAAATGACTAAGTCCAAAAAAATTTTTTTTTAACTTTTTTCAATTTTACCCCTGTGGGATATACATTCTACCCACACACATTTGGATCTCTCCTGGTGTACCCTCACACATATTATTCCCTCATTTAATGGATATTTTCACCAAAAAGTGAAGTTTTCAAAAAGTCAAAATTGGCTATAAACGACTTATATCAAGGACTCATCGGGCGAATCGCTCTGGAACTGAAATCGGAATGCTCACTGACATTTTTCCCTCTCCGAAAGTCTGAAAAATGATGGAAAAATGACTAAGTCCAAAAAAAAATTTTTTTAAACTTTTTTCAATTTTACCCCCGCGGGATATATGTTCTACCCACACACATTTGCATCTCTCCTGGGGTACACTCACACATATTATTCCCTCATTTAATGGATATTTTCACCAAAATGTGAAGTTTTCAAAAAGTCAGAAAATTGGCTGAAAACGACTTAATATCAAGGACTCATCGGGCGAATCGCTCTGGAACTGAAATCGGAATACTCACTGACATTTTCCCCTCTCCGAAAGTCTGAAAAATGATGGAAAAATGCCTAAGTCCAAAAAACATTTTTTCCAACTTTTTTCAATTTTACCCCCATGGGATAAATATTCTACCCACACACATTTGGAACTCTCATGGGGTACCCTCACACATATTATTCCCTCATTTAATGGATATTTTCACCAAAAAATGAAGTTTTCAAAAAGTCAGAAAATTGGCTGAAAACCACTTAATATCAAGAACTCATCGGGCGAATCGCTCTGGATCTGAAATCGGAATGCTCACTGACATATTCCCCTCTCCGAAAGTCTGAAAAATGATGGAAAAATGACTAAGTCCAAAAAAATTTTTTTTTAACTTTTTTCAATTTTACCCCTGTGGGATATACATTCTACCCACACACATTTGGATCTCTCCTGGGGTACCCTCACACATATTATTCCCTCATTTAATGGATATTTTCACCAAAAAGTGAAGTTTTCAAAAAGTCAGAAAATTGGCTGAAAACGACTTAATATCAAGGACACATTGTGCGAAATACTCTGGAACTGAAATCGGAATACTCACTGACATTTTCCCCTCTCCGAAAGTCTGAAAAATGATGGAAAAATGACTAAGTCGAAAAAACATTTTTTTCAACTTTTTTCAATTTTACCCCCATGGGATATATATTCTACCCACACACATTTGGAACTCTCCTGGGGTCCACTCACACATATTATTCCCTCATTTAATGGATATTTTCACCAAAAAGTGAAGTTTTCAAAAAGTCAGAAAATTGGCTGAAAACGACTTAATATCAAGGACTCATCGTGCGAATCACTCTGGAACTGAAATCGGAATGCTCACTGACATTTTCCCCTCTCCAAAAGTCTGAAAAATGATGGAAAAATGACTAAGTCCAAAAAACATTTTTTTCAACTTTTTTCAATTTTACCCCCGTGGGATATATATTCTACCCACACACATTTGGAACTCTCCTGGGGTATCCTCGCACATATTATTCCCTCATTTAATGGATATTTTCACCAAAAAGTGAAGTTTTCAAAAAGTCAGAAAATTGGCTGAAAACGACTTAATATCAAGGACTCATCGCGCGAATCACTCTGGAACTGAAATCGGAATGCTCACTGACATTTTCCCCTCTCCAAAAGTCTGAAAAATGATGGAAAAATGACTAAGTCCAAAAAAAATTTTTTTAAAACTTTTTTCAATTTTACCCCCATGGGATATATATTCAACCCAAACACATTTGGAACTCTCCTGGGGTACCCTCGCATATATTATGCCCTCATTTAATGGATATTTTCACCAAAAAGTGAAGTTTTCAAAAAGTCAAAATTGGCTATAAACGACCTAATATCAAGGACTCATCGGGCGAATCGCTCTGGAACTGAAATCGGAATACTCACTGACATTTTCCCCTCTCCGAAAGTCTGAAAAATGATGGAAAAATGCCTAAGTCCAAAAAACATTTTTTTCAACTTTTTTCAATTTTACCCCCATGGGATAAATATTCTACCCACACACATTTGGAACTCTCATGGGGTACCCTCACACATATTATTTCCTCATTTAATGGATATTTTCACCAAAAAGTGAAGTTTTCAAAAAGTCAGAAAATTGGCTGAAAACGACTCAATATCAAGGACTCATCGGGCGAATCGCTCTGGAACTGAAATCGGAATGCTCACTGACATTTTCCCCTCTCCGAAAGTCTGAAAAATGATGGAAAAATGACTAAGTCCAAAAAATTTTTTATTTAACTTTATTCAATTTTACCCCTGTGGGATATACATTCTACCCACACACATTTGGATCTCTCCTGGGGTACCCTCACACATATTATTCCCTCATTTAATGGATATTTTCACCAAAAAGTGAAGTTTTCAAAAAGTCAAAATTGGCTATAAACGACCTAATATCAAGGACTCATCGGGCGAATCGCTCTGGAACTGAAATCGGAATGCTCACTGACATTTTTCCCTCTCCGAAAGTCTGAAAAATGATGGAAAAATGACTAAGTCCAAAAAAAAAATTTTTTTTAAACTTTTTTCAATTTTACCCCCGTGGGATATATATTCTACCCACACACATTTGGAACTCTCCTGGGGTACCCTCACACATATTATTCCCTCATTTAATGTATATTTTCACTAAAAAGTGAAGTTTTCAAAAAGTCAGAAAATTGTCTGAAAACGACTTAATATCAAGGACTCGTCGGGCGAATCACTCTGGAACTGAAATCGGAATACTCACTGACATTTTCCCCTCTCCGAAAGTCTGAAAAATGATGGAAAAATGACTAAGTCCAAAAAACATTTTTTTCAGCTTTTTTCAATTTTACCCCCGTGGGATATATATTCTACCCACACACGTTTGGAACTCTCCTGGGGTACCCTCGCACATATTATTCCCTCATTTAATGGATATTTTCACCAAAAAGTGAAGTTTTCAAAAAGTCAGAAAATTGGCTGAAAACGACTTAATATCAAGGACTCATCGCGCGAATCACTCTGGAACTGAAATCGGAATGCTCACTGACATTTTCCCCTCTCCAAAAGTCTGAAAAATGATGGAAAAATGACTAAGTCCCAAAAAAATTTTTTTAAAACTTTTTTCAATTTTACCCCCATGGGATATATATTCAACCCACACACATTTGGAACTCTCCTGGGGTACCCTCGCATATATTATGCCCTCATTTAATGGATATTTTCACCAAAAAGTGAAGTTTTCAAAAAGTCAAAATTGTCTATAAACGACCTAATATCAAGGACTCATCGGGCGAATCGCTCTGGAACTGAAATCGGAATGCTCACTGACATTTTTCCCTCTCCGAAAGTCTGAAAAATGATGGAAAAATGACTAAGTCCAAAAAAAAAATTTTTTTTAAACTTTTTTCAATTTTACCCCTGTGGGATATATATTCTACCCACACACATTTGGATCTCTCCTGTGGTACCCTCACACATATTATTCCCTCATTTAATGGATATTTTCACCAAAAAGTGAAGTTTTCAATAAGTCAGAAAATTGGCTGAAAACGACTTAATATCAAGGACTCATCGGGAGAATCACTCTGGAACTGAAATCGGAATACTCACTGACATTTTCCCCTCTCCGAAAGTCTGAAAAATGATGGAAAAATGACTAAGTCGAAAAAACATTTTTTCCAACTTTTTTCAATTTTACCCCCATGGGATAAATATTCTACCCACACACATTTGGAACTCTCATGGGGTACCCTCACACATATTATTCCCTCATTTAATGGATATTTTCACCAAAAAGTTAAGTTTTCAAAAAGTCAGAAAATTGGCTGAAAACGACTTAATATCAAGGACACATTGTGCGAAATACTCTGGAACTGAAATCGGAATGCTCAGTGACATTTTCCCCTCTCCAAATGTCTGAAAAATGATGGAAAAATGACTAAGTTCAAAAAAAAAATTTTTAAACTTTTTTCAATTTTACCCCCATGGGATATATATTCTACCCACACACATTTGGAACTCTCCTGGGGTACCCTCACACATATTATTCCCTCATTTAATGGATATTTTCACCAAAAAGTGAAGTTTTCAAAAAGTCAAAATTGGCTATAAACGACTTAATATCAAGGGCTCATCGGGCGAATCGCTCTGGAACTGAAATCGGAATGCTCACTGACATTTTTCCCTCTTCGAAAGTCTGAAAAATGATGGAAAAATGAGTAAGTCCAAAAAAATTTTTTTTAAACTTTTTTCAATTTTACCCCCATGGGATATATATTCTACCCACACACATTTGGAACTCTCCTGGGGTACCCTCACACATATTATTCCCTCATTTAATGGATATTTTCACCAAAAAGTGAAGTTTTCAAAAAGTCAGAAAATTGGCTGAAAACGACTAAATATCAAGGACTCATCGGGCGAATCGCTCTGGAACTGAAATCGGAATACTCACTGACATTTTCCCCTCTCCGAAAGTCTGAAAAATGATGGAAAAATGACTAAGTCCAAAAAACTTTTTTTCAACTTTTTTCAATTTTACCCCCGTGGGATATATATTCTACCCACACACATTTGGAACTCTCCTGGGGTACCCTCACACATATTATTCCCTCATTTAATGTATATTTTCACTAAAAAGTGAAGTTTTCAAAAAGTCAGAAAATTGTCTGAAAACGACTTAATATCAAGGACTCGTCGGGCGAATCACTCTGGAACTGAAATCAGAATACTCACTGACATTTTCCCCTCTCCGAAAGTCTGAAAAATGATGGAAAAATGACTAAGTCCAAAAAACATTTTTTTCAGCTTTTTTCAATTTTACCCCCGTGGGATATATATTCTACCCACACACGTTTGGAACTCTCCTCGGGTACCCTCGCACATATTATTCCCTCATTTAATGGATATTTTCACCAAAAAGTGAAGTTTTCAAAAAGTCAGAAAATTGGCTGAAAACGACTTAATATCAGGGACTCATCATGCGAAATACTCTGGAACTGAAATCGGAATGCTCACTGACATTTTTCCCTCCCCGAAAGTCTGAAAAATGATGGAAAAATGACTAAGTCCAAAAAACTTTTTTTCAACTTTTTTCAATTTTACCCCCGTGGGATATATATTCTACCCACACACATTTGGAACTCTCCTGGGGTACCCTCACACATATTATTCCCTCATTTAATGGATATTTTCACCAAAAAGTGAAGTTTTCAAAAAGTCAAAATTGGCTCTAAACGACATAATATCAAGGACTCATCGGGCGAATCGCTCTGGAACTGAAATCGGAATGCTCACTGACATTTTTCCCTCTTCGAAAGTCTGAAAAATGATGGAAAAATGAGTAAGTCCAAAAAAATTTTTTTTAAACTTTTTTCAATTTTACCCCCATGGGATATATATTCTACCCACACACATTTGGAACTCTCCTGGGGTACCCTCACACATATTATTCCCTCATTTAATGGATATTTTCACCAAAAAGTGAAGTTTTCAAAAAGTCAGAAAATTGGCTGAAAACGACTAAATATCAAGGACTCATCGGGCGAATTTCTCTGGAACTGAAATCGGAATACTCACTGACATTTTCCCCTCTCCGAAAGTCTGAAAAATGATGGAAAAATGACTAAGTCCAAAAAACATTTTTTTCAGCTTTTTTTGTGGAGATATTACTGTTTGTGCATTTACAATATTCATTGATTTTTGCCATTGAAAAACGTCCAGAAATGTTTGAAGCTACTGACTGAATGAAAGGAGCTGGCATCTCACTCTCTTTGAATCTTCTTTATCATGCTAGGATTAGCAGGAAAAAGCAAAAAATTTCAGAATTGCACCTTGCAATGTGGAGATATTACTGTTTGTGCATTTACAATATTCATTGATTTTTGCCATTGAAAAACGTCCAGAAATGTTTGAAGCTACTGACTGAATGAAAGGAGCTGGCATCTCACTCTCTTTGAATCTTCTTTATCATGCTAGGATTAGCAGGAAAAAGCAAAAAATTTCAGAATTGCACCTTGCAATGTGGAGATATTACTGTTTGTGCATTTACAATATTCATTGATTTTTGCCATTGAAAAACATCATGTTATTCATATACCAGAAATGTTTGAAGCTACTGACTGAATGAAAGGAGCTGGCATCTCACTCTCTTTGAATCTTCTTTATCATGCTAGGATTAGCAGGAAAAAGCAAAAAATTTCAGAATTGCACCTTGCAATGTGGAGATATTACTGTTTGTGCATTTACAATATTCATTGATTTTTGCCATTGAAAAACGTCCAGAAATGTTTTAAGCTACTGACTGAATGAAAGGAGCTGGCATCTCACTCTCTTTGAATCTTCTTTATCATGCTAGGATTAGCAGGAAAAAGCAAAAAATTTCAGAATTGCACCTTGCAATGTGGAGATATTACTGTTTGTGCATTTACAATATTCATTGATTTTTGCCATTGAAAAACGTCCAGAAATGTTTGAAGCTACTGACTGAATGAAAGGAGCTGGCATCTCACTCTCTTTGAATCTTCTTTATCATGCTAGGATTAGCAGGAAAAAGCAAAAAATTTCAGAATTGCACCTTGCAATGTGGAGATATTACTGTTTGTGCATTTACAATATTCATTGATTTTTGCCATTGAAAAACGTCCAGAAATGTTTGAAGCTACTGACTGAATGAAAGAAGCTGGCATCTCACTCTCTTTGAATCTTCTTTATCATGCTAGGATTAGCAGGAAAAAGCAAAAAATTTCAGAATTGCACCTTGCAATGTGGAGATATTACTGTTTGTGCATTTACAATATTCATTGATTTTTGCCATTGAAAAACATCATGTTATTCATATACCAGAAATGTTTGAAGCTACTGACTGAATGAAAGGAGCTGGCATCTCTCTCTCTTTGAATCTTCTTTATCATGCTAGGATTAGCAGGAAAAAGCAAAAAATTTCAGAATTGCACCTTGCAATGTGGAGATATTACTGTTTGTGCATTTACAATATTCATTGATTTTTGCCATTGAAAAACGTCCAGAAATGTTTTAAGCTACTGACTGAATGAAAGGAGCTGGCATCTCACTCTCTTTGAATCTTCTTTATCATGCTAGGATTAGCAGGAAAAAGCAAAAAATTTCAGAATTGCACCTTGCAATGTGGAGATATTACTGTTTGTGCATTTACAATATTCATTGATTTTTGCCATTGAAAAACGTCCAGAAATGTTTGAAGCTACTGACTGAATGAAAGGAGCTGGCATCTCACTCTCTTTGAATCTTCTTTATCATGCTAGGATTAGCAGGAAAAAGCAAAAAAATTCAGAATTGCACCTTGCAATGTGGAGATATTACTGTTTGTGCATTTACAATATTCATTGATTTTTGCCATTGAAAAACGTCCAGAAATGTTTGAAGCTACTGACTGAATGAAAGGAGCTGGCATCTCACTCTCTTTGAATCTTCTTTATCATGCTAGGATTAGCAGGAAAAAGCAAAAAATTTCAGAATTGCACCTTGCAATGTGGAGATATTACTGTTTGTGCATTTACAATATTCATTGATTTTTGCCATTGAAAAACGTCCAGAAATGTTTGAAGCTACTGACTGAATGAAAGGAGCTGGCATCTCACTCTCTTTGAATCTTCTTTATCATGCTAGGATTAGCAGGAAAAAGCAAAAAATTTCAGAATTGCACCTTGCAATGTGGAGATATTACTGTTTGTGCATTTACAATATTCATTGATTTTTGCCATTGAAAAACGTCCAGAAATGTTTGAAGCTACTGACTGAATGAAAGGAGCTGGCATCTCACTCTCTTTGAATCTTCTTTATCATGCTAGGATTAGCAGGAAAAAGCAAAAAATTTCAGAATTGCACCTTGCAATGTGGAGATATTACTGTTTGTGCATTTACAATATTCATTGATTTTTGCCATTGAAAAACGTCCAGAAATGTTTGAAGCTACTGACTGAATGAAAGGAGCTGGCATCTCTCTCTTTGAATCTTCTTTATCATGCTAGGATTAGCAGGAAAAAGCAAAAAATTTCAGAATTGCACCTTGCAATGTGGAGATATTACTGTTTGTGCATTTACAATATTCATTGATTTTTGCCATTGAAAAACGTCCAGAAATGTTTGAAGCTACTGACTGAATGAAAGGAGCTGGCATCTCACTCTCTTTGAATCTTCTTTATCATGCTAGGATTAGCAGGAAAAAGCAAAAAATTTCAGAATTGCACCTTGCAATGTGGAGATATTACTGTTTGTGCATTTACAATATTCATTGATTTTTGCCATTGAAAAACATCATGTTATTCATATACCAGAAATGTTTGAAGCTACTGACTGAATGAAAGGAGCTGGCATCTCACTCTCTTTGAATCTTCTTTATCATGCTAGGATTAGCAGGAAAAAGCAAAAAATTTCAGAATTGCACCTTGCAATGTGGAGATATTACTGTTTGTGCATTTACAATATTCATTGATTTTTGCCATTGAAAAACGTCCAGAAATGTTTGAAGCTACTGACTGAATGAAAGGAGCTGGCATCTCACTCTCTTTGAATCTTCTTTATCATGCTAGGATTAGCAGGAAAAAGCAAAAAATTTCAGAATTGCACCTTGCAATGTGGAGATATTACTGTTTGTGCATTTACAATATTCATTGATTTTTGCCATTGAAAAACGTCCAGAAATGTTTGAAGCTACTGACTGAATGAAAGGAGCTGGCATCTCACTCTCTTTGAATCTTCTTTATCATGCTAGGATTAGCAGGAAAAAGCAAAAAATTTCAGAATTGCACCTTGCAATGTGGAGATATTACTGTTTGTGCATTTACAATATTCATTGATTTTTGCCATTGAAAAACGTCCAGAAATGTTTGAAGCTACTGACTGAATGAAAGAAGCTGGCATCTCACTCTCTTTGAATCTTCTTTATCATGCTAGGATTAGCAGGAAAAAGCAAAAAATTTCAGAATTGCACCTTGCAATGTGGAGATATTACTGTTTGTGCATTTACAATATTCATTGATTTTTGCCATTGAAAAACATCATGTTATTCATATACCAGAAATGTTTGAAGCTACTGACTGAATGAAAGGAGCTGGCATCTCTCTCTCTTTGAATCTTCTTTATCATGCTAGGATTAGCAGGAAAAAGCAAAAAATTTCAGAATTGCACCTTGCAATGTGGAGATATTACTGTTTGTGCATTTACAATATTCATTGATTTTTGCCATTGAAAAACGTCCAGAAATGTTTTAAGCTACTGACTGAATGAAAGGAGCTGGCATCTCACTCTCTTTGAATCTTCTTTATCATGCTAGGATTAGCAGGAAAAAGCAAAAAATTTCAGAATTGCACCTTGCAATGTGGAGATATTACTGTTTGTGCATTTACAATATTCATTGATTTTTGCCATTGAAAAACGTCCAGAAATGTTTGAAGCTACTGACTGAATGAAAGGAGCTGGCATCTCACTCTCTTTGAATCTTCTTTATCATGCTAGGATTAGCAGGAAAAAGCAAAAAAATTCAGAATTGCACCTTGCAATGTGGAGATATTACTGTTTGTGCATTTACAATATTCATTGATTTTTGCCATTGAAAAACGTCCAGAAATGTTTGAAGCTACTGACTGAATGAAAGGAGCTGGCATCTCACTCTCTTTGAATCTTCTTTATCATGCTAGGATTAGCAGGAAAAAGCAAAAAATTTCAGAATTGCACCTTGCAATGTGGAGATATTACTGTTTGTGCATTTACAATATTCATTGATTTTTGCCATTGAAAAACGTCCAGAAATGTTTGAAGCTACTGACTGAATGAAAGGAGCTGGCATCTCACTCTCTTTGAATCTTCTTTATCATGCTAGGATTAGCAGGAAAAAGCAAAAAATTTCAGAATTGCACCTTGCAATGTGGAGATATTACTGTTTGTGCATTTACAATATTCATTGATTTTTGCCATTGAAAAACGTCCAGAAATGTTTGAAGCTACTGACTGAATGAAAGGAGCTGGCATCTCACTCTCTTTGAATCTTCTTTATCATGCTAGGATTAGCAGGAAAAAGCAAAAAATTTCAGAATTGCACCTTGCAATGCGGAGAAATTACTGTTTGTGCATTTACAATATTCATTGATTTTTGCCTTTGAAAAACGTCCAGAAATGTTTGAAGCTACTGACTGAATGAAAGGAGCTGGCATCTCACTCTCTTTGAATCTTCTTTATCATGCTAGGATTAGCAGGAAAAAGCAAAAAATTTCAGAATTGCACCTTGCAATGTGGAGATATTACTGTTTGTGCATTTACAATATTCATTGATTTTTGCCATTGAAAAACGTCCAGAAATGTTTGAAGCTACTGACTGAATGAAAGGAGCTGGCATCTCTCTCTTTGAATCTTCTTTATCATGCTAGGATTAGCAGGAAAAAGCAAAAAATTTCAGAATTGCACCTTGCAATGTGGAGATATTACTGTTTGTGCATTTACAATATTCATTGATTTTTGCCATTGAAAAACGTCCAGAAATGTTTGAAGCTACTGACTGAATGAAAGGAGCTGGCATCTCACTCTCTTTGAATCTTCTTTATCATGCTAGGATTAGCAGGAAAAAGCAAAAAATTTCAGAATTGCACCTTGCAATGTGGAGATATTACTGTTTGTGCATTTACAATATTCATTGATTTTTGCCATTGAAAAACATCATGTTATTCATATACCAGAAATGTTTGAAGCTACTGACTGAATGAAAGGAGCTGGCATCTCACTCTCTTTGAATCTTCTTTATCATGCTAGGATTAGCAGGAAAAAGCAAAAAATTTCAGAATTGCACCTTGCAATGTGGAGATATTACTGTTTGTGCATTTACAATATTCATTGATTTTTGCCATTGAAAAACGTCCAGAAATGTTTGAAGCTACTGACTGAATGAAAGGAGCTGGCATCTCACTCTCTTTGAATCTTCTTTATCATGCTAGGATTAGCAGGAAAAAGCAAAAAATTTCAGAATTGCACCTTGCAATGTGGAGATATTACTGTTTGTGCATTTACAATATTCATTGATTTTTGCCATTGAAAAACGTCCAGAAATGTTTGAAGCTACTGACTGAATGAAAGGAGCTGGCATCTCACTCTCTTTGAATTTTCTTTATCATGCTAGGATTAGCAGGAAAAAGCAAAAAATTTCAGAATTGCACCTTGCAATTTGGAGATATTACTGTTTGTGCATTTACAATATTCATTGATTTTTGCCATTGAAAAACGTCCAGAAATGTTTGAAGCTACTGACTGAATGAAAGGAGCTGGCATCTCACTCTCTTTGAATCTTCTTTATCATGCTAGGATTAGCAGGAAAAAGCAAAAAAATTCAGAATTGCACCTTGCAATGTGGAGATATTACTGTTTGTGCATTTACAATATTCATTGATTTTTGCCATTGAAAAACGTCCAGAAATGTTTGAAGCTACTGACTGAATGAAAGGAGCTGGCATCTCACTCTCTTTGAATCTTCTTTATCATGCTAGGATTAGCAGGAAAAAGCAAAAAATTTCAGAATTGCACCTTGCAATGTGGAGATATTACTGTTTGTGCATTTACAATATTCATTGATTTTTGCCATTGAAAAACGTCCAGAAATGTTTGAAGCTACTGACTGAATGAAAGGAGCTGGCATCTCACTCTCTTTGAATCTTCTTTATCATGCTAGGATTAGCAGGAAAAAGCAAAAAATTTCAGAATTGCACCTTGCAATGTGGAGATATTACTGTTTGTGCATTTACAATATTCATTGATTTTTGCCATTGAAAAACATCATGTTATTCATATACCAGAAATGTTTGAAGCTACTGACTGAATGAAAGGAGCTGGCATCTCACTCTCTTTGAATCTTCTTTATCATGCTAGGATTAGCAGGAAAAAGCAAAAAATTTCAGAATTGCACCTTGCAATGTGGAGATATTACTGTTTGTGCATTTACAATATTCATTGATTTTTGCCATTGAAAAACGTCCAGAAATGTTTTAAGCTACTGACTGAATGAAAGGAGCTGGCATCTCACTCTCTTTGAATCTTCTTTATCATGCTAGGATTAGCAGGAAAAAGCAAAAAATTTCAGAATTGCACCTTGCAATGTGGAGATATTACTGTTTGTGCATTTACAATATTCATTGATTTTTGCCATTGAAAAACGTCCAGAAATGTTTGAAGCTACTGACTGAATGAAAGGAGCTGGCATCTCACTCTCTTTGAATCTTCTTTATCATGCTAGGATTAGCAGGAAAAAGCAAAAAAATTCAGAATTGCACCTTGCAATGTGGAGATATTACTGTTTGTGCATTTACAATATTCATTGATTTTTGCCATTGAAAAACGTCCAGAAATGTTTGAAGCTACTGACTGAATGAAAGGAGCTGGCATCTCACTCTCTTTGAATCTTCTTTATCATGCTAGGATTAGCAGGAAAAAGCAAAAAATTTCAGAATTGCACCTTGCAATGTGGAGATATTACTGTTTGTGCATTTACAATATTCATTGATTTTTGCCATTGAAAAACGTCCAGAAATGTTTGAAGCTACTTACTGAATGAAAGGAGCTGGCATCTCACTCTCTTTGAATCTTCTTTATCATGCTAGGATTAGCAGGAAAAAGCAAAAAAATTCAGAATTGCACCTTGCAATGTGGAGATATTACTGTTTGTGCATTTACAATATTCATTGATTTTTGCCATTGAAAAACGTCCAGAAATGTTTGAAGCTACTGACTGAATGAAAGGAGCTGGCATCTCACTCTCTTTGAATCTTCTTTATCATGCTAGGATTAGCAGGAAAAAGCAAAAAATTTCAGAATTGCACCTTGCAGTGCGGAGAAATTACTGTTTGTGCATTTACAATATTCATTGATTTTTGCCTTTGAAAAACGTCCAGAAATGTTTGAAGCTACTGACTGAATGAAAGGAGCTGGCATCTCACTCTCTTTGAATCTTCTTTATCATGCTAGGATTAGCAGGAAAAAGCAAAAAATTTCAGAATTGCACCTTGCAATGTGGAGATATTACTGTTTGTGCATTTACAATATTCATTGATTTTTGCCATTGAAAAACGTCCAGAAATGTTTGAAGCTACTGACTGAATGAAAGGAGCTGGCATCTCTCTCTTTGAATCTTCTTTATCATGCTAGGATTAGCAGGAAAAAGCAAAAAATTTCAGAATTGCACCTTGCAATGTGGAGATATTACTGTTTGTGCATTTACAATATTCATTGATTTTTGCCATTGAAAAACGTCCAGAAATGTTTGAAGCTACTGACTGAATGAAAGGAGCTGGCATCTCACTCTCTTTGAATCTTCTTTATCATGCTAGGATTAGCAGGAAAAAGCAAAAAATTTCAGAATTGCACCTTGCAATGTGGAGATATTATTGTTTGTGCATTTACAATATTCATTGATTTTTGCCATTGAAAAACATCATGTTATTCATATACCAGAAATGTTTGAAGCTACTGACTGAATGTAAGGAGCTGGCATCTCACTCTCTTTGAATCTTCTTTATCATGCTAGGATTAGCAGGAAAAAGCAAAAAATTTCAGAATTGCACCTTGCAATGTGGAGATATTACTGTTTGTGCATTTACAATATTCATTGATTTTTGCCATTGAAAAACGTCCAGAAATGTTTGAAGCTACTGACTGAATGAAAGGAGCTGGCATCTCACTCTCTTTGAATCTTCTTTATCATGCTAGGATTAGCAGGAAAAAGCAAAAAATTTCAGAATTGCACCTTGCAATGTGGAGATATTACTGTTTGTGCATTTACAATATTCATTGATTTTTGCCATTGAAAAAGATCATGTTATTCATATACCAGAAATGTTTGAAGCTACTGACTGAATGAAAGGAGCTGGCATCTCACTCTCTTTGAATCTTCTTTATCATGCTAGGATTAGCAGGAAAAAGCAAAAAATTTCAGAATTGCACCTTGCAATGTGGAGATATTACTGTTTGTGCATTTACAATATTCATTGATTTTTGCCATTGAAAAACGTCCAGAAATGTTTGAAGCTACTGACTGAATGAAAGGAGCTGGCATCTCACTCTCTTTGAATCTTCTTTATCATGCTAGGATTAGCAGGAAAAAGCAAAAAATTTCAGAATTGCACCTTGCAATGTGGAGATATTACTGTTTGTGCATTTACAATATTCATTGATTTTTGCCATTGAAAAACGTCCAGAAATGTTTGAAGCTACTGACTGAATGAAAGGAGCTGGCATCTCACTCTCTTTGAATCTTCTTTATCATGCTAGGATTAGCAGGAAAAAGCAAAAAATTTCAGAATTGCACCTTGCAATGTGGAGATATTACTGTTTGTGCATTTACAATATTCATTGATTTTTGCCATTGAAAAACGTCCAGAAATGTTTGAAGCTACTGACTGAATGAAAGGAGCTGGCATCTCACTCTCTTTGAATCTTCTTTATCATGCTAGGATTAGCAGGAAAAAGCAAAAAATTTCAGAATTGCACCTTGCAATGTGGAGATATTACTGTTTGTGCATTTACAATATTCATTGATTTTTGCCATTGAAAAACATCATGTTATTCATATACCAGAAATGTTTGAAGCTACTGACTGAATGAAAGGAGCTGGCATCTCACTCTCTTTGAATCTTCTTTATCATGCTAGGATTAGCAGGAAAAAGCAAAAAATTTCAGAATTGCACCTTGCAATGTGGAGATATTACTGTTTGTGCATTTACAATATTCATTGATTTTTGCCATTGAAAAACGTCCAAAAATGTTTGAAGCTACTGACTGAATGAAAGGAGCTGGCATCTCACTCTCTTTGAATCTTCTTTATCATGCTAGGATTAGCAGGAAAAAGCAAAAAATTTCAGAATTGCACCTTGCAATGTGGAGATATTACTGTTTGTGCATTTACAATATTCATTGATTTTTGCCATTGAAAAACGTCCAGAAATGTTTGAAGCTACTGACTGAATGAAAGGAGCTGGCATCTCACTCTCTTTGAATCTTCTTTATCATGCTAGGATTAGCAGGAAAAAGCAAAAAATTTCAGAATTGCACCTTGCAATGTGGAGATATTACTGTTTGTGCATTTACAATATTCATTGATTTTTGCCATTGAAAAACGTCCAGAAATGTTTGAAGCTACTGACTGAATGAAAGGAGCTGGCATCTCACTCTCTTTGAAGCTTCTTTATCATGCTAGGATTAGCAGGAAAAAGCAAAACATTTCAGAATTGCACCTTGCAATGTGGAGATATTACTGTTTGTGCATTTACAATATTCATTGATTTTTGCCATTGAAAAACATCATGTTATTCATATACCAGAAATGTTTGAAGCTACTGACTGAATGAAAGGAGCTGGCATCTCACTCTCTTTGAATCTTCTTTATCATGCTAGGATTAGCAGGAAAAAGCAAAAAATTTCAGAATTGCACCTTGCAATGTGGAGATATTACTGTTTGTGCATTTACAATATTGATTGATTTTTGCCATTGAAAAACGTCCAGAAATGTTTGAAGCTACTGACTGAATGAAAGGAGCTGGCATCTCACTCTCTTTGAATCTTCTTTATCATGCTAGGATTAGCAGGAAAAAGCAAAAAATTTCAGAATTGCACCTTGCAATGTGGAGATATTACTGTTTGTGCATTTACAATATTCATTGATTTTTGCCATTGAAAAACATCATGTTATTCATATACCAGAAATGTTTGAAGTTACTGACTGAATGAAAGGAGCTGGCATCTCACTCTCTTTGAATCTTCTTTATCATGCTAGGATTAGCAGGAAAAAGCAAAAAATTTCAGAATTGCACCTTGCAATGTGGAGATATTACTGTTTGTGCATTTACAATATTCATTGATTTTTGCCATTGAAAAACGTCCAGAAATGTTTGAAGCTACTGACTGAATGAAAGGAGCTGGCATCTCACTCTCTTTGAATCTTCTTTATCATGCTAGGATTAGCAGGAAAAAGCAAAAAATTTCAGAATTGCACCTTGCAATGTGGAGATATTACTGTTTGTGCATTTACAATATTCATTGATTTTTGCCATTGAAAAACGTCCAGAAATGTTTGAAGCTACTGACTGAATGAAAGGAGCTGGCATCTCACTCTCTTTGAATCTTCTTTATCATGCTAGGATTAGCAGGAAAAAGCAAAAAATTTCAGAATTGCACCTTGCAATGTGGAGATATTACTGTTTGTGCATTTACAATATTCATTGATTTTTGCCATTGAAAAATGTCCAGAAATGTTTGAAGCTACTGACTGAATGAAAGGAGCTGGCATCTCACTCTCTTTGAATTTTCTTTATCATGCTAGGATTAGCAGCAAAAAGCAAAAAATTTCAGAATTGCACCTTGCAATGTGGAGATATTACTGTTTGTGCATTTACAATATTCATTGATTTTTGCCATTGAAAAACGTCCAGAAATGTTTGAAGCTACTGACTGAATGAAAGGAGCTGGCATCTCACTCTCTTTGAATCTTCTTTATCATGCTAGGATTAGCAGGAAAAAGCAAAAAATTTCAGAATTGCACCTTGCAATGCGGAGAAATTACTGTTTGTGCATTTACAATATTCATTGATTTTTGCCATTGAAAAACGTCCAGAAATGTTTGAAGCTACTGACTGAATGAAAGGAGCTGGCATCTCACTCTCTTTGAATCTTCTTTATCATGCTAGGATTAGCAGGAAAAAGCAAAAAATTTCAGAATTGCACCTTGCAATGTGGAGATATTACTGTTTGTGCATTTACAATATTCATTGATTTTTGCCATTGAAAAACGTCCAGAAATGTTTGAAGCTACTGTCTGAATGAAAGGAGCTGGCATCTCACTCTCTTTGAATTTTCTTTATCATGCTAGGATTAGCAGGAAAAAGCAAAAAATTTCAGAATTGCACCTTGCAATGTGGAGATATTACTGTTTGTGCATTTACAATATTCATTGATTTTTGCCATTGAAAAACGTCCAGAAATGTTTGAAGCTACTGACTGAATGAAAGGAGCTGGCATCTCACTCTCTTTGAATCTTCTTTATCATGCTAGGATTAGCAGGAAAAAGCAAAAAATTTCAGAATTGCACCTTGCAATGTGGAGATATTACTGTTTGTGCATTTACAATATTCATTGATTTTTGCCATTGAAAAACGTCCAGAAATGTTTGAAGCTACTGACTGAATGAAAGGAGCTGGCATCTCACTCTTTTTGAATCTTCTTTATCATGCTAGGATTAGCAGGAAAAAGCAAAAAATTTCAGAATTGCACCTTGCAATGTGGAGACATTACTGTTTGTGCATTTACAATATTCATTGATTTTTGCCATTGAAAAACATCATGTTATTCATATACCAGAAATGTTTGAAGCTACTGACTGAATGAAAGGAGCTGGCATCTCACTCTCTTTGAATCTTCTTTATCATGCTAGGATTAGCAGGAAAAAGCAAAAAATTTCAGAATTGCACCTTGCAATGTGGAGATATTACTGTTTGTGCATTTACAATATTCATTGATTTTTGCGATTGAAAAACGTCCAGAAATGTTTGAAGCTACTGACTGAATGAAAGGAGCTGGCATCTCACTCTCTTTGAATTTTCTTTATCATGCTAGGATTAGCAGGAAAAAGCAAAAAATTTCAGAATTGCACCTTGCAATGTGGAGATATTACTGTTTGTGCATTTAAAATATTCATTGATTTTTGCCATTGAAAAACGTCCAGAAATGTTTGAAGCTACTGACTGAATGAAAGGAGCTGGCATCTCACTCTCTTTGAATCTTCTTTATCATGCTAGGATTAGCAGGAAAAAGCAAAAAAATTCAGAATTGCACCTTGCAATGTGGAGATATTACTGTTTGTGCATTTACAATATTCATTGATTTTTGCCATTGAAAAACGTCCAGAAATGTTTGAAGCTACTGACTGAATGAAAGGAGCTGGCATCTCACTCTCATTGAATCTTCTTTATCATGCTAGGATTAGCAGGAAAAAGCAAAAAATTTCAGAATTGCACCTTGCAATGTGGAGATATTACTGTTTGTGCATTTACAATATTCATTAATTTTTGCCATTGAAAAACATCATGTTATTCATATACCAGAAATGTTTGAAGCTACTGACTGAATGAAAGGAGCTGGCATCTCACTCTCTTTGAATCTTCTTTATCATGCTAGGATTAGCAGAAAAAGCAAAAAATTTCAGAATTGCACCTTGCAATGTGGAGATATTACTGTTTGTGCATTTACAATATTCATTGATTTTTGCCATTGAAAAACGTCCAGAAATGTTTGAAGCTACTGACTGAATGAAAGGAGCTGGCATCTCACTCTCTTTGAATCTTCTTTATCATGCTAGGATTAGCAGGAAAAAGCAAAAAATTTCAGAATTGCACCTTGCAATGTGGAGATATTACTGTTTGTGCATTTACAATATTCATTGATTTTTGCCATTGAAAAACATCATGTTATTCATATACCAGAAATGTTTGAAGCTACTGACTGAATGAAAGGAGCTGGCATCTCACTCTCTTTGAATCTTCTTTATCATGCTAGGATTAGCAGGAAAAAGCAAAAAATTTCAGAATTGCACCTTGCAATGTGGAGATATTACTGTTTGTGCATTTACAATATTCATTGATTTTTGCCATTGAAAAACGTCCAGAAATGTTTGAAGTTACTGACTGAATGAAAGGAGCTGGCATCTCACTCTCTTTGAATCTTCTTTATCATGCTAGGATTAGCAGGAAAAAGCAAAAAATTTCAGAATTGCACCTTGCAATGTGGAGATATTACTGTTTGTGCATTTACAATATTCATTGATTTTTGCCATTGAAAAACGTCCAGAAATGTTTGAAGCTACTGACTGAATGAAAGGAGCTGGCATCTCACTCTCTTTGAATCTTCTTTATCATGCTAGGATTAGCAGGAAAAAGCAAAAAATTTCAGAATTGCACCTTGCAATGTGGAGATATTACTGTTTGTGCATTTACAATATTCATTGATTTTTGCCATTGAAAAACGTCCAGAAATGTTTGAAGCTACTGACTGAATGAAAGGAGCTGGCATCTCACTCTCTTTGAATCTTCTTTATCATGCTAGGATTAGCAGGAAAAAGCAAAAAATTTCAGAATTGCACCTTGCAATGTGGAGATATTACTGTTTGTGCATTTACAATATTCATTGATTTTTCCCATTGAAAAACATCATGTTATTCATATACCAGAAATGTTTGAAGCTACTGACTGAATGAAAGGAGCTGGCATCTCACTCTCTTTGAATCTTCTTTATCATGCTAGGATTAGCAGGAAAAAGCAAAAAATTTCAGAATTGCACCTTGCAATGTGGAGATATTACTGTTTGTGCATTTACAATATTCATTGATTTTTGCCATTGAAAAACGTCCAGAAATGTTTGAAGCTACTGACTGAATGAAAGGAGCTGGCATCTCACTCTCTTTGAATCTTCTTTATCATGCTAGGATTAGCAGGAAAAAGCAAAAAATTTCAGAATTGCACCTTGCAATGTGGAGATATTACTGTTTGTGCATTTACAATATTCATTGATTTTTGATATTGAAAAACGTCCAGAAATGTTTGAAGCTACTGACTGAATGAAAGGAGCTGGCATCTCACTCTCTTTGAATCTTCTTTATCATGCTAGGATTAGCAGGAAAAAGCAAAAAATATCAGAATTGCACCTTGCAATGTGGAGATATTACTGTTTGTGCATTTACAATATTCATTGATTTTTGCCATTGAAAAACGTCCAGAAATGTTTGAAGCTACTGACTGAGTGAAAGGAGCTGGCATCTCACTCTCTTTGAATCTTCTTTATCATGCTAGGTTTAGCAGGAAAAAGCAAAAAATTTCAGAATTGCACCTTGCAATGTGGAGATATTACTGTTTGTGCATTTACAATATTCATTGATTTTTGCCATTGAAAAACGTCCAGAAATGTTTGAAGCTACTGACTGAATGAAAGGAGCTGGCATCTCACTCTCTTTGAATCTTCTTTATCATGCTAGGATTAGCAGGAAAAAGCAAAAAATTTCAGAATTGCACCTTGCAATGTGGAGATATTACTGTTTGTGCATTTACAATATTCATTGATTTTTGCCATTGAAAAACGTCCAGAAATGTTTGAAGCTACTGACTGAATGAAAGGAGCTGGCATCTCACTCTCTTTGAATCTTCTTTATCATGATAGGATTAGCAGGAAAAAGCAAAAAATTTCAGAATTGCACCTTGCAATGTGCAGATATTACTGTTTGTTTATTTACAATATTCATTGATTTTTGCCATTGAAAAACGTCCAGAAATGTTTGAAGCTACTGACTGAATGAAAGGAGCTGGGATCTCACTCTCTTTGAATCTTCTTTATCATGCTAGGATTAGCAGGAAAAAGTAAAAAATTTCAGAATTTCACCTTGCAATGTGGAGATATTACTGTTTGTGCATTTACAATATTCATTGATTTTTGCCATTGAAAAACGTCCAGAAATGTTTGAAGCTACTGACTGAATGAAAGGAGCTGGCATCTCACTCTCTTTGAATCTTCTTTATCATGCTAGGATTAGCAGGAAAAAGCAAAAAATTTCAGAATTGCACCTTGCAATGTGGAGATATTACTGTTTGTACATTTACAATATTCATTGATTTTTGCCATTGAAAAACGTCCAGAAATGTTTGAAGCTACTGACTGAATGAAAGGAGCTGGCATCTCACTCTCTTTGAATCTTCTTTATCATGCTAGGATTAGCAGGAAAAAGCAAAAAATTTCAGAATTGCACCTTGCAATGTGGAGATATTACTGTTTGTACATTTACAATATTCATTGATTTTTGCCATTGAAAAACGTCCAGAAATGTTTGAAGTTACTGACTGAATGAAAGGAGCTGGCATCTCACTCTCTTTGAATCTTCTTTATCATGCTAGGATTAGCAGGAAAAAGCAAAAAATTTCAGAATTGCACCTTGCAATGTGGAGATATTACTGTTTGTACATTTACAATATTCATTGATTTTTGCCATTGAAAAACGTCCAGAAATGTTTGAAGCTACTGACTGAATGAAAGGAGCTGGCATCTCACTCTCTTTGAATCTTCTTTATAATGCTAGGATTAGCAGGAAAAAGCAAAAAATTTCAGAATTGCACCTTGCAATGTGAAGATATTACTGTTTGTGCATTTACAATATTCATTGATTTTTGCCATTGAAAAACGTCCAGAAATGTTTGAAGCTACTGACTGAATGAAAGGAGCTGGCATCTCACTCTCTTTGAATCTTCTTTATCATGCTAGGATTAGCAGGAAAAAGCAAAAAATTTCAGAATTGCACCTTGCAATGTGGAGATATTACTGTTTGTGCATTTACAATATTCATTGATTTTTGCCATTGAAAAACGTCCAGAAATGTTTGAAGCTACTGACTGAATGAAAGGAGCTGGCATCTCACTCTCTTTGAATCTTCTTTATCATGCTAGGATTAGCAGGAAAAAGCAAAAAATTTCAGAATTGCACCTTGCAATGTGGAGATATTACTGTTTGTGCATTTACAATATTCATTGATTTTTGCCATTGAAAAACGTCCAGAAATGTTTGAAGCTACTGACTGAATGAAAGGAGCTGGCATCTCACTCTCTTTGAATCTTCTTTATCATGCTAGGATTAGCAGGAAAAAGCAAAAAATTTCAGAATTGCACCTTGCAATGTGGACATATTACTGTTTGTGCATTTACAATATTCATTGATTTTTGCCATTGAAAAACGTCCAGAAATGTTTGAAGCTACTGACTGAATGAAAGGAGCTGGCATCTCACTCTCTTTGAATCTTCTTTATCATGCTAGGATTAGCAGGAAAAAGCAAAAAATTTCAAAATTGCACCTTGCAATGTGGAGATATTACTGTTTGTGCATTTACAATATTCATTGATTTTCTGCCATTGAAAAACATCCAGAAATGTTTGAAGCTACTGACTGAATGAAAGGAGCTGGCATCTCACTCTCTTTGAATCTTCTTTATCATGCTAGGATCAGCAGGAAAAAGCAAAAAATTTCAGAATTGCACCTTGCAATGTGGAGATATTACTGTTTGTGCATTTACAATATTCATTGATTTTTGCCATTGAAAAACGTCCAGAAATGTTTGAAGCTACTGACTGAATGAAAGGAGCTGGCATCTCACTCTCTTTGAATCTTCTTTATCATGCTAGGATTAGCAGGAAAAAGCAAAAAATTTCAGAATTGCACCTTGCAATGTGGAGATATTACTGTTTGTGCATTTACAATATTCATTGATTTTTGTCATTGAAAAACATCATGTTATTCATATACCAGAAATGTTTGAAGCTACTGACTGAATGAAAGGAGCTGGCATCTCACTCTCTTTGAATCTTCTTTATCATGCTAAGAGGAGCAGGAAAAAGCAAAAAATTTCAGAATTGCACCTTGCAATGTGGAGATATTACTGTTTGTGCATTTACAATATGTAACGGGTCTGGGAGGCGGAACCTCTGGGCTACAATACAAGGGGGCGGTCCTTGTAAGGGAGCGGGTGGCGACCAGGCAGGTAGTCACAGGAGGTGACCAGGACAGTCTCTGGGTGTACGGGCAGGAGGACACGGCAAGTGATCGGGGCAGTCTCTGGATAAAGGGTAGGTACGACCTGTGATGGCTGAACCTCCAGGTAGGCTAGCAAGGCAGATGAAGAATGTGTGCTCCCAGGTGAGCAAGCGAGAGTCTCTGGAATAGCAGGTGGTCACAGCACGTGACGGCGGAGCCTCCGGTAGGCAAGCAGGCAGGTAACGGAGAAGCGCTCCCAGGTGAGCGGGCAAGAGTCTCAGGAATAGCTGGTGGTCACAGCACGTGACAGCGGAGCCTCCGGGCAGGCAAGCAGGCAGGTAGCGGAGAAGTGCTCCCAGGTGAGCGGGCAAGAGTCTGGAGTAGCTGGTGGTCACAGCACGTGACAGCGGAGCCTCCGGGCTGGCAAGCAGGCAGGTAACGGAGAAGCGCTCCCAGGTGAGCGGGCAAGAGTCTCAGGAATAGCTGGTGGTCACAGCACGTGACAGCGGAGCCTCCGGGCAGGCAAGCAGGCAGGTAGCGGAGAAGCGCTCCCAGGTGAGCGGGCAAGCTGGTCCATAGACAGACTGACCGGAGTTGTAAGGCAGACCGTCGGACCTCAGGCAAGCAGGCAGGTAGCTGAGGTGCGCTCCCAGGTGAGCGGGCAGGCTGGTCCTTAGACAGACTGACAGGAGTAGTAAGGCAGACCGTCGGACCTCAGACTAGCAGACAGGTAGCAAGTAATCAGGCAGGAATCTGACAGGTAACTGGCAGGTAACTGGCAACGGGACCTGAGGGCTGAAGCACAGGTGAGACACAGGTGCAAACAACATTGCTCGGGCACCTCCATTTTGGAGGAGGTGCCTTATATATGATGAAGTCCTCCGGCCATTGGCCGGGGACTCCTTAGGACGGCGCGCGGCCCCTTTAAGAGAAGGGGAGCGCGCGCGCGCCCTAAGCACAGGGGCCGGGAAGGAGCGCGCGCTGAGAGCAGAGCGGGAGGAGGACGCCGGGAAGGAGCGCGCGCTGACAGCAGAGCGGGAGAGGGACGCCGGGCACGGGGCAGAGCGGTGAGGGGAGCAGCGTCCCTGCCTAGCAGAGGGCAGGGACGCCGGCACTACAGTACCCCCCCTTTAGGCCCCCCCTTTTTTAGGCCAGACAGAAATTTAGCTAGGATGAGAGGGGCATGGATGTTCTCCCGGGGCTCCCACGTTCTCTCCTCAGGACCAAACCCCTTCCAATCTACCAGAAAAAAGGTCTTTCCTCTTACCCTTTTGGTGGCAAGAATGTTCTCTACCTCAAACTCATCCTCAGCAGAAACCGGAGCAGGAGGCGTACCTGTAGACTTGGAAAAAGAGTTAAGTACCACAGGTTTGAGGAGAGATACATGGAAGGAGTTAGGGATTTTCAATTTATAGGCCACCGGGTTGATCTGACTGGTGACCTCCAGAGGTCCGATGAACCGAGGCCCTAACTTGTAAGAGGGTATCTTGAGTCGAACATATTTAGATGAGAGCCAGACCTTATCTCCTGGACGAAATTGAGGAGGATCCAGGCGTTTTTTGTCAGCGTGTCTTTTCATCCGCTCGGACGACTGAAGGAGTGCGGATCGGGTACTCTCCCAAATGGAGGAAAATTTGCTAACGAGAGATTCCGCAGCCGGGTTGTCCACCGAGGTGGAGACAGGAAAAGGAATCCGAGGATGCTGACCAAAGACTACAAAAAACGGGGATTTGGAGGAGTATTCGCTCTCGTGATTATTGTAAGAGAACTCGGCCCATGGTAGGAGATCCACCCAGTCAGAATGGTGGGCATTAACGAAGTGCCGGAGGTAACTGGTCAGGTTCTGATTGATCCGCTCCACTTGACCATTGGACTGTGGGTGGTAAGCGGAAGAGAAGTCCAGGGTGACGTCTAGTAGTTTACAAGTGGCTCTCCAGAAGCGTGAGGTGAACTGTACCCCACGATCCGACACAATGTGGAGGGGCAGGCCATGAAGACGGAAGATGTGACGAATAAAGTCTCTAGCTAGCTCGGGTGCAGACGGGAGGCCTGGCAGGGGAATGAAATGAGCCATCTTGGAGAAGCGGTCAGCGACCACCCAAATGACCGTACAACCGGCAGAGAGTGGGAGGTCAGTTATGAAGTCCATTGCAATATGCTGCCAGGGGGCAGCAGGTACTGGGAGCGGAAGGAGGCGACCGGCTGGCAGATGTCTCGGAACCTTGTTGCGGGCGCAGGACACACAGGCAGAAACAAAGTCTATTACATCCTTGTGCAGGGTAGGCCACCAGTAGTGCCGGGAAATAAGCTGGAGGGTCTTCTTCTGACCAGCTTGGCCAGCCAGTTTAGACGAGTGACCCCAGTGAAGGATCTTCTCCCGATCAGGTACTGATACGAACGTCTTTCCGGGAGGGAGACGATTTAGACTCACGGGAGCCACCTGCATTACTCTGGCGGGATCGATGATGTGTTTCGGATCTTCCTCGAGATCAGATACCAGAAAGGATCGAGACAAAGCGTCCGCCTTGACGTTTTTGTCAGCCGGGCGAAAATGAAGGACAAAATCAAAACGAGCAAAAAACAAGGACCACCGGGCTTGGCGCGGGTTAAGTCTCTGGGCATGCTGGAGGTAAGCCAAGTTCTTGTGGTCAGTGTAAATTATTACCGGGTGAAGAGCCCTCTCAAGCAGGTAACGCCACTCCTCCAATGCCAGTTTGATGGCTAATAACTCTCGATCTCCTATGGAATAATTGCGCTCTGAGGAGGAGAAGAGTTTAGAGAAGAAGCCGCAAGTTACCATCCTCCCGGAAGAAGATTTTTGAGTAAGTACCGCTCCAGCTCCAGAGGAGCAGGCGTCCACTTCCAGGAAGAACTGCTTGTTGCCGTCCAGGCGATGCAGCACCGGGGCGGAAGAGAAGGCCTGTTTTAAGGAAAGAAAGGCTTCTTCAGCTTCGGGCGGCCACTCTTTGGGATTAGTACCCTTACGGGTGAGCGCGGAAATTGGGGCAGACCGGGAAGAGAAGTGTGGTATGAAGAGGCGCTAGTAGTTGGCGAAGCCCAGGAACCGCTGAATGGCCTTCAACCCCTCCGGTCGGGGCCATTTCTCGATGGCAGACAGTTTCTCTGGATCCATTCGTAGGCCGGTCTGAGAAATAATGTAGCCCAAAAACGGAAGCGAGGTCTGCTCAAAGAGGCACTTCTCGTATTTAGCGAAGAGGTGATTCTGCCTGAGCCTGAGCAGGACCTGACGAACGTCCCTCCGGTGAGTCTGGAGATCCGGAGAGAAGACCAAGATGTCGTCCAGGTACACCACTACGCAGGAGTAGAGAAGGTCCCGGAAGATGTCATTGACCAACTCTTGAAAGACGGCAGGAGCGTTACAGAGACCAAAGGGCATTACCAGGTATTCATAGTGGCCGTCCCGGGTGTTGAATGCCGTCTTCCATTCATCCCCTTGACGGATACGAACCAGGTTGTACGCCCCACGGAGGTCTAGTTTGGTGAAGATTCTAGCCCCCCTCAGACAATCAAATAATTCTGGAATGAGCGGAAGGGGGTACTTATTCTTCACCGTGATCTGGTTTAGGCCTCTATAGTCTATACAGGGACGGAGAGAGCCGTCCTTCTTTTTGACGAAAAAGAAGCCTGCTCCCGCTGGGGAGGTAGATTTCCGGATGAATCCCCTGGCCAGATTCTCCTCAATATATTCGGACATCGACCGGGTCTCAGCAGCGGATAAAGGATAAATACGCCCACGGGGAGGAGTAGTACCGGGTAACAGGTCGATGGGACAGTCGTATGGTCTATGAGGGGGTAATGTCTCTGCCTCCTTTTTATTAAAGACATCAGCATAAGACCAATAAGGAATTGGAAGTCCAGGTAGATTAGCTGGGGTAGGAGAGGGACGGACGGGATGGACGGGAACCAGGCAGGTCTTATGACAGTCTTGTCCCCAGCGAAGGACTTCTCCGGTTTGCCAGTCAAGCAAGGGTGCATGTTTCTGGAGCCAAGGCAGACCTAGCAAGAGGGCGTGAGAGAGTCCAGGCAGAACATGAAAGGAGATACTTTCAGAATGCAGCATTCCCACCTGCAGAGTAATGGATTCGGTGATGAGTTGGATGGGGCGTGGTAAGAGCCCCCCATCCACGGCAGCCACAGACAAGGGTACAGCCAGAGGTTTGGTGGGGATGCGGTATTTCTCTACCAGGGACTGTGAAATAAGATTCCCGGCTGCTCCAGAGTCCAGTTGGGCTAGTTCGAAATAACGGTTCTCCCCGTAGACGATTGAAACTGACAACAGCAGGGATGGAGAGGATTTATTCTTGTCTAGGTGGACCTCTCTGAGCGAACCTAGACACAGGCGTTTCCCGACCTCTCCGGGCAGGCACGGATCCGGTGCTCCTTACTGCCACAGTAGAAGCAGGTCCCCTCGGCACGGCGTAAGTCCTGACGGGTCTTGACCATCTTGGTCTGGTCGACCTGCATAGGCTCAGGAGGGTGTACCTGGTTAGAGACAGAAGGAGTGACGGGTTTCTGAAAAGTAGGAGCTAGACGTGGTAACCTCCTCTCACGGGTGACCTCTCTGGCACGCTCCTGGAACCGTAGGTCAATCCGGGTGGCAAGAGTTATTAAGTCATCGAGAGTGGTAGGAATGTCCCGACCGGCAAGTTCATCTTTAATACGGCCGGACAGACCCTCCCAGAAGACGGAAACCAGAGCGTCGTTATCCCAGGCCAACTCCGAGGCAAGGGTACGGAACCGTATGGCATATTGGCCCACGGTGAGACTCTCCTGACGGAGGCGTAGCAACGATGATGCAGATGAGGTCTTCCGTCCGGGTTCGTCGAAGACTTTCCGGAAAGCCGTGAGAAAAGCAGGCAAGTTGGACACCAGGGGGTCTCCTCTCTCCCATAGAGGATTTAGCCAGGCCAGGGCCTCCCCGGTGAGATGGGACATGATGAAGGCAATTTTGGCCCGGTCGGAGTTAAACTGGTGGGACAAAAGTTCAAAGTGCAGGGTGCACTGATTTAAGAAGCCCCGAGCCTGGACGGAGTCGCCTCCGAAGCGAGGAGGTGCAGAGAGCCGGGGTCCGGGGTAGGATACCATGGTATTAGTGGGCAGCGGAGCTGCCGGATTGCAAGATATGGCACTGGCGTAGGTTGTTGGTGGATCAGACAGAGTGTTCAGGCGAGTATTGACATTCCGCAGGTGACCCAGGATGGACTCCTGTTGGGACCTCTGACGGGACAGTTCAAGACAGAGGTCCGAGAGCGAGGGAGCTTGGGTGCCACCGGGTTCCATGGCCCGAGCAAACTGTAATGGGTCTGGGAGGCGGAACCTCTGGGCTACAATACAAGGGGGCGGTCCTTGTAAGGGAGCGGGTGGTGACCAGGCAGGTAGTCACAGGAGGTGACCAGGACAGTCTCTGGGTGTACGGGCAGGAGGACACGGCAAGTGATCGGGGCAGTCTCTGGATAAAGGGTAGGTACGACCTGTGATGGCTGAACCTCCAGGTAGGCTAGCAAGGCAGATGAAGAATGTGTGCTCCCAGGTGAGCAAGCGAGAGTCTCTGGAATAGCAGGTGGTCACAGCACGTGACGGCGGAGCCTCCAGGTAGGCAAGCAGGCAGGTAACGGAGAAGCGCTCCCAGGTGAGCGGGCAAGAGTCTCAGGAATAGCTGGTGGTCACAGCACGTGACAGCGGAGCCTCCGGGCAGGCAAGCAGGCAGGTAGCGGAGAAGCGCTCCCAGGTGAGCGGGCAAGAGTCTGGAGTAGCTGGTGGTCACAGCACGTGACAGCGGAGCCTCCGGGCTGGCAAGCAGGCAGGTAACGGAGAAGCGCTCCCAGGTGAGCGGGCAAGAGTCTCAGGAATAGCTGGTGGTCACAGCACGTGACAGCGGAGCCTCCGGGCAGGCAAGCAGGCAGGTAGCGGAGAAGCGCTCCCAGGTGAGCGGGCAAGCTGGTCCATAGACAGACTGACCGGAGTTGTAAGGCAGACCGTCGGACCTCAGGCAAGCAGGCAGGTAGCTGAGGTGCGCTCCCAGGTGAGCGGGCAGGCTGGTCCTAAGACAGACTGACAGGAGTAGTAAGGCAGACCGTCGGACCTCAGACTAGCAGACAGGTAGCAAGTAATCAGGCAGGAATCTGACAGGTAACTGGCAGGTAACTGGCAACGGGACCTGAGGGCTGAAGCACAGGTGAGACGCAGGTGCAAACAACATTGCTCGGGCACCTCCATTTTGGAGGAGGTGCCTTATATATGATGAAGTCCTCCGGCCATTGGCCGGGGACTCCTTAGGACGGCGCGCGCGGCCCCTTTAAGAGGAGGGGAGGGCGCGCGTGCGCGCCCTAAGCACAGGGGCCGGGAAGGAGCGCGCGCTGAGAGCAGAGCGGGAGGAGGACGCCAAGAAGGAGCGCGCGCTGACAGCAGAGCGGGAGAGGGACGGCGGGCACGGGGCAGAGCGGTGAGGGGAGCAGCGTCCCTGCCTAGCAGAGGGCAGGGACGCCGGCACTACACAATATTCATTGATTTTTGCCATTGAAAAATGTCCAGAAATGTTTGAAGCTACTGACTGAATGAAAGGAGCTGGCATCTCACTCTCTTTGAATCTTCTTTATCATGCTAGGATTAGCAGGAAAAAGCAAAAAATTTCAGAATTGCACCTTGCAATGTGGAGATATTACTGTTTGTGCATTTACAATATTCATTGATTTTTGCCATTGAAAAACATCATGTTATTCATATACCAGAAATGTTTGAAGCTACTGACTGAATGAAAGGAGCTGGCATCTCACTCTCTTTGAATCTTCTTTATCATGCTAGGATTAGCAGGAAAAAGCAAAAAAATTCAGAATTGCACCTTGCAATGTGGAGATATTACTGTTTGTGCATTTACAAGATTCATTGATTTTTGCCATTGAAAAACGTCCAGAAATGTTTGAAGCTACTGACTGAATAAAAGGAGCTGGCATCTCATTCTCTTTGAATCTTCTTTATCAAGCTAGGATTAGCAGGAAAAAGCAAAAAATTTCAGAATTCCACCTTGCAATGTGGAGATATTACTGTTTGTGCATTTACAATATTCATTGATTTTTGCCATTGAAAAACGTCCAGAAATGTTTGAAGCTACTGACTGAATGAAAGGAGCTGGCATCTCACTCTCTTTGAATCTTCTTTATCATGCTAGGATTAGCAGGAAAAAGCAAAAAATTTCAGAATTGCACCTTGCAATGTGGAGATATTACTGTTTGTGCATTTACAATATTCATTGATTTTTGCCATTGAAAAACGTCCAGAAATGTTTGAAGCTACTGACTGAATGAAAGGAGCTGGCATCTCACTCTCTTTGAATCTTCTTTATCAAGCTAGGATTAGCAGGAAAAAGCAAAACATTTCAGAATTGCACCTTGCAATGTGGAGATATTACTGTTTGTGCATTTACAATATTCATTGATTTTTGCCATTGAAAAACGTCCAGAAATGTTTGAAGCTACTGACTGAATGAAAGGAGCTGGCATCTCACTCTCTTTGAATCTTCTTTATCATGCTAGGATTAGCAGGAAAAAGCAAAAAATTTCAGAATTGCACCTTGCAATGTGGAGATATTACTGTTTGTGCATTTACAATATTCATTGATTTTTGCCATTGAAAAACATCATGTTATTCATATACCAGAAATGTTTGAAGCTACTGACTGAATGAAAGGAGCTGGCATCTCACTCTCTTTGAATCTTCTTTATCATGCTAAGAGGTGCAGGAAAAAGCAAAAAATTTCAGAATTGCACCTTGCAATGTGGAGATATTACTGTTTGTGCATTTACAATATTCATTGATTTTTGCCATTGAAAAACGTCCAGAAATATTTGAAGCTACTGACTGAATGAAAGGAGCTGGCATCTCACTCTCTTTGAATCTTATTTATCATGCTAGGATTAGCAGGAAAAAGCAAAAAATTTCAGAATTGCACCTTGCAATGTGGAGATATTACTGTTTGTGCATTTACAATATTCATTGATTTTTGCCATTGAAAAACATCATGTTATTCATATACCAGAAATGTTTGAAGCTACTGACTGAATGAAAGGAGCTGGCATCTCACTCTCTTTGAATCTTCTTTATCATGCTAAGAGGAGCAGGAAAAAGCAAAAAATTTCAGAATTGCACCTTGCAATGTGGAGATATTACTGTTTGTGCATTTACAATATTCATTGATTTTTGCCATTGAAAAACGTCCAGAAATGTTTGAAGCTACTGACTGAATGAAAGGAGCTGGCATCTCACTCTCTTTGAATCTTCTTTATCATGCTAGGATTAGCAGGAAAAAGCAAAAAATTTCAGAATTGCACCTTGCAATGTGGAGATATTACTGTTTGTGCATTTACAATATTCATTGATTTTTGCCATTGAAAAACGTCCAGAAATGTTTGAAGCTACTGACTGAATGAAAGGAGCTGGCATCTCACTCTCTTTGAATCTTCTTTATCATGCTAGGATTAGCAGGAAAAAGCAAAAAATTTCAGAATTGCACCTTGCAATGTGGAGATATTACTGTTTGTTCATTTACAATATTCATTGATTTTTGCCATTGAAAAACGTCCAGAAATGTTTGAAGCTACTGACTGAATGAAAGGAGCTGGCATCTCACTCTCTTTGAATCTTCTTTATCATGCTAGGATTAGCAGGAAAAAGCAAAAAATTTCAGAATTGCACCTTGCAATGTGGAGATATTACTGTTTGTGCATTTACAATATTCATTGATTTTTGCCATTGAAAAACGTCCAGAAATGTTTGAAGCTACTGACTGAATGAAAGGAGCTGGCATCTCACTCTCTTTGAATCTTCTTTATCATGCTAGGATTAGCAGGAAAAAGCAAAAAATTTCAGAATTGCACCTTGCAATGTGGAGATATTACTGTTTGTGCATTTACAATATTCATTGATTTTTGTCATTGAAAAACGTCCAGAAATGTTTGAAGCTACTAACTGAATGAAAGGAGCTGGCATCTCACTCTCTTTGAATCTTCTTTATCATGCTAGGATTAGCAGGAAAAAGCAAAAAATTTCAGAATTGCACCTTGCAATGTGGAGATATTACTGTTTGTGCATTTACAATATTCATTGATTTTTGCCATTGAAAAACGTCCAGAAATGTTTGAAGCTACTGACTGAATGAAAGGAGCTGGCATCTCACTCTCTTTGAATCTTCTTTATCATGCTAGGATTAGCAGGAAAAAGCAAAAAATTTCAGAATTGCACCTTGCAATGCGGAGAAATTACTGTTTGTGCATTTACAATATTCATTGATTTTTGCCATTGAAAAACATCATGTTATTCATATACCAGAAATGTTTGAAGCTACTGACTGAATGAAAGGAGCTGGCATCTCACTCTCTTTGAATCTTCTTTATCATGCTAGGATTAGCAGGAAAAAGCAAAAAATTTCAGAATTGCACCTTGCAATGTGGAGATATTACTGTTTGTGCATTTACAATATTCATTGATTTTTGCCATTGAAAAACATCATGTTATTCATAAACCAGAAATGTTTGAAGCTACTGACTGAATGAAAGGAGCTGGCATCTCACTCTCTTTGAATCTTCTTTATCATGCTAAGAGGAGCAGGAAAAAGCAAAAAATTTCAGAATTGCACCTTGCAATGTGGAGATATTACTGTTTGTGCATTTACAATATTCATTGATTTTTGCCATTGAAAAACGTCCAGAAATGTTTGAAGCTACTGACTGAATGAAAGGAGCTGGCATCTCACTCTCTTTGAATCTTCTTTATCATGCTAGGATTAGCAGGAAAAAGCAAAAAATTTCAGAATTGCACCTTGCAATGTGGAGATATTACTGTTTGTGCATTTACAATATTCATTGATTTTTGCCATTGAAAAACGTCCAGAAATGTTTGAAGCTACTGACTGAATGAAAGGAGCTGGCATCTCACTCTCTTTGAATCTTCTTTATCATGCTAGGATTAGCATGAAAAAGCAAAACATTTCAGAATTGCACCTTGCAATGTGGAGATATTACTGTTTGTGCATTTACAATATTCATTGATTTTTGCCATTGAAAAACGTCCAGAAATGTTTGAAGCTACTGACTGAATGAAAGGAGCTGGCATCTCACTCTCTTTGAATCTTCTTTATCATGCTAGGATTAGCAGGAAAAAGCAAAAAATTTCAGAATTGCACCTTGCAATGTGGAGATATTACTGTTTGTGCATTTACAATATTCATTGATTTTTGCCATTGAAAAACGTCCAGAAATGTTTGAAGCTACTGACTGAATGAAAGGAGCTGGCATCTCACTCTCTTTGAATCTTCTTTATCATGCTAGGATTAGCAGGAAAAAGCAAAAAATTTCAGAATTGCACCTTGCAATGTGGAGATATTACTGTTTGTGCATTTACAATATTCATTGATTTTTGCCATTGAAAAACGTCCAGAAATGTTTGAAGCTACTGACTGAATGAAAGGAGCTGGCATCTCACTCTCTTTGAATCTTCTTTATCATGCTAGGATTAGCAGGAAAAAGCAAAAAATTTCAGAATTGCACCTTGCAATGTGGAGATATTACTGTTTGTGCATTTACAATATTCATTGATTTTGCCATTGAAAAACGTCCAGAAATGTTTGAAGCTACTGACTGAATGAAAGGAGCTGGCATCTCACTCTCTTTGAATCTTCTTTATCATGCTAGGATTAGCAGGAAAAAGCAAAAAATTTCAGAATTGCACCTTGCTATGTGGAGATATTACTGTTTGTGCATTTACAATATTCATTGATTTTTGCCATTGAAAAACGTCCAGAAATGTTTGAAGCTACTGACTGAATGAAAGGAGCTGGCATCTCACTCTCTTTGAATCTTCTTTATCATGCTAGGATTAGCAGGAAAAAGCAAAAAATTTCAGAATTGCACCTTGCAATGTGGAGATATTACTGTTTGTGCATTTACAATATTCATTGATTTTTGCCATTGAAAAACATCCAGAAATGTTTGAAGCTACTGACTGAATGAAAGGAGCTGGCATCTCACTCTCTTTGAATCTTCTTTATCATGCTAGGATTAGTAGGAAAAAGCAAAAAATTTCAGAATTGCACCTTGCAATGCGGAGAAATTACTGTTTGTGCATTTACAATATTCATTGATTTTTGCCATTGAAAAATATCATGTTATTCATATACCAGAAATGTTTGAAGCTACTGACTGAATGAAAGGAGCTGGCATCTCACTCTCTTTGAATCTTCTTTATCATGCTAGGATTAGCAGGAAAAAGCAAAAAATTTCAGAATTGCACCTTGCAATGTGGAGATATTACTGTTTGTGCATTTACAATATTCATTGATTTTTGCCATTGAAAAACATCATGTTATTCATATACCAGAAATGTTTGAAGCTACTGACTGAATGAAAGGAGCTGGCATCTCACTCTCTTTGAATCTTCTTTATCATGCTAGGATTAGCAGGAAAAAGCAAAAAAAATCAGAATTGCACCTTGCAATGTGGAGATATTACTGTTTGTGCATTTACAATATTCATTGATTTTTGCCATTGAAAAACCTCCAGAAATGTTTGAAGCTACTGACTGAATGAAAGGAGCTGGCATCTCACTCTCTTTGAATCTTCTTTATCATGCTAGGATTAGCAGGAAAAAGCAAAAAAATTCAGAATTGCACCTTGCAATGCGGAGAAATTACTCTTTGTGCATTTACAATATTCATTGATTTTTGCCATTGAAAAACATCATGTTATTCATATACCAGAAATGTTTGAAGCTACTGACTGAATGAAATGAGCTGGCATCTCACTCTCTTTGAATCTTCTTTATCATGCTAGGATTAGCAGGAAAAAGCAAAAAATTTCAGAATTGCATCTTGCAATGTGGAGATATTACTGTTTGTGCATTTACAATATTCATTGATTTTTGCCATTGAAAAACATCATGTTATTCATATACCAGAAATGTTTGAAGCTACTGACTGAATGAAAGGAGCTGGCATCTCACTCTCTTTGAATCTTCTTTATCATGCTAAGAGGAGCAGGAAAAAGCAAAAAAATTCAGAATTGCACCTTGCAATGTGGAGATATTACTGTTTGTGCATTTACAATATTCATTGATTTTTGCCATTGAAAAACGTCCAGAAATGTTTGAAGCTACTGACTGAATGAAAGAAGCTGGCATCTCACTCTCTTTGAATCTTCTTTATCATGCTAGGATTAGCAGGAAAAAGCAAAAAATTTCAGAATTGCACCTTGCAATGTGGAGATATTACTGTTTGTGCATTTACAATATTCATTGATTTTTGCCATTGAAAAACGTCCAGAAATGTTTGAAGCTACTGACTGAATGAAAGGAGCTGGCATCTCACTCTCTTTGAATCTTCTTTATCATGCTAGGATTAGCAGGAAAAAGCAAAAAATTTCAGAATTGCACCTTGCAATGTGGAGATATTACTGTTTGTGCATTTACAATATTCATTGATTTTTGCCATTGAAAAACGTACAGAAATGTTTGAAGCTACTGACTGAATGAAAGGAGCTGGAATCTCACTCTCTTTGAATCTTCTTTATCATGCTAGGATTAGCAGGAAAAAGCAAAAAATTTCAGAATTGCACCTTGCAATGTGGAGATATTACTGTTTGTGCATTTACAATATTCATTGATTTTTGCCATTGAAAAACGTCCAGAAATGTTTGAAGCTACTGACTGAATGAAAGGAGCTGGCATCTCACTCTCTTTGAATCTTCTTTATCATGCTAGGATTAGCAGGAAAAAGCAAAAAATTTCAGAATTGCACCTTGCAATGTGGAGATATTACTGTTTGTGCATTTACAATATTCATTGATTTTTGTCATTGAAAAACGTCCAGAAATGTTTGAAGCTACTGACTGAATGAAAGGAGCTGGCATCTCACTCTCTTTGAATCTTCTTTATCATGCTAGGAATAGCAGGAAAAAGCAAAAAATTTCAGAATTGCACCTTGCAATGTGGAGATATTACTGTTTGTGCATTTACAATATTCATTGATTTTTGCCATTGAAAAACGTCCAGAAATGTTTGAAGCTACTGACTGAATGAAAGGAGCTGGCATCTCACTCTCTTTGAATCTTCTTTATCATGCTAGGATTAGCAGGAAAAAGCAAAAAAAATCAGAATTGCACCTTGCAATGTGGAGATATTACTGTTTGTGCATTTACAATATTCATTGATTTTTGCCATTGAAAAACCTCCAGAAATGTTTGAAGCTACTGACTGAATGAAAGGAGCTGGCATCTCACTCTCTTTGAATCTTCTTTATCATGCTAGGATTAGCAGGAAAAAGCAAAAAATTTCAGAATTGCACCTTGCAATGCGGAGAAATTACTGTTTGTGCATTTACAATATTCATTGATTTTTGCCATTGAAAAACATCATGTTATTCATATACCAGAAATGTTTGAAGCTACTGACTGAATGAAATGAGCTGGCATCTCACTCTCTTTGAATCTTCTTTATCATGCTAGGATTAGCAGGAAAAAGCAAAAAATTTCAGAATTGCATCTTGCAATGTGGAGATATTACTGTTTGTGCATTTACAATATTCATTGATTTTTGCCATTGAAAAACATCATGTTATTCATATACCAGAAATGTTTGAAGCTACTGACTGAATGAAAGGAGCTGGCATCTCACTCTCTTTGAATCTTCTTTATCATGCTAAGAGGAGCAGGAAAAAGCAAAAAAATTCAGAATTGCACCTTGCAATGTGGAGATATTACTGTTTGTGCATTTACAATATTCATTGATTTTTGCCATTGAAAAACGTCCAGAAATGTTTGAAGCTACTGACTGAATGAAAGAAGCTGGCATCTCACTCTCTTTGAATCTTCTTTATCATGCTAGGATTAGCAGGAAAAAGCAAAAAATTTCAGAATTGCACCTTGCAATGTGGAGATATTACTGTTTGTGCATTTACAATATTCATTGATTTTTGCCATTGAAAAACGTCCAGAAATGTTTGAAGCTACTGACTGAATGAAAGGAGCTGGCATCTCACTCTCTTTGAATCTTCTTTATCATGCTAGGATTAGCAGGAAAAAGCAAAAAATTTCAGAATTGCACCTTGCAATGTGGAGATATTACTGTTTGTGCATTTACAATATTCATTGATTTTTGCCATTGAAAAACGTACAGAAATGTTTGAAGCTACTGACTGAATGAAAGGAGCTGGAATCTCACTCTCTTTGAATCTTCTTTATCATGCTAGGATTAGCAGGAAAAAGCAAAAAATTTCAGAATTGCACCTTGCAATGTGGAGATATTACTGTTTGTGCATTTACAATATTCATTGATTTTTGCCATTGAAAAACGTCCAGAAATGTTTGAAGCTACTGACTGAATGAAAGGAGCTGGCATCTCACTCTCTTTGAATCTTCTTTATCATGCTAGGATTAGCAGGAAAAAGCAAAAAATTTCAGAATTGCACCTTGCAATGTGGAGATATTACTGTTTGTGCATTTACAATATTCATTGATTTTTGTCATTGAAAAACGTCCAGAAATGTTTGAAGCTACTGACTGAATGAAAGGAGCTGGCATCTCACTCTCTTTGAATCTTCTTTATCATGCTAGGAATAGCAGGAAAAAGCAAAAAATTTCAGAATTGCACCTTGCAATGTGGAGATATTACTGTTTGTGCATTTACAATATTCATTGATTTTTGCCATTGAAAAACGTCCAGAAATGTTTGAAGCTACTGACTGAATGAAAGGAGCTGGCATCTCACTCTCTTTGAATCTTCTTTATCATGCTAGGATTAGCAGGAAAAAGCAAAAAATTTCAGAATTGCACCTTGCAATGCGGAGAAATTACTGTTTGTGCATTTACAATATTCATTGATTTTTGCCATTGAAAAACATCATGTTATTCATATACCAGAAATGTTTGAAGCTACTGACTGAATGAAAGGAGCTGCCATCTCACTCTCTTTGAATCTTCTTTATCATGATAGGATTAGCAGGAAAAAGCAAAAAATTTCAGCATTGCACCTTGCAATGTGGAGATATTACTGTTTGTGCATTTACAATATTCATTGATTTTTGCCATTGAAAAACGTCCAGAAATGTTTGAAGCTACTGACTGAATGAAAGGAGCTGGCATCTCACTCTCTTTGAATCTTCTTTATCATGCTAGGATTAGCAGGAAAAAGCAAAAAATTTCAGAATTGCACCTTGCAATGTGGAGATATTACTGTTTGTGCATTTACAATATTCATTGATTTTTGCCATTGAAAAACATCATGTTATTCATATACCAGAAATGTTTGAAGCTACTGACTGAATGAAAGGAGCTGGCATCTCACTCTCTTTGAATCTTCTTTATCATGCTAAGAGGAGCAGGAAAAAGCAAAAAATTTCAGAATTGCACCTTGCAATGTGGAGATATTACTGTTTGTGCATTTACAATATTCATTGATTTTTGCCATTGAAAAACGTCCAGAAATGTTTGAAGCTACTGACTGAATGAAAGGAGCTGGCATCTCACTCTCTTTGAATCTTCTTTATCATGCTAGGATTAGCAGGAAAAAGCAAAAAATTTCAGAATTGCACCTTGCAATGTGGAGATATTACTGTTTGTGCATTTATAATATTCATTGATTTTTGCCATTGAAAAACGTCCAGAAATGTTTGAAGCTACTGACTGAATGAAAGGAGCTGGCATCTCACTCTCTTTGAATCTTCTTTATCATGCTAGGATTAGCAGGAAAAAGCCAAAAAATTCAGAATTGCACCTTGCAATGTGGAGATATTACTGTTTGTGCATTTACAATATTCATTGATTTTTGCCATTGAAAAACCTCCAGAAATGTTTGAAGCTACTGACTGAATGAAAGGAGCTGGCATCTCACTCTCTTTGAATCTTCTTTATCATGCTAGGATTAGCAGGAAAAAGCAAAAAATTTCAGAATTGCACCTTGCAATGCGGAGAAATTACTGTTTGTGCATTTACAATATTCATTGATTTTTGCCATTGAAAAACATCATGTTATTCATATACCAGAAATGTTTGAAGCTACTGACTGAATGAAAGGAGCTGGCATCTCACTCTCTTTGAATCTTCTTTATCATGCTAGGATTAGCAGGAAAAAGCAAAAAATTTCAGAATTGCATCTTGCAATGTGGAGATATTACTGTTTGTGCATTTACAATATTCATTGATTTTTGCCATTGAAAAACATCATGTTATTCATATACCAGAAATGTTTGAAGCTACTGACTGAATGAAAGGAGCTGGCATCTCACTCTCTTTGAATCTTCTTTATCATGCTAAGAGGAGCAGGAAAAAGCAAAAAAATTCAGAATTGCACCTTGCAATGTGGAGATATTACTGTTTGTGCATTTACAATATTCATTGATTTTTGCCATTGAAAAACGTCCAGAAATGTTTGAAGCTACTGACTGAATGAAAGAAGCTGGCATCTCACTCTCTTTGAATCTTCTTTATCATGCTAGGATTAGCAGGAAAAAGCAAAAAATTTCAGAATTGCACCTTGCAATGTGGAGATATTACTGTTTGTGCATTTACAATATTCATTGATTTTTGCCATTGAAAAACGTCCAGAAATGTTTGAAGCTACTGACTGAATGAAAGGAGCTGGCATCTCACTCTCTTTGAATCTTCTTTATCATGCTAGGATTAGCAGGAAAAAGCAAAAAATTTCAGAATTGCACCTTGCAATGTGGAGATATTACTGTTTGTGCATTTACAATATTCATTGATTTTTGCCATTGAAAAACGTACAGAAATGTTTGAAGCTACTGACTGAATGAAAGGAGCTGGAATCTCACTCTCTTTGAATCTTCTTTATCATGCTAGGATTAGCAGGAAAAAGCAAAAAATTTCAGAATTGCACCTTGCAATGTGGAGATATTACTGTTTGTGCATTTACAATATTCATTGATTTTTGCCATTGAAAAACGTCCAGAAATGTTTGAAGCTACTGACTGAATGAAAGGAGCTGGCATCTCACTCTCTTTGAATCTTCTTTATCATGCTAGGATTAGCAGGAAAAAGCAAAAAATTTCAGAATTGCACCTTGCAATGTGGAGATATTACTGTTTGTGCATTTACAATATTCATTGATTTTTGTCATTGAAAAACGTCCAGAAATGTTTGAAGCTACTGACTGAATGAAAGGAGCTGGCATCTCACTCTCTTTGAATCTTCTTTATCATGCTAGGAATAGCAGGAAAAAGCAAAAAATTTCAGAATTGCACCTTGCAATGTGGAGATATTACTGTTTGTGCATTTACAATATTCATTGATTTTTGCCATTGAAAAACGTCCAGAAATGTTTGAAGCTACTGACTGAATGAAAGGAGCTGGCATCTCACTCTCTTTGAATCTTCTTTATCATGCTAGGATTAGCAGGAAAAAGCAAAAAATTTCAGAATTGCACCTTGCAATGCGGAGAAATTACTGTTTGTGCATTTACAATATTCATTGATTTTTGCCATTGAAAAACATCATGTTATTCATATACCAGAAATGTTTGAAGCTACTGACTGAATGAAAGGAGCTGCCATCTCACTCTCTTTGAATCTTCTTTATCATGATAGGATTAGCAGGAAAAAGCAAAAAATTTCAGCATTGCACCTTGCAATGTGGAGATATTACTGTTTGTGCATTTACAATATTCATTGATTTTTGCCATTGAAAAACGTCCAGAAATGTTTGAAGCTACTGACTGAATGAAAGGAGCTGGCATCTCACTCTCTTTGAATCTTCTTTATCATGCTAGGATTAGCAGGAAAAAGCAAAAAATTTCAGAATTGCACCTTGCAATGTGGAGATATTACTGTTTGTGCATTTACAATATTCATTGATTTTTGCCATTGAAAAACATCATGTTATTCATATACCAGAAATGTTTGAAGCTACTGACTGAATGAAAGGAGCTGGCATCTCACTCTCTTTGAATCTTCTTTATCATGCTAAGAGGAGCAGGAAAAAGCAAAAAATTTCAGAATTGCACCTTGCAATGTGGAGATATTACTGTTTGTGCATTTACAATATTCATTGATTTTTGCCATTGAAAAACGTCCAGAAATGTTTGAAGCTACTGACTGAATGAAAGGAGCTGGCATCTCACTCTCTTTGAATCTTCTTTATCATGCTAGGATTAGCAGGAAAAAGCAAAAAATTTCAGAATTGCACCTTGCAATGTGGAGATATTACTGTTTGTGCATTTACAATATTCATTGATTTTTGCCATTGAAAAACGTCCAGAAATGTTTGAAGCTACTGACTGAATGAAAGGAGCTGGCATCTCACTCTCTTTGAATCTTCTTTATCATGCTAGGATTAGCAGGAAAAAGCAAAAAATTTCAGAATTGCACCTTGCAATGTGGAGATATTACTGTTTGTGCATTTACAATATTCATTGATTTTTGCCATTGAAAAACGTCCAGAAATGTTTGAAGCTACTGACTGAATGAAAGGAGCTGGCATCTCACTCTCTTTGAATCTTCTTTATCATGCTAGGATTAGCAGGAAAAAGCAAAAAAATTCAGAATTGCACCTTGCAATGTGGAGATATTACTGTTTGTGCATTTACAATATTCATTGATTTTTGCCATTGAAAAACCTCCAGAAATGTTTGAAGCTACTGACTGAATGAAAGGAGCTGGCATCTCACTCTCTTTGAATCTTCTTTATCATGCTAGGATTAGCAGGAAAAAGCAAAAAATTTCAGAATTGCACCTTGCAATGCGGAGAAATTACTGTTTGTGCATTTACAATATTCATTGATTTTTGCCATTGAAAAACATCATGTTATTCATATACCAGAAATGTTTGAAGCTACTGACTGAATGAAAGGAGCTGGCATCTCACTCTCTTTGAATCTTCTTTATCATGCTAGGATTAGCAGGAAAAAGCAAAAAATTTCAGAATTGCATCTTGCAATGTGGAGATATTACTGTTTGTGCATTTACAATATTCATTGATTTTTGCCATTGAAAAACATCATGTTATTCATATACCAGAAATGTTTGAAGCTACTGACTGAATGAAAGGAGCTGGCATCTCACTCTCTTTGAATCTTCTGTATCATGCTAAGAGGAGCAGGAAAAAGCAAAAAAATTCAGAATTGCACCTTGCAATGTGGAGATATTACTGTTTGTGCATTTACAATATTCATTGATTTTTGCCTTTGAAAAACGTCCAGAAATGTTTGAAGCTACTGACTGAATGAAAGAAGCTGGCATCTCACTCTCTTTGAATCTTCTTTATCATGCTAGGATTAGCAGGAAAAAGCAAAAAATTTCAGAATTGCACCTTGCAATGTGGAGATATTACTGTTTGTGCATTTACAATATTCATTGATTTTTGCCATTGAAAAACGTCCAGAAATGTTTGAAGCTACTGACTGAATGAAAGGAGCTGGCATCTCACTCTCTTTGAATCTTCTTTATCATGCTAGGATTAGCAGGAAAAAGCAAAAAATTTCAGAATTGCACCTTGCAATGTGGAGATATTACTGTTTGTGCATTTACAATATTCATTGATTTTTGCCATTGAAAAACGTACAGAAATGTTTGAAGCTACTGACTGAATGAAAGGAGCTGGAATCTCACTCTCTTTGAATCTTCTTTATCATGCTAGGATTAGCAGGAAAAAGCAAAAAATTTCAGAATTGCACCTTGCAATGTGGAGATATTACTGTTTGTGCATTTACAATATTCATTGATTTTTGCCATTGAAAAACGTCCAGAAATGTTTGAAGCTACTGACTGAATGAAAGGAGCTGGCATCTCACTCTCTTTGAATCTTCTTTATCATGCTAGGATTAGCAGGAAAAAGCAAAAAATTTCAGAATTGCACCTTGCAATGTGGAGATATTAGTGTTTGTGCATTTACAATATTCATTGATTTTTGTCATTGAAAAACGTCCAGAAATGTTTGAAGCTACTGACTGAATGAAAGGAGCTGGCATCTCACTCTCTTTGAATCTTCTTTATCATGCTAGGAATAGCAGGAAAAAGCAAAAAATTTCAGAATTGCACCTTGCAATGTGGAGATATTACTGTTTGTGCATTTACAATATTCATTGATTTTTGCCATTGAAAAACGTCCAGAAATGTTTGAAGCTACTGACTGAATGAAAGGAGCTGGCATCTCACTCTCTTTGAATCTTCTTTATCATGCTAGGATTAGCAGGAAAAAGCAAAAAATTTCAGAATTGCACCTTGCAATGCGGAGAAATTACTGTTTGTGCATTTACAATATTCATTGATTTTTGCCATTGAAAAACATCATGTTATTCATATACCAGAAATGTTTGAAGCTACTGACTGAATGAAAGGAGCTGCCATCTCACTCTCTTTGAATCTTCTTTATCATGATAGGATTAGCAGGAAAAAGCAAAAAATTTCAGCATTGCACCTTGCAATGTGGAGATATTACTTTTTTTGCATTTACAATATTCATTGATTTTTGCCATTGAAAAACGTCCAGAAATGTTTGAAGCTACTGACTGAATGAAAGGAGCTGGCATCTCACTCTCTTTGAATCTTCTTTATCATGCTAGGATTAGCAGGAAAAAGCAAAAAATTTCAGAATTGCACCTTGCAATGTGGAGATATTACTGTTTGTGCATTTACAATATTCATTGATTTTTGCCATTGAAAAACATCATGTTATTCATATACCAGAAATGTTTGAAGCTACTGACTGAATGAAAGGAGCTGGCATCTCACTCTCTTTGAATCTTCTTTATCATGCTAAGAGGAGCAGGAAAAAGCAAAAAAATTCAGAATTGCACCTTGCAATGTGGAGATATTACTGTTTGTGCATTTACAATATTCATTGATTTTTGCCATTGAAAAACGTCCAGAAATGTTTGAAGCTACTGACTGAATGAAAGGAGCTGGCATCTCACTCTCTTTGAATCTTCTTTATCATGCTAGGATTAGCAGGAAAAAGCAAAAAATTTCAGAATTGCACCTTGCAATGTGGAGATATTACTGTTTGTGCATTTACAATATTCATTGATTTTTGCCATTGAAAAACGTCCAGAAATGTTTGAAGCTACTGACTGAATGAAAGGAGCTGGCATCTCACTCTCTTTGAATCTTCTTTATCATGCTAGGATTAGCAGGAAAAAGCAAAAAATTTCAGAATTGCACCTTGCAATGTGGAGATATTACTGTTTGTGCATTTACAATATTCATTGATTTTTGCCATTGAAAAACGTCCAGAAATGTTTGAAGCTACTGACTGAATGAAAGTAGCTGGCATCTCACTCTCTTTGAATCTTCTTTATCATGCTAGGATTAGCAGGAAAAAGCAAAAAATTTCAGAATTGCACCTTGCAATGTGGAGATATTACTGTTTGTGCATTTTCAATATTCATTGATTTTTGCCATTGAAAAACGTCCAGAAATGTTTGAAGCTACTGACTGAATGAAAGGAGCTGGCATCTCACTCTCTTTGAATCTTCTTTATCATGCTAAGAGGAGCAGGAAAAAGCAAAAAATTTCAGAATTGCACCTTGCAATGTGGAGATATTACTGTTTGTGCATTTACAATATTCATTGATTTTTGCCATTGAAAAACGTCCAGAAATGTTTGAAGCTACTGACTGAATGAAAGGAGCTGGCATCTCACTCTCTTTGAATCTTCTTTATCATGCTAGGATTAGCAGGAAAAAGCAAAAAATTTCAGAATTGCACCTTGCAATGTGGAGATATTACTGTTTGTGCATTTACAATATTCATTGATTTTTGTCATTGAAAAACGTCCAGAAATGTTTGAAGCTACTGACTGAATGAAAGGAGCTGGCATCTCACTCTCTTTGAATCTTCTTTATCATGCTAGGAATAGCAGGAAAAAGCAAAAAATTTCAGAATTGCACCTTGCAATGTGGAGATATTACTGTTTGTGCATTTACAATATTCATTGATTTTTGCCATTGAAAAACGTCCAGAAATGTTTGAAGCTACTGACTGAATGAAAGGAGCTGGCATCTCACTCTCTTTGAATCTTCTTTATCATGCTAGGATTAGCAGGAAAAAGCAAAAAATTTCAGAATTGCACCTTGCAATGCGGAGAAATTACTGTTTGTGCATTTACAATATTCATTGATTTTTGCCATTGAAAAACATCATGTTATTCATATACCAGAAATGTTTGAAGCTACTGACTGAATGAAAGGAGCTGCCATCTCACTCTCTTTGAATCTTCTTTATCATGATAGGATTAGCAGGAAAAAGCAAAAAATTTCAGCATTGCACCTTGCAATGTGGAGATATTACTGTTTGTGCATTTACAATATTCATTGATTTTTGCCATTGAAAAACGTCCAGAAATGTTTGAAGCTACTGACTGAATGAAAGGAGCTGGCATCTCACTCTCTTTGAATCTTCTTTATCATGCTAGGATTAGCAGGAAAAAGCAAAAAATTTCAGAATTGCACCTTGCAATGTGGAGATATTACTGTTTGTGCATTTACAATATTCATTGATTTTTGCCATTGAAAAACATCATGTTATTCATATACCAGAAATGTTTGAAGCTACTGACTGAATGAAAGGAGATGGCATCTCACTCTCTTTGAATCTTCTTTATCATGCTAAGAGGAGCAGGAAAAAGCAAAAAAATTCAGAATTGCACCTTGCAATGTGGAGATATTACTGTTTGTGCATTTACAATATTCATTGATTTTTGCCATTGAAAAATGTCCAGAAATGTTTGAAGCTACTGACTGAATGAAAGGAGCTGGCATCTCACTCTCTTTGAATCTTCTTTATCATGCTAGGATTAGCAGGAAAAAGCAAAAAATTTCAGAATTGCACCTTGCAATGTGGAGATATTACTGTTTGTGCATTTACAATATTCATTGATTTTTGCCATTGAAAAACGTCCAGAAATGTTTGAAGCTACTGACTGAATGAAAGGAGCTGGCATCTCACTCTCTTTGAATCTTCTTTATCATGCTAGGATTAGCAGGAAAAAGCAAAAAATTTCAGAATTGCACCTTGCAATGTGGAGATATTACTGTTTGTGCATTTACAATATTCATTGATTTTTGCCATTGAAAAACGTCCAGAAATGTTTGAAGCTACTGACTGAATGAAAGTAGCTGGCATCTCACTCTCTTTGAATCTTCTTTATCATGCTAGGATTAGCAGGAAAAAGCAAAAAATTTCAGAATTGCACCTTGCAATGTGGAGATATTACTGTTTGTGCATTTTCAATATTCATTGATTTTTGCCATTGAAAAACGTCCAGAAATGTTTGAAGCTACTGACTGAATGAAAGGAGCTGGCATCTCACTCTCTTTGAATCTTCTTTATCATGCTAAGAGGAGCAGGAAAAAGCAAAAAATTTCAGAATTGCACCTTGCAATGTGGAGATATTACTGTTTGTGCATTTACAATATTCATTGATTTTTGCCATTGAAAAACGTCCAGAAATGTTTGAAGCTACTGACTGAATGAAAGGAGCTGGCATCTCACTCTCTTTGAATCTTCTTTATCATGCTAGGATTAGCAGGAAAAAGCAAAAAATTTCAGAATTGCACCTTGCAATGTGGAGATATTACTGTTTGTGCATTTACAATATTCATTGATTTTTGTCATTGAAAAACGTCCAGAAATGTTTGAAGCTACTGACTGAATGAAAGGAGCTGGCATCTCACTCTCGTTGAATCTTCTTTATCATGCTAGGAATAGCAGGAAAAAGCAAAAAATTTCAGAATTGCACCTTGCAATGTGGAGATATTACTGTTTGTGCATTTACAATATTCATTGATTTTTGCCATTGAAAAACGTCCAGAAATGTTTGAAGCTACTGACTGAATGAAAGGAGCTGGCATCTCACTCTCTTTGAATCTTCTTTATCATGCTAGGATTAGCAGGAAAAAGCAAAAAATTTCAAAATTGCACCTTGCAATGCGGAGAAATTACTGTTTGTGCATTTACAATATTCATTGATTTTTGCCATTGAAAAACATCATGTTATTCATATACCAGAAATGTTTGAAGCTACTGACTGAATGAAAGGAGCTGGCATCTCACTCTCTTTGAATCTTCTTTATCATGATAGGATTAGCAGGAAAAAGCAAAAAATTTCAGCATTGCACCTTGCAATGTGGAGATATTACTGTTTGTGCATTTACAATATTCATTGATTTTTGCCATTGAAAAACGTCCAGAAATGTTTGAAGCTACTGACTGAATGAAAGGAGCTGGCATCTCACTCTCTTTGAATCTTCTTTATCATGCTAGGATTAGCAGGAGAAAGCAAAAAATTTCAGAATTGCACCTTGCAATGTGGAGATATTACTGTTTGTGCATTTACAATATTCATTGATTTTTGCCATTGAAAAACATCATGTTATTCATATACCAGAATTGTTTGAAGCTACTGACTGAATGAAAGGAGCTGGCATCTCACTCTCTTTGAATCTTCTTTATCATGCTAAGAGGAGCAGGAAAAAGCAAAAAATTTCAGAATTGCACCTTGCAATGTGGAGATATTACTGTTTGTGCATTTACAATATTCATTGATTTTTGCCATTGAAAAACGTCCAGAAATGTTTGAAGCTACTGACTGAATGAAAGGAGCTGGCATCTCACTCTCTTTGAATCTTCTTTATCATGCTAGGATTAGCAGGAAAAAGCAAATAATTTCAGAATTTCACCTTGCAATGTGGAGATATTACTGTTTGTGCATTTACAATATTCATTGATTTTTGCCATTGAAAAACGTCCAGAAATGTTTGAAGCTACTGACTGAATGAAAGGAGCTGGCATCTCACTCTCTTTGAATCTTCTTTATCATGCTAGGATTAGCAGGAAAAAGCAAAAAATTTCAGAATTGCACCTTGCAATGTGGAGATATTACTGTTTGTGCATTTACAATATTCATTGATTTTTGCCATTGAAAAACGTCCAGAAATGTTTGAAGCTACTGACTGAATGAAAGTAGCTGGCATCTCACTCTCTTTGAATCTTCTTTATCATGCTAGGATTAGCAGGAAAAAGCAAAAAATTTCAGAATTGCACCTTGCAATGTGGAGATATTACTGTTTGTGCATTTTCAATATTCATTGATTTTTGCCATTGAAAAACGTCCAGAAATGTTTGAAGCTACTGACTGAATGAAAGGAGCTGGCATCTCACTCTCTTTGAATCTTCTTTATCATGCTAGGATTAGCAGGAAAAAGCAAAAAATTTCAGAATTGCACCTTGCAATGTGGAGATATTACTGTTTGTGCATTTACAATATTCATTGATTTTGCCATTGAAAAACGTCCAGAAATGTTTGAAGCTACTGACTGAATGAAAGGAGCTGGCATCTCACTCTCTTTGAATCTTCTTTATCATGCTAGGATTAGCAGGAAAAAGCAAAAAATTTCAGAATTGCACCTTGCAATGTGGAGATATTACTGTTTGTGCATTTACAATATTCATTGATTTTTGGCATTGAAAAACATCATGTTATTCATATACCAGAAGTGTTTGAAGCTACTGACTGAATGAAAGGAGCTGGCATCTCACTCTCTTTGAATCTTCTTTATCATGATAGGATTAGCAGGAAAAAGCAAAAAATTTCAGCATTGCACCTTGCAATGTGGAGATATTACTGTTTGTGCATTTACAATATTCATTGATTTTTGCCATTGAAAAACGTCCAGAAATGTTTGAAGCTACTGACTGAATGAAAGGAGCTGGCATCTCACTCTCTTTGAATCTTCTTTATCATGCTAGGATTAGCAGGAGAAAGCAAAAAATTTCAGAATTGCACCTTGCAATGTGGAGATATTACTGTTTGTGCATTTACAATATTCATTGATTTTTGCCATTGAAAAACATCATGTTATTCATATACCAGAATTGTTTGAAGCTACTGACTGAATGAAAGGAGCTGGCATCTCACTCTCTTTGAATCTTCTTTATCATGCTAAGAGGAGCAGGAAAAAGCAAAAAATTTCAGAGTTGCACCTTGCAATGTGGAGATATTACTGTTTGTGCATTTACAATATTCATTGATTTTTGCCATTGAAAAACGTCCAGAAATGTTTGAAGCTACTGACTGAATGAAAGGAGCTGGCATCTCACTCTCTTTGAATCTTCTTTATCATGCTAGGATTAGCAGGAAAAAGCAAAAAATTTCAGAATTGCACCTTGCAATGTGGAGATATTACTGTTTGTGCATTTACAATATTCATTGATTTTTGCCATTGAAAAACGTCCAGAAATGTTTGAAGCTACTGACTGAATGAAAGGAGCTGGCATCTCACTCTCTTTGAATCTTCTTTATCATGCTAGGATTAGCAGGAAAAAGCAAAAAATTTCAGAATTGCACCTTGCAATGTGGAGATATTACTGTTTGTGCATTTACAATATTCATTGATTTTTGCCATTGAAAAACGTCCAGAAATGTTTGAAGCTACTGACTGAATGAAAGTAGCTGGCATCTCACTCTCTTTGAATCTTCTTTATCATGCTAGGGTTAGCAGGAAAAAGCAAAAAATTTCAGAATTGCACCTTGCAATGTGGAGATATTACTGTTTGTGCATTTTCAATATTCATTGATTTTTGCCATTGAAAAACGTCCAGAAATGTTTGAAGCTACTGACTGAATGAAAGGAGCTGGCATCTCACTCTCTTTGAATCTTCTTTATCATGCTAGGATTAGCAGGAAAAAGCAAAAAATTTCAGAATTGCACTTTGCAATGTGGAGATATTACTGTTTGTGCATTTACAATATTCATTGATTTTGCCATTGAAAAACGTCCAGAAATGTTTGAAGCTACTGACTGAATGAAAGGAGCTGGCATCTCACTCTCTTTGAATCTTCTTTATCATGCTAGGATTAGCAGGAAAAAGCAAAAAATTTCAGAATTGCACCTTGCAATGTGGAGATATTACTGTTTGTGCATTTACAATATTCATTGATTTTTGCCATTGAAAAACGTCCAGAAATGTTTGAAGCTACTGACTGAATGAAAGGAGCTGGCATGTCACTCTCTTTGAATCTTCTTTATCATGCTAGGATTAGCAGGAAAAAGCAAAAAATTTCAGAATTGCACCTTGCAATGCGGAGAAATTAATGTTTGTGCATTTACAATATTCATTGATTTTTGCCATTGAAAAACATCATGTTATTCATATACCAGAAATGTTTGAAGCTACTTACTGAATGAAAGGAGCTGGCATCTCACTCTCTTTGAATCTTCTTTATCATGCTAGGATTAGCAGGAAAAAGCAAAAAATTTCAGAATTGCACCTTGCAATGTGGAGATATTACTGTTTGTGCATTTACAATATTCATTGATTTTTGCCATTGAAAAACATCATGTTATTCATATACCAGAAATGTTTGAAGCTACTGACTGAATGAAAGGAGCTGGCATCTCACTCTCTTTGAATCTTCTTTATCATGATAGGATTAGCAGGAAAAAGCAAAAAATTTCAGCATTGCACCTTGCAATGTGGAGATATTACTGTTTGTGCATTTACAATATTCATTGATTTTTGCCATTGAAAAACGTCCAGAAATGTTTGAAGCTACTGACTGAATGAAAGGAGCTGGCATCTCACTCTCTTTGAATCTTCTTTATCATGCTAGGATTAGCAGGAGAAAGCAAAAAATTTCAGAATTGCACCTTGCAATGTGGAGATATTACTGTTTGTGCATTTACAATATTCATTGATTTTTGCCATTGAAAAACATCATGTTATTCATATACCAGAATTGTTTGAAGCTACTGACTGAATGAAAGGAGCTGGCATCTCACTCTCTTTGAATCTTCTTTATCATGCTAAGAGGAGCAGGAAAAAGCAAAAAATTTCAGAGTTGCACCTTGCAATGTGGAGATATTACTGTTTGTGCATTTACAATATTCATTGATTTTTGCCATTGAAAAACGTCCAGAAATGTTTGAAGCTACTGACTGAATGAAAGGAGCTGGCATCTCACTCTCTTTGAATCTTCTTTATCATGCTAGGATTAGCAGGAAAAAGCAAAAAATTTCAGAATTGCACCTTGCAATGTGGAGATATTACTGTTTGTGCATTTACAATATTCATTGATTTTTGCCATTGAAAAACGTCCAGAAATGTTTGAAGCTACTGACTGAATGAAAGGAGCTGGCATCTCACTCTCTTTGAATCTTCTTTATCATGCTAGGATTAGCAGGAAAAAGCAAAAAATTTCAGAATTGCACCTTGCAATGTGGAGATATTACTGTTTGTGCATTTACAATATTCATTGATTTTTGCCATTGAAAAACGTCCAGAAATGTTTGAAGCTACTGACTGAATGAAAGTAGCTGGCATCTCACTCTCTTTGAATCTTCTTTATCATGCTAGGATTAGCAGGAAAAAGCAAAAAATTTCAGAATTGCACCTTGCAATGTGGAGATATTACTGTTTGTGCATTTACAATATATTGATTTTTGCCATTGAAAAACGTCCAGAAATGTTTGAAGCTACTGACTGAATGAAAGGAGCTGGCATGTCACTCTCTTTGAATCTTCTTTATCATGCTAGGATTAGCAGGAAAAAGCAAAAAATTTCAGAATTGCACCTTGCAATGCGGAGAAATTAATGTTTGTGCATTTACAATATTCATTGATTTTTGCCATTGAAAAACATCATGTTATTCATATACCAGAAATGTTTGAAGCTACTTACTGAATGAAAGGAGCTGGCATCTCACTCTCTTTGAATCTTCTTTATCATGCTAGGATTAGCAGGAAAAAGCAAAAAATTTCAGAATTGCACCTTGCAATGTGGAGATATTACTGTTTGTGCATTTACAATATTCATTGATTTTTGCCATTGAAAAACATCATGTTATTCATATACCAGAAATGTTTGAAGCTACTGACTGAATGAAAGGAGCTGGCATCTCACTCTCTTTGAATCTTCTTTATCATGCTAAGAGGAGCATAAAAAAAGCAAAAAATTTCAGAATTGCACCTTGCAATGTGGAGATATTACTGTTTGTGCATTTACAATATTCATTGATTTTTGCCATTGAAAAACGTCCAGAAATGTTTGAAGCTACTGACTGAATGAAATGAGCTGGCATCTCACTCTCTTTGAATCTTCTTTATCATGCTAGGATTAGCAGGAAAAAGCAAAAAATTTCAGACTTGCACCTTGCAATGTGGAGATATTACTGTTTGTGCATTTACAATATTCATTGATTTTGCCATTGAAAAACGTCCAGAAATGTTTGAAGCTACTGACTGAATGAAAGGAGCTGGCATCTCACTCTCTTTGAATCTTCTTTATCATGCTAGGATTAGCAGGAAAAAGCAAAAAATTTCAGAATTGCACCTTGCAATGTGGAGATATTACTGTTTGTGCATTTACAATATTCATTGATTTTTGCCATTGAAAAACGTCCAGAAATGTTTGAAGCTACTGACTGAATGAAAGGAGCTGGCATGTCACTCTCTTTGAATCTTCTTTATCATGCTAGGATTAGCAGGAAAAAGCAAAAAATTTCAGAATTGCACCTTGCAATGCGGAGAAATTAATGTTTGTGCATTTACAATATTCATTGATTTTTGCCATTGAAAAACATCATGTTATTCATATACCAGAAATGTTTGAAGCTACTTACTGAATGAAAGGAGCTGGCATCTCACTCTCTTTGAATCTTCTTTATCATGCTAGGATTAGCAGGAAAAAGCAAAAAATTTCAGAATTGCACCTTGCAATGTGGAGATATTACTGTTTGTGCATTTACAATATTCATTGATTTTTGCCATTGAAAAACATCATGTTATTCATATACCAGAAATGTTTGAAGCTACTGACTGAATGAAAGGAGCTGGCATCTCACTCTCTTTGAATCTTCTTTATCATGCTAAGAGGAGCATAAAAAAGCAAAAAATTTCAGAATTGCACCTTGCAATGTGGAGATATTACTGTTTGTGCATTTACAATATTCATTGATTTTTGCCATTGAAAAACGTCCAGAAATGTTTGAAGCTACTGACTGAATGAAATGAGCTGGCATCTCACTCTCTTTGAATCTTCTTTATCATGCTAGGATTAGCAGGAAAAAGCAAAAAATTTCAGAATTGCACCTTGCAATGTGGAGATATTACTGTTTGTGCATTTACAATATTCATTGATTTTGCCATTGAAAAACGTCCAGAAATGTTTGAAGCTACTGACTGAATGAAAGGAGCTGGCATCTCACTCTCTTTGAATCTTCTTTATCATGCTAGGATTAGCAGGAAAAAGCAAAAAATTTCAGAATTGCACCTTGCAATGTGGAGATATTACTGTTTGTGCATTTACAATATTCATTGATTTTTGCCATTGAAAAACATCATGTTATTCATATACCAGAAATGTTTGAAGCTACTTACTGAATGAAAGGAGCTGGCATCTCACTCTCTTTGAATCTTCTTTATCATGATAGGATTAGCAGGAAAAAGCAAAAAATTTCAGCATTGCACCTTGCAATGTGGAGATATTACTGTTTGTGCATTTACAATATTCATTGATTTTTGCCATTGAAAAACGTCCAGAAATGTTTGAAGCTACTGACTGAATGAAAGGAGCTGGCATCTCACTCTCTTTGAATCTTCTTTATCATGCTAGGATTAGCAGGAGCAAGCAAAAAATTTCAGAATTGCACCTTGCAATGTGGAGATATTACTGTTTGTGCATTTACAATATTCATTGATTTTTGCCATTGAAAAACATCATGTTATTCATATACCAGAATTGTTTGAAGCTACTGACTGAATGAAAGGAGCTGGCATCTCACTCTCTTTGAATCTTCTTTATCATGCTAAGAGGAGCAGGAAAAAGCAAAAAATTTCAGAGTTGCACCTTGCAATGTGGAGATATTACTGTTTGTGCATTTACAATATTCATTGATTTTTGCCATTGAAAAACGTCCAGAAATGTTTGAAGCTACTGACTGAATGAAAGGAGCTGGCATCTCACTCTCTTTGAATCTTCTTTATCATGCTAGGATTAGCAGGAAAAAGCAAAAAATTTCAGAATTGCACCTTGCAATGTGGAGATATTACTGTTTGTGCATTTACAATATTCATTGATTTTTGCCATTGAAAAACGTCCAGAAATGTTTGAAGCTACAGACTGAATGAAAGGAGCTGGCATCTCACTCTCTTTGAATCTTCTTTATCATGCTAGGATTAGCAGGAAAAAGCAAAAAATTTCAGAATTGCACCTTGCAATGTGGAGATATTACTGTTTGTGCATTTACAATATTCATTGATTTTTGCCATTGAAAAACGTCCAGAAATGTTTGAAGCTACTGACTGAATGAAAGTAGCTGGCATCTCACTCTCTTTGAATCTTCTTTATCATGCTAGGATTAGCAGGAAAAAGCAAAAAATTTCAGAATTGCACCTTGCAATGTGGAGATATTACTGTTTGTGCATTTACAATATATTGATTTTTGCCATTGAAAAACGTCCAGAAATGTTTGAAGCTACTGACTGAATGAAAGGAGCTGGCATGTCACTCTCTTTGAATCTTCTTTATCATGCTAGGATTAGCAGGAAAAAGCAAAAAATTTCAGAATTGCACCTTGCAATGCGGAGAAATTAATGTTTGTGCATTTACAATATTCATTGATTTTTGCCATTGAAAAACATCATGTTATTCATATACCAGAAATGTTTGAAGCTACTTACTGAATGAAAGGAGCTGGCATCTCACTCTCTTTGAATCTTCTTTATCATGCTAGGATTAGCAGGAAAAAGCAAAAAATTTCAGAATTGCACCTTGCAATGTGGAGATATTACTGTTTGTGCATTTACAATATTCATTGATTTTTGCCATTGAAAAACATCATGTTATTCATATACCAGAAATGTTTGAAGCTACTGACTGAATGAAAGGAGCTGGCATCTCACTCTCTTTGAATCTTCTTTATCATGCTAAGAGGAGCATAAAAAAGCAAAAAATTTCAGAATTGCACCTTGCAATGTGGAGATATTACTGTTTGTGCATTTACAATATTCATTGATTTTTGCCATTGAAAAACGTCCAGAAATGTTTGAAGCTACTGACTGAATGAAATGAGCTGGCATCTAACTCTCTTTGAATCTTCTTTATCATGCTAGGATTAGCAGGAAAAAGCAAAAAATTTCAGACTTGCACCTTGCAATGTGGAGATATTACTGTTTGTGCATTTACAATATTCATTGATTTTGCCATTGAAAAACGTCCAGAAATGTTTGAAGCTACTGACTGAATGAAAGGAGCTGGCATCTCACTCTCTTTGAATCTTCTTTATCATGCTAGGATTAGCAGGAAAAAGCAAAAAATTTCAGAATTGCACCTTGCAATGTGGAGATATTACTGTTTGTGCATTTACAATATTCATTGATTTTTGCCATTGAAAAACGTCCAGAAATGTTTGAAGCTACTGACTGAATGAAAGGAGCTGGCATGTCACTCTCTTTGAATCTTCTTTATCATGCTAGGATTAGCAGGAAAAAGCAAAAAATTTCAGAATTGCACCTTGCAATGCGGAGAAATTAATGTTTGTGCATTTACAATATTCATTGATTTTTGCCATTGAAAAACATCATGTTATTCATATACCAGAAATGTTTGAAGCTACTTACTGAATGAAAGGAGCTGGCATCTCACTCTCTTTGAATCTTCTTTATCATGCTAGGATTAGCAGGAAAAAGCAAAAAATTTCAGAATTGCACCTTGCAATGTGGAGATATTACTGTTTGTGCATTTACAATATTCATTGATTTTTGCCATTGAAAAACATCATGTTATTCATATACCAGAAATGTTTGAAGCTACTGACTGAATGAAAGGAGCTGGCATCTCACTCTCTTTGAATCTTCTTTATCATGCTAAGAGGAGCATAAAAAAGCAAAAAATTTCAGAATTGCACCTTGCAATGTGGAGATATTACTGTTTGTGCATTTACAATATTCATTGATTTTTGCCATTGAAAAACGTCCAGAAATGTTTGAAGCTACTGACTGAATGAAATGAGCTGGCATCTCACTCTCTTTGAATCTTCTTTATCATGCTAGGATTAGCAGGAAAAAGCAAAAAATTTCAGAATTGCACCTTGCAATGTGGAGATATTACTGTTTGTGCATTTACAATATTCATTGATTTTGCCATTGAAAAACGTCCAGAAATGTTTGAAGCTACTGACTGAATGAAAGGAGCTGGCATCTCACTCTCTTTGAATCTTCTTTATCATGCTAGGATTAGCAGGAAAAAGCAAAAAATTTCAGAATTGCACCTTGCAATGTGGAGATATTACTGTTTGTGCATTTACAATATTCATTGATTTTTGCCATTGAAAAACATCATGTTATTCATATACCAGAAATGTTTGAAGCTACTTACTGAATGAAAGGAGCTGGCATCTCACTCTCTTTGAATCTTCTTTATCATGATAGGATTAGCAGGAAAAAGCAAAAAATTTCAGCATTGCACCTTGCAATGTGGAGATATTACTGTTTGTGCATTTACAATATTCATTGATTTTTGCCATTGAAAAACGTCCAGAAATGTTTGAAGCTACTGACTGAATGAAAGGAGCTGGCATCTCACTCTCTTTGAATCTTCTTTATCATGCTAGGATTAGCAGGAGCAAGCAAAAAATTTCAGAATTGCACCTTGCAATGTGGAGATATTACTGTTTGTGCATTTACAATATTCATTGATTTTTGCCATTGAAAAACATCATGTTATTCATATACCAGAATTGTTTGAAGCTACTGACTGAATGAAAGGAGCTGGCATCTCACTCTCTTTGAATCTTCTTTATCATGCTAAGAGGAGCAGGAAAAAGCAAAAAATTTCAGAGTTGCACCTTGCAATGTGGAGATATTACTGTTTGTGCATTTACAATATTCATTGATTTTTGCCATTGAAAAACGTCCAGAAATGTTTGAAGCTACTGACTGAATGAAAGGAGCTGGCATCTCACTCTCTTTGAATCTTCTTTATCATGCTAGGATTAGCAGGAAAAAGCAAAAAATTTCAGAATTGCACCTTGCAATGTGGAGATATTACTGTTTGTGCATTTACAATATTCATTGATTTTTGCCATTGAAAAACGTCCAGAAATGTTTGAAGCTACAGACTGAATGAAAGGAGCTGGCATCTCACTCTCTTTGAATCTTCTTTATCATGCTAGGATTAGCAGGAAAAAGCAAAAAATTTCAGAATTGCACCTTGCAATGTGGAGATATTACTGTTTGTGCATTTACAATATTCATTGATTTTTGCCATTGAAAAACGTCCAGAAATGTTTGAAGCTACTGACTGAATGAAAGTAGCTGGCATCTCACTCTCTTTGAATCTTCTTTATCATGCTAGGATTAGCAGGAAAAAGCAAAAAATTTCAGAATTGCACCTTGCAATGTGGAGATATTACTGTTTGTGCATTTTCAATATTCATTGATTTTTGCCATTGAAAAACGTCCAGAAATGTTTGAAGCTACTGACTGAATGAAAGGAGCTGGCATCTCACTCTCTTTGAATCTTCTTTATCATGCTAGGATTAGCAGGAAAAAGCAAAAAATTTCAGAATTGCACCTTGCAATGTGGAGATATTACTGTTTGTGCATTTACAATATTCATTGATTTTGCCATTGAAAAACGTCCAGAAATGTTTGAAGCTACTGACTGAATGAAAGGAGCTGGCATCTCACTCTCTTTGAATCTTCTTTATCATGCTAGGATTAGCAGGAAAAAGCAAAAAATTTCAGAATTGCACCTTGCAATGTGGAGATATTACTGTTTGTGCATTTACAATGTTCATTGATTTTTGCCATTGAAAAACGTCCAGAAATGTTTGAAGCTACTGACTGAATGAAAGGAGCTGGCATGTCACTCTCTTTGAATCTTCTTTATCATGCTAGGATTAGCAGGAAAAAGCAAAAAATTTCAGAATTGCACCTTGCAATGCGGAGAAATTAATGTTTGTGCATTTACAATATTCATTGATTTTTGCCATTGAAAAACATCATGTTATTCATATACCAGAAATGTTTGAAGCTACTGACTGAATGAAAGGAGCTGGCATCTCACTCTCTTTGAATCTTCTTTATCATGCTAGGATTAGCAGGAAAAAGCAAAAAATTTCAGAATTGCACCTTGCAATGTGGAGATATTACTGTTTGTGCATTTACAATATTCATTGATTTTTGCCATTGAAAAACATCATGTTATTCATATACCAGAAATGTTTGAAGCTACTGACTGAATGAAAGGAGCTGGCATCTCACTCTCTTTGAATCTTCTTTATCATGCTAAGAGGAGCATAAAAAAGCAAAAAATTTCAGAATTGCACCTTGCAATGTGGAGATATTACTGTTTGTGCATTTACAATATTCATTGATTTTTGCCATTGAAAAACGTCCAGAAATGTTTGAAGCTACTGACTGAATGAAATGAGCTGGCATCTCACTCTCTTTGAATCTTCTTTATCATGCTAGGATTAGCAGGAAAAAGCAAAAAATTTCAGAATTGCACCTTGCAATGTGGAGATATTACTGTTTGTGCATTTACAATATTCATTGATTTTTGCCATTGAAAAACGTCCAGAAATGTTTGAAGCTACTGACTGAATGAAAGGAGCTGGCATCTCACTCTCTTTGAATCTTCTTTATCATGCTAGGATTAGCAGGAGCAAGCAAAAAATTTCAGAATTGCACCTTGCAATGTGGAGATATTACTGTTTGTGCATTTACAATATTCATTGATTTTTGCCATTGAAAAACATCATGTTATTCATATACCAGAATTGTTTGAAGCTACTGACTGAATGAAAGGAGCTGGCATCTCACTCTCTTTGAATCTTCTTTATCATGCTAAGAGGAGCAGGAAAAAGCAAAAAATTTCAGAGTTGCACCTTGCAATGTGGAGATATTACTGTTTGTGCATTTACAATATTCATTGATTTTTGCCATTGAAAAACGTCCAGAAATGTTTGAAGCTACTGACTGAATGAAAGGAGCTGGCATCTCACTCTCTTTGAATCTTCTTTATCATGCTAGGATTAGCAGGAAAAAGCAAAAAATTTCAGAATTGCACCTTGCAATGTGGAGATATTACTGTTTGTGCATTTACAATATTCATTGATTTTTGCCATTGAAAAACGTCCAGAAATGTTTGAAGCTACAGACTGAATGAAAGGAGCTGGCATCTCACTCTCTTTGAATCTTCTTTATCATGCTAGGATTAGCAGGAAAAAGCAAAAAATTTCAGAATTGCACCTTGCAATGTGGAGATATTACTGTTTGTGCATTTACAATATTCATTGATTTTTGCCATTGAAAAACGTCCAGAAATGTTTGAAGCTACTGACTGAATGAAAGTAGCTGGCATCTCACTCTCTTTGAATCTTCTTTATCATGCTAGGATTAGCAGGAAAAAGCAAAAAATTTCAGAATTGCACCTTGCAATGTGGAGATATTACTGTTTGTGCATTTTCAATATTCATTGATTTTTGCCATTGAAAAACGTCCAGAAATGTTTGAAGCTACTGACTGAATGAAAGGAGCTGGCATCTCACTCTCTTTGAATCTTCTTTATCATGCTAGGATTAGCAGGAAAAAGCAAAAAATTTCAGAATTGCACCTTGCAATGTGGAGATATTACTGTTTGTGCATTTACAATATTCATTGATTTTGCCATTGAAAAACGTCCAGAAATGTTTGAAGCTACTGACTGAATGAAAGGAGCTGGCATCTCACTCTCTTTGAATCTTCTTTATCATGCTAGGATTAGCAGGAAAAAGCAAAAAATTTCAGAATTGCACCTTGCAATGTGGAGATATTACTGTTTGTGCATTTACAATGTTCATTGATTTTTGCCATTGAAAAACGTCCAGAAATGTTTGAAGCTACTGACTGAATGAAAGGAGCTGGCATGTCACTCTCTTTGAATCTTCTTTATCATGCTAGGATTAGCAGGAAAAAGCAAAAAATTTCAGAATTGCACCTTGCAATGCGGAGAAATTAATGTTTGTGCATTTACAATATTCATTGATTTTTGCCATTGAAAAACATCATGTTATTCATATACCAGAAATGTTTGAAGCTACTGACTGAATGAAAGGAGCTGGCATCTCACTCTCTTTGAATCTTCTTTATCATGCTAGGATTAGCAGGAAAAAGCAAAAAATTTCAGAATTGCACCTTGCAATGTGGAGATATTACTGTTTGTGCATTTACAATATTCATTGATTTTTGCCATTGAAAAACATCATGTTATTCATATACCAGAAATGTTTGAAGCTACTGACTGAATGAAAGGAGCTGGCATCTCACTCTCTTTGAATCTTCTTTATCATGCTAAGAGGAGCATAAAAAAGCAAAAAAATTCAGAATTGCACCTTGCAATGTGGAGATATTACTGTTTGTGCATTTACAATATTCATTGATTTTTGCCATTGAAAAACGTCCAGAAATGTTTGAAGCTACTGACTGAATGAAATGAGCTGGCATCTCACTCTCTTTGAATCTTCTTTATCATGCTAGGATTAGCAGGAAAAAGCAAAAAATTTCAGAATTGCACCTTGCAATGTGGAGATATTACTGTTTGTGCATTTACAATATTCATTGATTTTTGCCATTGAAAAACGTCCAGAAATGTTTGAAGCTACTGACTGAATGAAAGGAGCTGGCATCTCACTCTCTTTGAATCTTCTTTATCATGCTAGGATTAGCAGGATAAAGCAAAAAATTTCAGAATTGCACCTTGCAATGTGGAGATATTACTGTTTGTGCATTTACAATATTCATTGATTTTTGCCATTGAAAAACGTCCAGAAATGTTTGAAGCTACTGACTGAATTAAAGGAGCTGGCATCTCACTCTCTTTGAATCTTCTTTATCATGCTAGGATTAGCAGGAAAAAGCAAAAAATTTCAGAATTGCACCTTGCAATGTGGAGATATTACTGTTTGTGCATTTACAATATTCATTGATTTTTGCCATTGAAAAACGTCCAGAAATGTTTGAAGCTACTGACTGAATGAAAGGAGCTGGCATCTCACTCTCTTTGAATCTTCTTTATCATGCTAGGATTAGCAGGAAAAAGCAAAAAATTTCAGAATTGCACCTTGCAATGTGGAGATATTACTGTTTGTGCATTTACAATATTCATTGATTTTTGTCATTGAAAAACGTCCAGAAATGTTTGAAGCTACTGACTGAATGAAAGGAGCTGGCATCTCACTCTCTTTGAATCTTCTTTATCATGCTAGGATTAGCAGGAAAAAGCAAAAAATTTCAGAATTGCACCTTGCAATGCGGAGAAATTACTGTTTGTGCATTTACAATATTCATTGATTTTTGCCATTGAAAAACATCATGTTATTCATATACCATAAATGTTTGAAGCTACTGACTGAATGAAAGGAGCTGGCATCTCACTCTCTTTGAATCTTCTTTATCATGATAGGATTAGCAGGAAAAAGCAAAAAATTTCAGCATTGCACCTTGCAATGTGGAGATATTACTGTTTGTGCATTTACAATATTCATTGATTTTTGCCATTGAAAAACGTCCAGAAATGTTTGAAGCTACTGACTGAATGAAAGGAGCTGGCATCTCACTCTCTTTGAATCTTCTTTATCATGCTAGAATTAGCAGGAAAAAGCAAAAAATTTCAGAATTGCACCTTGCAATGTGGAGATATTACTGTTTGTGCATTTACAATATTCATTGATTTTTGCCATTGAAAAACATCATGTTATTCATATACCAGAAATGTTTGAAGCTACTGACTGAATGAAAGGAGCTGGCATCTCACTCTCTTTGAATCTTCTTTATCATGCTAAGAGGAGCAGGAAAAAGCAAAAAATTTCAGAATTGCACCTTGCAATGTGGAGATATTACTGTTTGTGCATTTACAATATTCATTGATTTTTGCCATTGAAAAACGTCCAGAAATGTTTGAAGCTACTGACTGAATGAAAGGAGCTGGCATCTCACTCTCTTTGAATCTTCTTTATCATGCTAGGATTAGCAGGAAAAAGCAAAAAATTTCAGAATTGCACCTTGCAATGTGGAGATATTACTGTTTGTGCATTTACAATATTCATTGATTTTTGCCATTGAAAAACGTCCAGAAATGTTTGAAGCTACTGACTGAATGAAAGGAGCTGGCATCTCACTCTCTTTGAATCTTCTTTATCATGCTAGGATTAGCAGGAAAAAGCAAAAAATTTCAGAATTGCACCTTGCAATGTGGAGATATTACTGTTTGTGCATTTACAATATTCATTGATTTTTGCCATTGAAAAACGTCCAGAAATGTTTGAAGCTACTGACTGAATGAAAGTAGCTGGCATCTCACTCTCTTTGAATCTTCTTTATCATGCTAGGATTAGCAGGAAAAAGCAAAAAATTTCAGAATTGCACCTTGCAATGTGGAGATATTACTGTTTGTGCATTTTCAATATTCATTGATTTTTGCCATTGAAAAACGTCCAGAAATGTTTGAAGCTACTGACTGAATGAAAGGAGCTGGCATCTCACTCTCTTTGAATCTTCTTTATCATGCTAGGATTAGCAGGAAAAAGCAAAAAATTTCAGAATTGCACCTTGCAATGTGGAGATATTACTGTTTGTGCATTTACAATATTCATTGATTTTGCCATTGAAAAACGTCCAGAAATGTTTGAAGCTACTGACTGAATGAAAGGAGCTGGCATCTCACTCTCTTTGAATCTTCTTTATCATGCTAGGATTAGCAGGAAAAAGCAAAAAATTTCAGAATTGCACCTTGCAATGTGGAGATATTACTGTTTGTGCATTTACAATATTCATTGATTTTTGCCATTGAAAAACGTCCAGAAATGTTTGAAGCTACTGACTGAATGAAAGGAGCTGGCATGTCACTCTCTTTGAATCTTCTTTATCATGCTAGGATTAGCAGGAAAAAGCAAAAAATTTCAGAATTGCACCTTGCAATGCGGAGAAATTACTGTTTGTGCATTTACAATATTCATTGATTTTTGCCATTGAAAAACATCATGTTATTCATATACCATAAATGTTTGAAGCTACTGACTGAATGAAAGGAGCTGGCATCTCACTCTCTTTGAATCTTCTTTATCATGCTAGGATTAGCAGGAAAAAGCAAAAAATTTCAGAATTGCACCTTGCAATGTGGAGATATTACTGTTTGTGCATTTACAATATTCATTGATTTTTGCCATTGAAAAACGTCCAGAAATGTTTGAAGCTACTGACTGAATGAAAGTAGCTGGCATCTCACTCTCTTTGAATCTTCTTTATCATGCTAGGATTAGCAGGAAAAAGCAAAAAATTTCAGAATTGCACCTTGCAATGTGGAGATATTACTGTTTGTGCATTTTCAATATTCATTGATTTTCGCCATTGAAAAACGTCCAGAAATGTTTGAAGCTACTGACTGAATGAAAGGAGCTGGCATCTCACTCTCTTTGAATCTTCTTTATCATGCTAGGATTAGCAGGAAAAAGCAAAAAATTTCAGAATTGCACCTTGCAATGTGGAGATATTACTGTTTGTGCATTTACAATATTCATTGATTTTGCCATTGAAAAACGTCCAGAAATGTTTGAAGCTACTGACTGAATGAAAGGAGCTGGCATCTCACTCTCTTTGAATCTTCTTTATCATGCTAGGATTAGCAGGAAAAAGCAAAAAATTTCAGAATTGCACCTTGCAATGTGGAGATATTACTGTTTGTGCATTTACAATATTCATTGATTTTTGCCATTGAAAAACGTCCAGAAATGTTTGAAGCTACTGACTGAATGAAAGGAGCTGGCATGTCACTCTCTTTGAATCTTCTTTATCATGCTAGGATTAGCAGGAAAAAGCAAAAAATTTCAGAATTGCACCTTGCAATGCGGAGAAATTACTGTTTGTGCATTTACAATATTCATTGATTTTTGCCATTGAAAAACATCATGTTATTCATATACCAGAAATGTTTGAAGCTACTGACTGAATGAAAGGAGCTGGCATCTCACTCTCTTTGAATCTTCTTTATCATGCTAGGATTAGCAGGAAAAAGCAAAAAATTTCAGAATTGCACCTTGCAATGTGGAGATATTACTGTTTGTGCATTTACAATATTCATTGATTTTTGCCATTGAAAAACATCATGTTATTCATATACCAGAAATGTTTGAAGCTACTGACTGAATGAAAGGAGCTGGCATCTCACTCTCTTTGAATCTTCTTTATCATGCTAAGAGGAGCATAAAAAAGCAAAAAATTTCAGAATTGCACCTTGCAATGTGGATATATTACTGTTTGTGCATTTACAATATTCATTGATTTTTGCCATTGAAAAACGTCCAGAAATGTTTGAAGCTACTGACTGAATGAAATGAGCTGGCATCTCACTCTCTTTGAATCTTCTTTATCATGCTAGGATTAGCAGGAAAAAGCAAAAAATTTCAGAATTGCACCTTGCAATGTGGAGATATTACTGTTTGTGCATTTACAATATTCATTGATTTTTGCCATTGAAAAACGTCCAGAAATGTTTGAAGCTACTGACTGAATGAAAGGAGCTGGCATCTCACTCTCTTTGAATCTTCTTTATCATGCTAGGATTAGCAGGAAAAAGCAAAAAATTTCAGAATTGCACCTTGCAATGTGGAGATGTTACTGTTTGTGCATTTACAATATTCATTGATTTTTGCCATTGAAAAACGTCCAGAAATGTTTGAAGCTACTGACTGAATGAAAGGAGCTGGCATCTCACTCTCTTTGAATCTTCTTTATCATGCTAGGATTAGCAGGAAAAAGCAAAAAATTTCAGAATTGCACCTTGCAATGTGGAGATATTACTGTTTGTGCATTTACAATATTCATTGATTTTTGCCATTGAAAAACGTCCAGAAATGTTTGAAGCTACTGACTGAATGAAAGGAGCTGGCATCTCACTCTCTTTGAATCTTCTTTATCATGCTAGGATTAGCAGGAAAAAGCAAAAAATTTCAGAATTGCACCTTGCAATGTGGAGATATTACTGTTTGTGCATTTACAATATTCATTGATTTTTGTCATTGAAAAACGTCCAGAAATGTTTGAAGCTACTGACAGAATGAAAGGAGCTGGCATCTCACTCTCTTTGAATCTTCTTTATCATGCTAGGATTAGCAGGAAAAAGCAAAAAATTTCAGAATTGCACCTTGCAATGCGGAGAAATTACTGTTTGTGCATTTACAATATTCATTGATTTTTGCCATTGAAAAACATCATGTTATTCATATACCATAAATGTTTGAAGCTACTGACTGAATGAAAGGAGCTGGCATCTCACTCTCTTTGAATCTTCTTTATCATGATAGGATTAGCAGGAAAAAGCAAAAAATTTCAGCATTGCACCTTGCAATGTGGAGATATTACTGTTTGTGCATTTACAATATTCATTGATTTTTGCCATTGAAAAACGTCCAGAAATGTTTGAAGCTACTGACTGAATGAAAGGAGCTGGCATCTCACTCTCTTTGAATCTTCTTTATCATGCTAGAATTAGCAGGAAAAAGCAAAAAATTTCAGAATTGCACCTTGCAATGTGGAGATATTACTGTTTGTGCATTTACAATATTCATTGATTTTTGCCATTGAAAAACATCATGTTATTCATATACCAGAAATGTTTGAAGCTACTGACTGAATGAAAGGAGCTGGCATCTCACTCTCTTTGAATCTTCTTTATCATGCTAAGAGGAGCAGGAAAAAGCAAAAAATTTCAGAATTGCACCTTGCAATGTGGAGATATTACTGTTTGTGCATTTACAATATTCATTGATTTTTGCCATTGAAAAACGTCCAGAAATGTTTGAAGCTACTGACTGAATGAAAGGAGCTGGCATCTCACTCTCTTTGAATCTTCTTTATCATGCTAGGATTAGCAGGAAAAAGCAAAAAATTTCAGAATTGCACCTTGCAATGTGGAGATATTACTGTTTGTGCATTTACAATATTCATTGATTTTTGCCATTGAAAAACGTCCAGAAATGTTTGAAGCTACTGACTGAATGAAAGGAGCTGGCATCTCACTCTCTTTGAATCTTCTTTATCATGCTAGGATTAGCAGGAAAAAGCAAAAAATTTCAGAATTGCACCTTGCAATGTGGAGATATTACTGTTTGTGCATTTACAATATTCATTGATTTTTGCCATTGAAAAACGTCCAGAAATGTTTGAAGCTACTGACTGAATGAAAGTAGCTGGCATCTCACTCTCTTTGAATCTTCTTTATCATGCTAGGATTAGCAGGAAAAAGCAAAAAATTTCAGAATTGCACCTTGCAATGTGGAGATATTACTGTTTGTGCATTTTCAATATTCATTGATTTTTGCCATTGAAAAACGTCCAGAAATGTTTGAAGCTACTGACTGAATGAAAGGAGCTGGCATCTCACTCTCTTTGAATCTTCTTTATCATGCTAGGATTAGCAGGAAAAAGCAAAAAATTTCAGAATTGCACCTTGCAATGTGGAGATATTACTGTTTGTGCATTTACAATATTCATTGATTTTGCCATTGAAAAACGTCCAGAAATGTTTGAAGCTACTGACTGAATGAAAGGAGCTGGCATCTCACTCTCTTTGAATCTTCTTTATCATGCTAGGATTAGCAGGAAAAAGCAAAAAATTTCAGAATTGCACCTTGATGTGGAGATATTACTGTTTGTGCATTTACAATATTCATTGATTTTTGCCATTGAAAAACGTCCAGAAATGTTTGAAGCTACTGACTGAATGAAAGGAGCTGGCATGTCACTCTCTTTGAATCTTCTTTATCATGCTAGGATTAGCAGGAAAAAGCAAAAAATTTCAGAATTGCACCTTGCAATGCGGAGAAATTACTGTTTGTGCATTTACAATATTCATTGATTTTTGCCATTGAAAAACATCATGTTATTCATATACCATAAATGTTTGAAGCTACTGACTGAATGAAAGGAGCTGGCATCTCACTCTCTTTGAATCTTCTTTATCATGCTAGGATTAGCAGGAAAAAGCAAAAAATTTCAGAATTGCACCTTGCAATGTGGAGATATTACTGTTTGTGCATTTACAATATTCATTGATTTTTGCCATTGAAAAACATCATGTTATTCATATACCAGAAATGTTTGAAGCTACTGACTGAATGAAAGGAGCTGGCATCTCACTCTCTTTGAATCTTCTTTATCATGCTAAGAGGAGCATAAAAAAGCAAAAAATTTCAGAATTGCACCTTGCAATGTGGAGATATTACTGTTTGTGCATTTACAATATTCATTGATTTTTGCCATTGAAAAACGTCCAGAAATGTTTGAAGCTACTGACTGAATGAAAGGAGCTGGCATCTCACTCTCTTTGAATCTTCTTTATCATGCTAGGATTAGCAGGAAAAAGCAAAAAATTTCAGAATTGCACCTTGCAATGTGGAGATATTACTGTTTGTGCATTTACAATATTCATTGATTTTTGCCATTGAAAAACGTCCAGAAATGTTTGAAGCTACTGACTGAATGAAAGTAGCTGGCATCTCACTCTCTTTGAATCTTCTTTATCATGCTAGGATTAGCAGGAAAAAGCAAAAAATTTCAGAATTGCACCTTGCAATGTGGAGATATTACTGTTTGTGCATTTTCAATATTCATTGATTTTCGCCATTGAAAAACGTCCAGAAATGTTTGAAGCTACTGACTGAATGAAAGGAGCTGGCATCTCACTCTCTTTGAATCTTCTTTATCATGCTAGGATTAGCAGGAAAAAGCAAAAAATTTCAGAATTGCACCTTGCAATGTGGAGATATTACTGTTTGTGCATTTACAATATTCATTGATTTTGCCATTGAAAAACGTCCAGAAATGTTTGAAGCTACTGACTGAATGAAAGGAGCTGGCATCTCACTCTCTTTGAATCTTCTTTATCATGCTAGGATTAGCAGGAAAAAGCAAAAAATTTCAGAATTGCACCTTGCAATGTGGAGATATTACTGTTTGTGCATTTACAATATTCATTGATTTTTGCCATTGAAAAACGTCCAGAAATGTTTGAAGCTACTGACTGAATGAAAGGAGCTGGCATGTCACTCTCTTTGAATCTTCTTTATCATGCTAGGATTAGCAGGAAAAAGCAAAAAATTTCAGAATTGCACCTTGCAATGCGGAGAAATTACTGTTTGTGCATTTACAATATTCATTGATTTTTGCCATTGAAAAACATCATGTTATTCATATACCAGAAATGTTTGAAGCTACTGACTGAATGAAAGGAGCTGGCATCTCACTCTCTTTGAATCTTCTTTATCATGCTAGGATTAGCAGGAAAAAGCAAAAAATTTCAGAATTGCACCTTGCAATGTGGAGATATTACTGTTTGTGCATTTACAATATTCATTGATTTTTGCCATTGAAAAACATCATGTTATTCATATACCAGAAATGTTTGAAGCTACTGACTGAATGAAAGGAGCTGGCATCTCACTCTCTTTGAATCTTCTTTATCATGCTAAGAGGAGCATAAAAAAGCAAAAAATTTCAGAATTGCACCTTGCAATGTGGAGATATTACTGTTTGTGCATTTACAATATTCATTGATTTTTGCCATTGAAAAACGTCCAGAAATGTTTGAAGCTACTGACTGAATGAAATGAGCTGGCATCTCACTCTCTTTGAATCTTCTTTATCATGCTAGGATTAGCAGGAAAAAGCAAAAAATTTCAGAATTGCACCTTGCAATGTGGAGATATTACTGTTTGTGCATTTACAATATTCATTGATTTTTGCCATTGAAAAACGTCCAGAAATGTTTGAAGCTACTGACTGAATGAAAGGAGCTGGCATCTCACTCTCTTTGAATCTTCTTTATCATGCTAGGATTAGCAGGAAAAAGCAAAAAATTTCAGAATTGCACCTTGCAATGTGGAGATATTACTGTTTGTGCATTTACAATATTCATTGATTTTTGCCATTGAAAAACGTCCAGAAATGTTTGAAGCTACTGACTGAATGAAAGGAGCTGGCATCTCACTCTCTTTGAATCTTCTTTATCATGCTAGGATTAGCAGGAAAAAGCAAAAAATTTCAGAATTGCACCTTGCAATGTGGAGATATTACTGTTTGTGCATTTACAATATTCATTGATTTTTGCCATTGAAAAACGTCCAGAAATGTTTGAAGCTACTGACTGAATGAAAGGAGCTGGCATCTCACTCTCTTTGAATCTTCTTTATCATGCTAGGATTAGCAGGAAAAAGCAAAAAATTTCAGAATTGCACCTTGCAATGTGGAGATATTACTGTTTGTGCATTTACAATATTCATTGATTTTTGTCATTGAAAAACGTCCAGAAATGTTTGAAGCTACTGACTGAATGAAAGGAGCTGGCATCTCACTCTCTTTGAATCTTCTTTATCATGCTAGGATTAGCAGGAAAAAGCAAAAAATTTCAGAATTGCACCTTGCAATGCGGAGAAATTACTGTTTGTGCATTTACAATATTCATTGATTTTTGCCATTGAAAAACATCATGTTATTCATATACCATAAATGTTTGAAGCTACTGACTGAATGAAAGGAGCTGGCATCTCACTCTCTTTGAATCTTCTTTATCATGATAGGATTAGCAGGAAAAAGCAAAAAATTTCAGCATTGCACCTTGCAATGTGGAGATATTACTGTTTGTGCATTTACAATATTCATTGATTTTTGCCATTGAAAAACGTCCAGAAATGTTTGAAGCTACTGACTGAATGAAAGGAGCTGGCATCTCACTCTCTTTGAATCTTCTTTATCATGCTAGAATTATCAGGAAAAAGCAAAAAATTTCAGAATTGCACCTTGCAATGTGGAGATATTACTGTTTGTGCATTTACAATATTTATTGATTTTTGCCATTGAAAAACGTCCAGAAATGTTTGAAGCTACTGACTGAATGAAAGGAGCTGGCATGTCACTCTCTTTGAATCTTCTTTATCATGCTAGGATTAGCAGGAAAAAGCAAAAAATTTCAGAATTGCACCTTGCAATGCGGAGAAATTACTGTTTGTGCATTTACAATATTCATTGATTTTTGCCATTGAAAAACATCATGTTATTCATATACCATAAATGTTTGAAGCTACTGACTGAATGAAAGGAGCTGGCATCTCACTCTCTTTGAATCTTCTTTATCATGCTAGGATTAGCAGGAAAAAGCAAAAAATTTCAGAATTGCACCTTGCAATGTGGAGATATTACTGTTTGTGCATTTACAATATTCATTGATTTTTGCCATTGAAAAACATCATGTTATTCATATACCAGAAATGTTTGAAGCTACTGACTGAATGAAAGGAGCTGGCATCTCACTCTCTTTGAATCTTCTTTATCATGCTAAGAGGAGCATAAAAAAGCAAAAAATTTCAGAATTGCACCTTGCAATGTGGAGATATTACTGTTTGTGCATTTACAATATTCATTGATTTTTGCCATTGAAAAACGTCCAGAAATGTTTGAAGCTACTGACTGAATGAAAGGAGCTGGCATCTCACTCTCTTTGAATCTTCTTTATCATGCTAGGATTAGCAGGAAAAAGCAAAAAATTTCAGAATTGCACCTTGCAATGTGGAGATATTACTGTTTGTGCATTTACAATATTCATTGATTTTTGCCATTGAAAAACGTCCAGAAATGTTTGAAGCTACTGACTGAATGAAAGGAGCTGGCATCTCACTCTCTTTGAATCTTCTTTATCATGCTAGGATTAGCAGGAAAAAGCAAAAAATTTCAGAATTGCACCTTGCAATGTGGAGATATTACTGTTTGTGCATTTACAATATTCATTGATTTTTGCCATTGAAAAACGTCCAGAAATGTTTGAAGCTACTGACTGAATGAAAGTAGCTGGCATCTCACTCTCTTTGAATCTTCTTTATCATGCTAGGATTAGCAGGAAAAAGCAAAAAATTTCAGAATTGCACCTTGCAATGTGGAGATATTACTGTTTGTGCATTTTCAATATTCATTGATTTTCGCCATTGAAAAACGTCCAGAAATGTTTGAAGCTACTGACTGAATGAAAGGAGCTGGCATCTCACTCTCTTTGAATCTTCTTTATCATGCTAGGATTAGCAGGAAAAAGCAAAAAATTTCAGAATTGCACCTTGCAATGTGGAGATATTACTGTTTGTGCATTTACAATATTCATTGATTTTGCCATTGAAAAACGTCCAGAAATGTTTGAAGCTACTGACTGAATGAAAGGAGCTGGCATCTCACTCTCTTTGAATCTTCTTTATCATGCTAGGATTAGCAGGAAAAAGCAAAAAATTTCAGAATTGCACCTTGCAATGTGGAGATATTACTGTTTGTGCATTTACAATATTCATTGATTTTTGCCAATGAAAAACGTCCAGAAATGTTTGAAGCTACTGACTGAATGAAAGGAGCTGGCATGTCACTCTCTTTGAATCTTCTTTATCATGCTAGGATTAGCAGGAAAAAGCAAAAAATTTCAGAATTGCACCTTGCAATGCGGAGAAATTACTGTTTGTGCATTTACAATATTCATTGATTTTTGCCATTGAAAAACATCATGTTATTCATATACCAGAAATGTTTGAAGCTACTGACTGAATGAAAGGAGCTGGCATCTCACTCTCTTTGAATCTTCTTTAACATGCTAGGATTAGCAGGAAAAAGCAAAAAATTTCAGAATTGCACCTTGCAATGTGGAGATATTACTGTTTGTGCATTTACAATATTCATTGATTTTTGCCATTGAAAAACATCATGTTATTCATATACCAGAAATGTTTGAAGCTACTGACTGAATGAAAGGAGCTGGCATCTCACTCTCTTTGAATCTTCTTTATCATGCTAAGAGGAGCATAAAAAAGCAAAAAATTTCAGAATTGCACCTTGCAATGTGGAGATATTACTGTTTGTGCATTTACAATATTCATTGATTTTTGCCATTGAAAAACGTCCAGAAATGTTTGAAGCTACTGACTGAATGAAAGGAGCTGGCATCTCACTCTCTTTGAATCTTCTTTATCATGCTAGGATTAGCAGGAAAAAGAAAAAAATTTCAGAATTGCACCTTGCAATGTGGAGATATTATTGTTTGTGCATTTACAATATTCATTGATTTTTGCCATTGAAAAACGTCCAGAAATGTTTGAAGCTACTGACTGAATGAAATGAGCTGGCATCTCACTCTCTTTGAATCTTCTTTATCATGCTAGGATTAGCAGGAAAAAGCAAAAAATTTCAGAATTGCACCTTGCAATGTGGAGATATTACTGTTTGTGCATTTACAATATTCATTGATTTTTGCCATTGAAAAACGTCCAGAAATGTTTGAAGCTACTGACTGAATGAAAGGAGCTGGCATCTCACTCTCTTTGAATCTTCTTTATCATGCTAGGATTAGCAGGAAAAAGCAAAAAATTTCAGAATTGCACCTTGCAATGTGGAGATATTACTGTTTGTGCATTTACAATATTCATTGATTTTTGCCATTGAAAAACGTCCAGAAATGTTTGAAGCTACTGACTGAATGAAAGGAGCTGGCATCTCACTATCTTTGAATCTTCTTTATCATGCTAGGATTAGCAGGAAAAAGCAAAAAATTTCAGAATTGCACCTTGCAATGTGGAGATATTACTGTTTGTGCATTTACAATATTCATTGATTTTTGTCATTGAAAAACGTCCAGAAATGTTTGAAGCTACTGACTGAATGAAAGGAGCTGGCATCTCACTCTCTTTGAATCTTCTTTATCATGCTAGGATTAGCAGGAAAAAGCAAAAAATTTCAGAATTGCACATTGCAATGCGGAGAAATTACTGTTTGTGCATTTACAATATTCATTGATTTTTGCCATTGAAAAACATCATGTTATTCATATACCAGAAATATTTGAAGCTACTGACTGAATGAAAGGAGCTGGCATCTCACTCTCTTTGAATCTTCTTTATCATGCTAGGATTAGCAGGAAAAAGCAAAAAATTTCAGAATTGCACCTTGCAATGTGGAGATATTACTGTTTGTGCATTTACAATATTCATTGATTTTTGCCATTGAAAAACGTCCAGAAATGTTTGAAGCTACTGACTGAATGAAAGGAGCTGGCATCTCACTCTCTTTGAATCTTCTTTATCATGCTAGGATTAGCAGGAAAAAGCAAAAAATTTCAGAATTGCACCTTGCAATGTGGAGATATTACTGTTTGTGCATTTACAATATTCATTGATTTTTGCCATTGAAAAACATCATGTTATTCATATACCAGAAATGTTTGAAGCTACTGACTGAATGAAAGGAGCTGGCATCTCACTCTCTTTGAATCTTCTTTATCATGCTAAGAGGAGCAGGAAAAAGCAAAAAATTTCAGAATTGCACCTTGCAATGTGGAGATATTACTGTTTGTGCATTTGCAATATTCATTGATTTTTGCCATTGAAAAACGTCCAGAAATGTTTGAAGCTACTGACTGAATGAAAGGAGCTGGCATCTCACTCTCTTTGAATCTTCTTTATCATGCTAGGATTAGCAGGAAAAAGCAAAAAATTTCAGAATTGCACCTTGCAATGTGGAGATATTACTGTTTGTGCATTTACAATATTCATTGATTTTTGCCATTGAAAAACATCCAGAAATGTTTGAAGCTACTGACTGAATGAAAGGAGCTGGCATCTCACTCTCTTTGAATCTTCTTTATCATGCTAGGATTAGCAGGAAAAAGCAAAAAATTTCAGAATTGCACCTTGCAATGTGGAGATATTACTGTTTGTGCATTTACAATATTCATTGATTTTTGCCATTGAAAAACGTCCAGAAATGTTTGAAGCTACTGACTGAATGAAAGGAGCTGGCATCTCACTCTCTTTGAATCTTCTTTATCATGCTAGGATTAGCAGGAAAAAGCAAAAAATTTCAGAATTGCACCTTGCAATGTGGAGATATTACTGTTTGTGCATTTACAATATTCATTGATTTTTGCCATTGAAAAACGTCCAGAAATGTTTGAAGCTACTGACTGAATGAAATGAGCTGGCATCTCACTCTCTTTGAATCTTCTTTATCATGCTAGGATTAGCAGGAAAAAGCAAAAAATTTCAGAATTGCACCTTGCAATGTGGAGATATTACTGTTTGTGCATTTACAATATTCATTGATTTTTGCCATTGAAAAACGTCCAGAAATGTTTGAAGCTACTGACTGAATGAAAGGAGCTGGCATCTCACTCTCTTTGAATCTTCTTTATCATGCTAGGATTAGCAGGAAAAAGCAAAAAATTTCAGAATTGCACCTTGCAATGTGGAGATATTACTGTTTGTGCATTTACAATATTCATTGATTTTTGCCATTGAAAAACGTCCAGAAATGTTTGAAGCTACTGACTGAATGAAAGGAGCTGGCATCTCACTATCTTTGAATCTTCTTTATCATGCTAGGATTAGCAGGAAAAAGCAAAAAATTTCAGAATTGCACCTTGCAATGTGGAGATATTACTGTTTGTGCATTTACAATATTCATTGATTTTTGTCATTGAAAAACGTCCAGAAATGTTTGAAGCTACTGACTGAATGAAAGGAGCTGGCATCTCACTCTCTTTGAATCTTCTTTATCATGCTAGGATTAGCAGGAAAAAGCAAAAAATTTCAGAATTGCACCTTGCAATGCGGAGAAATTACTGTTTGTGCATTTACAATATTCATTGATTTTTGCCATTGAAAAACATCATGTTATTCATATACCAGAAATGTTTGAAGCTACTGACTGAATGAAAGGAGCTGGC